>NC_044031.1:280481049-281681049 GCF_901765095.1 Microcaecilia unicolor
GGCTCTCGACATGAGAGCGCCTGGAGCTCGGAAACTCTGCTGGCTGAAGTGATAGCCACCAAAAAGACTGCTTTCAACGTCAGGTCTTTCAGAGATGCCTCGACAAGGGTTCCAAAGGCGGCTTCTGCAATGCTCTTAGCACCAGGTTGAGATTCCACGCAGGCACCACTGAGTGCAGAGGAGGGCGCAGGTGATTAACTCCCTTGAGAAAGCGCACCACATCTGGCTGCGAAGCCAGGGAAGCACCCTCAGGCGGCCCCTGAAGCAAGCCAGAGCCGCTACCTGGACTTTAAGGGAACTGAGCGACAGGCCTTTCTCCAGACCTTCTTGCAGGAACGCCAACACTGAAGAAATTGGAGCAGTGAAGGGAGAAAGTGAGCCTGCTTCACACCATGCTGCAAAGATACGCCAAACCCTGGCGTAAGCAGTAGAAGTAGAGCGCTTCCTCGCTCTCAGCATAGTGGCGATGACCTTGTCTGAGAAGCCCTTCTTCCTCAGACGCTGCCGCTCAATAGCCAGGCCGTAAGACCAAAGGGAGAGGGATCCTCCATCACCACGGGACCCTGATGTAACAGGCCCTGCTCCACTGACAGCCGCCGAGGATCGTCGACTGAGAGCCTGAACAAGTCCGCATACCAGGGACGTCTGGGCCAATCCAGACCCACCAGGATTACCCTGCCGGGATGCTTTGCCACCCGGTCTAGCACCCTGCCCAACATGGCCAGGGCGGGAACACATAGAGGAGCTCTTGTGTCGGCCACTGTTGGAGAAGAGCATCTACTCCCAGGGATCGAGGGTCCCGTCCTCTGCTGAAAAAGCGCGGCACTTGGCAATTGGCCGATGACGCCATCAGATCTAGGCTCGGCTGGCCCCAGCGCTTCGTGATGTCCAAGAACGCCTGAGCAGATAGCTGCCACTCTCCGGGCTCCAAGGTATGGCGACTGAGAAAGTCCGCCTTGACATTCATGACTCTGGCAATGTGGGCCGCTGAAAGCTGCTCCAGGTTCGCTTCCGCCCACTGGCAAAGATTCATAGCCTCCTTGGCTAGAGGGGCGCTCTTGGTACCTCCCTGGCGGTTGACATAGGCCACAGCCGTGGCATTGTCCGACCGGACCCGTACAGGCTTCAACACCAGTACCGGGATGAACTCCAATAACACCAACCGAATGGCTCTGAGTTCCAGGAGGTTGATAGACCACTTGCCTCTGCAGGAGACTAGAGCCCCTGCGCTGTCCTTCCCAAGCAGTGGGCTCCCCAGCCCATCAAAGAGGCGTCTGTCGTGACGACAATCCACTCCGGGGTCACCAGAGGCAATCCTGCAGACAACTTGTCTGTCTGCGTCCACCAGCTCAGCGCCTTGCGCACTGCTGGGTCCACGGGAAGGCGCACAGCATAATCCTCCGACATCGGAGTCCAGCGCAGCAGCAGAGATAGCTGTAGTGGTCTCATATGAGCCCTGGCCCAGGGCACTACTTCCATCGTGGCCGTCATAGAGCCCAACAGCTGCACGTAGTCCCAAGCCCGAATAGGAGAGGCTACTAGGAACTAGTCCACCTGAGCCTGAAGCTTGACAATCCGATTGTCTGGCAGGAACACTCTGCCCACTTGGGTGTCGAATCGAACTCCCAGATACACCAGGGACTGAGTCGGGCGCAGCTGGCTCTTCTTCCAGTTGATGATCCATCCCAGGGAGCTCAAAAGAGCAACTACCCGGTCCATAGCTTTGCCGCACTCTGCATAAGAGGGGGCTCGGATTAACCAGTCGTCCAGATAAGGATGGACTTGTACTCCTTCCTTTAGCAGGAAGGCCGCTATGACCCCCATTACTTTGGAAAAGGTCCGCGGAGCAGTAGCCAACCCGAAAGGGAGGGCTCTGAACTGGAAGTGTCGTCTCAGGACTGTAAAACGCAGAAAGCGTTGGAGAGGAGGCCAGATGGGAATATGCAGGTACGCTTCCTTGATGACCAAGGAAGCCAAGAACTCTCCTGCCTTCACTGCCGCTATAACAGAGCGGAGAGTCTCCATGCGAAAGTGCCTCACTTTCCAGGCCCGATTGACCCTTTGAGGTCGAGGATAGGCCGGACAGAACCTCCTTTCTTTGGAACCACAAAGTAAATGGAGTAACGTCCCTTGCCAATCTGATTTTTTGGCACCGGAACGACCGCACCCAGGCGGATCAGGTTGTCCAAGGTCTGCTGCACTACCACAGCTTGACCGGAGACTTGCAGGGAGAGAGTACAAACCCGTCTCTTAAGGGTTGGCAGAACTCTAGCTTGTAGCCGTCTCTGATGACTTCCAGCACCCACGCGTCTGAAGTTATAGTGGTCCACTCGCCCAGAAACGAGGACAGCCGTCCTCCAATCTGCACTGGGGCGTGGACCAAGGCCCCGTCATTGGGTACGAGACCCTGGGGGAGGACCGGAGGGAGCACCTCCGGGACGGCGGTCTCTGCGAAAGGAATGCTGCTTGGGGGAGAAATTCCTCTTGAAGGAAGAGGGGGCAGAGGAACCCGACTTGCCCGGGCGGTACCGATGGGCTTCCTGCAACCGTCCTCTGGAGGTATCGGGACGAGTACTAACCCGAGCCCTGACCTCTGGTAATTTCTTGCCCTTAGACGTGCCGAGATCGGTCACGATTTTGTCCAGCTCGACCCCAAAGAGCAGCTTGCCTTTAAAAGGCAATCTAGCCAGGCGGGATTTAGAGGCGTGGTCAGCAGACCAATGTTTCAGCCAAAGCCACCGCCGCGCAGAGACTGTCTGAGCCATGCCTTTAGCTGAGGCTCTCCAGACATCATACAGCAAGTCTGCCAAATAGGCTAAGCCCGATTCCAGGGCCGGCCAATCAGCCCTCAAGGAATGATCCGAGGGGGAAGCCCGCTGCACCATAGTCCGGCACGCCCTGGCCACATAGGAGCCGCAAACTGAGGCCTGCAAACTTAAAGCAGCTGCCTCAAAGGACGACCTTAAGGCCGCCTCCAATCTTCTGTCTTGGGCGTCCTTTAGGGCCGTGCCACCTTCCACCGGCAACGCCGTTTTCTTAGTCACCGCAGTGATTAAAGAATCCACGGTAGGCCACAGATAGGCCTCACGTTCACTCACAGCCAAAGGATAGAGGCGGGACATAGCCCTAGCCACTTTAAGGCTCGTTTCCGGGACATCCCATTGAGCCGCAATTAAGGTGTGCATGGCATCATGCACGTGGAAGGTTCTAGGCGGGCGCTTCGTCCCCAGCATAATGGCAGAGCCAACAGGGGCTGAGGGAGAGACGTCCTCCGGAGAGGAAATCTTCAAAGTGTCCATGGCCTGTAACAACAGGTTGGGCAAATCCTCTGGGCTAAAAAGCCGCGCTGCAGAGGGGTCATCCGCTCCATCCGAGCGGGGATCTATCTCCTCCAAGGAATCCGCAAAGGATCGTTGGGAGACCTCAGACACGCTGCCCTCATCTACATCGGAGGAGACAAAAGTCCTCCAAGGCCTGGAAATCAACCCGAGGGCGTTTACCTCTGGGAACCTCAACCTCTTTATCAGAAGAGGGAGCAGGGGCAGCGTTTTGCATGAGGAAAGCCTGATGCAGCAGCAAAACAAACTCGGGGGAGAAACCCCCCAGACTGTGCACTTCCGCAGCCTGGGCAACAGCCCTAGACGCACTCTCAACCGGCGCTCGCAATAGCGGGGGAGAGACATGCTGCGCATCCAAAATGGCGTCCGGCGCGAAACTCCGTGAAGGAGCCGCGCGGGAAGAACGGCGCTTAACTTTAGCCGCTTTTGTGCCGTCGCCCAAATTAAGGGCGTTCATGGCATTAATGTCTCCAACCTCAAGGGCGGCCCCGAAGAAGCCGTCCGAGCCGCGTGGCCGGCCAAGATGGCGGAGGCGAGGAGCGGGGGATGGGCGTTTATGGCGGGAAAAAACCGCCACGCCGGAGGAACGACCGGGACATTCATCGGTCACTAAACTATCACCCTGTGACCACCACCTGCTGAGATAGAGAACATACTGAGGAGTTTCCGGCAGCACATGACCACATATAGGGAGGCAAAAGTTTGCTCTCTATCTCCACCTGCTGGTAGATGGACACAACCCATCAGTCTATGGATTGATCAGCTTGATGATATGGAAATAAGTATTCCCAGTCTATCCTGTCGCATGCTTTCTCGGCATCTAGGGAAATAGTAATATATGGTTCAGGTACCGAGCTAGCATATGACAGGGCATTCCAAAATAATCTGGAATTATCACTAGTAAGTAGGAGTAAATTCATTTTGATCCCTATGTTTTTGTAATCAAGTAGCAAGGATTTTGGCGTAAATCTTCTGATTAGGGTAATTGGCCTAAATTTTTCAACCTTATTGTGATCTTTGTCAGGTTTGAGGATAACCACAATAGTAGATTCTAGGAAGGAGCCTTTGTATGAGGGATCTTTTAGAATTAGATTATAAAACTGTAGTAATTTAGGGACTAGAAGTTCCGAAACGGCTAGATAGAATTCAGTATTAAAACCATCATTTCCTTGGGCTTTACCAGTGGGGAGATCTTTAATGGCTGATAGGATCTCTTGTTCAGTGATGTCTTTATCCAATTGCTCAAGAAAAAAGGAAGGTATCAGGGGATATTGTTTTAGTGAACTCTTGGAAGTCAGAAGGCGAAAATTTAATCTCAGGTTTATATAATTTTTTGTATAAGTTCTGGAAAGAAAACTGTAGGTATATTGAGAGGATGGTAGCAATATGATAGGGGTGGGGACCAGATTGTGTCCCCGTACACAACTCTAGTCCAAAAGTTCTGTCTTTGGAGACTGGGAAGCAATACATGCTCTGGGAGCCACCTTTATTGCCTCAAATCCAGCAGCTAAATATTAAAGTCCAGGAGCATGATACCAAGATTACATTTCTCAAGACCGATACTGCTCATACTCGCAAGGAATTATAGAAACAAGCTGTTAAAATACAATCTGTGGTGTCTATACATACCTGTCTATCTAAGGGGGTCTATTACAAAGACACGGTAGTGTTTTTAGCATGCGCTAAATGCTAGAGATGCCCATAGGAATGTATGGACGTCTCTAGCATTTAGCGCACGCTTATTTTTAGTATGCGCTAAAAATGCTAGCGCACCTTTGTAAAAGGACCCCCCAAACATTTGACTGTATCTAGATGTAAAAACTAGAGAAGATGGTGAATGCTGTAAGAAGTTGCAATCTATACTTGTTTAATTTTCCCAAATATGCCCTTATCACCTTAAAGGATTTGTTTAAATATCTTTTGGAGGTTTTGATAAAGGGTATGGGACAACTTCCTTATGAAGAAAGGCTAAAGAAGCTGGGGCTCTTCAGCTTGAAGATGAGATGGCTGAGGGGAGATATTATAGAAATCTACAAAATACTTAGTGGAGTGGAAATGGTAGATGTGAATTGTCGCTTGTTTACTCTTTCCAAAAATACAAGGATTAGGGGCACACAATGAAGCTACTAAGCAACACATTTAAAACAAATTGGAGAAAATATTTCTTCACTCAACATATACTTAAACTCTGGAATTCATTGCCAGATAACATGTAAAAGCAGTTAGCTTAGCAGGCTTAAAAAAAAAAAATAAGGATTGGACCATTTCCGAAAAGAACAATCCATAACCCATTAATAAGATAGATGGGAAAATCCATTACTTATTTCAAGGATAAGCAGCATAAAATCTGTTTTACTCTTTTGGGATCTTGCCAGGACCCACTATTGAAAACAGAACACTGGACTTGATGGAACTTTGGTCTGTTCCCAGTATGGCAATGCTTTTGTTCTTATGTTGCCTCCAATTACAAAGGTCAATTATTTATCAAGTGCTAAGAAAAAAAAAACCCTGCTTTGGTTACTCAAGAGGATCAGTTACCCATAGATACTCCATATCTTTCTGCTTGTAAAAATGATCAGATTTGGATATTATTTCTCCTACACTGATTGTGATGTTGGCTTTGTCTGTGGATAGAGACTGGCTCCTCTGGATGCATTTTAAGCACTAGATGGTCTCCTTTATGAACTGTCTTATGATGTTTCCTGTGGTGCAAGCTGTTCCAGCTACATTTTTCTCTCTTTTTTTTATTTGTAGAAGTTTATTGAGAAATCAATAACACCCAACATATAGTTAGCAAAAGCACAACTTAATGACTGACCACTCGAACAACTGAAATAAGAAAGACCATCCTATATAATAATTTGCACCTCCAACGTTCTACGTCTGGATGCCTGGGTTCGTAACACAATTCCCATTGGTCCGCCCTCGCGTCGGAATGTGATGACGTCAGAGGGCGGATCAATGAGAGGAAAGGGAACCCAGCACCAGCCACCAAAAGAATGTTGGAGATGAGGATGCAATCGACGGAGAATCACCCCCTCCCTCCCCCTTGTCCTCCGAATTCCAGGCCTCCTCTCTTCCGAGTTCCAGGCCCACTACCCTCCCTCCCCTCTACTCTGTCCTCTGAATTCCAGGCCCCCCTCTCCTCCAAGTTTCAGGCCCGCCCCCTCCCTCCTCTGCGAGTTTCATGCCCCCCTGTCTTCGGAGTTCCAGACCCCCGCGCCTCCCTCCCTCTCTCTCTCTCAGTGGCAGCCCGACCTGCGTTGGCCGCCCTCTTCTCGCAGTCCTGCGCCTGCCCCTTGCCTTCCTGGGTGCCAGCTGTAATTTAAAAGTTCTTACCTCGGTGTACGCCGGCAGCAGTGAAAGTAGAGCAGGCATGGCACTTCAGCCTGCCTTCCCTTCTATCTCAGCTCTGCCTCTGGTCCCGCCCTTCCGGAAACAGGAAATGAGGGCGGGACCAGAGGCACAGCTGAGACAGAAGGGAAGGCAGGCTGAGGCGCTGTGCCTGCTCAACTTACACTGCTGCTGCTGGACCACGAGGTAACAACTTTTAAATTACAGCCAGTACGCAGGAAGGCGAGGGGCAGGTGCAGGACTGCGAGAAGAGGGCGGCCAACAAAGGTCGGGCTGCCACTGAGAGAGAGAGAGAGAGAGGGACGGAGGCACGGGGGTCTGGAACTCCGAAGACAGGGGGCATGGAACTCGCAGGGGAGGGAGGGGGGCATGGAACCCGGAGGGAAGGGGGGCCTAGAACTCGGAGGGGAGGAGAGGGAGGAATGGAAATCGGACGGAAGGGGGGCCTGGAACTCGGAGGGGAGGAGAGGGGCATGGAACTCGGAGCCCGTACATGATAATGAGTGCTAAGTCAAACTGAGAATGGCTGCGAGGCAGCAACTCACCCCACAACTATCCTTTGACGTTCCGAATACTGTGCTGCTCAAAATACATTGGGCAAGCACTGATCTCGCAAGACAACTCACCGCTCACGTCCCAATACAGCTGGCAGGGTTTACAAGATTATTGAACAGATGTTGACAGGCTACAGTCATGTTCTGATATAGTTTCTCAGACTCTATCAACTGAAAAATAGGGGGCTCGCTCTCTCTCTCACACACACACTCTCTCTGTGTCACACATACACTCTCTCTCTCACACACACACACTCTCTCTAAAATATACACACTGTCTCTCACACTCTCTCTCTCTCTCACACACTCTCTGTATCTCACTCTACACACACACTTTCTCTCTCTCTATAACACACACTGTCTCTCACACACACACTGTCTCTCTCTGACACACTCTCTCTCTATCACACACACAGTCTCTCTCTCTCTCACACACACACTCTCACACACACAGTCTATCTCTCTGTCTCACACACACTCATACACTGTCTCTCTCTCTCTCTCTCTCTCTCACACACACACACACTCTCTCGCTGTCACACAAACACACACACACTCTGTCTCTCTCTCTCACACACACACACACACACTCCATCTCTCACATACACACACTGTCTCAAACATACACACTCCGAGGAAAACCTTGCTAGCGCCCGTTTCATTTGTGTAAGAAACGGGCCTTTTTTACTAGTACTTCCATGTTTTTGTTTTGAGATATGAACACTATACAATAAGACACGCCTCTTCAACTTTTATAACAGACCCAACATAGCGCTCCTGCCCCCCCCCCTACCCCCGTGGATCAGCTATATTTTCTTAAAACTGCCATGCAAAGGTATTATTAAATTACAGTGCATGAATGTGTTCTTCTAGCCTTCTCACTTCACATTTTATCAACAGCAAGCGTGTCTGCTACTACTCCTAGTACTTGTAGATCACTGTGAACTGTATACATTTGTCTGGTGACTTTTGGGTATAATTGCTTTTCATTGTTTCTATTGAGGTTTGGGACTTCATTGTAGTTTACTCTCTTGGATCCTGTCATTTTCTAGACTTGATTATACATGGGGTTTATTTTGATTTCCTTTTTTGCTCTATGCTTTGCCTTTTCAAATTTGTTCTGGTTTGCACTGTATCTGGTTTATGTACAAGTGTAATTTTGCTTGGTGGTTGTAAATTGAAATACACAGGGGTTTTTTTAGACTCCCGAATGCATTAAAGTAGGAGTTTGTATCACTGATCTATACAACACACTCCGCACTTTCAATGTGAAAGAACAATTATAGAAATATTCTAAGTAGGGCCAGTTTGGATCCATATGAGTCTGAAGGAGTGCCATTAAATATCTTCCCATGTGGAACCACAACATTGCTTACCAGCATGTGTCAATGACATCCATCACTTCCAGCATGCCTTTGTGCTTTTTAGGGGGGGGGGGAGGATAGCCTCAAGGAGATGGGTATTCACATTCTCTTCTTCTATTGATAGAAATCAAACAAAATAAAACATGGAAAAGAAAATAAGATGATACCTTTTTTATTGGACATAACTTAATACATTTCTTGATTAGCTTTCGAAGGTTGCCCTTCTTCCTCAGATCGGAAATAAGCACATTTGCTTATTTCCGATCTGAGGAAGAAGGGCAACCTTCGAAAGCTAATCAAGAAATGTATTAAGTTATGTCCAATAAAAAAGGTATCATCTTATTTTCTTTTCCATGTTTTATTTTGTTTGATTTCTATTGATAACCTTAAGAGTGGACTAACACGGCTACCACATTCTTCTATTGAGAAATGCCTTGTCCTTCAAACATGCAGCTCATTCCTCCATCCACTTTACCAAGCCTGTCACAGAAATGATGGAGTAGCAAACAAACAAAAACAAACAAAAAAAACCACACACAAAATGATGATAGGATCCGCCACTGGCCCCTGTGCCTTGTAATGAAAAATGCTTGCATAAGTCTTCACACAACATCATAGCATAGGAGCCAGCTCTTTGGGTGCTTGAGCACCTAAACTCTTGCCTATGTCCATGGAGGGGTAATTTCCATTGGATTTAGCACCCCATAACATTTTGAAAAGTTAGCTCCTATGCATCATGCCAAACCCAAGGTAGCTCAGTTTCCAAGAATTGGATTAGCAAAGTCTATATTAAATTAGAGCCAACAGGTATCCATAGGAACATAAGAATAGCCATACTAAGTCAGACCAATGATCCATCTAGCCCAGTATCCATTTCCAACAGTGGCCAATCCAGGTCACAAGTACCTGGTAGAATCCCGAAAATAGCAAGATTCCATGCTACTCACCCCACAGATAGCGGTGGCTTTTCCCAGGTCTATCTTAACAGGTGATGGACTCTATAAATTTGTTCAAACTTTTCTTAAGCACAGCTACACTAACTACTTTTATCACATACTCCGGCAACAAATTCCAGAGCTTAACTAAGCTTTGAATCAACAAATATTTTCTCCTATTTCTTTTAAATAGACTACTATGTAACTTTGAGGGGCATTTTCGAAAGAAACTTCTAAGTCGGAATTTGTACGTCTTTGTAAAACGTTCAAATTCAGAGGCGGGGAGAAGGGCATTTTCGAAAAAGATGGATGTCCAACTTTTATGTTCGAAAATACCATGAACGTCCTTGGATTTGCACGTTTTGCGATTTGGACGTCTTTGATTTTCGACCATTTTTGAAACAAAGATGTCCAAGTTTAAAACGTCCAAACTCAAGCCATTTGGACGTGGGAGGAGTCAGCATTTTTAGTAGACTGGTCCTCCTGACATGCCAGGACAGCAATTGGGCACCCTAGGGGGCACTGCACTGAACTTCATAAAATGCTCCCAGGTACACAGCTCCCTTACCTTGTGTGCTGAGCCCCCCCAAACCCACTACCCCCAACTGTACACACTACCATAGCAGTCTCAGTCATAAAACGTATAGGGACAGGCTTATGAACCTCAACTTGTATACACTAGAAGAGAGGTGGGAGAGAGGGGATATGATAGAGATGTTTAAATACCTCAGTGGCAGACTATCTTGCTCAGGACTTGAGTAGTAGCTCAATTTGAATTCAGCTATCAGTGAGAAAACTTATTTTAGACATTTTTAATCGGATGACCCCCGAGGCACGCGTCTTTACGCCGAAAACATGGCCCACGTCGGGTCAATAGTGCAAGTTTTTATATATAGGACACATGACGTGTAAATAATAGGTTTTGTCCCGCTTGTGAAGGCCCCTAGTATTTCTTTTTTTGTGGTTTGGACTTTGTTTTGTGCTTTGAATACCCTCTCTTTCTTGTTGTCCAAAATTCAATTTCTTCCATTAATAGCCATGTGCTAATTTCCAAATTAGCTTAGCTGAGTTTAAAAAAGGTTTGGACGGCTTCTTAAAGGAAAAGTCCATAGACCGTTATTAAATGAACTTGGGGAAAATCCATTATTTCTGGGATAAACAGTATAAAATGTTTTGTACATTTTTGGGATCTTGCCGGGTATTTGTGACCTGGATTGGCCACTGTTGGAAACAGGATGCTGGGCTCGATGGACCTTTGGTCTTTCCCAGTATGGCAATACTTATGTACTTATTACCATCTGAGCCCTTACACCTTCCTATTTAGCAGGCAGTAAGATGCGACCGCACCTCGAATATTGTTTTCAATTCTGGTCGCCGCATCTCAAAAAAAGATACAGTAGAATTAGAAAAGGTACAGAGAAGGGCGACGAAAATGATAAAGGGGGTGGGACGACTTCCCTATGAGGAAAGGCTGAAGCGTCTAGGGCTCTTCCGCTTGGAGAAGAGATGGCTGAGGGGAGATATGATATGATAAAATAATGAGTGGAGTTGAACCGGTAGACGTGAATCGTTTGTTTACTCTTTCCAAAAATACTAGGACTAGGGGCCATGAGATGAAGCTACAAAGTAGTAAATTTAATACGAATTGGAGAAAATCTTTCTTCACTCAACTTGTAATTAAACTCTGGAATTCGTTGCCAGAGAATGTGGTAAAGGTGGTTAGCTTAGCAGAGTTTAAAAAGGGTCTGGACAGCTTCCTAAAGGAAAGGTCCATAGACCATTATTAAACTGACTTGGGAACATCCACTGCTTATTTCTGGGATAAGCATCATAAAATGTAATGAGATTTTCTGGGATCTTGCCAGGTTATTTGTGACCTGGATTGGCCACTGTTGGAAACAGGATACTGGGTTTGATGTCCCAGTGTGGCAATACTTATGTACTCATGTGCTATTTGTGTAACGATCAGACAGCATGCAGCAATGTGCCCAAGCTGCCCAATTACCATTCCTCGCCTCCCCCCATACTAGGGTGTGCCCGGCGGTAGTGCTGTTTTGCCGTGTGGTAGCTCTACCACTCCTTTGTAAAAGTCCCCTAAGATTCTAAGCTTACAAGGGGTAAAGCTTTGTGATCTGTGCCATTGCTGCAGTGAAGAAGTGGATAAAATCCATGACAACTCAGTTCTTTCCTTGAACTTTTCTTTTGTGCTAATAGAAGAACCATATACATTTAGCATCCTGACTTTAAGCCCTATGTCAAGTGTGCTAAAATAATTCTAAATCTGTATTTGAACTTTTGAAGGATAGCTTTACCCATATACCAATAAGCCACTTGACCCCTCCATGAGGAATAAGGAGAAATTAGACCTTACCTGCTAATTTGCTTTCCTTTAGTCCCTCCGGACCGGCCCAGATTGAGACTGATGGGTTGTGCACACCTTCCAGCAGGTGGAGACTGAGAACTGCAACTCTTGAGTGAGAGCCAATAAGAGCCCCTGTCTAACATAAAATGCTCTAGTAAACTGTACAAAAGCAAGAAATAAAGACCTCGATCTGTGCATCTGGAACCTGAGCAGCCATGTGCATCGAACCTACTCTGGGCTCGTGCAACTTGTCCTCTATGCCTAACGACTTAAGCACGGCAAAACTGCCAGATACATGAGAGGACTGACTTGAAATATAACTTTTTAAACAAGAACTGTAAAATAAAGCAGCACAGCTTTCATAACCCAAAACAACAACAGGCATTGTAAAATTCACGGTTGGGTTCTGGGCTGGTCTGGAGGGACTAAAGGAAAGCAAATTAGCAGGTAAGGTCTAATTTCTCCTTCCTTAGCGTCCCTCTGGACCGGCCCAGATTGAGACTGATGGGAATTAACAAAGCAGTGACTTAAAGGGTGGGACCCCAACAAACCCGCTGCGAGGACATGCGCACCAAAAACTGCATCTTGCCTACACTGCACATCCAATCTGTAATGCTTCGAAAAAGAATGTAAAGACGACCAAATGGCTGCCTTACAAATGTCCAAAGGTGGCACCAAAAAACGCTCAGCCCAAGAAGCAGCCTGAGATCTGGTAGAATGAGCCTTCACTCCCTCCAGAATGGGCTTGCGCGCTAAAAGATAAACGGAAGCTATCATTTCCTTCAACCACAGAGTGGGCTTAGAAGCCACCAAACCTTTCCGAGAACCCCCAATCAAAACAAAAAGGCGATCCATCTTCCGTAACACGCAGGTAATGCTTGAGCGTCCGCCTAACATCCAAACACTTGAGGCGACGCTGTCCCTCCGAACCAGAAGAAGAACCCAGCACCGACAGAATAACAGCCTGAGACAAATGAAATCTGGACAAAACTTTGGGAATAAACGATGGTACTGGACGCAACATGGCTCTATCCTTAGCAAATTCCTAAAATGGAGACAGAAATTTATAAAAAAGAAATAAATACCAAGTAAGAGACTAAAGGGCTCACCACCTTCCAACCTGCTGGAGACTGAGATTACTAGAGCATTCTATGTTAGACAGGGGCTCTTATTGGCTCTCACTCAAGAGTCAACAGTTCTCAGTCTCTACCTGCTGAAAGGCGTGCACAACCCATCAGTCTCAATCTGGGCCGGTCCGGAGGGACGCGAAGGAAGAACTGTACGGCTGTTTGATGCAAAATGTTTTGCCAAGTTTTTCTTGGAGAAAACCATAAATATCAGAAACCCTCTGAATACACAGCTGAAAGGTGACTAATATAATCTGAATCACATTCAGTTTGTTGACTTTTTCCCTTACTTGGATACTGACCAGATTTTGAAAGGTATTATTGCACTTTATAGACTAAAATCCCAATTTTATATAGAGCGTCTAAGTCAGAAAACAGATGTCCGAGATGCTCAAAATTTGCCGTGTACACAGAACCTTTTGTAAAATAAGAACTGCCAGGACTCACTGGCACAGATAGTTAAAGGCATCTATCTAGAAGAGCTGCCACTAACCGGTAAATGCCCTAGGTGACCCTATCTATGCATTTTCAGTGGATGCATGTAGGGGGTCTTTTAATAAGGCGCTAGCATGCCTTAGTAAGAGACCCAGAGAGAATGCTGCAGAAAGTCTGCATAGACCCCCTCAGCACTAACCAGATAGTGCCCAGACGGAGCACAACCATTATGCCCAATTATATGGAAAACAACAATATTCCCACTCATGGCAGGCTCAATGCGGCTTACATGGGGCAATGGAGGGTTAAGTGACTTGCCCAGAGTCACAAGGAGCTGCCTGTGCCTGAAGGACCAGTTCCTCAGGACCAAAGTCCACCACCCTAATCACTAGGCCACTCCTCCACTCCATATATATATATATATATATATACATATGTATATATATACACACACAGTGCAATGATAGGGTTAAGTGACTTGCCCAGAGTCACAGGGAGCTGCCTGTGCCTGAAGTGGGAATCGAACTCAGTTCCTCAGGACCAAAGTCCACCACCCTAATCACTAGGCCACTCCTCCACTCCATATATATATATATGGAGTCACTATCTGGATGGGACACTAAACTACTAATTTAGGGCCCCTTTTACCGCTGCCCAGAAAAAGGCAATTCCGGGTGGGGGACAGAAATGGCAATGAGTTAGTGAAACACCTGCCATGCAGCCATTTCCTGGGGAAGCCCATACCATCACATATTTAGGAGGAGGTAAGGGCTCCTGTGCTACCCCGGCGATAATGGGCAGCGCCAATTACTGCCAGGTAAGCCCACGATGCATAAAATAAATCCAATGTGCTGCAGGATTCCGGCGATAGTGCTGGATTGGGGAGTAGCAAAGCGGTGGTACGGGTACCGCCACTTGGGGCCCTTAATGCTGTGGTTGGTGTTTAGAAAAAACACACTCTGTGGTATTTAAATATTGACTTGATTGTTATTTTAATTGAAAAAACATTAGAAACAGATTGGACCTGTAGTGAAACTATGCTTTAGTTGTACATAGGCATATAAATGCTTATTTGAAATGCACACACTTCGTATTTGATCAAAAAGCTAAGACTGCAACTTTCAATTTATCTATCGCCCAACCCATTCTCTTGCCACTAAGAATGTGCAATTGATGGAAACGAAACAGGAAATTGCGATAACATTTCTATATTTCCTATTTCATTTCTGAAAGGAAAGAAGGAAAGAAAATGTCATTCATTTTTCTTTTCATTTGCTTCATTCTTTTTTTTCATATGGCCTCCATGTGATTGACCCCCTTCCTCCTCAAACTATGCTGCTATCACCAAAGACCAAGGGCGTAGCCAGACCTCGACAGGAGGGGGGCCAGAGCCCAAGGTGGGGGGGGCACATTTTGGCCTGCCTCCCTGCCGCCGCCATCTCCACCCCCCTCGGTCGCTACCACCTCCCCGCCGCCACCCTCCTGCTGCCGCGTCCACCCCCCACTGCCACCACTGCAAAGGTACCTTGGCTGGCAGGGGGGTCCCCAACCCCCCCCCCCCAGCTGAAGCGCTTGTCCCGCACTGCTCTCACATTGCCTGGCTCCCTGTCCTGTTTTAAGTCACTGTGCATGCTCGTTTTAACGAAACTGAGCATGTGCGAGCGTGCATAGCGACTGAAAACAGGACAGGGCGCCAGGCAATGTGAGAGCAGCGCGGGAGAAACACTTTAGCTGGCGGGGGTTGGGGACCCCTGCCAGCCAATCTGGGGGCCCCAGAGCCGATTTGAGGGGATCCAGGCCCCCATAGCAACACCACTGCCAAAGACACATTTAAAACAAGTCCTTCAGACTTCTCTTCCTTCTGACCCCCTCTTTACCTCATCAGACGTTTGAGTGACCCATCCTGTAACTCCTGCTCCACCAGTGGCGTAGCTACGTGGGGCCAGGGGGGCCTGGGCCCCTGTACATTTGGCCCTGGACCCCCCTGCTGACGACCCGCCCGACTCCCCTCCCGCGGCCAACCCGCCGTTGCCTGCCTTTGCTGGCGGGGGACCCCACCCCCACCAGCCGAGGTCCTCTTCTTCTCACAAAAGGCTTCCATCTGTTTCTGACGTCCTGCCGATCAGCTGATCTGCAAGGCTTCGTTCTGTGAGTCTGACGTCAACGTGCAGGACGTCAGAAACAGAAAGAAGCCTTTCGCGAGAAGAAGAGGACCTCGGTTGGCGGGGGTTGGGGTCCCCCGCTAGCAAAGGTAGGCGACAGCGGGTTGGCGGCGGCCGTGGGGTCGGCGGCAGTGGGGGCTAAAATGTGCCCCCCCACCTTGGCTCTGGGCCCCCCCCCCCCCCCCCCCCCCGCTGAAGTCTGGCTATGCCCCTGTGCTCCACTACTACTTTTTCTCAAAATGATAGCTGACTGAAAGCCGTGAACACTTTAGAACATAAGAACCTAAGAATAGCCATACTGGGTCAGACCAATGGTCCATCTAGCCTAGTATCTTGCGTCCAACAGTGGCTGAGGGGAGATATGACAGAGGTCCATAAAATACTGAGTGAAATGGAATGGGTAGATATGAATTGTTTGTTTACTCTTTCCAAAAATACTAGGACTAGGGGGCACGCCAATGAAGCTAAGTAGTAAATTTAAAACAAACTGAAAAAAATATTTCTTCACAATGTGTAATTAAACTTTGGAGAATGTGGTAAAGACTGATAGATTCGCAAAAAAGGTCCAAAAATTTCCACAAAAATCCAACACAGAAAAGAAACAGGTGGAAAAAACAACTTCAAGAGATCAATCCAAGGCAAGAGGTGAGATGCTCCAGAAAAACTTTATTAAGGACCCAACACGGTCCGTGTTTCGGTTTTTAAAAAAACCTTCATCAGGGGTCTATAACATAACAACAAAAGAACAGAAAAACAAAACACATATATAATAAAATAAAATGAGAAATGAATGGAAACAAATTAAATCGAATGTATTACAACAAATTTCAATATAATATAAAGATATAACAAAATATTAAAAATATTAAAAATTATTAGAATATTAAAAATATTTTAAAAAATTAGTTATGCCTAATATAGATTAAATTTTCTGACATATAATCTGATATATTACCAAAAACAATACTATTACTATACCATCAGACAAACAACCAAGTAGGTAAAAGATAAAAGGTAAATGGACTCTATGTAATTTAATTGGCAGTATAGGGATCTATTTCCAGTAAAATCTAATAGAACAATACATAGTTGTGCATGATATGTGGTGAATTACTTTCAATAGGAAAAGTGATAATAGTTACCATGTTTCAAATAGTAACATATTAAACAAATGACAAAACATCAATAGCAGAAAATTTCTTAATCCATACATATAAAATAGTAATAAAAATAGTAATAAAAATGAATATACAAATAAAGGTAAGATTAAACATGAAATAAAATTAAACATACCAATCAGTAGTTGCACAGAGGATATACTGACAGACAATGGAGCTCATAAAATGTGGTCTCTATTAAAATTGTATAAATGAGAAAATTATTAAATATTGAAAAGATAATAAATAATTAATAAACGAATTATATCAAAACGTATAACGACCAATATCATAAGGGTACAAATAGTTATTACTCAAAAAACTTATTAAATATTAAATTTTCAATAACAGCACAGCATAAAATTTAGAAGAGTCATATTTAATAGGAGATGCATGGTTTAAAATAAGTGGTGAATCTTACATCTATGCAAAATCGTAAGATAGAAATCAAATGATAGAGAATGTTTTAGAAAATTTTTAGAAAATTTTTGTGTATCCAAGTATCTATATAGAAATACATATAAGTAAAAATAAAAATAGATAATTGATTTTAGGCATTACAAAATTTATCAAGAGCCTAGCCATCAGAAAAAACAACAGAACGAAACAAAACAAAAACTGGCCGTCAGATAGGGAAAGGAAAGGGAGTATACATACCATAAAAGACGCTAGAAAAAAGGGGGGAACATGTAAACATGAGTAGTGGTATATCTTATATTCCAAAATGTACGAGCATATAGGGTATAAATGAATGTATGAATATATATATATCTCTATATATATATGCGCATATCCTTAACGATAGGAGCGCCTGAGGTACTAGTAAAAATAAGGTGGTAGCGCGTATAATAGTCAAATTAATCAAAAAATATTGAAAAATGTATATATTGCTAATACTGTGTCATTAAAAACAATGGCGCCGTGTGAAATATAAATAAATCTAAATATATATATCTCTGAGTAAAAACGACGTAGGGACTGACAGAAATAAATGACTGAATGAAAACTAACTAGAAATATATCTATAAAACCATATCGGGCAATCGTGATAAGCTAAATAAGATCAGAAAGTGTTGTCTCGTACCGACAAATTCAATATGGAATAATATCAAAAATGGCGTCAAAATACAATCGATCTCAATACCGCTGTGGTGAAACGTGGAATCCATTCATAGGATACATCAAATTTCAAAATAAAGATTGACTTATATACTAACTAGTAGAATGCCAGTGACGGTTATATCAGCTGGTAAATGAAGCAGAAGCCAGCCGTCAGAAGGGGAAGGGGGGGGGAAGGGAATATACATACACATACCACAAAAAACGCTAGGGAAAAAGAACGCTAGGGAAAAAGACTGCATTCAAATATAAGTGATAGTATATCTTATGTTCCAAAATATACTGGCGTGTAGGGTATGAATAAATATATAGATGTATGTATATATATATATGTGCACACCTCCTTAACGATAAAAGCGCCTAAGATCCTAACAAAGAGAGAGTGGTGGCGCAAATATTAGTCAAATAAATCAAAAAGAATTGGAAAAATATATATATTGTATAACAGTTTGGTAAAAAAATTTTAAAAACAATGACGCTGGGATATACCCAATACTAATATGTAAAATGTGAATAAATATAATTATATATATCTCCCTAACAGAAAACGCCGAAGGTACTAACAGAGATAAATAGCTAAATAAAAACAAACTAAAAATGTATCAATAATGCCATATCAGGCATTCGTGATAAGCTAAGACAAATCAAAAAAAAGGAAAACTACCTTACCTTGAATGAATTAGGAATGGTTGCCTCGTACTGACAAATTCAATATGAGATAGTGTCGAAAAAAAGCGCCAAAATACAATCGATCTAAATAGCGCTGTGGTGAATCGTGGAATCCATTGATAGGATACATCAAATTACAAAATGAAGATTGACATATATACTAACTAGTAGAATACCGGTGACGGTTATATCAGCTGGTGAGTGAAATAGATCAGATTACTGAGTAATAAAAACATCGCACAATAATTTAAAAGGACCAATTGACTGAAGTTAATATGACTTGGATAAAATTAATAAAAATGAATAAAAATGCTATGTCCTAATTATATCAACCAATTATATAAAAAGACATTGAGTAAAATGCTCACAGGTCATAGAAATTAAGACAACCAATTGGAAAAAATTAATCCGACTTCAAAATACTCACCAAAAAATATATATGTTTCAGAGGTAGCGATAAATCAAATAATTAAAAAATTATTAAAATGATATAACAGCCCAATATTTGATCTAATGTTTAATCAACCGGTACTTCATTTGATAAATTAAATAAAAGTAATATATAAATATCGAAGCTAATGACCGGCAGAAGATAACACCCGTGAGCTGACTGTTTATATGAAATCTTACAAAAGAGTTTTAAATAAATGACTGGTATATAGTGAAAGAGTCGTTGAAAGACATAAAAAACGTTCGGATTGATAAATAGACTAAAACGTATTATATTACATTAAATGTCTTTCTCAATTGGAAAAGTAAATATAAAAGCTATTAAGGACATGTGAAGAAAAAATAAATGAAAAATAAAAATGAAAAAAGTGAAATAAAAATAAAAATAATGATAATGAGGTGATGCTAGGATTGCCATCTCACTCAAAATTAAAAGTATATTTTGAAAAATATTTTAATACCTAAAACTATAATATGATTACATTATAGGATAAAATAATTTAATAGGAAATAATTATTTTTAAAGAAAAAGGTTTATACTCCATATAAGTATTTAGATACGCATAAACAAAAATAACTAGTCCATCCTAATATAAAAATGTGTTAAAAGATATTTGGATACACATAGAACGAAATTGCTACTATAAAATGATGCTAGTAAAAATGATGTCAATAAAAATAATAGAAAATCGATACTGGTCGTTCCGTAAAGATATGGATAATACTACAAATGTAAAGATGTGTATATATATACCGTCTCAAGACTAAAAACATTTTTAAAATGGAATAGCAGAGAAATTTCTCAGAGAAAATGTAAATATTCAATTTCTTTATTGAGACCTTTTGGGGCTACACATTCGGCTTGGTATATTGCACGTTGTTCTGCTCTTAGCAATGCCTGATCAATATTTCCCCCACGAGGATTTGGTTTAATGAGTCGTAACACAAAAAATTTTAAATCATCAGTGCTGTGTTCAGCATCAATCCAGTGTTCAACTAATGGAGCTGATTTGATCTGCCTTCTGATGCAGCTACGGTGTTCAATAATGCGAGTTTTTATTTTCCTTTTAGTCTTGCCAATATAAATCAGATTGCAAGGACATAAAATTACATAAATAACATTCTCAGAATTACAGTCGCTATCAAATCTCAGCTCATATTTTTTACCTGTGGTGGGGTGTATAAATGAATCTAACTGAAGAGAGTGGGCACACACTGTGCAAGAATTACACGGTCTGTGTCCACCAAATTTTTGAGTCACGTTATCTCTAATCATTGGAAGAAAGGATGGAACTAAATGATTTCTTAAATTAGGATTTCTTGAGAGAGCGAAAATTGGAACAATCTCTTTAAAACATGGATGTATCTGAACGATATGCCAGTGTCTTAAAATGATTTTCTTAAACACTTGAGGCGACGCTGTCCCTCCGAACCAGAAGAAGAACCCAGCACCGACAGAATAACAGCCTGAGACAAATGAAATCTGGACAAAACTTTGGGAATAAACGATGGTACTGGACGCAACATGGCTCTATCCTTAGCAAATTCCTAAAATGGAGACAGAAATTTATAAAAAAGAAATAAATACCAAGTAAGAGACTAAAGGGCTCACCACCTTCCAACCTGCTGGAGACTGAGATTACTAGAGCATTCTATGTTAGACAGGGGCTCTTATTGGCTCTCACTCAAGAGTCAACAGTTCTCAGTCTCTACCTGCTGAAAGGCGTGCACAACCCATCAGTCTCAATCTGGGCCGGTCCGGAGGGACGCGAAGGAAGAACTGTACGGCTGTTTGATGCAAAATGTTTTGCCAAGTTTTTCTTGGAGAAAACCATAAATATCAGAAACCCTCTGAATACACAGCTGAGAGGTGACTAATATAATCTGAATCACATTCAGTTTGTTGACTTTTTCCCTTACTTGGATACTGACCAGATTTTGAAAGGTATTATTGCACTTTATAGACTAAAATCCCAATTTTATATAGAGCGTCTAAGTCAGAAAACAGATGTCCGAGATGCTCAAAATTTGCCGTGTACACAGAACCTTTTGTAAAATAAGAACTGCCAGGACTCACTGGCACAGATAGTTAAAGGCATCTATCTAGAAGAGCTGCCACTAACCGGTAAATGCCCTAGGTGACCCTATCTATGCATTTTCAGTGGATGCATGTAGGGGGTCTTTTAATAAGGCGCTAGCATGCCTTAGTAAGAGACCCAGAGAGAATGCTGCAGAAGTCTGCATAGACCCCCTCAGCACTAACCAGATAGTGCCCAGACGGAGCACAACCATTATGCCCAATTATATGGAAAACAACAATATTCCCACTCATGGCAGGCTCAATGCGGCTTACATGGGGCAATGGAGGGTTAAGTGACTTGCCCAGAGTCACAAGGAGCTGCCTGTGCCTGAAGGACCAGTTCCTCAGGACCAAAGTCCACCACCCTAATCACTAGGCCACTCCTCCACTCCATATATATATATATATATATATATACATATGTATATATATACACACACAGTGCAATGATAGGGTTAAGTGACTTGCCCAGAGTCACAGGGAGCTGCCTGTGCCTGAAGTGGGAATCGAACTCAGTTCCTCAGGACCAAAGTCCACCACCCTAATCACTAGGCCACTCCTCCACTCCATATATATATATATGGAGTCACTATCTGGATGGGACACTAAACTACTAATTTAGGGCCCCTTTTACCGCTGCCCAGAAAAAGGCAATTCCGGGTGGGGGACAGAAATGGCAATGAGTTAGTGAAACACCTGCCATGCAGCCATTTCCTGGGGAAGCCCATACCATCACATATTTAGGAGGAGGTAAGGGCTCCTGTGCTACCCCGGCGATAATGGGCAGCGCCAATTACTGCCAGGTAAGCCCACGATGCATAAAATAAATCCAATGTGCTGCAGGATTCCGGCGATAGTGCTGGATTGGGGAGTAGCAAAGCGGTGGTACGGGTACCGCCACTTGGGGCCCTTAATGCTGTGGTTGGTGTTTAGAAAAAACACACTCTGTGGTATTTAAATATTGACTTGATTGTTATTTTTAATTGAAAAAACATTAGAAACAGATTGGACCTGTAGTGAAACTATGCTTTAGTTGTACATAGGCATATAAATGCTTATTTGAAATGCACACACTTCGTATTTGATCAAAAAGCTAAGACTGCAACTTTCAATTTATCTATCGCCCAACCCATTCTCTTGCCACTAAGAATGTGCAATTGATGGAAACGAAACAGGAAATTGCGATAACATTTCTATATTTCCTATTTCATTTCATTTCTGAAAGGAAAGAAGGAAAGAAAATGTCATTCATTTTTCTTTTCATTTGCTTCATTCTTTTTTTTCATATGGCCTCCATGTGATTGACCCCCTTCCTCCTCAAACTATGCTGCTATCACCAAAGACCAAGGGCGTAGCCAGACCTCGACAGGAGGGGGGCCAGAGCCCAAGGTGGGGGGGGGCACATTTTGGCCTGCCTCCCTGCCGCCGCCATCTCCACCCCCCTCGGTCGCTACCACCTCCCCGCCGCCACCCTCCTGCTGCCGCGTCCACCCCCCCACTGCCACCACTGCAAAGGTACCTTGGCTGGCAGGGGGGTCCCCAACCCCCCCCCCCAGCTGAAGCGCTTGTCCCGCACTGCTCTCACATTGCCTGGCTCCCTGTCCTGTTTTAAGTCACTGTGCATGCTCGTTTTAACGAAACTGAGCATGTGCGAGCGTGCATAGCGACTGAAAACAGGACAGGGCGCCAGGCAATGTGAGAGCAGCGCGGGACAAACACTTTAGCTGGCGGGGGTTGGGGACCCCTGCCAGCCAATCTGGGGGCCCCAGAGCCGATTTGAGGGGATCCAGGCCCCCATAGCAACACCACTGCCAAAGACACATTTAAAACAAGTCCTTCAGACTTCTCTTCCTTCTGACCCCCTCTTTACCTCATCAGACGTTTGAGTGACCCATCCTGTAACTCCTGCTCCACCAGTGGCGTAGCTACGTGGGGCCAGGGGGGCCTGGGCCCCTGTACATTTGGCCCTGGACCCCCCTGCTGACGACCCGCCCGACTCCCCTCCCGCGGCCAACCCGCCGTTGCCTGCCTTTGCTGGCGGGGGACCCCACCCCCACCAGCCGAGGTCCTCTTCTTCTCACAAAAGGCTTCCATCTGTTTCTGACGTCCTGCCGATCAGCTGATCTGCAAGGCTTCGTTCTGTGAGTCTGACGTCAACGTGCAGGACGTCAGAAACAGAAAGAAGCCTTTCGCGAGAAGAAGAGGACCTCGGTTGGCGGGGGTTGGGGTCCCCCGCTAGCAAAGGTAGGCGACAGCGGGTTGGCGGCGGCCGTGGGGTCGGCGGCAGTGGGGGCTAAAATGTGCCCCCTCACCTTGGCTCTGGACCCCCCCCCCCCCCCCCCCCCCCCCCCCCCCGCTGAAGTCTGGCTATGCCCCTGTGCTCCACTACTACTTTTTCTCAAAATGATAGCTGACTGAAAGCCGTGAACACTTTAGAACATAAGAACCTAAGAATAGCCATACTGGGTCAGACCAATGGTCCATCTAGCCTAGTATCTTGCGTCCAACAGTGGCTGAGGGGAGATATGACAGAGGTCCATAAAATACTGAGTGAAATGGAATGGGTAGATATGAATTGTTTGTTTACTCTTTCCAAAAATACTAGGACTAGGGGGCACGCCAATGAAGCTAAGTAGTAAATTTAAAACAAACTGAAAAAAATATTTCTTCACAATGTGTAATTAAACTCTGGAGAATGTGGTAAAGACTGATAGATTACCAGGTTTAAAAAAAAGGTTTGGATAATTTCCTAAAAGTCCATAAGCCATTATTATGATGGACCTGGGAAAATCCACTGCTTATTTCTAGGATAAGCAGCATAAAATCTCTTTTACTCTTCAGGGATCTTGCCAGGTACTTTTGACCTTGATTGGCCACTGTTGGAAATAGGATACTGGGTTTGACAGCCCTTTGATCTTTCCCAGTATTCAAGGCTTATGTTCTTACCCCTGGTTAAATTGTATGTTTCGCTGAATCTTTATAATGAACAGAAGCGGACACAACCTCTACATCTTACAGTTAAACATGACATCTTTCCTCACATTTTAATGCATAATTACTGCTTGCTGTTTTTTTAAATTTAATAAACTTGATTAAGTGCACTTTGGATAATGGCAAGGCAATGTGCAATAAACTTAAAACAAAATAAAGTTACAACATAATACAGATTAAGAATGTATACAAAGTAAAATCATTTCACATACAAATAATAACCACAAACAAAACACCTATAACAAAGGGGAATACCAAAGGCACACAAACAAAAAACATAAGCTAGCAGAACCCCACCATCAAACATGGAACTAATTTAGAAAAAAAATAAAAACCCATTCAAATGTGCTTTGAATTTTTAATATAAAGCTCAAGATCTGAGACTGTATTTGGAACAAACTTCCTGATAAATTATTAAGTAGACAAAAGAAGTTCTGCGTGTCATTTTTAATCATACATAAGTAGGAGAGAGCAACACTGGAAAACTACCCTCTGATGACCTCAAATATTGGACAGGGACGTAAGGAATAAGAAAGTTAGATAAAGACAGTTGTAAGAACAAAAACCACAAAGAGATGAACGTACTGTTTTAAACTGAATCCTAAATACTACTGGGAGCCGAAGGTACACAAAAAGGAGGTGTTGCATATCATACCTCTTACATCTAGCGAAGATCCCGATAGCCATGTTCTGAATCAGCTGAAATCTTCTCAGAGATCCCTGTTTTGCACCTGCATAAAAATGACATTACAGTAAATCAATCCTATTCAATAGTAAAGCGTTAATCAGCAGTTTTAAATCAGCTTCTGATAAATACCTCAGTGAATTTTCTGCAGTACTAGAAAGAAGCAGCACACTAGAAAAGAAATTTAAGCTCTAAATCCAATTTGGATTATCCAGTCAGTAACACACTGACTGGGGACCAAAACACAGGGCAGACAATTTACTTTGAGAAAATCAAATAGCTTCACATTTCTGAGGGTTCAAAAGCAGCTTCTGTTGAAAGCCACTGGGTGATCAACGAATCTAGATAAGAGATCCATTGATCCCTTATCATATGTATGAAAAACTCAGGCTACATTCCTGAATCAATGTTGGAAGTCACAAAAATATCTAATAAAGTGGGGGCAAGAATCAAGCTCTGAGGAATCCCCAAAATAAGCAGTCCTGGGTTAGAAATAAGGGCATTATAATCTAAAGGATCAAAACTATCTCAAAATAGTGCCCCCAATACCAAGGTAAGGTCAAATGGAAAAAGCAGAAGATCATGGTCTGCCAAGTCAAAAGCAGCACTTAGGTGCAAGGAAACAACATCTTTCCCCCGTGTTTATAACCTTGTCCTGATGTCATTAAGTAGAGCCACAGGAAAGGTCTCAGTGTTGTTGCCAGCCCTAACACATGAATGATCAGGATGAAACATCAAGGGCTTATAAAGGAAATCTGAGATGTCCTCAAATTTCTCTGCAGCTATTGAAACAAAAGAGAGATTTGAGACTGGAGAGGTTTCTTTAAGAGCTGACACACTATGTCTTTTTTGAACAAACAGGAAGAGGCCAGAGGAAAAAGCTGTTATTTGCCATGGTTGAGATATAAGTTAAAAGCGCAAGGCCTTCGTTTTGTTTTGTTTTACCAGCAAAAAGATTAAAGGGTCATGTGGAGGGGCATAATCGAAAGGGATGTCCTCGCAAAATGTCCCAGTGGAGGGGCGGAGAAACCCGTATTATTGAAACAAGATGGACGTCCATCTTTCGTTTTGATAATACTGTCAGATATGTCCAAATCTTACAATTTAGGTGGTCCCTAGAGATGGTCGTCCCTAGATTGGTCGTTTCTGATTTTCAGCGATAATGGAAACCAAGGATGTCCATCTCAGAAACGACCAAATGCAAGCTCTTTGGTTGTAGGAGGAGCCAGCATTTGTAGTGCACTGGTCCCCCTGACATGCTAGGACACCAGCCGGGGCACCGCAGTGGACTTCATAAATTGCTCCCAGGTACATAGCTCCCTTACCTTGTGTGCTGAGCCCCCCAAAACCCACTACCCACAACTGTACACCACTACCATAGCCCTTACAGGTGAAGGGGGCACCTAGATGTGGGTACAGTGGGTTTGTGGTGGGTTTTGGAGGGCTCGCTGTTTCCTCCACAAATGTAACAGGTAGGGGGGGTATGGGCCTGGGTCTGCCTGTCTGAAGTGCACTGCACCCACTAAAACTGCTCCAGGGACCTGCATACTACTGTGATGGACCAGAGTATGACATCTGAGGCTGACATAGAGGCTGGAAAAATATTTTAAAAGATATTTTTTGAGGCTGGGAGGGGGGTTAGTGACCACTGAGGGAGTAAGTGGAGGTCATCCCTGATTCTCTCTGGTGGTCATCTGGTCATTTCGGGCACTTTTTTGTGCCTTGGTCGTAAGAAAAACACGACCAGGTAAAGTCATCTAAGTGCTCGTCAGGGATGCCCTTTTTTTCCCCATTTTGGGTCGAGGACGTCCATGTGTTAGGCACGCCCCAGTCCCAACTTTGCTACGCCTCCGACATGCCCCCTAGAACTTTGGCTGTCCCTGCGATGGAAAGCAGTTGGGGACGTCCAAAATCGGCTTTCAATTATACCGATTTGGACGACCCAGTGAGAAGGACGCCCATCTTCCGATTTGTGTCAAAAGATGGGCGTCGTCCTCTTTCGAAAATGAGCCCAATAGTGATGCAGAGAACGTTTTTTTTTTTTACATTTGTACCCCGCGCTTTCCCACTCATGGCAGGCTCAATGCGGCTTACATATTGGGGCAATGGAGGGTTAAGTGACTTGCCCAGAGTCACAAGGAGCTGCCTGTGCCTGAAGTGCGAATCGAACTCAGTTCCTCGGGACCAGAATCCACCACCCTAACCACTAGGCCACTCCTCCACTAAATGATGAAAAATGATTGAATGTGTGCCATGGGCAAGATGAAATACCAGATACCAGTCCAAAGTACACTTTATTAGACAAGGGTGACAATACAGACTGCAGAAGGTACTGAAGATTGAGTTAAATTGGTTGCCTTGATTAGTCTTACTGGATCTGCCAATTTTGCAGAAAAATGGTTCAACAGAGTATTCCTAAACATCATACAAAATCTTCCAATAACAACCCCAGCACAAATACATTAATTGGAACTGGGGTAGTAAGCTTGTTAATTATATGAAATGAGCTGGAAAAAAATCTCAATTTAGCAACTCAAAAGTGCTTCTTTATAAGTATGATAACAATCTTTACATAAAGCCTAGTTTTCAAGCGACAACTTGTTCTTCCATAGCAACATAGTAGATGACAGCAGATAAAAACCTGTACGGTCCCATCCAGTCTGCCCAACAAGATAAACTCATAGCATAAGATATGATGTGGTACTTCATATGTACACCTGATCTTGATTTGTCCTTGCCATTTTCAGGGCATAGACCATAGAAGTCTGCCCAGCACTGGCTTTGCTTCCCAATTACTGGTGTTGCCATATAATCACCACTAAGCTTCCCTGGATAAGAACATAAGAATAGTCATACTGGGTCAGGCCAATGGTCCACCTAGCCCTGTATCCTGCTCCCAGCAGTGGCCAGTCCAGGTCACAAGTGACCTGGCATTAACTCAAATAGCAGCAACACTCCATACTACCAATCCCAGGACAAGCAGTGGTTTCCCCCATGTCTATCTCAATAACAGACTATGGACTTTTTCTCCAGGAATTTGTCCAAACCTTTATACATTAACGGCCATTATTACATCCTCTGGCAGCGAGTTCCAGTGCTTAATTTCATTGATAGTCCCTTAGTTTTCGTACTTTTTGAAAGAGTGAAAAATCTATTCACTTTTACCCATTTTACACCACTCAGGATTTTATAGACCTCAATCATATCCCCCCCCCCCCCCCCCTTTAACAACCATCTCTTTTCCAACTTAAAGAGCTCTAACCTGTTTAGCCTTTCCTCATATGGGAGAAGTCCCAGCCCCTTTATTATTTTGGTTGCTCTTCTACTATATCTTTTTTGAGATACGGCAACCAGAATTGAGTGCAGTTCTCAAGGTGAGGTTGCACCATGGAGCGATACAGAGGCCATAATATTCTTGGTCTTTATTTGCATCCCTTTCCTAATCATTCCTAGCATTTGGTTGGCTTTTTTGGCCAACACAGAACATTGTGCAGAAGATTTCAGCGTATTGTCTACAGTGACACCTAGATCTTTGACTCAAGTGCTAACTCCTAAGGTAGACCCTAACATAAGGTAACTATGATTCACATTATTCTTCCCAATGAGCATCACTTTGCATTTGTCCACATTAAATTTCATTTGCCATTTGGATGCCCAATCTTCCAGTTTCCTATGGTCTTCCTGCAATTTTTCACAGTCCGTATGCATTTTTACAACTTTAAATTCGTAGATGACGCAAAACTATTCAATCACCTCACTTGTGGTTGCGTTTTCTAGATCATTTATAAATACGCTAAATAGCATCGGTCCCAGTACAGATCCCTGTGGCCCTCTACTATTCACCCTCGTCCATGGAGAAAAATGGCCATTTAACCCTACCCTTTGTTTTCTGTCCAATAAGCAATTCCTAATCCATAGAAGGACATTGCCTCCTATGCTATGACTTTTTCATTTTCTGAGGAGTCTCTTTTGTCAAAAGGTTTCTGAAAATTAAGATACACTACATTAACCACCTCACCTTTATCCATGTTTATTTACTATGTGTTCCGTAATTTTATTCTTTATAATAATTTTCACTATTTTCCCCAGCACTGACATCAGGCTTACCGGTCTGTCATTTCCAGGATCACCTCTGGAACCCTTTTTAAAAATCAGCGTTACAATGGCCACCCTCGAATCTTCAGGTACTATGGGTGATTTTAATGACAGGTCACAGATCACTAACAGATCAGCAATTTTATATTTGCATACTTTCAGTACCCTGGGGTGTATACCATCCGGTCCAGGTGATGTATCATTCTTTAACTTGTCTAGCTCAGTACATCTTCCAGGTTCACTGAGATTTCTTTCAGTTCCTCTGCACTGGTCACTGGCCTTGTCCTCCCTGGCTGCCCCTTTTGCTCCTTCGTGATCTAAAGGTCCCATGGATTTCCTCACAGGCTTTCTGCATCTGATGTATCTGAAAAAGGTGTTACTATGAGTTTTTGTCTCCACTGCAAGTTTTCTTCATATTCTATTTTAGCCTTCATGATCAATGCGCTGTATCCAGCTTGACGGTGCTTATGTTGCTTCTTATCTTCTTCATTCAGATCCTTTTTCCATTCTTTGAAGGGTGCTCTTTTGGCTCTAATAGTCTCTTTCACTTCACATTTTAACCATGCTGGCTGTCGTTTGCCCTTCTTTCCACCTTTGTTAATATGTGGAATACATCTGGTCTCGGCTTCCACAATGGTGTTTTTAAAACATCCTTGCCCAACTTAAAGTCCTAATCTTTGTAGCTGAACCTTTTAGCTTCTTTTTATTTATTTATTTATTCCACGTATCAGCTCTACATATGTATAGAGAATAGCGGTGAAATGAGAAGCTTTGAATTTGGAAGTATTTTCGGCCCTTGAGGGCTTATGATTACTGGACATTGAGGAAGCGACCATGGACTGTCAACATTAAGATGATTCAAGCTAAGTAATAATTGAAAGTGAATTTCTCTGCATGTGTGGCTTAATTATCAATCAGCCTCTACCTTATTGTATTGTTTAAGGTGTGTGCACAAGTATGTAGAGCTGATACGTGGAATTGGCGAAATAGCAGTGAAAAGAAGAAGGGACATCATAGTGCATGTGGCCAGTGTTCAGTGTGTTCTAACATGGTGACCACAGACGCATTTGTGGACGTGTATACAAGAAATATCTTTAGTTTAAAATCTGTTACTAATTGTCAATCGATGAATGTGATTTATCTCTTGAAATGTCCCTGCGATTTATATTACATAGGACAAACGTCACGCATGTTGAAAACAAGGCTGATTGAGCACCGTCATTGTATACAAGCTAAAAAAACGTATGAACCTCTAGTGTCCCATTGTTTACTGAAACATCACGAGTTTGCAGAATTATTATGTATTGTTCTAGAACAGATTCAAATAACGGAATGTAATGGAGATGTGAGGAAATTATTAAGACAAAAAGAACAACGATGGATTTATACATTACAAACCGTAATCCCGAAAGGTTTAAATATATCTATAGAGTGGAAGGCTTTTTTGTGAAAAGATCCTTTTAAAGTGCAATTGCGGTACTGCTGTAGCCCTTCATTGAATGTGGTCGTCACTGTGGAAGTGACGTCATGGGAAATGACGTATATATATCAAGGAGAAGTCGCTCTAGTTTCAAAGACGCCAAGATGAGGCAGTATTGCGGTGAAATGAGAAGCTTTGAATTTGGAAGTATTTTCGGCCCTTGAGGGCTTATGATTACTGGACATTGAGGAAGCGACCATGGACTGTCGACATTAAGATGATTCAAGCTAAGTAATAATTGAAAGTGAATTTCTCCACAAGTGTGACTTAATTTTTTTTTTTTTACATTTGTACCCCGCGCTTTCCCATTCATGGCAGGCTCAATGCGGCTTACATGGGGCAACGGAGGGTTAAGTGACTTGCCGAGAGTCACAAGGAGCTGCCTTAATTATCAATCAGCCTCTACCTTATTGTATTGTTTAAGGTGTGTGCACAAGCATTTTATGAATAAGAAGAGTGGAGTTTTTTTTTTGTGAAGACTAGTGATTGAAGAGGAGTTCTCTTAACTTTGAAAGGTGTTCCTTTAAAGAGATATCTCTGTGGTTTCTGAAGTCTTTTATTCTCCACATATTTTCATGAATATATATGAATGCACACCTGCAATACAGGGTTTCATTTAGTAGAATTGGTTAGGATATTTGGGTAATTGAAATCACCCATTATTAAAATGTTGCCCAATTTGCCAGCTTTCCTAATTTCTGTAAACATTTCTTCATCTGTCTGTTCATTCCATCCTAGCGGATGGTAGTGCAGCCCTACCTGTATGTTCTTTCTCTTCACACATGGAATTTCTATACATAAGGATTCCACACTGCTATATTTTGTTTGACTCAATTTCCTCTTTAACATATAGCACAACCTTCCCTCCAATTTGATCCACTCTATCATTGCCATATAATGTGTACCTTGCTAACAGTGTCCCATTGATTGTCCTCCTTCCACTAGGTCTCTAAGATGCCTATTATATCTACCTCTTTATTTAGTGCTATATACTCCAACTCTCCCATCTTGATTTTTAGGCTTCTAGCATTTGTGTATAGACACTAATGTGTTTTTTCCTAGCATCTACAAGCTGGTTTGAAGTTGATGGTGATACCTTGCATTCTTTACTCTGTTCTCCGATTAAAGGGGAAATGGGACTTGATATACCGCCTTTCTGAGGTATTTTGCAACTACATTCAAAGCAGTTTACATATATACAGGTACTTATTTTGTACCTGGGGCAATGGAGGGTTAAGTGACTTGCCCACAGTCACAAGGAGCTGCAGTGGGAATCGAATCCAGTTCCCTAGGATCAAAGTCCACTGCACTAACCACTAGGCTACTCCTCCACTCCTTGATCTCTTTCACCATTAGTGAAACCTCTCTATTGGGATTTCCTATAGATTCTGTTTCAATAGTATCCTTCAAGGATACTTCACATTGAACCATACGCTCCTGGGTGACTGTTGACTTTCCCCCCGAATTTACTACTACTACTACTATTTAGCATTTCTATAGCGCTACAAGGCGTACGTAGCGCTGCACAAACATAGAAGAAAGACAGTCCCTGCTCAAAGAGCTTACAATCTAATAGACAAAAAATAAAGTAAGCAAATCAAATCAATTAATGTGTACAGGAAGGAGAAGAGGAGGGTAGGTGGAGGCGAGTGGTTACAAGTGGTTACGAGTCAAAAGCAATGTTAAAAAGCAATTTAGTTTAAAAGCTTCTCTATCTCCTTTTTAAAAGTTAGCACCAGCAGCCTGGTTCCATTCTGGTTAAGGAGGAGCCCTTTCTTTTGGAACAGGCTCCCCCTTTCCCCAGAATGTTGCCCAGTTTGTAACTAATCTAAATCCCTCAGTTCTGCACCATCATCTCAACCACGAATTGAGACTGTGAAGCTCTGCCTGCCTCTTGGGTCCTGAACGTGGATAATATCCAAAAATGTTACCTTGGAGGATCTGGATTTCAAATTTCTACCTAATAGCCTAAATTTGGCTTCCAGAACTTCCCTTCCAGATATTGGTACCACATGCACCAAGACAGCTGGTTCCTCTCCTGCACAAGGGCTGCCAGACTGGAGGTGGGACTTCTTTACAACATCCCTGTAGGCCTCTTCTATGTACCTCTCTGTCTCCCTCAGCTCTTCCGCTACTCTAGCCTCAAGAGAACCTTATTCTCTGAGAGGTAGGCGCTCTTTGCATCGAGCACACACCTGTAACTTCTCGCCAACTGGGAGATAATCATACATGTGACACTCAATGCACAAGACTGTATAGCACCCCTCTTATTGCTGGACTGCTGTCTGCATCTTAGTATTATTGTGTTTAAACTTCTTAAGGTACTAGGGATATTAGATTAATATAAAGATTCCTTTGTGTTTATCCCACGCATTTTTGAATTCCGTTACTGTTTTCATCTCCACCACCTCCTGCAGGAGGGCAATCCTGATATCCACCAACCTTCTCAGTGAAAACCCTGTCCATTTCCTTTCAACATGTCTGCAGTCCTAGAGGGTAACAAGGATGATTTTGTTTAAGAGTAATAAAGTATTCTTTCCACGGAGTCACTTTTAACAGATAAAAATAAAAAAAGTGAATATAGCAGATATAAAAGTTTAGACACAGTTCCAGTTGATTCACTATTACTTTTAAAATGTTAATAAGGCAGCTAGCAATTTTAACTTTTGGAAACATTGCTACAAAATTAAAGCTACATTAAACTGCTGACGTCAAGGCAAGGTTGGGATGCCAAAGAAAAACTTCCAACAGAACAGCCCAAAAACTGATCAGATCTGTAAAACAGAATTCACTATTACCGCATATTACCTATTGAAATGTTTAGCTGACGCTGGAGTAAATGTCCACAGTAAAGAGTTGTTTACAAAAAAAAAAATTATATGTCTAGGAGAGTTGTCAAAAGTTCACACAGTTAAGCTACAAAGTGGTAAATTTGGACTGAATCGGAGGGAATTTTTCTTCACAATGTGTAATTGAACTCTGGAATTCATTGCCAGAGAATGTGGTAAAGGCAGTTAGCGGGGTTTGAAAAAGGTTTGGATGGCTTCCTAAAGGAAAAGTCCATGGACCATTGTTGAAATGGGCTTGGGGGAAAATCCACTGCTTATTTCTAGGCTGGGCAGCGTGGAATGTGCTTTTATGGAATCTTGCCAGGTACTTGTAACCTGGATTGGCCACTGTTGGAAGTGGGATGCTGGGCTTGATAGACCTTCGGTCTGTCCCAGTATGGTAATACTTATGTACTTATGATGAAACAAAAATTGATTTGTTTAGCCAAAACATAAGATATATTTGGAGGAAAAAAAAAAAGAAGAGTTAAACATCTGGAGAAAAAAAAAACACCTTGCCAATTCTTAAGCAACAAGGGTGGATCTATTACACTTTGAAGTGATGTGGCAGCCAGTGGTAATAATTGTGTGGGTGGAAGGAGAATGGATTCAACATATAAACAAATGTCCCACAGTCAGTATATAGGCAACGAAGCTGAAAAGAGGTTAGTTATTACAACAACAGAATAATAATCCAAAATCTCTGTCAAGATTAGCCATGAAGTACTTACAGAGAAGAAAGATGAAGGTTTTGGAATGGCATTCACAGTTCCTAGACTTATTACTGAAAGCTGTGAGGAGTTCTCAAACAAGCAGCACATACAAGAAGACCTAAATATATATTTCAGATAGGAGAGTTCTGCAGGGAAAGCTGGGAAAAAATGCCATAGTAGGAAAAGAAAAGAGTTTTCAGCAGGCTACAGGAAACATTTAGAAGCTGTTGCAAAACTACTGAAAAGAAGGGTGCTCAAACTTTTGCACCTGCCATGTTCACTGATTTGAATTTGAATGCAAAAAAGGAATTCTGCATTCCAGAAAGATGTCATGTTTATCTTTGTACCACACAGAGGGCCCTGTTTACTAAGGTGCACTAGCGTTTTTAGCGCGTGCTAAAAATTAGCATACTCTAACCATATAGACACCCACAGGAATATTATGGGCATCTATTATGCGCTAATGCTTAGTGAACGCTAAAAACACTAGCGCACCTCTAACGAGGCTTAGTAAACAAGGCCCACAGTTTGTAATCTATTCATTTATGGATTCCTCAAGCATACAATTTGAGAAGGGGTATCTAAACTGTAGTTACTGGGGAAGGCTCATAAAATCTGTATTTCATATTTTTATATACTACTGCACATTGACAAGAAATATTCAGCCAAAAAACTGGGAGCCATTTTAACACTGTTCTCAATAACAAAATCTTTTTCATCCTAATCTAGGCACCATCTCTTTGCAAGCTATAAAAAAATAAATAAAAATCTGTATGATAAAGATATTACTTAAGAAAACAAATCCAGGAGTCAAAATACTAAATTTGAGGTAAGTGTAGCTGGAATAGGATTACCTTCAGTGGAACTTTGAAGTAGTCCTTTATAGATCAAGAGCCCTGTTTACTATGGTGCACTAGTGTTTTTAGCGAGTGTTAAAAATTATAATGCGCTAAACACTAGAGACACCCATATATTCCTGTGGGTGTCTCTAACGTTTAACGCACGCTAAAAATGCTAGCTCGCCTATAACACAGCTTAGTAAACAGGGCCCCAAATGTGTAATCTGTTAAACAATAAGTATTGATTCACCACTCTCCTCTCTTTTCCTAAGGAAAAGAGGGCAGTATACCTTTGAAATGAGCAAAGCAGCACTTTTAGGAGTTTTTCAAATTTCCAGCAGACATTTCTTGAGGTGTAACAAATTTAAATCTGGTAAAATTAAGTGAATATTACTCTCTCTCATAAGGTTTTCCAATGAATTAAGTTTATTGTGGATAATTTGATGTCCCTTGACAAAAGCACTGAAACTCTTCTGTACTTTTTCAGCCTTTTGTTCCTCACTGTATAAATGCTACATAAAGAAGCTCATTTTCAAAGCACTTAGACACACAAAGTGTATGTCTAAATGCTTTGAAAATGAGCCCCAAAGGGCTCCGTTTCCACTTCCACCGTTTTAACATAATCCATAGAATTCTGAACTTGATTCAGCAACAGCTTCCCAAATAATTCCCCAACAACCTGAAAAAATTCCAAGACCAATTGGTCAGATGAAGATACGGACACAGCCACCGTAGCAGGTTTGACAGACATCGGAATTGCAGGTTCTCCTATCAAATTGCTTCAAACTTTCTGCTCCTTCATATGGCATCAACCACTTTCTTCATCTCCAGGGCCTCTGTGGTCATATCAGATGAAATTCAACTGATTAAACCTGCAGTTTTCACATAACTGCCAGCAGGTGACATCAACTGAGATGTCAATCAAGGAGTGAAAAACTGCAGCCCTCTCTTGGTATTGGTTCTGGACGAGGTATACACAACTTCAGGCTTAATATGGCTTTAACATTTGAAGTTGGCAGCAGCACACCCCCTACTGTGGCGAATCCAATGAACAAAGAACATCAAAGGAATCCTGTTCAGAAGGAATGGATCCTCAGGAGCTTAGCCGAGATTGGGTGGCAGAGCCGGTGGGGGGAGGCGGGGCTAGTGCTGGGCAGACTTATACGGTCTGTGCCAGAGCCGGTGGTGGGAGGCGGGGCTGGTGGTTGGGAGGTGGGGATAGTGCTGGGCAGACTTATACGGTCTGTGCCTTGAAGAGGACAGGTACAAATCAAGGTAGGGTATACACAGAAAGTAGCACATATGAGTTTATCTTGTTGGGCAGACTGGATGGACCATGCAGGTCTTTTTCTGCCGTCATCTACTATGTTACTACGCTCCATAAGATGAATCCACATGGTGGCTGAACATAAGAGTCCCACGATGAATACAAACAGAAAACCACACAGTGGGAAACGGAAGGAAACTTAGCAGACGATGGATCTTGAAAAAAGTTACTTTTACTATGTTAACAGTTCCTTGGTTACACTAAAAAAAAAAAAACTTCTTTTGATGCTGTCACATAGGAGACTCAACATGGCACCGTGTTTCTGCTCAAAGTGCCTGCCTCAGGAGTCCACAATCAAGTACAAAATCAATTCGGATATAAATAAATAAATAAAAACCATGGAATAAAACCACAGTTAAAATAAGTCATCCCAGTGTGTTACAATTAAACACTACATGGATTCTTCAAAATATAAAAGATAAATCACATAAATTACGTAAAATGACCAGTGAAGTAAAGTAAAATCAAACCATATCAAATGGTGTTACATATTGTACAGTTAAAACATGTTAGATATTGGAATGTGTCTAAGACAATGGAACAGAAAGACACTGACCATGCGAATGTTTGTCAAAGGAATAGAACTGAACAGCACTAGTAAGATGGATGACATATATGCCCAAAAGGGCCTGGCTGAGGGAGGACTAGGATAGGTAAATCTGAGCCCGTCTCTTCCGTTTCACCATAGCTGAAGAGGAAAGAACTTTGAGGAAAGAAGAAAATAAAAGGGAAAAACATAGCAGAGCTGTAAAGAAACCAGCCACTGGTCAGCCATCTGTGTATTTTAATATCTCCGTGCTAGAATAATTGACCTAAACAATCTCATCAATATTAACACTTGCAGTTGTTGGCAGAGCATCGAGTTTTTTTATTTTTAAATCCAGGCCAGATATACATATAACCGATTGTTTTAATTGCAAAATGAACAGTTATAAGATTTAAAAAGAGGGGCATGGTCAGAGCTGAGGGTGGGCATAAAAAAAGTTATACGAAATATAAATGAAATGTGCCTCTGAACATATATGTATACTAGTAAAAAAGGCCCATTTCCGAAACCAATGAAACGGGTGCTAGCATGTGGTTTTTTTTGTGTGTGTGTGTATGTGTCACAGAGTTATTTTGTGTGTGTGTGTGTGTGAGTGTGTGAGGGTGCGGTGTGTGTGCAGGTTGTTGATGATGGAGGTGGTGCGTTGGTGTGCGGTTGTTTCGTTAGTTTGGCAGCCAGTCTCCAGCGATTCCTAGGCAGGGAAGGAGTACTCCTCCCCTTCCTTGGTCGCTGTTTGCTGCTGGCTGGGTCGCGGGTAATCCTTCCAGCTGGGCCGCAGCTTGTCCTGTTCGCCCACGTCCCAGATGGTGACGGGCACGTTGTTTTCCGGCTCCTCTGACTCCATGTCAAGCGATCCCAAATATAGTCTGTGCTATAGGCCCTCTGGCACCAGGGGCGTATCTGCGTGGGGCCACAGGGGCCTGGGCCCCCGCAGATTTCGCCCTGGACCCCCCTACTGCCGCCGTGGGTACCTTTGCTGGCAGGGGACCCCAACCCCCACCAGCCGAGGTCCGCTTCCTCCTGCCGCTGCAAGGTTTTTTTAAGTTCATCGGGATTCATCCTCCGTCACTCTGTGCTGCTGTTCAAAGAAGCTGCTAGCTGAATGCAGTTTTGGACTGAGTCTGACGTCGCTGCTGCACGTTGTACATGAGTCTGACGTCCTGCACGTACAACGTGCAGCAGCGACGTCAGACTCAGTCCGAAACTGCATTCAGCTAGCAGCTTCTTTGAACAGCAGCACAGAGTGACGGAGGACGAATCCCGATGAAGAACTTAAAAAACCTCGCAGCGGCAGGAGGAAGCGGACCTTGGCTGGTGGGGGTTGGGGGTCCCCCACCAGCAAAGGTACCCACGGCGGCGGGAGGGGGGGGTAGGAAATGGCGGCGGCGGCTGGGGGGGGGCTATAATGTGCCCCCTCACTCTGGCTTCAGCTCCCGCTACCGCCGACTTTCAGATACGCCCCTGTCTGGCACTCTTCAGTACTGGCATTAGGCATTTAAAAATTTCTCCCCCCCCCCTCCCCCGGTCTATTTTTGCACATACCCACAGCAGGAATATTCTTCTCTCGTTCCAGCTGTGGTTCTGTGCTCTCCGTGCTGCACAGATGAGCCATTCTGCTGGGGAATGCTCCTCCCTTATTGTCACGTAGTTTCCTCTGATTGGTCTGTCTTACGTTGCCTAGTGTTGCCTGGGAACGGTGTTGTGATGGTCCTTTGTGTTTCAGAATGTTGGGGGTGTTTTTTCTGATTGGTCCGTCATGCGAGGGCGGGGCAGAGAGACATGGTCAGTGTTGTGGCTTCACCACCATGAATCCATGAACCCTTCAGTGAGTGACTGAGTGACTTCAGAACGTTGTCTTCAGAACGTTGAGGGCGAGTTTTATTATAGTAGATATGGTGATTAGTAAATGTTAGCTTATAACTTAACAGATAAGAAATCTGGCACTTAGGACTGGAATCTATATATGACACCAAAAAAAGCACTATTCTATAAGCTGTGCTTAGTTAGGTAACATATAGTAACATAGTAGATGACGGCAGAAAAAGACCTGCACGGTCCATCCAGTCTGCCCAACAAGACAAACATATGTGTATACCTTACCTTGATTTGTACCTGCCTTATTCAGGGCACAGACCGTACAAGTCTGCCCAGCAGTACTTCCCGCCTCCCAACCACCAGTCCCGCCTCCCATCACCGGCTCTGGCACAGACCATATAAGTCTGCCCTCTGCTATCCTCGCCTCTCAACCACCAACCCCTCTTCCCCCCACCTGCTCCGCCACCCAATTTCGGCTAAGCTTCTGAGGATCCATTCCTTCTACACAGGATTCCTTTATGCATATCCCACGCATGTTTGAATTCCGTTACCGTTTTCAAACATGCGTTTATAGAATAGCGATTACGCCCAGGAACCACATCTAACTTTAGGTGTGACCACTTGCACCAACTAAAATGAGGTGCAAATGTATGCACCTAAATTAGGCGTGAATCCCTGTTATTCTATAACAAAATTAGTTAATTTTAGGAACGCCCCCATTACACCCATGACCCTCCTGTTTCTGCGTCCCATTTTTCAGATCACACCTAAATTTATGTGCGTAAATGCAAATTAAATCTAATTAGTGTCAATAATTGCTTGTTAAAAAGTCAACTGGTGCTAATTAGCTCATTATTCAATTAAAATACGCATGCAAATTGGACATGCACTCAAATTTGTGCGCACAATTTTTGGCGATTTTTATAAAATTAGGAGGTTACTGTATGTTTTTTACTTCTGAAAATGTGTATAAGGTGAAATTCAGCGCTGCATGCGTCTGGTAGCGCTATACAAATGTTAATAATAATAAATTTGATCCTACCTGATCATTTCCTTTCCTTGGTTCCTGCAGAAAAGCTGAAGATTCCAGTGCTATCACTGGTATAAGGACTGGTGTAGCTTGGAACTTATCAGTATGTTTATACCAAAGCAATGGAAGGGATCCTCTGCAGATTTTGCTAATTACAAAACACAGACTCAGAACAAAATGAACAGAAAACACAGGCAGATGCTGCTAGTACTTTCTTCAGCTCCATAGTCTTCCTAGGTAGGCCCTGGACTGATCTAATAGAAGTCAAGGAAAGGAAGTTCAGGTAAGACCAAATTTCAACTTATTTTTACGTAAGAATATATGTGTTGCCATACTGGGACAGACCGAAGGTCCATCAAGCCCAGTATCCTGTTTCCAACAGTGGTCATCTAGGTCACAATTACCTGGCAAGATTCCAGAACAGTAAAATTGATTTTTATACTGCTTATCCTAGAAATATAACAAAATGTTTAAACACACATGAATACAAGTGTATTGCTTCTTCAGCTTATTGAGAGTGGAGTAGTCTCATATGTAACACAAGATAAAGATTATTTGATTTTTCACCCAATGACTGGGTGTATTATCTGTGTGTATTGTCTAATCATTGACTGAACCTCCACCACCCTTTGCTAATCTTATATATAAAGATATATTTCTGTTTGTCAATATGCTAACATCTAATTTTATGTAGCACTTAGCTTGAACAAGTTGGTGCTCTTAAAACCCCGACAGGTCCCCGTTTCGTGGTTACTTCTCAAGGGGGAGTCACCAGTTCAAGTAACAGTCTCAAGTGCAACTGCAGCATTACTCTGTCTCCTAGAAATAAGCACTGGAGTTTCCCAAGTCCATCTTAATAATGGCTTATGAACTTTTCTTTTAGGAAATTATCCAAACCTTTTTAAAACCCTGCTAAGCTAACTGCTTTTACTACATTCTCTGGCAATGAATTCCAGAGTTTAATTACACGTTGAGTGAAGAAATAGTTCCTCCAGTTTGTTTTGAATTTACTACTTAGTAGCTTCATTGCATGCCCCCTAGTCCTAGTATTTTTGGAAAGAGTAAACAAGCGATTCACCTCCACCTATTGTACTCTACTCATTATTTGCTTGTTTAGCTGCCACTACACATTGAGCAGAGGGTTTCAACATATCATCCAAGGTGACACCTAGACATAGGCGCCCTATATAAGAGGATTATGGAGGCTAATCCTCCCCAGTCCCAACTGCAACCTTTCCTGTCCACCAGCCCACTGCCTTCGGATATTGTCACTCCTCTACCCTGCCACTGTGCAGCACCTTTTGGCTCCCTTCTTCCCTTTTCACCTCTGTCGGCCCGCGATAGCTCACAAGAAGCAAAGACGCGCAGGACTGTGTCTCTCCATGTGCCACTACTGCTTCATCTGCTGGTTCTGGAAGTTTTCATCAGAAGAGGTGGGACTGGCAGAGGAAGCAACAGCGGTGCATGGAGAGCCGCGGTCACATACGTGTCTTCAATCCTTGTGTGCCAGTGTGGCCTTGCAGAGGTGGAAACATGAGGGAGCCAAAAGATGCTGCACAGCGGCTGCAGTGGAAGTAGGGGACTAAGTGAGTGAGAGAAAGAGGGAGAAATGATCGAGACCATGGTTGAGGAGGGGAAAAGACGAATGGGACAAGACTGGAGGGGAAGAAAGAAAAAACAGCGTGTCACAGAGATGGAACAATATTGGATGGGAGGGGGCAGAGAGAGACAGAGGTAATATTGGGTGGGATGGCATCAGAGAGAGACAACAGAGAGGGGAAATACTGCATGAGGGAGAAAGTGCTAGTGAGAGGCGATGCTGGATGGGGGAAGGGAATAGGGAGAGAGACAGTGGCAGTACTGAATGTCAAAAGGAGAGAGATGGACATCCAAGCAATGTTGAATGGTGGAGGGAAGGGAGGAAAGATGTAGAGGAGATGCTGGATGGTGAGGGGAGAAAGAGGCAGGGACAATACTGCATGGGGGGGGGGGAGACAGGACAGTGCTGAATGGTGCAGGGGAGGGGAGATATACAGTGGTAATGCAGGATGGTGGGGCAAGGGACAAAGACATAGATGAGATTCTGGATGGTGAAGGCGGGAGAGAGAGAGAAAGAAAAGAGGAGATGCTGGATAGCAGGGAGAGAGAGACAAGAGTAAATAGTAATGTAGTAACATAGCAACTGACGGCAAATAAAGTCCTAAATGGTCCATCCAGTTTGCCCAACAGACTCATTCATTCTCAATTCAAGATTAAAATCAACAATATTGTATGGTGGAGATGTTGGATGAGGTTGAGGGAGAGACAGAGAAGATACTGGATGGTAGATGATAGAGACAGATGAAAGAGTTAAAGACTGGGGAATAAGAGGAAGGAGAATGGGGAGGGCAAGAGAAGGAAAACCCAGTTGGAACTCACAATGGGCAGGGTACCAAGTTCTTAATAAACCTGAAACTTGAAAGCTGTAAGTAGACACAGTAAAAAGAGGGAGACTGAAATCTGAATGGATAGAGAAGCAGAAAAAAAATGGAAGAAAGCTGAAAATGTTGGATGTAGAGGAAGTGAGAAGGAGAAGGAAGAAGACAGAAGTTTAAAAAAAATGGATAGGGTAAAATAATGTGGTAGCATGTTAGTCTACTTTAAAAGTTAATAAATATAAATAAAATAAGGCGATATCTTCTTACTGGACTAAATACCTTTTGAAACTAGGTTTTGGGGGCCAAAACCACCTCCTTCAACTGTTGTTGTATGTTTGTCCTGACTTAAGAAAGGAGATTTTGGCCTCCAAAAGCTAGTCAAAAAAATGTAACAAGTTAGTCCAATGTAAAAGGTATCGCCTGTCCTTATTTTCCATGTATTGATGCTCTAGTGCCCACTGCAGCATTTCCTAGGAAGGCCCTTGTGTGCCCACTGAAAGTTAATACTGTTATGGTATGGTAGAATTGCTTTATCAGATCCTGAGTGATTTTGTAGGGTTTTGTATTACTTTACAGTATTCCTGATACTGGATTTTGGATTTCGCTCATGCCTCTTTCAGTTGTAGCTGGATGAATTACATTCAAGTACAGTACTAATTTTCCTATCTCTGAAGGGCTTACAATCTGTTTGTACCAAGTGACTTAACCAAGATCTCAAGCAGCAGTAGTGGGATTTGAACCCTGGCTTCCCTGGCTCTCAGACCTAAGTATTAGGTACAGCTAATACATACAAAACATTCCAAACATGTTCATGTCTGGTAAATCAAAAATAAAGGCCAACAGATCTGAAGTATGGTGGTCATTTAGCACAAGATTTTGTTAAAGAGCTGCTGAACACCATTGTTCACGTGGTCAACAGGAAGATACTGGACTAGAGAACTAAGGCTGACTGGAAGCCAAGTGTTAAAGTACTTGTATATATTTCTACAATACTGCAAATATTGTTCTGTTTAAATATGCTGTATTATTTTTGGTGCATTATTTTGATTTTTTTGGCATATCATTCCTGGAGTGTATTCAGTGTGCACATAACCACCAGTAACAGTGGATCTAGGGAGACATCTGATACAGCTGCACCAGAGCCACAAAGTGAAGATTTCTTCCTTACTGAGTTCAAAAGTGTCCCACTGTTCTTTTACTGCAGACACAGGCGTTGACCCCACTACAAAAATTTTAATTTTCTCCATTCAGTTGCACTTTGCCACAAACCCCACCCTAGCTCTGCCCCATAACCTCACCTTAGCCCCACCCACTTTCGCCTTTCCAAATATCCGAGTCACCAACTGTCATGCACCTAGTTCCTTTTCCTGGGCGGTGATTCCTAATGTGGATTCTTGCATTGCACAGCTAAAGTTTGGGCTCCTCTTTCCCACATACATCACTTTGTACTTGCTCACATTAAACATCATCTACCATTTGATGTCCAAACACCCAGTCTCGTAAGGTCCTCTTGTGACTTAACAACTTTGAATAACTTTGAGCCATCAGCAAATTCAATTACCTCACTAGTTATTCCCATCTGTAGATCTGAAGATGTCCCATTGGTTATCTTCCTTCCACCAAGTCTCAGAGATGCCTATTAGATGTACCTTTTCTAATTCCACTATATCTTTTTTGAGATGCGGTGACCATTTTTGTTTTCCATTCCTTTCCTAATAATACCTAACATTCTATTTGCTTTCTTAGCCGCAGCAGCACACTGAGCAGAAGGTTTCAACGTATCATCAACGACAACACCTAGATCCCTTTCTTGGTCTGTGACACCTAACATGGAACCTTGCATGACATAGCTATAATTCAGGTTCCTCTTTCCCACATGCTTCACTTTGCACTTGCTCACATTAAACGTCATCATCTGCCATTTAGACGCCAAGTCTCCAGTCTCGTAAGGTCCTCTGGCTTCTTGCTTCTAATATACCTAAAAAATGTTTTTATTGTGTTTTTTTTTTGCCTCCAATGCAATCTTCTTTTCAAAGTTTCTCTTTGCCTTCCTTATCAGTGCTTGGCATTTGATTTGCCATTCCTTATGCTGTTTCCGATTACTTTCAGTCTGATCCATTTTCTGAAGGATTTTCTTTTAACTCTAATAGCTTCCTTCACCTCACTTTTTTACCATGGCAGCTGTCGTTTGGCCTTCCTTCCTCCTTTTTTAATACATGGAATCAGGGGCGTAGCTACGGGTGGGCCTGGATGGGCCCAGGCCCACCCAGTTTAGCCTCAGGCCCGCCCAGAAGCAGATGCTTACCGCGACCGTCTTCCACCCCTGCCGCAGCGCTTCATTTAATGTTGTCGGCGCTGCTGTTACAGTTTCCCACCCCCGCGGCGGCGCGCTTTACACTTTACCTGACAGCAACGCTACAGATGCAGCGCTGACGTCCGACGTCCTGCTCCGGGGCCTTCCGCGTCCCGCCTCCGTAACAGGAAGTTACATCAGCGTGGAAGGCCCCGGAGCAGGACATCGGACGTCAGCGCTGCATCTGTAGCGTTGCTGTCAGGTAAAGTGTAAAGCGCCGCCGCGGGGGTGGGAAATTGTAACTGCAGCGCCGACAACATTAAATAAAGTGCTGCGGCAGGGGTGGGAGAGGGTGAGGAAGTCAGTGGGGTGCTGCGTGCTGGCCCAGAAGTAAGGGGAGGCAGGGAGGGGAGGGAACAGAAGGGTGCTGGACTTGCCAGGGGCAGAGGGTTGGAGGGAAGGGAGAGAGGTTTTGGGATTTGCAGAGGGGAGGTTGGAAGGAAGGGAAGAGGTTTTGGATTTACAGAGGGGAGGTTGGAAGGAAGGAGAGAGGTTTTGGGATTTGCAGAGGGGAGGTTGGAAGGAAGGGGATATGTTTTGGAATTTGCAGAGGGGAGGTTGGAGGGAAGGGAGAGAAGTTTTGGGATTTGCAGAGGGGAGGTTGGAAGGAAGGGGAGAGGTTTTGGGATTTGCAGAGGGGAGGTTGGAGGGAAGGGAGAAGTTTTGGATATATAGGGGGTGGAAGGAAGGGGAGAGGTGCTGGATATGCAGGGGGGGTGGAGGGAAAGGGGAGAAGTGCTGGATATGCAGAGGGTTGAAGTGAAGGGGAGAGGTGCTGGACATGTATGGGGGCTGGATGAAAGGGAAAGAGGTGCTGAACATGTAGGGGGGCTGGATGAAAGGGAGAGAGATGCTGGACGTGTGGGGGGGGGGGGCTAAAGGAGAGGTGCTAGATATGCAGATGATGATATGCAGAGGGAAGGGAGAGAGATGCAGGGAGAAAGAGCCAGATGCATAAGGGGAAGGAAAGAGAGGAAGAGAAGCTGGTTGGGGGGTGGGATCAGAGAGGAGAGGGACACATTGGTGTGGAGGAGGGAGAAAGGGGACATAGGGAAGTATACAGATACAGAAGGGAGATGGTGGGAGCATGGGGACAGGGACACAAATATGAGATGCTGTATGGAGATGGCACATGGGCACAGAGGGGTAATGCCTGACCAAGGGGGGGGGGGGGGAACGGGGATATGGAATAGAGATAAAATGCTGGACACTGGAGAGGGGGGTATATGGACACGGGGGGGGGGGGGGGAGAGATACCAGACAAGGGAGAGAATAGGATCGCAGAAGGGATATGCTGGGCATGGGGTGCATAGGTGCACAGAGGAATGATGATGGATGAGGGGATATGAACACAGGGGAGATACTGAACAAGGAAATATAGGAAAACAGAGATGGGAGATGGATGATGGACATGAAGAAAGAAGAAATGTCAAATAGGAGATCCTGGCAAGTGAGTTAAGAGAAGACAGAGGGAAGCAGAAACCAGAGACTGGGACCAATATGATTTGAGAAAAAATGACCAGACAACAAAAAGGTATAAAAAAATATTTTATTTTCAATGTTGTGAATATAATATGTTGGATTTGGAATGTACATCTTGCCAAAGTTGATGGTAAACATGGCTGGGGTCCAGGACAGAAATCTAGGAAAGGACCCCAAAGTCCATTACCAGGTTGCGCCTTCAGCTTCCAGCATGCAGGCTTTCTCTGGCCAAGGAACCAAGCACAATTGCCCTAGTTGCATCCCCTAACACCATCCCTGGCATGTGCCATCTTTATATTTTGCACAGGAGCAAATGCCTTTCTTTCTTGTTTCTCTGGTGTTGTACTACATGCAAGGTCTAGTTTCTTGGGGTTTCCGTTTAATTTATATTTCTAGAGTTTGTGGTCACTTATTCTGTATTTGGCATTTGTGTCTTGTGTGTGTGACTGAGGTATTCTGTTAGCATGAAGTTTCTATGTAGCATTCTGTAGTAATTTGGCTTGTTCAGCTTTCCTGATAAATGTATTTGTATTTTAGGGCCCTACTATAATATTTAAGGCACTTCTTTTTCATAGGTAGGATCTTTGTTTTTGGAAGTTAGTGTTGGCATGGTAGATTTGCTCTAGGTTCTGAGTGACTTTTGTTTTATAGATTTTTTTAAAGTTAATTTATAATATGTCTGTAATTACACTAGAAAACAAAATTTCTTTATATGATGAGTTTTATGGAGAATTGTCCTTGCTGTGCTCTGTATCCATTGTTGGTGGACAGCCAGGAGGTTCTCTGGATGCAGAATGTGTTTGGCTTCAATACCATATATGTGTTGGAGGACCATGGCTCAGTGGGCCTGAATAGTACAGTCTATTGTACTTCCCTTAGCTCTCAATTGGCCTGCAGCCACTGAAACCTGCACTGCAACCCTCATTGAAGTTATGGGGAGAGGGGTAGGGACAGAGCATGGGTGCATCAGGTTTGCTGTTTTTTTCTTTTTCAAAAAAGTTGGTAACTCTAGTGCCCACCCATCCAACCTGTTGGCCCACCCAAAAATTGCCTTCTGGCTACGCCACTGCATGGAATATATCTGGAATGGGCTTCCAGGACGGTATTTTTTAATAGCATCCACACTTGATGTAAATTTTTGACCTTAGCAGCTACTCCTCTTAAAGTTTTTTTTTCTTTTACTATTCTCTTCATTTTATCATAATCTCCTTTATGAACGTTAAATGCTAACGTATTGGATTGCCTGTGTGTATTACTCCACAGATTATATAAAATCTGATCATGCTATAATCACTTATCAAAATGGCCCTAGCATCAATACCTCCTGCACCAGATCTGGTGCTCCACTAAGGACTAGGTCTAGAATTTTCCCCCCTCTTGTTGGTTCCTGAACCAGCTGCTCCATAAAGCAGTTTTTTTATTCATCAAGAAATTTTACCTCCCTATCATATCCTGTTGTTACGTTTACCCAGTCAATTTTAGGGTAATTGAAATCACCCATTATTATTGTGCTCCCCAGTTTGTCAGCCTCTCTAATTTCTAATAACATTTCTGCATCTGTCTGTTCATCCCGACAAGGTGGACAGTAGTACACGCCTATCACTATCCTTTTCCCCTTTACATATGGAATTTTTATTCATAGGGATTCCAAGATGTGGTTTGTCCTGCAGAATTTTTAATATAGTTGATTCAAGGCCCTCCATAGCGTATAATGCTACCCCTCCACCAATTTGATCCAACCCATCACTGACATATAATTTGTACCCTGGTATGACAGTGTCCCGTTAGCTATCTTCCTTCCACCAAGTCTCAGAGATGCCTATTATATCTATCTTTTCATTTAGTGCAATATATTCAACTTATGGCATTTGTATACAAACATTTTAAACAATGTTTGTTGTTCCTATTTCCAGACCAACAGGATTGTAATAATGTGAGCAAGGGTTGAGAGCGGGCCTTCAACCTATACAGCCAGACAAGGATACAAGGTAAACTAAACTCTTTATTAACTCAAAAGCTGAGGCCTGTTACTTCACAGGTACAGAACTGGGTAAAGTCTCTTGCAATTCATAGGAAATCTTTACAAAGACCTGAGGCTGACAGGCCCCAAAACATAGTAAGGTTTGGTCTATCTGAGCCAGATAATGATGGCTAGACATAGGTAGGGAAGGCACACACTGTGGGCTTGCTTCTCCCTTCTCTGGGCCTCTTTAACACAACTCTGGCCCCGCCTTTCATACTTCCTGGCAGCTGTCCTCCTGGCTCCATTCCTCCTGTGCCATTTCCTCTTTGGGTTGGGCTATGGGGTTTAAGGTGGTCCTGACTCTATGAGGGAGTATTCTTAAGAGACAAGGGCAGCGTCCTATAAACACCCTAACCAGGATGCAGAAAAGCTTTATCCCTCAAGGTGGAAGGAAGATGAGGTCCCCTCCAGTACTACTCAGCCAAAGGCACTGTCACCTCCAGCCCAATCATCAATCTCAAAAAGGAACGCTGCAACAACCATGCTGCCACCCTGGAAATATCTTTTGGAGTTACCACCCTGAGATCTTGTCTAATGAGCTTTTAGGCCTTCTGGTACAACCTTGCAGTTCAGGATATAAGCCACCTCAATCGCCGCTTTAATCTAGTGTGCCAAGGAAGCCTTGGAGGCTGCCTTCCCTTAGTACGGGACCACGAAATAGCTTGTGACCTCCGGATAGCGCAAGAACATCCTCCACACATTCAACTTATATAGAGCACCTAATCTGACTCTGACTTTGTCTTCTCAGAAAACACTGGGAAAGAAATCACTTATTTATTTTAAAAACTTTTATTCCGCACAATCTCAAAAGTTGTAGGCGTATCACAAAACATACATTCATAACTTTAAAACCACATAACACATTAAAAAAATAAGACCTTTAAACAAACAAAAAATGACCCATAAAAGTCAATAACTACAGTACCAAACACAAACCTGCATGTACTTAAACCAATCAGCCACCCTCTCATACACCAGTACAAAGAGAAGTGTTTTAAATTCTCGTTTAAACTCTTTCATAGCCTGAATCCTTCTCAATGCAATTTCTTCCATAACAAAGGACCTGGTGTATATAAAAAAAAATTGAACTCCTGAGCTCATTTGATCTTATCATACGGTGTGATGGAACATCCATCATCTGCCGATTTCCACGATCGCATGGGCTGATTCATGTGGAAGGGTAAAACCGCCTTGGACAAAAAGAAAGGCAGTGTGCAAAATGAAACTGAATTGGCTACAAATAATAAATAGGGATCTTTATACAAGAGGGCCTGCAAGACTCGCCTGACTGACCAGATAACCACCAGAAACAACACTTTAAAAGAAAGGTCTTTAATAGTTTATAAAATTTGTACCACTTGTCTCTTATAATCAAAGTGGTTTACAATAAAAATTGGGTCAGGGAAGAAGTAGTAGCATGATCACCAGGGTTCTTCCAAGAAAGGACCAGGGAGACAGAGTATGGAGTATATACTTTATTCCGTAATACAAACTGACTCGAATCTGCACTGTATTTCGGCAATAGTGCTTGCCTCAGGAGTCTGAATTGCTGTTAGGTTACCCAAATGTAGTAGTAGATGTTTCAAATAATGTAAAACATAGGTTAAGTCTTTAAAAAAGACTGTTGGTTACGTGCGCCAGAGCTTTCCAGCTGGGACTCTAATGGCGAACTGTTCAAAGATGCCAACAGGTGGTTGATCTTACAATAAAAATTAAAACTGAAAGGAAAAGGAGGAGTGGCCTAGTGGTTAGGGTGGTGGACTTTGGTCCTGAGGAACTGAGTTTGATTCCCACTTCAGGCACAGGCAGCTCCTTGTGACTCTGGGCAAGTCACTTAACCCTCCATTGCCCCATGTAAGCCGCATTGAGCCTGCCATGAGTGGGAAAGCGCAGGGTACAAATGTAACAAAAAAAAAAAAATAGGAAAGCACACACATCAAGAACAGTCATACACCCATTCGTTTTCTAAAAAAATATACAGAGACACAGTTACAGAATGCCCCAAATTGATAATAAGTGCCCATAACAGCTTTTGGTTTTTTTTTTGGGGGGGGGGGGGGAAAGCTTTCAATTTCCCTTTAAATTGTTTCAAAGAAGCCTCTATACGCAGCTCCACCGGCAAGAGGTTCCACAACACTGGAGACTGACAAAAAAAAGCCCTTTCTCTAGTAACCAACAACCATGCACAAGAATTACTGTGAACTACAAGCAAATGCACAGTCTCTGATCTCAATGTCCTCTCTGGGGCATACCACTGAATCATGGGCAGAAGACCTTCATATAAGACTTGATGCACAAAGAACCCATCTCATGCCTACCAGGCTAGAGATTCCCCACTGCTGCTGCCCATGCTGGTTTGTCCTGTTCTCTCTTGTATTTCTCTCCCCCCCCCCCCCCCCCCCTTTGAAGTAAAGTTATTAGGCAGACAGCTCTGTGCAGCCTAATAGCTTAGCATAGGGGCTGTGATTCCTTTTTTTTTTTTTTTTCTAAGTCAGCTGCACAGGCCCCTAAAACGGGAAGGGTAGAGGGGAAGTCAAGAAGAAAAAAGGGTGCTCACCCCTGTTGACAGAGGCCCCATGGGAATTCTGCAATTCAGCCCCACTGAAAAAGAGCACATAGGTTAAGGCTCTGGGTCTTACAGGCATTGACACTTCCAGACTCAACCAGGGAAAAGCCCATGCACTGATCCTTGGGAGTCAAAGACTGGCCAAGGGACTTGGCTGCTGGACTGCAGGCATAGATTGCAAAGAGTAAATAAGGCCAATAGTTAGAAATCCTGTTGCACTAGTCCAACATGAACCATCTGCTGGAGGCAGAGAAATACCAACCAGTTCCAGGCTGCACCGCTCCTTATACAGGCAATGCCACAGGAAGAGTTCAGTTTTTGTGCCTCCACTTGCTGGTAGGGAGACCTAACCAGTTGGTTTGGACTAGTCTAGAAGGAAGAAAAAGGAACTTTAAATGAGCTTTTTATCCATTTAAAGTTATGCAACTGTCACTGAAAACTGACCTCTGTAATATTCTTAATTTTACTTTAAATGCCATTTGTCAGGTATATTGATTATGGATAATGGCAAAGGAAAAGCCACATTATTGACCATTCCTGAAATACATTTCCCAGAAATCCATTGCCATATAACACGACACACAACATTGAACAATTTAAAATCCATTATATCTAGTCCATCTTATTTCTTTACTTCTAAGTCAACTCAGTATAAACTCAAACTAGGTCACCCTGCTCGCCAAATAATTTTAGTATTGCTGATTTGAAAGACACTACCCCATCTTATTAGCCAACACAGCAACATTTGCGTCCTACAAAGAAGTGATCTTCGCTATTTTTGAAGCAGAGAGACAACATTGACAAAAAGACTTCCATGAGGACCAGTAACTGTGCTGGATAAAACTGATGGTGCCCAGAGTCCTGGGTGATAAAGGAGGGGGGTCTCTCTCTCTAATAATGTAGCCAATCTAGCTGCTCAGGCACACGTACAACAATATGTTAAATAAAATGAAGTTTGATTCCCCAGCCTCTCTGTCTCTCGGCCTATCTTGTCTCTCCCAACTCACATTTTCCCCCAAAGCTCTTTTCCTCAATACACCCTTTTCCCCAACCCTATCCTAATCATTCTCAACTCCCACCAGCCTCTCCTCCCAGTCAGCCACCATCACCCTGCCCCCAATCACTCCAAAGCTGGTTCTCTCCAGGTCTCTCCCTGGTTTGCTAATAACCCCTGACCTTTCCTGGAATCTTCCCACAGGCACTGCCTCTGGGAAAGCTGTTCTGTTTTCTGCCAGCATCATATGGTTCTTGGTGAGCTTGATCCATGTGGTATCCAAACTTCTTCACGGTTCACACAGTCTCAAGAACAACATGGGAGTTTGTATGCTGTGTAACTCAAATTCACTGTGAACTGCTGTCCTACAGGAATCAGAGCAGTTATTGTGGAGCTGGTGCTAGCAGTGGGCCTCTGGACAAGATGGGGGACGTATAAATTGAGAAGAGTAAGGTGAATGGGGACTGCTGCTGGCCCCCGTGCCTTAAAATGAAGAATACTGCTTCAAAGGAATTTGGGGAATTTTAGAATAAGGCACAGCATCTAGAAAAAAAGATGAAATTAGCAAATAGTGACACAGTGGAGTGAAGGAGTGGCCTAGTGATTAGAGCACCGGTCTTGCAATCCAGAGGCGGCCAGTTCAAATCCCACTGCTGCTCCTTGTGATCTTGGGCAAGTCACTTAACCCTCCATTGCCTCAGGTACAAACTTAGATTGTGAGCCCTCCTGTGACAGAGAAATATCCAGTGTACCTGAATGTAACTCACTTTGAGCTACTACTGAAAAAGGTGTGAGCAAAATCTAAATAAATAAACAAACAAACAGTAACTAGCTATTTTATTAAAAACCTGTTCTATCATTGCTTAAATCTTTGCCTTGTATAATTCAGACACATTTCAAAGTATTCATAACCCCAAATATTTATGCAATCTGCAGCATACTAGAGCAGCAAATTCTCCTTCCATTTTATATACTGTGTCAAGATTTCAGTGTTGCTAAAAACAGTTTGCAAGGAGTTCAAGTGACAGGGAGGGAAAAATGAGTACCTCTAGCACGTACCTCATTATAGTACATGGCACCCTGATCACGAAAGTGCAGTAAGTTTTTGCAGTTGTACATGTAAAGGACAATTTCTAACATGTGTTAACTGCAAAACCTACACAGTAATTGTAAGATTAAAAAGGGTGTATTCCTGATATGTCGTGTGAACCAGCCTCGATGTTACTGCATCTTTAACTACAGCTTTAAAGGAGTGATGGGCATTAGTATTTGACAATTTGAAATGCTTTTCTTTTCTTCTGAATCACTTAGGATCGAGGCTTCCTGACCCTGTATACTTCCTGTTTCTACAAAAGCAATTGATTTTAATTTTAAATAGGTTTTCTAAGTATATCTTTTAAAATATGTTTTTTTCAGTCAGATTTTGATTCTGATTGTTGTTAAAAGTTTTTAATTTTGTATCAGCAATGCATACATCTACCAGCATATTTAAGCTTGATGATAGTCAGAGGTTTGTTAGATTCTGATGCTGTACACTAGATACTGAAATCTGTGTGTCAAAACTGACCTGCTGCTTGGTGAGTTAGCAATCCTCTGCAATCTCATTTGAACATAGATCATTTTATGGTTTTATTACAGATTATTTAAAATTCTTCGCCCTCATCTGTAGCTTCTGCAAACTTTCTTACACAAAAAGGAGTTCTTTTATGATTATTTTTTTATCTCCATTGGTATGAATGTCTTTTGGATTACATTTTTTGTATTTCAGTGAATGTATATTTTTTAATTTATTATGTTTGTTCTTTTAAGTTGATTTTACTGTATTAACAGTAACTCCTGACACAGCCCATTGGTGGGCGAAAGAAAGCCACATTGGACAACTTTTATGTGAGATCCTCTCTGTTAAGAATATAAGAATAGCCATACTGGGTCAGACCAATGGTCCATCTAGACCAGTATCCTGTTTCCAACAGTGGCCAACCCAGGTCACAAGTACCTGGCAGAAACCTAAATAGTAGCAATACTCCATGCTACCAATCCCAGGGCAAGCAGTGACTTCCCCACCATGTCTGTCTCAATAGCAGACTATGGACTTTTCCTCCAGAACTTGTCCAAACCTTTTTTAAACCCAGATACTCTAACCACTGTTACTATATCCTCCGCAAAGACTTTCAGAGCTTAACTATTTGAGTGAAAAAAAATATTTCTTCCCGTTTGTTTTAAAAGTATTTCCATATAACTTCATTAAGTGTCCCCAAGAGTAAAAAATCAATTCACTTCTACTCATTCTACACCACTCAGGATTTTGTAGATTTCAATCATATCTCCTCTCAGCCATCTCTTTCCCAAGCTTAAGTGTCCTAACTTCTTTAGTTTTTCCTTAAATGACAGGAGTTACATCCCCTTTATCATTTGTCGCTGTTCTTTGAACCTTTACTAAATCTGTAATATCTTTTTTGAGATACGGCGACCAGAACTGAATGTAATACTGAAAGTCACCATGAAGTGATATAGACACATTACAATATTCTCGGTCATCCCTTTCCTAACAATTCCTAGCATTGTTTGCTTTTTTGACTGCCGCCACACACTGGACAGAAGATTTCAGCGTATTGTCTACAATGACACCTAGATCTTTTTCTTGTGTGCTGACCCCCAAGGTGGATCCCAGCATCAGGTAACTATGATTTGGATTGTTCTTCCCAATGTGCATCACTTTGCATTTGTCCACATTAAATTTCATCTGCCATTTGGATGCCCAGCCTTCCAATTTCTTAACGTCTTCCTACAATTTTTCATAGTTTGCATATGTTTTAACAACCTTGAATAATTTTGTGTCATATGCAAATTTAATTACCTCACTTGTTGTTTCAGTTTCCAGATAGTTACAAATATGTAAAATAGCACCGGTTCCAGTACAGATCCCTAAGGCACTCCACTATTCACCCTCCTCCATCAAGAGAAATGTCCATTTAATCCTACCCTCTGTATTCTGACCAATAACCAATTCCTAATACACAAAAGAACATTGCCTCCTATCCCGTGACTCAATTTTCTCAGGAGTCTCTCATAAAGAACGCTCACCTTTATAAAATAATGATTTCTTCTTTTGATGTGTGATCTGCTCTTCTTACTTTCCTGCATGATACCTGTAGATTACTGGTCCTCTCTTGTTTTTATTGTAGGAGAGATGTAGAGACATTTAAATATCTGAAAGATATAAAAGAACAAACAAACCTGTTTCAAAAACTGAGAGACTACAGAAGTAGAGGACACAAAAACTGCAAAAGAGGAAACTGAATGGCAACATCACAAAATACTTTTTCACCTCAATGTGCCTTCCTATGCAGTAACAGGAGGAACAATCTGGGTCCCTGCTCCAGACCAGTGCTAAATCAAACTACTGAGAGGTAGTCTAACCTGGGAAAAACTCAAGTAGGTTTGCCTTAGAATTTGGAGGCATCTATAAAACTAGGTGTAAGGATCTGATCAGGGTCCTCCTTTCTTCCTTCCCTCTCACAAAGGGACTCCATGGAATCACATAGTGGGAAAAGTGGTGGACGTCTCATCAAGGGGCCCGTCAGGACCTTGGTCCTCTAATTCATAGACAAGGAGAAGAAAAAACTAATAGTGGGGGCCTGTTCTCAAACAGAAGGGTATATACACAGAGAGGGTACAAAGTCCAAAATAGCAGAAAAAAACACTAAGAGCCTTCAAAACTGGGACACAAATCCTTTTAATTGTATAACTTGAATATCTATCTTGTGTTAATGACCTGACACAGGCAGCTTTATATATCATTATAATGACTTATGAATATGTGCACCATCATCAAACTTTTCAATATGCACCTTAGAATTGTTAGGAAGCATGCTCACATTTACACTATCAATATGCATGTTCACTTTTAGTATATAACCATATAAATGTTCACATTATTAATGTATATGTTTCAAAGGTTCCACTTAATTTTATTGTTTCACTTTTATATATTTTTATGCCAATATTTTTTATTTGCATCATGGCATTTTTACATTTGATATATCTTATTTGTCCTACTGCTTATTGTTCATTGTAAATTAAACACAGCCCGTGTTGGGTCATTAACACAAGATAGGTATTCAAGTTATACAATTAAAAGGATTTGTGTCCCAGTTTTGAAGGCTCTAAGTGCTTTTTTTCTGCTATTTTGGACGCAAACAGAAGGATGGAAGAGAAGATGGGTTAAGCCTGAAATACAGCTAAATCCCAAGGCACAGTGAGCCTTAAAGGAGGAGAAGCAGGGATCAATGGGGAGATCCCATTTCCAGGAGCAATAAGGAGAGCAAAGCTGTTGCCAGCTCTACAATCCAGCATAAGGAAAAGGTTTGGAACTACATGTGAAAGAGACCTGTGTGATAGGAAGTAGGTCCTAAGCCCTGGGTGCATTCTACTTGTCAGGTCTTCTGAGGTCATAAATGTGCTGACAGAGGAGAAGAAAGTCCTAGGAACAGGGAGAAGATGTCTACTGTGTGGAGATAACCCATGAGTGAGGGAAAAGCAGGTGGAGCACAAGTCAGAACACCACATGCCCTATACTGCCCAAAGCCAAGAGCTCATGGAGTACCTGAGAAGAAGGAGGAGGAGAGGGGTAATTAGAAGCTCCCCTGCCTTTGCCACAACCAAAGGAGGAGAAAGAAGACAGGGAACAGGACAGTGGAGATGACAGCATACCACAAAGGAGATCCACGACATTAGCACTGTGAGCAAATGTGAGACTTTTTGCCATCATCTCACTTTGTTTTTTTAGACTTTTATGTTTTATTGCTTTCATTGCTCTACTTTGTATATTTGTGTGCACCTGAGGAGGGCTCAATAAATGGGTATTTCTAAACAAACCCCTATTTGTCTCTCCTGGTTGTACATGCCTGTCCAGAGAATATGCAGCCAACCGACTGGACCCTGTATCATTGATCTATGTGCATGTGTAGAAACTGATGGAGGAGACAGATTAAGCCACAGATGCTGCCAAATAAAATATGTACCTGTCCCAGAGTGATACCTACATATAAATATCACTTATAAATGACCCCTTTAGCCCCCATCCCCACACCATACTTCTAAGAAAACGACTTCCTCTAAGCATTCATTTCATCTGGCATAAGATTAGTCCTAGTGTGGCTCCTTTCTAATTCATATAATTTCTCCAAAGCCAGAAGGCTACAAAGAGAGGCATAACTAGCAAAAAGGTGGAGGTGATTATTCCCCTGTATAGGGGTTGTTAGTAAGGCCTCACCTAGTGTTCAGTTTTGGAGGCTATATTTTGCTAAAAATAAGACTGAGGAACATGACTAAAATGGTACGAGATCTGCACCTGAATGTGTATACTGTGAAACAGGAAAATAAGAATTAGAGGACATGAAATAATGCTGAAAAGAGGAAAATTTACAAGCCACAAGAAATATTTTTTCACAGAAAGGGTGATGGAAGCTTGCAATGCTTTCACAGTGGGGATAGGGACAAAAACAGTGACAGAATTCACAAAGGCATGCGGCAAACACTGATGATCTTTATATAATGATACACTCACTTCAAAAATGCATAGAGGGGTGTGACCTGCATAAAGAAGCAGTTTCAACCCTAACCATTTTACTGGGCACACTATATGGGCCATGCTGGTTTTCTGCCATCATTTACTACCTTACTATGTTTTATAATTTCTTATTAACATTCAAAATATTCACATTACCTATTACAATTTTTTATATTTGTAAATTCTAATTTGTGCAATGATAATCAATTTACTTAAGAAAAAGGAAATAACCCAGAGCAAGAATATAATTAGAATCCATAAAGGAAAAAACCAAGTTAACAGACCTCCGCTTGTAGTCCTCAAATACAAAAGGAGCCCAACCGCTAATCCAAAAAGATTTAATAATCATTCTCTAAAGGTTATCAGTGAACTATAGAAGATATCTGAATTCTCTTATCACTTGATTTTCTGGTTCTCAAACATTTCTTCAGTTCCAGTATGTAACAGTGAGTGTGTTCAGAGCGAAGTCTGAGGTAATCATATTGGCAAAACAAAACAAACACAATCCACAGACATCTGCTGAGATCCCCCCAAAAATACATAATTGATACCACCAACCTTCATCAGGCATTTGCGTGTAAAGCACAAAAAGGAAGGCCCTTGCAGCTGGAGCACCTTTGGTCTTAACAGAAACTGCTTCCTTCTTTTGAGTTGTTTCAGTGACATCAGGAAACATCCAAATAATGAATTTTCATGCAAGTTCAAGCTTTCACTCTTGAAGAACATCTTTAGGAGCCAATCTCTGACTCTAAAGCAACCTTAATAATGATAATATTATTATTATGACTAACCTTCTTATCTGATCTCTCTAGATATCCTGTAAGATATCTGAGGAGAATGCTCTTTCTCAGAAACTCACTTCCTAGCAGAATTGGCTTTGCCACCAAATAAAACACTCTAGAGAGAGGTGAACAGACTCAGCAGGAACTTTAAACACTAAGGTCACAAAAGCAATTCCCCACTTGAAATAATTGGAACGCTTACCAAGTTCGGTAATCATAAACTCGTCTTCTGAATAAATTTTCTAGAACTTCTATTTTCTATTGCTGGCAAGAAAGTCCTTCATAAATAATGAACCTTTCCTGAACATCTGGTGCCCTCAAGAATAGCAACTGCTGTTCGAGGGTACCCACTTCTTGCTCCTGTGCTACACCCTTTTGAAGTTTCTCCAAATGTATCACTAATTGATAGGAGTGGAATAGAGACGGTTTCAACGTAGTTAAACCTTCCCATAGGGTTTTAAAATTAAGGGGCCCTTTTACTAAGCTGTGTAAGCGTCTACACGTGTCCAACGCGCGCCAAAATGGAGTTACTGCATGGCTACCCTGTGGCTCCTGTGGTAATTTAATTTTTGGAGCGCGTCCAATACTCACGTCCAAAAAATAAGTTTTATTTCTGGCTGCGCGCCAAGTGGCGTTTGGCTTGCGTAGGTTATTACTACCCAGTTACCGCGCAAGTCTTTACCACTAGGTCAATGGCTGGCGGTAAGGTCTCAGACCCAAAATGAACATGCAGCAATTTTGATTTTGCCGCACGGCCATTTTCACCAAAACATTTTTAAATGGCATTTTTTTTACAGGTGCTCTGAAAAATGATTCTGTGTGCGCCCAAAACCTGCGTCTACACTGCCACAGGCCATTTTTCAGCGCACCTTTGTAAAAGGACCTCTTAATGTCCTAGGTAGAGAATGACATAAGTGACAAAGTTTGTCCCTGTCCTCATCTGCACAAGCCTTGAATTCTTATGATTTTATATTTAAATCTTTTTATTAAAGTATAAAAAGGAACAATATTCTGTACAACTGTTTATAAATCACAAATAGAAAACAATATTTATTTTCAAAATTTCTATTCCACTCTATCTTTAGGATTCTAGATGGATTACAATGCAACATTCACAATCTAGCACATAAAATACAAAACAAATAGCACAATACGATAACCAACTGGTTCATAATTTAAGATTCATTAAATCAAATCATAAAAGTCAAGTATGCAGTCTGAAAGCCTGAACAAAAAGTGTTTAGGGAAACTTTAAAATCTTTCATGCCCCTCACAGAGCGGATGGATATTCAACGGCAAATCATTCCACAATTTGGGTCCCACTACACAGAATATAAACAATAGATTCTCTTCAAAATATATCATGCAAAAAAAAAAAAAGGATCATCCAGCAAATGAGCAGCTGCAGACTGCAAAATACTCGAGGGCTGATGCAAATGTAAAGTAGATGATACAACTGGAGAAATCTTATTAATCAAAACCTTGAACGCCACCAACAATATCTTGAAACATATCCAAAATTCAATTGGCACCCAATGTAATGCCATCACAACAGGTGTAATATGTTCTCATCCAGAATGCCCTGGAACACACCCATTAACTGACTTATTACAATAGTCAAAATGAGGACATACAGTGATACCTCGGTTTTCATTGATAATCCGTCTGAAAACAATCAACGAAAACCGAAACCGACGAAAACCGAGGCAATAATTTCCATATGAATCAATGTAAATCCAATTAATTAGTTCTAGACAATCCAAAATACATACCAAAAGCACATTTTATAGAGAATAAATATAGTCCCATGATGGAGCTAAAGGGAAAGGGTTAACTTATTAGCAAGGGAAACACTTAACAGGGACAATGAGATTTGAGCACATGTGATTTTATCTTACGTGCGTTGTGTTACATGCGCGGGGTGATGCTCACACAATGAGAAACAACGCCACAATGAGCAGGAGAATGTGTGGGTCGCCCTTTGTTTTCGCAAAATTAGCAGCGAGGTCACGTGGGCACGCCGACAAAATCTGAGGCAACCGACGAAATCCGAGACAAATGTTTCGCTGAAAAAAATCAACGAAATCCGAAACCGACGATAACCGAAGTCAACAAAAACAAAGGTATTACTGTACAACACTTTGCACAATAATAACAGTGAGTAACTATAACACCCCCCCTTACCCTTTTCAACCTCAAATAATAGCTGACTTCTACTACCACAAGGAATCCTAATCCACCCTGTTAAAATGTCCAGGAGTACAAAATACATCCCGCTCTGTAGCAGGGGAGAAATATGCCCTATGAAGCACTGTTATATATTTTTTAAAATCTGTGGATGAATAATAAGTCATCAACAATCTCAGGATTCAGTCTAGCTCTCTTGACTTTCAGTCCTTCCCCCAATAGAAAATGTCCTCTCAGAAGAAGTGCTGGTAGCAAGAATGCACAGGATCCCCTGTGCAACTTTTGCCCGCGCTCTTGCTTGTTTTTCCAAAAAATCAAAACATTGTCATCTGCATCACGCAAACATAAATAACTGTCCATTAAGGAGGAATCGTTTCATAAAAGTTGCTCATAAAACTGCTAACATCCTTTTTCATTCTTTTGGTGGGAGGGGCAGGGGCTCTTCCACAGATGTGACGCTTTCTGGGAATGTAGATTGTAGACGAGCCCGAGTTGTTGATGAACTTGAGCCTTCCATTTCGATTTGGTTTTGGTACAACCTTCTCAAAGATTAGGTTGCCTGTGTTTTTTTACATCTTCTGGGAAGATAATTGGATTGTATTTTAGACGTGGGTATAGAACAGAACCAACATTGTGGTGGATGAACAGGAAAATAAGTGTAAATTAAGTGTTGGAAATGTTCTTTGATGCCAGAAACCATGGATGAATCTGTTGCAGTAACAGTAAGATGCTTGAGCAACTGATGCTCCTGCTGGAATTCTGCATGACTGCGCAGCGCAGAATTCATGCGGAATTCCCCAGCCATGCAGGATTCAGCCTATTTGTGCAGAATCGAGCCCCTTTAGCCTGCAGTAAAGGAAGGAGTAAAGGAAGGAGTAAAGGAAGGCAGGCTGACTGCCCCCCCCCAAAACCTCAGTGGGACCACCCTGGGCCTACCTTAACACTCCCTGGTGGTCTAGTGGCCTCTTCGGGGGCAGGAAAGAACCCCACTTTTCCTGCCTGCTGCTGCCGCTCTCAGGCTGGTGCTTCATTTCTTCAAAATGGCTGCCGAGACTTCAAGTGGTAATCTTGTGAGACTGCCGCAGGAAGTCTCAGCGGCCATTTTCGAGAAGCAGTGATATCGGCCTAGAGCAGTGGCAGCAGGCAGGAAAGAGTCAAGTTGTTTTCCGCCCCAAACAGGTACTTCCAATGCAATTCCTAGCTCCCTGGTGAACGCAGGTGTGGTGGGCTATGGAAAAAACTGGATGGTGTATGGGTGTGGGGGAAGGGGGCTGAAAAAATATGGATGTGTGTGGGTGAAGGGGAGGACTGGAAAAAACAATGGATAGTGTGTAGATGCAGGGGGGCTGGAAAAACAATGGATGATGTGTAGGTGCAGGGGGGGACTGGAAAAAAAACTATAGATGGTGTGTGGGTGCAGCAGGGCTGGAAAAAACTATGGATGGTGTGTGGGTACAGGGACGGGGCTGAAAAAAAAGGTCATACTATGGGTGCTGGGAAAAGTATGGGTGGTATCTCTGTACAGAGAGGGGATTGTACTATTGTGTAAATTATGACAAACGTGAGAAATTTGCAACTTTTATGCGCACAATTTTGAATTTTTTTTTTTTGCGCAGAGTTCCAACAGGACTAAACTGGGAACGTGATGGATTGACATTGCAGACTGTAGGGGTCTGATCAGCAGATAAGTCTATTGTTGCCACATCGAAGGCAGCCAAAAGACAAATGATGTCATTTAACGGCGCTTCATTTAAATCCAAAAGCAGCTTCTGCAGTTTATCTTTGAATTGCCAGTTGTCTAAGATGTGTTAACTTTTTACTTATTGATACCAATTTTTTACAGATACTGTTCCATCCAGTTGGAGCAGCCTGTTTAAGGCTAGTCTCAAGCTTTTACTTATTATTTATTTGGATTTTGCTCACACCTTTTTCAGTAGCAGCTCAAGGTGAGTTACAGTCAGGTACACTTTTAGAGAATGCAATGGGGACAAAGCTTGTCCCTGTCCCTGCAAGCTCTGTCCCCATCCCTGTGGATTCTGCCCCCATCCCCGTGCCATTCTCTAGTCTTATGTCTCAACAAACAGCCTTCACTTTCAAAGAAACTCCATTCTGCCCCAAGATCTCAGGTGCCTCCTGCTGCTTAGACTCCTTCGGCAATGAGCCAGTAGTATCAACTGCTTTAACCAGCTTCCAAACTACAGAGAATTGCATTCCCTCTCCAAGGGAAAGGCATCCTTTGCTGGTTGTTCCATACACCTTGGAGTGGACATGACCAGCACAGTGTCAGCTTACATTTCCAACTTCTCAAGCAGGGTACTCCCAGGTCACTTCCTCTAGTGTGTGTGTGTGTGGGGGGGGGGGGGGGGGGGGGGCAGTCCTCTGGGCTTGGTGATAACTTCCAGCTTCACTGGTAGTGAAGGGCCTACTTCCACTCCCACCAACATATAATGAATCCCCTGGAGTGGACAAGATACCGCTGATTTGTATCATCATTTCTGCTGGTGACTGCAGTTTTGCTTTATGTTTGCAACACATTCCAGTAAGAAACAAATATAAAATTATAGTACAAGAAATAGGGAACTTGCAGGAGAGATCACGCAGTGCACATTCTAGTCAGTCCTCTTAGTTTCCCTTATTCATTAACTTCTCAAAAACACAGCTGTACTTGTACTGCCATTTACTATATATACTATCTGCTACCACATTTGCTTATTTTCGATCTGACGAAGAAGGGCAACCTTCGAAAGCTAATCAAGAAATGTATTATGTCCAATAAAAAAGGTATCATCTTATTTTCTTTTCCATGTTTTATTTTGTTTGATTTCTATTGATAACCTAACTGAAAGACAATTTGTTTCCATAAGAGTAGCCATACTGGGTCAGACCAATGGTTATTTTGTTATGATTTTTTGTTACATTTGTACCCCGCACTTTCCCACTCATAGCAGGTTCAATGCAGCTTACATATTTACCTGGGGCAATGGAGGGTTAAGTGACTTGCCCAGAGTCACAAAGAGCTGCCTGTGCCTGCAGTGGGAATCGAACCCAGTTCCCCAGGACCAAAGTCCACCATGCTAACCACTAGGTCACTCCTCTTTTGTTAAGGATATAGAAAACTAAAAGTGGTCCACAGGAAGGCGACAAAATGATATGGGGCCTGCACCATAAGACATATGAGAAGAGACTGGAAGACCTGAGTATGTATAGCAATGGTCCATATCTAGCCCTGTATCCTGCTTCCAACAGTGGCCAAGCCAGGTCACAAATACCTGGCAGAAACCCAATTAGTAGCAATATTCCATGCTACCAATCCCAGGGCAAGCAGTGGCTTTCCCCTTGTCTATCTTAATAATAGACTATGGACTTTTCCTCCAGGAATTTGTTCAAACCTTTTTACAAACTGGCAACAAGTTCCAGCCTTAACTATTCTTTAAATGAAAAAATATTTCCTCAAGCTTTTTTTTTTTTTTTTGGATCTCAGCAGATGTCTGTGGATTTTTTTTTTTTTGCCAATATGATTACCTCAGACTTCGCTCTGAACACTCACGGGTTACATACTGGAACTCAAGAAATGTTTGAGCACCAGAAAATCAAGCGATAAGAGAATTCAGATATCTTCTATAGTTCACTGACACCTTTAGAGAATGATTATTAAATCTTTTTGGATTAGCGGTTGGGCTCCTTTTGTATTTGAGGACTAGAAGCGGAGGTCTGTTAACTTGGTTTTTTCCTTTATGGATTCTAATTATATTCTTGCTCTGGGTTATTTCCTTTTTCTTAAGTATATTGATTATCATTGCACAAATTAGAATTTACAAATATAAAAAATGTTAAGAAGTAATGTGAATATTTTGAATGTTAATACGAAATTATAAAACATAGTAAAATAGTAAATGATTGCAGAAGACCAGCATGGCCCATATAGTGTGCCCAGTAAAATGGTTAGGGTTGAAACTGCTTTTTTATGCAGGTCACACCCCTCTATGCTTTTCTGAATTGAGTTTATCATTACATGGAGACCATCAGTGTTTGTTCCATGCCTTTGTGAATTCTGTCACTGTTTTTGTCAGTTGCATGTCCAGTGATGTGGAATATTCTGCCTGTTTCTTGTGCTACTGTACCAACGCAGGACACTTCAAAAAGCTTTTGAAGTCTCACTTATTTGTTCAAGCCTTTTAATATTTTGCAGCCAGACTTTTATAGTTTTATTTGCTATTGCTTTGGGTGGGGGAGAATGGGTATTGTAATTGTCTGTGTTATGTGTTAATTGTGAACGTTATATTGTTACCCACTTAGGTTTAAGAGGGATATAAGTTTTAGAAATAAAAAAATAAATAAGTGCAAACATAAGTGACTTGCCCTTTGTGTGCCTAAATGTAATGGGGTTGATTTTCAGCATGTGTTAGGTGGGCAGGAAAGGCCCCTGCTTGCTTAAACCATGCGGAGTGGGCCACCCATCAATATTCAGCGGCACTTAATCAAGCAGTGTCCCTGAACATGGGCTATAACCACACAACAAATATGAGAAGAGCAGGGGCGGAGTTAGAAAGGAGCTGGACATGGGCTATATTCAATGCCTGGATCCACACAGCTAAGTGGCTACATAGTACTGTATAAAAGCTGTCCGATATGTCACTGCTTAGCTATACAGGTTCCAGCGCTGAATATCGTCTGGCACCTGTATAACTTCTGGGTCACCGAGCCAATCCCCCTCCCCAATCTTTCCACTCTGTTCCCCAACTCCCCTTGCTCCCGATCACACTTTTCTGGGGTAAGCCAATAATCCCTGGGATCAGTAACATGAAATCTTGCTATTTGGGATTCTGCCAGGTACTTGTGACCTGTATTCCTGGATTGGCCACTGCTGGAAGCAGGATATTGGGCTAGATGGACCATCGGTCTGACCCAGTTTGGCTATTCTTAATGTTCTTATGATCTCTCTCTGCACCCAGAACCTCCCTGGATTCAAATACCACCTTCTTCCACCTTCTTCCACACACACCCCCCCTCCCCGATTCATCCATCCTCTAAAGAGACGTCCTGTCCTCATGCAATGAACTCACCTCTCCTGGCACCCTTGGACCTCCCCTGGACACCCCTTCATCCTCCATGAGGGGAGATCCCTGTGGTTTCTAGAGGTATGGGGCTGGAGTGGTTCCTCAAAATGGCAGCTATATACACAAAAAGTAGCACATACGAGTTTATCTTGTTGGGCAGACTGGATGGACCATGCAGGTCTTTTTCTGCCGTCATCTACTATGTTACTATGTACCTACTGCTAGGTGTCAGTCTTCCATATAAGGGTAATTAGCCAGTCAAATATTGGGGAGAATGCATGCTGAGCTATGACAGAAAAGGAACAAGCTATAACCAAATAAAGTAAACAAGAAAGCTACAACTTTTAAATCTGTCTGCAGGATGATGAAATCTTCGCTTCACTTACCCAAGGCACACTTTCTGCTAGCTGACTTAATTTCTTTTTGTACTTTTATTTTCTTTCTATGGAGATCTCTCTCCTCTCAATACTGTGGACATTTGGTGCTGTACCTAATGCTATTTACTTTGGGATTCGAAAGTGTTACATAGCACCAGGGCTTTTTTTTTTTCCTGCCTTCCAGAAATGTTCTATCCACCCCATTACATTTTTCACTCAAAATCTGCCATTACTGCACCAGCCAGTCTCAGACCTGTGACTCTCAGAAGCAGCCACCACACCGTACCAGCTGAAAAAAAAAAAGCCCTGGTTACCCTGCCCCTGAGGTTGGCTGTACATGAGTACCAGCATCTTTTTTCCTAGAAAAAAAAATAGTGCACAGTACCTTTGCTTTCTTCACTCATGTGAGTTAGAGTTATTTGTATTTTTTTGTTTGAAATGCTCATCAACATTGAATAATTTTTTTTTAATATTACAAAAAGAAAACCAGAGAGAGAGAGAGAGAGAGAGAGAGAGAGAGAGACCCCTCGTTGTGATATACAATCCAGAGCTGGAAAAACTGAAAAACATCTTTAAGTCACTATTCCTGGAAGATGAATCATTACAAGAAATGTCCTCTGCTCTTTCCAGGAATCACTGAACAGGAAACAAAAAAATAGCAAAAACAAAAAGTCAGCACATATCACAAGACCCTACAGTTATCCATCATGAAAAGATATTCAACATACCAGGGGGTTCTACTTGGGCTTCCTCCTCTAACAGTATGTACTATTTAATGAAGAAAATGTAAAGAGGGGAGAACAGTTCAGGAACAGACGAGAACAAAGTTACACAGACAAAACTATTCTACATGAGAGAGAAAAGCAAGGTGACACCTCCACGGGGAGAACATCTTCCAGGATTAGACCACTTGCATCAATAACCTTATGATAAATGTGGTCTAGAGTAAACCTAGCTCGAGACACATTTGAAGTTAACATGATCAAACCCTTCAAAATGAACAGAAAAAGGTTACTTAGCAAGAGATAAGGATTTCTGATTCACTTCTTGCTATAACTGCTGTGTCTGTGCGATATCTTCCTCCAATCGCATCATTCCACGTTCCTCGCCCTTCGTACCATCACCACAAATTTAATCTAGGATTCTCTTGAACATTCAGACGTCATCGTTTGCTCTGACCGGTTCACTCTGCTCTGACCTCAGGAAGGAAACATCAGCTTCTGAGAACTACTCAAAAAAGTGCCTGTGAAGGGCAATTTTATAACCAAGAGCACGAATTTACCTGTCTCTCGCACACACAAACGTATACAATATCAGCACCTTTGCAGGTTATGGGGGAAATTCTAAACAAGCCGCTCAAGAGGGGTACCGACGAAAATGAGCATTAAGTGCTACTTGTGGTGTATGTAATTATTCTATAAAGAGTCAATGGCTGCCAGTTTATGCCAGAGTTCAATTTAAATTCTATTGTCTCATTTATAAAGTAATTTATGGGTCAGTTCCATTGTACTTTTTAGATCATTTTGTCTTTTTTTTTTTCAAAAATCTAGGGCTACTAGATCATCAGCCTTATTTACTTTTCCTTTGCTAAAAACTATGAAAAGGTTTAGACTATTAGCCTATTTTCTTTCCAAGCAGCTCGTCTTAGTAAAGATGTTCAGATCTTTTTTTTACTTACTGCTCCAAATTATTTTCAATTTTAGAAAACAGGATACTAGGCTAGATGGACCATTGATCTAACCCAGTATGGCTACATTTATGTTCTTATTTAGTTCAAATTTTTGTTTTGCAATCTAATAGTTAGTGTAGATTACTTTATTTAGGTTTTTTGAACTGAGCATGTAGATTTTGCTGATTATTGTCATTATTCCTGGAAATGTCCAGCTTCTTTCTCACTGGAATCCGCTCTGAACTGTGATGTATTAGTGGAATACAAGTTACATTGTTAATGTTAATAGCACAGGGAATCGGAGCCAGACTTACGCCTGCTAAAACCTGGTATAAATACTGGTGCCCAAGTTAGGCGCACTTCAGTGTTCCATAAAAATGCGTGTAGCTTTTTGGAACATCCCTGACACACCCATGTCCCTCCCACGGCCACACCCTTTTGAGATACACACTATTGGAGCTAGGTGACCTGCTTTACAGAATATTGTGCAGCCAGATGAGTGCGCCAATTAACATCAATAATTAGTTGTTAGCACCCACAATTACTGATGGTTAAGAGCTCGCTAACCAATTAATTTGCGCATGCATTTTGATAGCATGCCAGTGGCAGCAAAGTGACTAAGGGCTACTCTGTGAGGGTGCCCACCAGTGGTACAGTGTGAAAGTGCAAGGGGGCATTCAGATGGTTGGAGAACAGAAGGGATATGGGCAGTGCTGCCACTTGTGTGAGCAACTTTTTTTTTTATTTGTACCCCACGCTTTCCCACTCATGGCAGGCTCAATGCGGCTTAGGTACTTATTTGTACCTGGGGCAATAGAGGGTTAAGTGACTTGCCCAGAGTCACAAGGAGCTGTCTGTGCCTGCAGTGGGAATCAAACCCAGTTCCCCAGGACCAAAGTCCACCACTCTAACCACTAGGCCACTCCTCCACTCTATAAGTTACACACACCCTTTCCACAATTACACGACTGCAGCTACAGGATGCTAGGCTTGATGGACCCTTGGTCTTTTCCCAGTGTGGCATTACTTATGTACTTATATACTTATACCAAGTCTATGCTGTTGTAACAGCGGGCGTGTAAATGTTAAGTCACACCGATGCCAAGTTATGCCAGTACCTGTGGGTCCAGATGCCGTTATAGAATCGGCTCTGACCACGCAGCATTGGGGGGCCTAAAAGGGAGTGCTCAGTTATAGACCTACCCCTCAAGTTTGTCCAACGAATAGCATCCTGGCCGGTTAAATAGTGTTTAACTAGCTACCCATGAATATTCAGCGGGAGATAGCTGGTTATCTCCAGTTGAATATCCACAGTCAGCGCTGAGTGGATATCTGGTTATATCAAGTGATATAACCGGCCAGTCGCTAATATTCAGCTATTTTTGGTGGCCAAATTGGGCCACTGAAATAGCAGGCCCATCTTTGGCCAGTTTGAACTTAATCGGCCGGCACTGAATATTGCCTTGGCTGGTTAAGTTAAAACCAACCAAATTTAAACTGGATATTCAAAGCCAGTCACTGGAAATGGCCTGGCATTGAATATCCAATCTCAGCGCCGGCCACAGCAGGCGGCCCAGCTAACTCCCGTGATCTGAATTTCGATCACTATAACTTTACATGATTTTCTTTTGTTTACTGACCTTCATGTCTGTAATTCTCTACACGGGCCATATTCAGGGCAATGCTCATATTAGTCTTCTCCTCAAGTCACTTCACTGGCTTCCTATCCATTTCCGCATACAGTTCAAACTCCTCTTATTGACCTATAAGTTCATTCACTCTGCAGCTCCTCAGTACCTCTCCACTCTCATCTCTCCCTGCGTTCCTCCCCGGGAACTCCGTTCACTGGGCAAATCTCTCTTATCTGCACCCTCTCCTCCACTGCTAACTCCAGACTCCGTTCCTTTTATCTTGCTGCACCATATGCCTGGACTAGACTTCCTGAGCCGGTACGTCAAGCTCCATCTCTGGCAGTCTTCAAATCTAAGCTAAAAGCCCACCTTTTTGATGCTGCTTTTAACTCCTAACCCTTATTCACTTTGTTCAGAACCCTTATTTTATCATCCTCAGTTTAATATTCCCTTACCTCGTTTGTCCTGTTTGTCTGTCCTAATTAGGTTGTAAGCTCTGTCAAGCAGGGACTGTCTCTTCATGTTCAAGTGTACAGCGCTGCATACGTCTAGTAGCGCTATAGAAATGATAAGTAGTAGTAGTAATTTTCAAAGCTATTTCTATATATGCCACTTCATCTATGGAAATGGACCATCTGAAAGTTGCCCACCCTGTGCACGTATTTTTACCTGCATTTAATGGAGATGTTCCTGGAGGTGTGGACTAAAACACCTGCACTTCTGTACTTTAGAAAGTCCTCGTAGAACAGAGTGGTACAAATATTCCTCTCTCCCCTTTGGCAGTACCAGTGTCCCCATTATGAACAACTGGTCCTAGCCACAAGAGAAAGGCTGATCTCTTCCAAACTTCTGCCACAAGCAAAGCTGAGACTGCATTCATTAGCAAAAACAAGCTTCTGACCAGCAGCATGCTTTCTGTAACCCCCATACATAATGAAAGCTTTTTTAAAAAGGGAAGGGAGGGAGACGCAGGGTCACAGCCAACCCTAAACGGTGCAACCAGCCAGCTGTTAACCTTTGGCCTCAGCTTTTATTCCTGTCCTGAGGAAAGCTTTGGACAAATAGGAGCTCAAACGCAATGGACCCCTCACTTGGATTACTGTAATGTTCTATTTCCTGGTATTAAGTGTCAATATCAGAAAAAAAAAATGCAAATCATACAGCTGCTAGACTAATATACAGATTGAATACATGTACTAGTGTTTCAACTCATCTTAAACTGCACTGGCTTCCCATAGCAGAAAGACTCAGGTTCAAAGCTGCTTGTTAGGTTTTTGAAATCTTAGAGTTTTACTTCTGAACTACAGACTAAGTCTGCTTCGCTACGTTTGGTCCAGTCTAACAGACCTGAAAGAACTGATGCTAGCGTCACCGTTTCAAAAGACAATTAGAAATCAGAAGATGTGTTGTTTTCCTTCCTGGTTGGCGTTTCTAACATTAATAAACCAAGTCACTTCGTTAGCACAAGAACCTGGTTGTACATAAATCCATGCACGCTCTGACACCCATTCTGCATCTGAATGGTCTCAGACTGCAGAGTCAGCCCAGCCACAGAAATGAAGGTTCCACTTTTTTGGCTCTTCACATATTAATGAGTACAAGATTCTGTCCGGGAATAGAACACCAGGACAAGCTGCAATTTTTACAACCTACATCTAGTATACCATAACTCACAGACCAGTGAGATCAAATGCACCAGAACAGCTGTAACAGATCATATATGGCATGATACAATGATTTAATGTGGCTGTTAACAGAGCTTGTTTTCTTGCCTCTTTTGAATTACATTTTAAAACATGTGATACCTAATCAAAAACATTTTTGCCAAATTTTAATATGGTTAAAAGAAACAAAGGGCTCCCTTTACTAAGGTATGCTAACGGATTTAATGCATGCTAATGATTAGCGTGCGCTAAATGCTAAGCAGCCCATTTTATTCCTACGGGCTTCTTAACATTTAGGGCGCACTGTTAGTGTGCGCTAAATCCGTTAGCACACCTTAGAAAAAGGAGCCCATAGTGCGCTAGGCCCCAATGTGGGCTTAGTGTGCCAAAAAGCTCATCCTGTGATACTTTTTGTGTTTGTACACAGTAATCACACATTATTTTGTTTTCTATTTATTGAAGAGGCGTGGCATGGTTGAGAAATGAGCACAGAAGAGTTATCCAGCTCGCGTGCTCAATTAGCGCTCGCTCACCGGTTACGTTTTCAATAATTTTGTATTGATGACACAGAATGGTGGACAATAGCCAAACAAACATTGTACAAATATAACAGTATCCACAGTCATCAGGTTTTTTTTTTTTTTAAATAACTGGTTCCCCTCCCCTTACCCCCAAGCGGACCCACAATTACTCCAACTGGACATAGTTTTAGACGATAAAAGTCAGACTCATCATTTTCATTCTGTTGGAGGCTGCAGGGAGAGCTAATAATACCCCCGCAGAGAGAACTATGTTAAACAGACTAAATCCCCACCCATGTTCAAAAGAAGAACTGCCCCTACCCTCCCCCCAACCGCTTTTTCCCTAATTCCACAAGCCACTTTAACCCCTAAGCTTCACCCCCTTCCCCCTCCCCTTCTAGGAACTTAGTATTCCTCTCCCCTCTCTGGGAATTAATAATAGGATCACCCCTCATTAAGAAGCAAACCGCGACTCAGGGATGTAAAATATGGAGATATAAGCCCCAGATGGCGAGGAAGCTTTTCCTTCTCTTTGGCGAGGACCGGGATTCCCTTGCCTCCCAGGTCACCAAAAGATGAATTGGTTTCTCCAATGCCAGTAAGCTGGGGTGACGTCCAACATTGCAAAATACATTTACAGGCCATCAAACACACCTTGCGGAGGAACAACACTTCATTCTTATTCCGATCCCTAAGGGCACCTGGAATATCCAGAAACATTTGTTCCACTGTTCCAGGACCTGGACACTCAATTCTATGTCCAAAAAATGTCGGACCCAACACCCAAAAGCTTTTATGGACAGGCAGCTCCAGAACATATGAAAAAAAGAGCCCTGGCTCCCCTCACACTTTAAACAAGTCGATTCTGCAAGTCCCCCCATCTGAAACAGCTGGGAGGATAGGATGTACCCTCTATATATAACCCTATAAGCGCATTCCCTTAAGTGGGCATCTGTAACAAGAGAGGGTATTCGGGCGACTGAAATTGGTATCTCCCAATATGTAAATGAGGCTCCCACCTCCCTTTCCCATTTACATTTCAGACCCGTATAATCTTTTTGGGGTTTCCACTTAGTTAATGCTTTGTGTAGTAACGGTACTGAGGTCTCCCCCTCCCTCAAAGACTGAAAAAAATCTCTAAGTTTGTCCCCCATAAATCCACTCAAGGATTTCGGGCTAACAAGGAGATGTAATGAGTAACCTGCCTGAATGCAAACCTATTTCCCCATGAATCTCCTACCAGATTTAATAAGTCCACCACAGAAAATGGGGATTCCCTCCTCTGTCAGCAAACGTCCCAAACGGGTAATGCCCTGGGCAGCCCATTGTACAAAAATCTTACTAGTAAGCCCTGGCTGAAAAGTACAGTTACTCGCTCACCGGTTAATGTAGACTTAATGTGGGAGCATTTACGCTTATAAATCTTGTGCACTAATAAATGGAAGTAACTAGTGAGGTAATTAAGGGCCTGTTTACTAAGCCAGTGTTGTAGGCACGCTAACTTTTTAGCATGCGCTGATAGAGACACCCATATATTCCTATGGGTGTCTCTAGTATTAATGCATACTAATTTTTAGTGTGCACTAAAACGTTAGTTGCGCTACAGCGCGGCTCAGTAAGCAGGGCACTAAATTTGCTGACGACACAAAGCTATTGAAAGTTGTTAAATCGCAAGAGGACTGTGAAAAAATTACAAGAGGACCTTACAAGACTGGGAGACTGGGCATCCCAAATGGCAGATGACTGTTTAATGTGAGCAAGTGCACAGTGATGCATGTGGGAAAGAGGAAACCAAACTATAGCTATGTAATACAAGGTTCCGCATTAGGAATCACCAACCAGAAAAGGGATCTAGGCGTCATCATGATAATATCGTTGAAACTCTCTGCTCAGTGCGCTTCTGCGGCTAAGAAAGCAAATAGAATGTGGGTATTATTAGGAAAGGAATGAAAACAAAAATGAGTACAATATAATGCTTTTGTAATGCTCCATGGTGCGACCACGCCTCAAATACTGTGTGCAATTCTGGTTACCGCATCTCAAAAAAGATATAGTGGAATTAGAAAATGTACAGAGAAGGGTGATGAAAATGATAAAGAGGAATGGACGACTTTCCTATGAGGAAAGGCTAAAGCGGCTAGGGGTCAATGTTATGGAGTTGCCGAATGTACCTCAGAGGGAGTGGTGCTGGAGAAACCAAGGATAGGTGTGGTAAGAGAAAAGCTCACTAGACAGCAATCTGTCCAAGAGTAAGGAAAAACAAGCAAACAAGTTGAGATGAAAAGAGGCCAAGAAAGATGACAATATAAAATCCAGAATATGACTGGCCTGAAGAGTAGGAATGTTAACCCATTGTTACAATGTAGATCAGAAATAAAGACAGAAACAAAGCAACTCTAGGGTATGAAGGAATATCATCATGATGATTGAGGTCTCCCAAGATCAAAAGATCAGAATAGCAAGTAACTAAATCTGCAAGAGACTGATAACAAGCATCCCAACGATCACTGGTTAGTGAAGAAGGACAATAAAACAGAAAAAGAATTAAATTGAAGCGTGGATCTTTGCAATCAATACTTCCAGTAAGGATGAGAGTGGAGAGTTTCCTCTATCGTAAGGAATTTGAATAAATGGGGCTGTGTGTGGTAGGTGACATAAGCACGTGTGGAAAACTAGCATGCTGTGCCCCCCACTCTAGCTCTATGCTGGAGCCTAGAAACAAGTTCCCATCCCAGATTTCCTTGATAAAGATGATAAACAGACATTTGCACTGTCGCCCCAGGAAGGGGGCAGCAGCTACTGATGCTGGCCACATTGGGCCACTCTAAGCATCCCTGTCTGTGACAGTTTGATGCAGGAGCCCAGCCTCATATACCACCTTCACCTATTTAGCCGATTGCATACGGCTAATAAAATATAAAATGTTGTGTCGCACTAGCCACCAGTCTGGTACCAACCACACTCTGTTTAGCATGCTGCCTTGGCCACACCAGTTTGCTTCCTATCTACATATTGAAACCACTTCACAAATTTGAGGTGAAGGAAGGGAAGAAACAAAAAAAAACTACATACACATTTGGGGGATATATACATGAGGAGTGAAAGGAACTATTATAACACAAATCATTGGACCAGTCAAGTACAAACCAGCTTTCCCAAGTGTTCAGCAGGCCAGAGGGCTGGCAAACAGTTTGCACCTTATCCAGCAAACTAACTCCCTGCAGGTACATGACTTCCCGCTAAACCATGTGAGACCTCCAGAGGCAACTGCCCCCAGAGCCAGCAGATTATTATTTTTTTTTATTGCATTTGTATCCCACATTCCCCCACCTATTTGCAGGCTCAATGTGGCTTACATAGATTTGTTAACATTGTCATATCAGGATATCAGATACAATAGTAATGTGTAGCGATTAAGGAAGGGAAGAAGGAAGAAGGAGGAGAGTTGTTAGGGTAGTTATAAAAGGGGGCGTTCATAATTGAGTGGGTTGGTGAGGTGGCCTAGTGAGGTTATAGGTTCTCATTGTAGGCCTTGTTGAAGAAGAATGTTTTCAGAGATTTTGAAAGATAGTTGTTTCTTTGATTGCTTTCAAGTCTGTGGGTAGTGCATTCCATAACTGCGTGCTCTTGTAAGATGGCAACCAAACCGGTCCTTTGTAGCCCCAGCAGCAGCTTTAGGGAATACCACAGCTAGGACAGGAGCCCTGGACTCAAGATCTACTGAACATGAGGGCCAGGGCAGGGATTAAGTTACTGGATGCTGGACATTGTAAACCTCAACCTTGTCAATGGATGGCCACATGGCCCAAGCTAAATGCAGTCTCAAATATCTGCAGAGCCCGGTGCAGAGGAAGAAAAAGGACTTTGAGGCAGCAAGAAAGAAAAGAAAAACCCAAGTCCTGCTGTTGAGGTAAATGTGGGGAAGGGGTGGGTCTGCATTAAAAAAAAAATCAGCCAGCATTAAAATGCTATTAATGCATTAAAATATTAATGTGTTAATAGTGTTAACGTGTTAATTGACCACTCCTAATATAAATGATATATATATATCATTCAGTAGCACAAGTGTATATATGTTTGTATGCATGCTGGGGAGCATGGGATGAGGAAAAAACATCCATGCAAGCCTTCACTGTCAGTGCCTTTCTTACCTTTACTATCACTTTAGTAACTTGCCTTACCCTGCCCATGTTGCTACTGGTTGTTTCTGCCTCTGCTGAGTCTTAAATACAGTTTATTGCTCCAAGTTCTTGGGTAGCAAACTAAGAGGTCCTTTTACAAAGGCACACTAGCATTTTTAGTACAAGCTAAACACTAGAGATGCCCATATATTGCTATGGGATGGGCATCTCTATTATTAGTGCTCGCTAAAAATGCTAGCGCACCTTTGTAAAAGAACCCCTAAAAATCGGCAGTATGTACCATTGATGTCAAAACTTGAATAAGAGCAGTAAATACTGTATGTCTCACTCTGATTGGGCCCTCTGTCTGTGGAAAGTTCCCCATGAAAAAAAATCATTCCCATTCAGAGATCCTGCACATAGGAGTAAACACAATGATCTTAATAATATCTAGGTGTTTGAAATCCAGTGCACTGGAATCCATATGGTCCTTTACTAGGTTATTTCTTTCACTCTACAGAGGTAAAATTAAAAGAAGATTTAGAACTGACTAGACGTCCTCTACACAAGAGGAAGAAGGTCTTTGCACACTGTTCCAATACAGCATTAAATACTGTAAAATCTGAACATCTTGGGGTTTGGCTGTCAACTTGCGCTTTTTTTTTGTTGCTGTGAATGCTATATCTATGTGAATTATTCCTATAAAAAGGCTTGGTTTTGTTTTTTGACTTTTTCATTTTCAGAGCTTTGAATGCAACTGAAGTCCTGGGGGGGGGGGGGGGGAGAGACTTCACAGCCTCTGGCAGGGGGCGTCCTTCACTGACCCCACCCATTAAGGTAGTTTGGGAGGGAGAAAATAGGAGAAAATATCTCCCTGCCTCTGCAAGTGAGCTCTTTAAGATTAGACTCAAGCTTTCCACTGCATGTCTTTCTGAATCAGCATGGCCTGAGGCCACCAATCCACTGTAAAGTCTCAGGGGTGGGCGGTGGGCCACAGCAAGGGCTGGTAAGTGTGAGACAGAGGCAGGTTTGAATCAAACTGAGGGGATTCCCTCTAGCCTCAAACAGTACTGAATGAAAGCCAGGCCTTGGCCTATCTGGGTGTAGTATCTGTTACCAGAAAACTAGCAGTCTACTGTCTAGAGCAACAGACTGAAAACCTGGCATAAAGCCAGGGTTCAAATCCTGTTTTCACTCTGTGACCTGGAGTAAGTCACTTTACCCTTCAAAAGCATCCAATATAAATGTGTGGCTAGATTTAATCATATATTCACGCCACAATGACATGCGAGTAATATGCTCAGTTAGTAAAGCAGCCCCACTGACAATACGGGACTTGCATTAAATCACACTGGCATGTGCTAAATATAAATAGCACTGCTGACTGCTGCCCAGTGGAAGAAAAGTGCAGGAACAAAGGCAAGGAAACTCTTTGCTCCTTTCCTGTGCCACCTGTTGACCTAGTGGTCTTCAGTGCCCAGACGGCTGGACTGGCAGCACCACACAGTATTTCACATGCCACGTCTTTTACGCCAAGACAGAAAAGTCAAATTCTCAGGGAGAAGAACGTTTCCCACTCACAGCAAACTGCTTTTTACTCACAGCAAAGCTGTCAGAAAAGAAAAAAAAAAAAGAGAATACAAAAGAAAACATACTGTTGAGTGTTTGGAATGAACCGAAGCTGCTGAGATACTTGGCTGATCTGGGCAACTGCAAACTGAGACACATCCACTGCCAACCAATATTTACAGAGCTGGTCACTTCTTTGAACGTGTTGGGGCAATGGCAGCTTGGTGCTCTGCTCTCCCATGCTGATTCCCTATGACTAAGAAGAAGGGAAAAGTGAGGATTTTCCCTCAGAGCCCTCACAGCCTTCCTTCTCATCGCAAGTAGTAGGTCCGATGGACACTTTTGTGCTGCGAGGAAGTACTGCGTTTCCACTTACCGAGGGTCACCTGGCTGTTTTGGTGTCAACATCAGGAGGGGCCTCCCTGGACTTCAACTCCGTGTTATCGTTGACCACAGATATGTCTTCACCTCCGCTTCAGGCTATGAGCGGGATCGGGATGCCACCAGAGATAGCAGGATTCAGCTACGCAGGTCGCAAGAGCCAACACCTGCTAGAAAGGTATCTGGTGTAGAAGAGGGGATGAGCAACCTGCCCCCACCAGAACATCCTAGCATCACAATGGAAGTCAGAGGACTCTTGGCAGATTTGTGGGCCGATGATCAGAAGCAAACACAGGCGCTAGAGGCTGTTAGCACCATACTAGTGTCTGCATTTGCTACCGCCCCATGATCAGAGCCCCTGAGTGCATGAAACAATGCGCTCACAGGCTCTGAACGCAACTAGCATGCAAAACAGGGCTCTTAGTGTAAGTAGAATGCAAATTCATTCCCAATGATCAGTGACCAGCACGCCAAAGATTGGCTCACTGGTCGCGGCAAACCCTAACGCCAGCTCTGAGCTGGCGATGGTTTGCAGACCATTGGGGAGGAATGGTAAGCCCTGTCCAGCATGCATTTGCATGCTAGCAGGCCCCATTCCCCCAATGTAGCAGCCCCCCGCAGGAACCCTGACCTGACCCCCCAAGCGACAGGGGGCTGGAGGTCCCCCAACCCAGGTTCAGGGGGGCCTGGAGATCTGCTCGGTCTCCAGCCCCTCCCCCAACCACCCCAGCATCCCCTCATATGTCCCTGGTGACCCAGTGGGACGCAGGTTCAATCCCTCCCACCTGGTGGTCTACTGGCCCTTCCCCACCCCCCTACCTTCAGTTGGAGGGGGAGGTGGCCTCCCTCATCTTCCATTGGCAGCGCCCAGCCCTGCCCAGTGCATCCTGGGTTGCACTGGGCAGGGCTTCACACCATGGAAGGCCACCTCCCTCCTCCAACTGAAGGTAGAGGGGTGGGGAAGGGCCACTAGACCACCAGGTGGGGGGGGGGATTGACCCGCGGTCCACTGGGCCACCAGAGACAACTGAGGGACGCTAGGGGGGGGTTGGGGGGCTGGAGACCCACCGGACCTTCAGCCCCCGTTTTGCTTGGATCAGGGTGGGGGTACTTGAAAGCCTTTCCACTTTCACTTTAGAAATGACACTAGTTGTGGACTGCGATTTCAGAGTTGGGAAAAGCCATATCTTTGCAGCTGGTTGGGATGTTCAAGGTAACACTTCAAAGATTGCTTTGTCAACAATAATTATTACAAGTTGATTTGACCTTGTGAGACCATGTTATGCAAATTAAGAATTTACAAACTTTGAACTCTGCTCTAATGAAGGATAATAGTGACTTATGAAGGAATGTTGAAAATTTAGAAGATTTGGTAAGATTTTTCCAACTTGCGCCTTATTACTATTCCCATATCATATATTCCTCCAAAATATCAAAAGAAAAAGGGGAAATGTAATTCAAAATAGTTGTATCAAATGTATCATCACAGATCTCTTACAACTATACATATTCTAATATCTTTACTGTAAATTATATACCACAAATTCTTTATACAATATATAGACATATTAAAAAAACAATCATACTACTCTCACACTCACACACACTCTCACCATACCTGAGGAAGGAAGAGTTGGCCTCTGAAGGCTAATCAAAATGTATTAAAATCAATCCAATGTAAAAATATCACCTTATTTTCTATTTTGTGTTTTATTTGCATTTATTAACCTTTATTAACATAGCTACCACAGTACTTTATCCTAAATTAAAAATAAAATTATTTGCTGTACCTTTGTTGTCTGGCTGTGTACTTTTTCTAATTGTGTTGGTCCCAGTCTCTCGATTCTGCTTTCCTTCATCTTCTCTTAGCTCTCTTGCCAGGGTTTCCTGTCTTCTCTGTCCTCCTTTTTCTTTCAGTTTTCTTCAATTTATTTTTCTGCCTCTCTTTCTACTTCATCTTCTTACGGCTTTTCATTTTTCTCACCCTTGTTCTCCCCATGCCCCCACTTCCTCTTATTCTCCAGTCTTTCACCAACTCTATCCTCTCCCCATTTCCATCCAGCAGCTCCCCTCTTTCTCACCCTACCCATCCATCCAGCATCCCCCAATCTCTCCCCATCCTTCCAGTGACTACCCCCTCTTTCTCTCTGCATCCTTCCATCCAGCATCTTCCCTCTTTCTCCCCTACCCTTCCATCCAATATCTTCCCTCTTTCTCCCCTTCCGTTCAGCATCTTCCCTTTTTCTCTCCCCGTCCTTCCACCCATCTACCCTCTCTCCCAATCCTTCTATCCAGTGCCTCCCTCTCTCTCTCCCCTTAGCCAGTCTCTCTCTCTACCCTGTTATGTTAACGTGGACCTCTAGCAGTATAACAATCTAAGCTCACCTGTTTGGTCAGTTTTTGATAGTGCTGAATCATTTACCCATCGGTTAAGTGGGTAGGACTTTTCTACCATGGAAGTTACCAACCCTATCGGATTCATTGTTTACTACTATGCTTACCAGACTTCCACACAATATTGTTACTGTTATAATGCTGATTTATTTGGTGCTCCTGTCCTGACTGATGAGATGTGAGCCCTTGGGTCCCCCAGGAGAGCGTAAGGTATGCCTCAATGTTCCCCCAAAGGACAGCCGAGCACCCCGACTTCACCCCGCGGCGACCACCGTTCACCAGAGGTTGAGCCCCCAGCTGCAGGTGGCCAACGGGACTTCTGGAACCGCGGGGGTGGCCGGACTGAACCGGACACAAGGGGACAAGCCTCCCAACCCAGCAGGGGAGAGGAGCAGGCAAGAGCAGAGTAGTCCAAGGGACAGGCAACAGGTTCAAGGCAGGCGGCGAGCAGAGTAGTCCAGGGACAGGCAACAGGTCAAGGCAGGCGAGACGCAAAGTAGTCCAGAAATCACCACTAAGCTGGAGCCTCACTGAACAGAAGCCGAAGCAATATGCCTGCCGGAGTGACCGCTTTAAATACTACTAGCAATCAGCAAGCGAGCCTAGCTGACAGGGGCGGAGACTTCGGGGGAGCTCCCTCGAGGAACCCCTTCGGATGGTTCAAGGCTGGTCTTCAGGTGGACCTTTGTCCCAACCACCCCATCAGCGTCCTCCAGGGCAGGGAGCTGATTCCCGCGTTCATAGGCGGAAGAGACGCTGGCCCCAAGTCCCTGCGCCATCTTCCTGCCGGAGCGAGCGCAACTTCCTAGGCCGGCGATGGCGAACTGAAAGTCATAGGAGGCCGGTCTTTCGGCCGCAAATCTCAGCGGCGGCCGGCCCCCGCTCTTGGCCGGCATCGCTCGAGACCGGATGGCCGGCCATCAGGGCGAGGAGCCGGCGCAATCGCTCGGCGGCAGGATCAAGGCCCGGCCATGGCCGCGGGCCGGCCTCTGGGTAAGCACCGACGGAGTTAGCGAGGATGTGACAGCTCCTCACATGTTATGAATTGCCAGTTTGGGTTATCCTTGTTTAGTATTGTATAGTTTGCCTTACTGTTCAGAGGTTGGTTGTACACCATAGGAGCTAGGGCTTTTGCCAGCCTCACTCTTAATAGACCTTCTTATTGTCTACATGTTGAAGAAGGGGGGGGGGGGAGAGGGATGAACGAAAAAAGAAGCAGAGGAGCAGATGGAAGTAATTGTTGTGCTCTTTTTTGGGAGTGGGCATGAGAATTTATTGCGAGGGGGTGATTTTTACGTGACAGCCCCAATTTGGGGTCATTATCCAGCTTATTTTCGAAAGAGAAAGACGCCCATATTTCTGACCCAAATCGAGAGATGGGCGTACCGTTTCCATGGGCGCCCAAATCAGTATAATCGAAACCCGATTTTTTGTGTCCTCAACTGCAGCCTGTCACGGAGACGAACAAAGATGACAGGGGTGTGTCGGAGGCGTGGCGAAGGCGGGACTGGGGCTTGGTTATCGGCTGAGGAGAGATGGGCGTCTTTAGCTGATAATCGAAAAAAGAACGGCATTTTTTGACGAGGAATTTGGTTCCGTTTTAATTGGACCCTTTTTTTTCAGGTCCCAAGTCCCAAAAAAGTGCCCAACTGGACCAGATGACCACCGGAGGGAATCGGGGATCACCTCCCCTGACTCCCCAGTGGTCACTAACCCCCTCCCACCAAAAAAAACCCACTTTCCACATTTTTCCCAGCCTGTATGCCAGCCTCAAATGCCGTACCCACCTCCATGACAGCAGAATGCTATCCTCTGACAGCCTTTCCATGGTTCTGATGGTGGGTCTCGGGTGAGTGTGACACCTTTCTGTTAAGGGCACTGCAGAGTCACATCAGCAATGCATTGTGGTGGGTGTAGGGTATTGGGCTCCGTGATTCCACTAGCTTGTGTAAATTGCTCACGATGTTGGTAGTTGGTAGGCTCTACTCCCATGGTGCTTTTCCCTCTGCTCACTGGGGTCAGAGTGTGCCCTGTTCGTTTCCGGTAGTCCATGAGGTAGTGGCCATTTGTGTAAGACACTTTTAGATCCCTTTCATGTGTTAGCCACGTTACAGCACTTAGTTCTTACCTTGAATGTTGCTGAAAGAGGACATTGTACACCATTCTGCCAGCTCGGGACCTACTGCTAATCTCAGTACCAGCGAGACTTGTTGCCAGTGGGGCACAACCTCTGATTTGCAGTTAACTGTGAGTAAAGGTGCTTATTCAAATAAAGGACGTTTTCAGTGAGATTAGTCTTCAGGTGTGAACTGATATGCCAAGGTTATACACCAGCAACAAGTCCTGTCCCTGGAGCACTTTAGTGGGTACAGCAGTGCACTTCAGGCAGGCAGACCCAGGCCCATCCCCCCCCACACCCGTAACACTTTGTGGTGGTAAACCACTGTACTCACATGTAGTGCCCCCTTCACCCTTAAGAGCTATGGTAGTGTTGTACATTTGTCCCTCCCATGACCAAATGGCTTGGATTGGGACGTTTCTGAGCTGGCAATTTTTAGTTTCCATTATTGCTAAAAAAAAAAAAAAAAAAAATGCCCATCTCAGAAGGGACCAAATCCATGGCATTTGGTCCATCCAAACCGTATTTTCAAACGAAAGATGGATGCCCATCTTTTTCGATAATACGGTCTGTCCCGCCTCTTCACATACCCGTTTTGGAAATAGACGCCTATGGAGATGGGCATTCGCGTTCGATTATGACCCTCTATGGGTTCTATGGGCGGGGTTATTAGGGGGATGTGGGGCTGAAGGAGGGGGAATTGGATCGAAGAAGCTATATATTTCAGGGTAGGTCTGCACAGATGTTACTGTTGCCTCTAGTTAATAATAAATGGCATTTATTGAACTTAATGAAGGAGAAAGGCTCTCTGGATGCGCAGAGGGGTTCGTAATGGGACACTTTGGTTGGAAAAGAAACAATAAGGGGAAGACCACATTTATGACTCCTGATTCTCAACAGGATGGGGCTGTAGCTGGGTCGGCCCACCTTTCCTATGGTTCTTGAAAAGAATGGGTTCCTAGCTAATTATACTTGGGCCGTACTATAAAAGTAGTGACATGGAACGTGGGAGGAATTAATTCTCCCATAAAATATTGCAACGGTTATAAAGTCAAAAGGCTGATCTTGTTTTATTTCAAGAAACACATCTCACTGCAGCAGAAGTGTGAAATTGAACAGATGGTGGGTGGGGACTGTGTAGCTGCTCCAGCAAAAGGGAGAGATACCGGTGTGAGAAATGGTATTCAAAGCTGACGAGTCAGAGAAACTGAATGAAATCTTTATACACCCGGAAGATGTAATGGCACAATTTGACAAACTGAATAGTAGCAAATTGCCTGGACCAGATGGTATTCATCCCAGAGTACAGATAGAATTGAAACAATGAACCTGCAGAACTATTGTTAGTAATATGCAATTTATCCTTAAAATCAAGCATGGTACCAGAAGATTGGAGGGAGGCCAATGTAACACCGATTTTTTAAAAAGGTTCCAGAGGTGATCCGGGAAATTATACATTAGTGAGCCTGACATCGGTGCCAGGCAAAATGGTAGAGACTATTATAAAGAACAAAATTACAGAGCATACTCAACAGCATGGATTAATGAGACAAATGGATTTAGTGAAGGGAAATCTTGCCTCACCAATCTAATACATTTCTTTGCTGAGATGAACAAACGTGGATAAAGGTGAGCCAGTTGATATTGTGCATGTCGATTTTCAAAAGGCATTTGACAAATTATCTCATGAAAGATATTGTGTATCTGGATTTTCAAAAGGCATTTCACAAAGTACCTCATGAAAGACTCCTGAGGAAATCAAAACGTCATGGGATAAGAGGTAGTGTTCTATTGTGGACTAAAAACTGGTTAAAAGATAGAAAACAGAGAGTAGGGTTAAATGGTCAGCATTCTTAATGGGCAAGGGTAGATTGTGGGGTTCCCCAGGGGTCTGTGCTGGGACCGCTGCTTTTAACATATTATAAATGATCTAGAGATGGGAGTACTAGTGAGGTAATTAAGTTTACTGACGATACAAAGTTATTCAAAGATGTTAAATCACTAGAGGATTGTGAAAAATTACAAGAGGACCTTACGAGACTGGGAGCCTGGGCATCCAAATGGCAAATTACGTTTAATGTGCGCAAGTGCAAAGTGATGCACGTGGGAAAGAGAAACTTGAAGGGTTCCACATTAGGAATCACCGACCAGAAAGGAATCTAGGTGTTATCGTTGATATGATGTTGAAATCCTGTGCTCAGTGTGCGGTAGCCACAGCAAGAAAGCAAATAAAATATTAGTATTATTGGAAAGGAATGGAAAAAAATGAGGATGTTGTAATGCCTTTTGTATCGCTCCATCGTGCGACCGCACCTACAATATTGTGTGCAATTCTGGAATTGTTGCCAGAGAATGTAGTAAAGCAGTTAGCTTAGCGGGGTTTTAAAAACATTAGGATAGCTTCCTAAAAGAAAAGTCATAAGCCATTATAAGATGGACTTGAGAAAAATCCACTGTTTATTTCTAGGATAATCAGCATAAAATGTATTGTACTGTTTTGGAATCTTGTCAGGTACTTGTAACCTGGATTGGCCAATGTCAGAAAAAGGGTGCTGGGATTGATGGTTCTTCGGTCTGTCCCAACATGGCAACACTTATGTACTTATGATGCAGATCTTGATAAAACAAAACACAAAAAAGGCGGAAGACAACCCAAAAACAGACCAAAAACAAGGGAAGTTAGAGCGCCAGAAAAGGTTAATGAGGACCCTACCACTGTCCGTGTTTCGGCCAGCAGGCCTTCCTCAGGGGTCTAAGTTTCTTTCCTTTAGCCTTGCCAGACCAGTCAAGACTATTGAATTATGTTCCTCCTGCTTGTATCATGACATACAATTTCAGGAGTGTCCATTCATAGTGGAGGGAATACAAGGAACATAATAAAGAACATAAGGATGAACCCCCTGGTTTAGGCAAAAGCCAAAGTGGGAAGATAATTAGTTATCTAGTCATATTCGTAAAGCCCAGGTACAGGAAACATATTGAGATTAGAAAAACAACTTTGTAGGCCCGAATTTTATTTAGTAAGGACACCTAGGGCTCTGGCACATTTGCAGAATAACAAATCATAAAATGATCTACTTGAAAGAGATCTAGTTGGGGTGAATAACCCTCCCTCCCCCTTCTCAAAAATGGCCCAGATCTCCAAAAGATATTTGGAAAACGCAGAAGGCAGAGCTTTCACAGAAACTCACTCCATTAACATCCTCTGCTCCGCCATGGACAGCTGGCGGCTATTCAACTATCCACTATATGATTACAGCCTTCAGTACCTTTAAATAGTCCCACCTGAGACAGGAATCAGTATCTCAGAGCCTGAACTCTGTTACTGCAATACCACAACTATAGGACACAAAAGCAATTCTGACAGCTAGAGGAATGGGGAGGGCTACTGGGGCCCATGGCTCCACCAATATTTTGCCCAACAGAGCATCAGCAACTAGAGAGCTTGGGAATGAGGAGAAGGCAAGGATTGGTTTGTTTGGTTCCTGCAACCATGAAAGAATTCTACAACCCCGTATCACCTCTCATGGCAAAGAATAAGCAATCCATCTAAACAAAACCCTGCCTTTTACTCCTTCACAGTGCTTCTCAACCCTCTCCAGGAAGAACATCTGCCAGTGTATGCAAAGCCCTCTCATGCATATTCATAGTGGTAATCCTGAAAACCTGACTGGTTAAGTGTGCTGAAGAGTTGTGCATCAAACATAGCTGTTTAGTGCATGCCCAAAATACCAGAGGGGGGAGGAGGGAAGGAGGAGGAAGAGGAGTTGTGGTTTGCTGCTTACAGCGGGACAACCCCACCACCCTGCAGGGCAGGAAAAGGATGCAACTCTGGACAGGAGGAGGGGAAGGACAGTGGCGCCACCACTGCTTTCCTCTCCTAAGACCGGGTCAGACTGTACCTGTCTGTCTCCCCCCCACCCCAGCTAGAGCCCAACTCCTGGATAAGCCGGTGAGTGGCACCGTTTCTGCTGTCTTCTAGATTTAAAAAAAGACCTTCTTATTGGACTGTCTCTTGACAGCTCAACATTGCCGCTTCTCCCTTCTTAATCCTAATGCCAGCTCCGAGCTGGAACTGGGTTTAAAGCGGTAGGATCGCCCAAGTTCATAGTGCTGTTTTCTAAGCAAGCAGGGGGGGGGGGGAATAGGAAAGGAGCTCATTTTAATCTCATTTAAATGCCATCTGCAGCATCCCTTGACACGTTCGTTGTCCCCCATGCTAGAGCCTTCTGAGCATTCTGTGCAGGTAAACGCAGGTGCTAGGCAGCGCTAATGGCCTGTACTGCCCACGTTTACCTTTGAACATCAGGGCCTGGGATTGAGTAACCCACCTCAATGCTGTGCTTACCCTCTGCCTGCTTCAGACCAGAAACTAGAATCAGTCTCCTGCATCACAGCGCAAGAGCCTCAGTCACAGGGCTAGCCTACGCTGCACCTTTACGGGCAGGACAGCATTTAAATAACTCCAAGGAATGCTGGATGTAGACGAGGAAAGAGCTCTCTGATATGTGTTATCATTCCATTACTGCACAGCATTATTCTTGATATCCTGCAAAAGCTCGGGAATGAATTTCCTGATGGAAATTGAGAGCTTTTCTGCTTGTGCTTTCATTTAGCTCCCCTGCCCCCTTGTTTCCTTTGGAGCTGGGGCATGCAAAGTGTGCCAGAGCACATTTAAATGAGGCATTATGGCAAGTGAAGCATGGGCAGGAGTTTTAGCTTCTTGCCCTAAGCTTGTATGGAGTAAGTCCATGAGCGTGCTCCATTCATTCTTCTTTCTACCCTATTCCAGATGCTGCTGTCAGCAGTGTGACTTTCAAAGATCAAAGAGTTGGATGGTGTATTAAGCACTGGAGAATGGGTATGTGGGGCCTAAGCCCCTGTAGAAAGGGGGCTTTTTTTTTTTTTAATTCCCATGATTGAGATCAAATTTGCTGACATGCATCTAAAAAGGAAAAACAGCCAGCCCAACATCTCAGTTGCAAGCACTCTGAACTGCAGAGGATCCCTGAGTGGGTCCTTCCGCTCCCCAGGTCAGCTTGGGATGGGGATGCTGTGGAGGCACTGCGCACAGCCTCTGGTATGGGGAATAATGACTTTGCTTAAGGGTGATACCTAGAGGCGTATTTTCAAAGCACTTAGACTTAAAAAGTTTCATAGTAACCTATGGAACTTTGTAAGTCTAAGTACTTTGAAAATGAGCCCCCTAGTGGCTGAAACACCACCACCCGACTGATCTTCAGAAAATCGTGCTTTGAAAGAGCCAGCCTACTGCTGCAAGTCTTGCACTGGTTCCCTGTGCAGGCAAGGATAACTTTCAAGCTCTTTGCACTAGAATACAGAATCATCTTTGGTCTGCCTCCAGAATACATGTCAAACATAATAAACCTACCGCTACACAACATACACATGGAAGCATGAAGTTATCTCATACTCCACTTCCCCAACTGCCAGGGTTTACGATACAAGAAGTTTATTCAGCAGGCTTCACCTGCCTATGCACTAAGAAATGGAATGCACTCCCTAAAGCGCTGAGCAGCCTAGATACTTCCCTGATCTTTCATAAATGACTGAAGGCCCACTTCTTCAAAAAATCCTTCCATGAAGCTCCACCGTGAATCAGCTATGAATAAGTCATCACTCTTACTCAGCAACGTTCCTTCCATCCCTTCCCTGATCACGACCTCGCATTAGCTTCCGCTAATAATAGATCCACCTCCCCACCCTGCCGCCTTTCTCTTGTCCTTCATATTTCCTCCTGCCTCACTTCTCCCTCTATCCCTCTTCAAGCCACTTTGATTCTATGTAATTCAGATCCCCTCATTATATTTCTTAGTTCTAAGTAACCATCAATATCAAACTACCAAATGGAGAATATGATCACTGAAAAATGTTTCCTCTAAATATCTTTAAAAAGTGATCTAGAAAAAAAACATCTGTTCATGGAATTTTCACCATGTAAATCACTTTTTTAATGTTTGTTTATGGAAGGGAAACAGCCTCAGTTGTTGCTAGACCTTCAATAACATTGATAGGATCTGCAAATGATAGAGTTCTCCGCTCAGCTGCATTCGATCATTGGTTCAAAAAACCTCCGTAGTAATTTTATTTTTTTTTCTTTTCTTTTTATTTCCCTTACTAATTTTTTTATGTATGAAATTCCCATCTCCTGAATAGATGCAATTGAAAACCCTTTTATGTTTCAAACATTGAGCATGTCAGAGAGATACATTTATCTTATAATGGGGCAGCTTTTGTGGGTGAATATTGTGCACCCTATATTTATGCAACCCATATCGCGGGCCATACATTAGATCTAGTAATGACACATAAACTGGATGAAGTGAAATGTTCAAAATTGTACTAACTCCGGTATCTTGGTCAGATCACTACCTTCTTCAATTCTATTTATTAATACCACAGTTATTACATACTAAACCAGCTCAAATTAAAACTAGGAGTCTAAATAAAATCGATTTGATATCTTTACCTTCTTTAGCTAAGTTCCCACTAACTTTGATATACTCCCGATAGATGACCAAATTAAAATATGGAACCAAGTTCTTTCAGCAGCCCTTGATGATATTGCACTGGAAAGAATAATTAATAAAACAACGAAATGTTTCCAACCTTGGTACCATCCAGGATTAAAATTATGTAAACAACAGGTACGTAAAGCTGAACGCCAATGGCGTAAGCATAAGACCGCAGAATTAAAAGAAAAGTGCAAACAGTGTAAAAAATATTATTTGTCACAATTAAAGGATGCTAAAACTGCATATTTCTCAAAAGAGATAAAAGAAGCAGCCAGTTCGCAGAAAAAACTGTTCCACATTATGAAACGCTTGACAACAATAACTAACAAAAATAGAGAATCGCCTGCTATTGACTCTGAAACTCTAGCAAAGTTCTTTAGCTCTAAAATTGAGAAATTAAGAGCTCACTTCCCAAGGGTACCAGGGCTAAGTCATACTGACAATTCCCCAAGTTCACAATTATTTGTACCTTGGAAGGATTTTGAAATTCCGTCTGCCGAATCATTATATACCTTGGTTGCAAGGTCTATCGCCTACCTATAGTTCTTTGGTTCCTATACCTTCTGCATGGTTGAGAAAACATACGTTAGAAGTCCAACAGTTTATGTACTCAATTGTCATGTTGAGCCTTTCTGATGGGATAGTCCCCACTATTTTGAAAGAAGCGCTAGTAAAACCTAGTCTAAAGAAATCTTCATTGGATCCCTTATGACCTACTAACTATAGGCCAGTCTCTAATCTTCCTTTTCTATCCAAAGTTATAGAGACAATAGTGTTTAGACAGTTGCAAACTTATGTAGATTCAAAAAATTTGTTACATCCCAGACAATCGGATTTTAGGAAGGGTCACAGTACAGAGACTATTCTGACTTCACTGTTAAGTGAAATCCATGCTAAATTAGAGCTCGGTTATATTGCCCTGGTTGTTTCATTAGATTTGTCTGCGGCCTTTGACCTAATTAATCATAACTTACTTCTTGACAGATTGAGTGAGATTGGTATTTCAGGGACAACTATGAAATGGTTTATATCCTTTCTCACGGATTGTTCATTTAAAGTAGTTCAGCAGCAATCTTGTTCTACATCATACAACTTATCATGTGGAGTTCCTCAGGGTTCGGTTTTATCTCCACTACTGTTTAACCTATACATCAGTCCCCTGGCGCTCCTCATTCAAACAATGGGTATCAGTTTTTACTCATATGCAGATGATTTTCTGCTTATTCATTATGTTAAGACAATCGAACATAGATCTTACACCAATTCAAATATGTCTGGATAAAGTGGCAGACTGGTTGACAACATATCAGTTGGTACTGAACCCGGATAAGACTATAACATCTTGGATAGTAGGGCAAGGCACATATCCCTCTGTGGTACCTATGCTATTTGGTCAGAATATTCCAACAGTTAAGTCCTTTAGATATCTCGGGGTCATTATTGATTCCGCATTGACTTTTGAGGAACAAGTATCCGACATAGTGAAAAAATCTTTTTTTCATCTGAGGCGGCTTCGGTCAGTTAGAAATTCAGTAAGTAAGGACTCTCTCAAAACACTGACATCTGCATATATTACTTAATGTTTAGACTACTGTAACATTGTATATGCTGGGATTACTCAAGCCAACTTAAAGCGATTACAAAGAATTCAAAACACAGCAGCACGTATGATCTGCAGGGCCCGGAGGGATGACAGAGTAACACCTTTACTGCATTGTCTGCATTGGCTCCCGGTCGAAGCAAGAGTAAAGTTTAAGGCTCTTGTTCTGTCACAAAGCCTTTTACACATTAAATCCTAGTTACTTGTCGAATTTAACAATTCCCTACACCGCTATGCGAACTCTTAGATCCCTAACAGATAACAGGTTAGTTATTCCCCCTCTTGCTAAGGCTAGATGGGAATCTACACGGAGATCGGCTTTTTTCTATTTGTCACCCTCCCTTTGGAATGGCCTTCCAAAGGAGATCAGATTAGAGAAATCCTATCTCCATTTCCGAAAACTTTTGAAAACCTTTTTCTTTATAAGCTATGTAGAACAGAACTTAGCATAATGAGAAGGTCAAAAAGAAAAAAAAAAAAGGGGTAGCTTAACTGTATATTAGATTTTTTTAATTTGTACTGATTTTATTATGTAGTTAATTCTGGTTTGCTGTGCTTTCCTGTCATGAATGGAATTCCTATGTTTGTTTATTTGTATATACTAGTTGTTTTATACATATGTAAACCGTTCTGTTTTGCAGTTGCAATAAGATACGGTATATAAATTAACAAATAAATAAATAAAACCCCAAATTAAAGCGAGTGTATATAAGTAGTATGATTTTTTTCTTGCTTGTCAGAGAAAGAGACGGATAGAGGACTTCCCCTGATGAAGCGGTAGTGAAACGGGTTCCCGTTGGGATTGTCCCATTATAAGGTAAGTGTCTCTCTCACATGCTCAATTTTTGAAACATAAAAGGGTTTTCAATTGGATCTGTTCAGGAGATGAGAATTTCATAAATAAAAAAAATGAAATTAATACAGAGGTTTTTTGAGCCAATGATCGAACGCAGCCAAGCAGAAAATGCTATCACATGCAGTTCCTATCAATGTTATTGAAGCTCTAGCAACAACTGAGGCCCTTTTCCTTCCATTACACATTAAAAGTGATTATATGGTGAAGATTCCTGAACAAATGTTTTTTCTAGATTGATCACTTTTTTAAAGATATTTAGGTCCATGAAACCACATTGAAACAACACTAATTAGAAAATGTGAGATAGAAATGCTGTAAATAATTAAAAAATAAAATACATGACTGCAGGGTTCCAGAAAGACCCCTGGTGCGAGGTCCCCAGCCCAACGCTGTCACCAGTATGACCAGATTAGGTATGTTGGGGAAGGAAGAGAATAGGGGAAATATCCCCACGCACTTGAAGCGAGGACTAATGGCAACAAATCTCAGCCCCCATTCCTACGGATTTGCACACTTCTAAGAAAACAGAGATTTGGGATTTATAGCTTGTGCCAATATCACATAACGCTAAAGCTGGATGGTTTCGTGAACTGACAAAGGAAACAGTCCTTCACCTTTACATCAGTTGGTCCTTTCTAACCCAGAATATTAGTGAACAAAAATCAGTAACTACTGGAGTGAGACATGGGGGAACACGGCAATAAAAAAAAACAAAAAAAAAAAACCTGAAAGCTCGTGATCAAACTGGACATTACATTTTTCTCTGCCAGAGAGTCTTGGGAGAAAGCCAAGGCCTGAAACTGCAAGACAGAGCTCTCTTTTGCCCAGCTGAAGACTGAGGCATTCTGGCAAAGTAGCATGTGTGGGAGGGAGGGGGAAAGAAAAAAGGCAGAAGGTAAAAGCAGGCACTGCCACTGCTTGTACAACCCATGCTCTGGAAATTCAAAAAGGCTTCCTCCAACTTCTAGCACCTTCCACTACAGGAACTGAAATAGATATGAGAATAGCCACTGAGCCTTTTTTACTTGCCTTATTTATGAAGATGCCCTTCAAGCTGTGAGCGGGCCATTTGGTTTTCCTCCATTCTGCCTTTTATCTTCTTTTTCAAGTGTTCTGCTGAGGCACTGAATGACTGCATCCCTTGTCAAGCTGCTTGAAACAGAAACTTTTTATGGTTTCCAGTAATAAAAGTCCCCCTTTGGCTTCCTCTCAATCTTTTGCTTACTTTTAATCTTCCGTTTTCTTTCTGCCTTAATATGCAACTTTTTTCCTTTCCAAACAAGTTGCACGGGCCAAAGAAAACCCCCAAAACAAAAGATCTTGAAGTATGGTCCTAAATCTACTGCTAGCCAGCTTGTCCTGGCGCAAGTGCTTCTTGCACATGCTGCATGGCACAGTGCTGCGATCTTGTGCCGCCCTTTTTTTCAATCTCACAACCAAAGTAGGTGGCGGCACCTGACGTCAGTGCTCAGCATTCTGAAGCAACGATAAATCAGAATGAGCATATAGAGAGAAATTAAACACGGTCATACTTTCTAATACAGCTTTGCATTTCTTAGAAACGTCTCACTCATGGTCACCTCCTCTAACAACGCTGTACCTCACTGACTAGCCTATTACCTATTCTGTTATCCCGGATCTTTTCTGTGGCATTGAAAGACATACGCAACAGGAGGAAGATACGGAATTCAAACATGCAGAAATGGCATTCAAAAAATGCGTGGGATAAACACAAAGGAATCCTGATTGGAAGGAATGGATCCAAAGAAGCTTAGTGGTGATTAGACAGCAACACCAGTAACTGGGAAGCAAAGCCAGTGCTGGGCAAGACTTCTGAGGTCTTTGCCCTGATCGTGGCTGAATAGATTTGGATGGCCTGCAGTGGAGCTTTTCAGGGGTTTTGATAACTTCAGAAATTTCGAACAAGGACAGTGCTGGGCAGACTTCTGTGGTCTATGTCCAAGATCAGATATACATATGAAGTATCACATTATAAACTCATTACATATGGTATCTTGTTGGACAGACTGGATGGACCGTACACCATCTACTATGTTACTATGAGAAATGGTCCCTTCTCTATGACTCTTTCTGCACGACCATGACATAAACAGAACAAATAAAATACTTCAGGCAATTTATTATAAAAACTCCCCCTAGCAAGTGTGCCCACTTACACCATGTCAACAGCAGGCGTAAATGTGCATGCCTTAATGTAGCACTTTAGCACGTAATTACAATGGAGCACTTTAGCATGTAATTACAATGTTTACGTGTGTAAGTGGGAGCCCTGCCTATGCCCTACCCATGTTCTGCCCGTATATACTCCCATCACTCACACACTAAGCAAGTTGCGTGCATTAGTTATAGTGCTGAGTGTGCACACAATGCTTATAGAAACATGACGGCAGATAAAGGCCATATGACCCATCCACTTTAACTCCTAGCTCTTCCTTTTCCTAAGCAATCTCACATGCTTATCCCATGCCTTTTTAAATTCTAGAATAGTCCTCGACTTCACAACCTCCACCGGGAGGCCATTCCACGCCTCCACCACCCTTTCTGTGAAATAGTACTTCCTTAGATTACTCCTAAGCATATTCTGTCTTAGCGTCATCATATGCCCCCTCATGCCAGAGCTCTCCTTCAGTTGAAAAAGGCTCTCTTCCTCTACATAAATGCCCTTGAGATACTGACATGTCTCTATCATGTCTCCTCTGTCTCTCCTCTCTTCCAGCAAGTACATGTTGAGGTTCATAAGCCTGTCCCTATAATTTTTACATTCAAGACCGCTTACTAATTTTGTAGCCGCCCTCTGGACCGACTCCATCCAGTTTTTATCTTTCCGTAGGTGTGGTCTCCAGAACTGTACGCAGTACTCCAAATGAGGCCTCACTAGAGACCTCCTTTTATACTATTGCCTCCTTTTTGCTGCTGGTCATGCCTCTCTTTATGCACCCAAGCATCCTTCTGGCTTTGACCATTGCTTTTTCTACCTGTTTGGAAGCTTTAAGGTCATCAGACACAATCACCTCCAAGAGCCGCTCTTCCTTCGTACACTGAAGCACTTCACCCCCTATATTGTACCATTCCCTCGGATTCTTGCGACCCAAGTACATGACCCTGCATTTTTTATGATTAAACCTTAGTTGCCAAATATTGGCCCATTCCTCCAACTTTGCTAGGTCCTTCCTCATGTCATTCACGCCCTCTAGGGTGTCCACCCTGTTGCTGAGTTTGGTATCATCCGCAAAGAGACAAACCTTACCAGACAGCTCTTCTGCAATATCGCTCACAAACACGTTAAAAAGAGCCGGCCCTAGGACCAATCCCTGCGGTACTCCACTGATGACATCTTTTTCTTCAGAGCAAGCTTCATTTACCACTACCCTCTGTCTCCTTCCATTCAACCAATTTTTAACCCAATCAGTTACTCTAGGTCCCATACCGAGGGCACTCAATTTATTTATCAGTTGCCTGTGCGGAACCGTGTCAAAAGCTTTGCTGAAATCCAAGTATACCACATCAAGCGCCCCTCCCACGTCCAACTGTTTGTTCACCCAGTTGAAGACAGTCAGATTTGTCCGATACGACCTGCCTTCACCCAGCTGAAGACTTCACCCAATTGAAGACAGTCAGATTCGTCCGATACGACCTGCCACTAGTGAAGCCATGCTGCCTCGGGTCCCGCATTCCATTTAGTTCAAATAATCTCAGAATCCTCCTCTTTAGAAGTGTTTCCATTAGCTTACTCACCACTGAGGTCAGACTGACAGGTCTGTAATTCCCAACCTCCTCCTTACTTCCACCCTTGTGCAAAGGAACCACATCCACCCTTCTCCAGTCCACCGGGACCACTATACACCTACCTGTGTACGTGCTAGAATTCTACAACTTCACCGCACAAATGGCACTTAAATTTAGAGACTAAAGTTATAGAAAGAGGTAGATGGTTAAATTGGCTGTGTGCAACAGCCTCAAAAGATGGGTTTTAAGCAGGATTTGAATAAGGCCAGAGGGGACATTATTAAGCAACTCAGGAAATCTATTTCAAGCATCTTGTGTAGCAAAAAATGGAACGTGTGAAGTTAGCATGGAAAAAAAAGGCACAGATAAGAGCGACTTACACAATGAGCAGAGTTCACAGGGACATACACATGGGGAAAGCCACTGCTTGTCTCTGGGATCGGTAGCATGAGTCTTGATACTATTTGGGATTCTGACAGGTATTTATGACCTGAACTGGCCAGTGCTGGAAGCAGGATTCTGACCCAGTTTGGCTATTTTTGTGTTCTTATGAGGACTGTAGTAAGAGTGTAGAGAGGAAAGGGAAGAGCTGCAAAATGAATGCTCTTGTAGCTAAGTAAGAGAAAGTAAAATTTGTTCTTACCTGATAATTTCCAGGGATGTGGAGTCAGTACACCAAACCTTTGACTCCCCTATTTTACTACTGTATTATTAGGAAAGGAATGGAAAACAAAAATGGGGATGTTATAATGCCTTTGTATCGTTCCATGGTGCGACCGCACCTTGAATACTGTGTTCAATTCTGGTCACATCTCAAAAAAGATATAGTGGAATTAGAAAAGGTACAAAGAAGGGTGACAAAAATGATAAAGGGGATGGGACGACGTCCCTATGAGAAAAGACTAAAGTGGCTAGGGCTCTTCAGCTTGGTGAAAAGACGGGTGAGGGGAGATATGATAGAGGTCTATAAAGTAATGAGTGGAGTGGAACGGCTAGATGTGAATCGCTTGTTCACTCTTTCCAGAAATAATAGGACTAGGGGCCACGAAATGAAGCTACAAAGTAGTAAATTTAAAATGAATCAGAGAAAATATTTCTTCACTCAACATGTAATTAAACTCTGGAATTTGTTGCCAGAGAATGTAGTAAAAGCAATTACCTTAGCGGGGTTTTAAAAAGGGAAAGGGAAATGGACTTGATACACTGCCTTTCTGAGATTTTTGGAACTACATTGAAAGCAGTTTACATATATTCAGGTACTTATTTTGTACCAGGGACAATGGAGGGTTAAGAGACTTGCCCAGAGTCACAAGGAGCTGCAGTGGGAATCAAACTCAGTTCCCCAGGATTAAAGTCCACTGCACTAACCACTAGGCTACACCTAAAGGAAAAGTCCATAGACCATTATTAAAATGGACTTGGGGAAAATTCACTGCTTAATTCTAGGATAAGCAGCATAAAATGTACTGTACTGTTTTGGGATCTTGCCAGGTACTTGTAACCTGGTTTGGCCACTGTTGGAAATAGGATGCTGGGCTTGATGGACCTTTGGTCTGTCCCAGTATGGCAATACTTATGTACTTATGACTCCAGCTCTGACTCTGACTGATATTTAAGCTTTGATATATTTTTTTTTTGGGTTCTGGATTTAAAGTACTGGTAAATACAACTTTAGATCTGGGACAGAGACTGTCTTGGTTTTTTAATTATTCCGCTAAGAAGGTATCAGCGGTATAGAAGTATATTGTAATGTAATATATATATTTTTTTAAAGTACAAAATGATAAATTTACCATATATTATAATGTTTTTATTATTTTGAAGCTGGAGTCGGAGGGGCACATTTTTACTGACCGACGCCACCAAAATTACTTCTGACTCTGATGCTACAACTCCAACTGTTTCCTTTCCTTGAATCCTGCTAGACCAGTCCAGACCTATGGATTATGTACCCTTAGCAGATGGAGGCAGAAAACTGGACGAGTCTGATGACATCTTTGCTCTTCAGGGACCTTCCAGTATGCTAATGCCAAAGCAGATCAAAAGAAAGCATGTACAAGAAAATTAAGGAGAAAAACTACAACATATCCACAAATCCCTTGGGAGAGAAGACAAGAGGAAGATAACAGGAAAAGATACCAATGTAGAACACACTGAGATAACTGGTGGCAGACCAAGGACCCCAAGAAAATGACATTTTTTCATCTTCAGGGGCAGGTCGTGGTCTAGCAGGATTCAAGCAAGGAAATTAACATGTAAGAACAAATTTAGTCTTCCTTATCATCCTGCTAGACCAGTCCAGACCTATGAGATGTATCAAAGTTCTTATCCCACAGGGTGGAAGACACAACCCCCTGCAAAGGCACTGTCTTGCCTGGCCCAAATGTCAAGCTTGTAATACTTAAGAAATAAATGCAGTGAATACCATGTTGCTGCTCTACGAATATCCTCGTAGCCGCTGCTCTCGCTTCCACCCAGGATATAGCTTTAAACCTGGTAGAATGCACTCTTAGAACCTGAGGAATGTAGGCCAGTTCAATTGCTAGTTTGATCCAACTCACAATGGACAACCTAGACATACAAGGACGAACCTCCAGGTAATGAAGGGGAACACTCTGGACATCCAACTTTGAAAGAATCTGAGAAAATGGATGCCAAGGACTTCTGGAAGGAAGTCAGCACCACCACCTTACTCAGTTAAAAAGAAACCACTTTCAAAAGGAAGGAGAGAACCATCTATAGTGTAGCGGGGTCAGGAGAGAAATGTGAATAAGAATCTGTATAAGAGAAGGGCCTGAAGTTCAGAGATCCTAGCTGAGGTGATGGTCACCAGAAAAAAAACAAAAGTCTTCAGAGTAAGGTCTTTCACTTAAGCAGAATGCAGTATCTCAAAAGGTGGTCTGGTAAGGGCCGCCAGGACCAAGTGGAGATCCCACTGAGGAACAACTGCACAGAGCAGTGGCCAGATCAATTTGATAGCTCTACATCCAGGGGAACCAGCCACTTTGCCACTGAAGCAAGCCAGTAAAACTACTTGAACCTTGAGAGATTTTAGCATCAGCCCCTGCTCCAGGTTTCCTTGCAAAAATTCCAAAAAGACTGGAATAACCACTCATCAAAGGAGAGTTGACTGAGAAGAGCACTCAAACACCCTCCAAACTCAGATATAGGTGAAGTGGATAGAGGATTTCCATGCTGTCTACAGAGTAGCAATAACTGAAGGAGAAAATCCTTTCCTTTTCAGGTGTTGCCTTTCAAGGGCCATGTAGTAAGCAAGAAAGGATCTGGATCATTATGAGTACTGAGCCTTGAAGCAGCAGCCCTGTGAAGCAGTGAAGATAGTAACATAGTAAATGACGGCAGATAAAAACCTGTACAGTCCATCCAGTCTGCCCAATAAGATAAACTAATTTTACATGGTATGCGATACTTTATATGTATACCCGAGTTCGATTTGCCCAGCTCTGTTCTTGTACTAAAAGTTCTGAAGCTAACGTCGAAGCCCCTTAAAATTTACAGTCCAGCCCATCCATATCTATTCAGTCACAATCAGGGCACAGACCACAGAAGTCTGCCCAGCACTGGTTTTTCTTCCCAGTTACCGATGTTGCCACCCAATCTCCGCTAAGATTCCGTGGATCCATTCCTTTTAAACAGGATTCCTTTGTGTTTATCCCACGCATGTTTGAATTCCATTACTGTTTTCATCTCTACCACCTCCCATGGGAGGGCATTCCATGTATCCATTACCCTCTCCGTGAAAAAATACTTCCTGACATTACTCCTGAACCTGACTGATAATAAAGCAAAGATACTTACCTGTAGGAGGTATTCTCCGAGGACAGCAGGCTGATTATTCCCACAAGGAGGAGTAGCCTAGTGGTTAGGGTGGTGGACTTTGGTCCTGGGGAACTGAGGAACTGAGTTCGATTCCCACTTCAGGCACAGGCAGCTCCTTGTGACTCTGGGCAAGTCACTTAACCCTCCATTGCCCCATGTAAGCCGCATTGAGCCTGCCATGAGTGAGAAAGCGCGGGGTACAAATGAAACAAAAAAAAAAACTGGGTTGTGGTTGGTCTGGCACAATAAGGATGACTAAGAAGGGATGCCTCTAAATTCTGCAAAGCACAGCCAACTAATGGTCAAGGAGGAAAGATGTACAGTGGTTGACCTTGGGCCATGGCTGTACCAAGGTATACAGGCTGCATAACCTGGCCTCCCTCCTTCTGAACAGGCTCAAGTCGCCATGAAGCGGAAGACTGGAGCACACCAATGCTAAACCACTAGGCAAAAGGTTTCCTGACTGAGCACCCATTCACCAGGATCCAGAGCCTGGAAACTAAAAGACTTGACTGCACAGAGCCAAAATATTTTCTACCTGAGTGGTTCTCAGGTTTCAGTTCGGTTGAGGTTAATCGTGTAGTGCCCCAAGGATCAGCATTGTCCGCACTACAGTTCAGTTTATTTTTGGCACCACTGAGTAAAGTTTTTCAGACTTTAGAGATTTGTTATCACTTTTATGCAGATTATATGCAGCTTTCCTTACCAATAGTATCATGGGAGTATGCTTGGAATGACCAATTAAATATGTATATGAGAAAAGTAAAACAATGGATGGCTGAACATGGACTTTTTTTTGAATGTGGCTAAGACAGAAGTTATGATTGTAGGTAGAGAAGAGATGACAGTTTGGCTACATAAGATATGCTTGGATGGAATGTATGTTCCAAACAAGAAAGAAATGAGATTGTTGGGGGTGATTCTTGATAATATATAGACTATGAGGTCTCAGGTAGTTAATGTGATTCAAATAGCATATGTTATATAGATTTAAAAAGATGCTTTCTGCTTATGATTTTTGTTGTGTTGTTCAAAGTATGGTTCTCATACGTCTGGACTATGGCAATGCTTTGTACATCAGTTTATCATCTATGAGTGTTAAAGCATTGCAAGTAGTTCAGAAAGCGGCTACTAGAACAGCAATGGGGGTAGCAAGGTATTCGCATATAACACCACTGTTAAAACAACTTCACTGGCGCCCTGTTATACAGAAGATTCAATTTAAAGTATTGACCACTGTACAGCAGGTTCTTTTTTCTACTGTTGCATTTTATTTGAAACAAGCACTACAGATTTACTGCCCATGGCGTACAAGATCTGAAACTGCTATGCCTCTCTCAACTGATGTGATTAGACAATTGCGCTATGTGAACACTCAAGTCTCAGCTTTTGTTCCAGCTGGTTTCAATTTGTGGAATGCACTGTCTGGACAGCTTCAGCAATGTAGTAGTAAAACACAATTTAGAAAGTTGTTGAAAGCAACTGTTTGTGTCTGCCTTTTTTTTTTTATTTTTATGACAAATTGAACTAATTTGTAATTGATTATGTGGTGTATGTATGTAGTTGTTTTTGTTGAATACTGTGATTATTACCTTGTAAACCACCTAGTCATAGGTGGTATAGAAACTTTTTTTAATTAAACAAATCTCTCTTCCAGTGTACCTGAATGTAACTCACCTTGAGCTACCACTGAAAAAGGTGTGAGCAAAATCTAAATAAATAAATACGTTTCTATAAGGTACAGAAAATTTTCAGTGAAACCAATTTCACTCGGGCCTCAAAAGTGAGAAAACTATCAAATATGACTCCAAGTATTTTTAACTCATTTTCCAAATCATACTTTATCTCATTAACAATAAAAGATGGCATTTTTACTATTGTTATGCTGTTAACAAAATTAAGTTTTATGTTAAATTGTACCTGCTGTACACCACCTTGGGTGAACCTCTTCATAAAGGTGGTTAATAAATCCCAATAAATAAAAATACATGAATACAATTTTTAAGGGGGGGAGAGGTGCTCTGAATTTTAAAAAAAAGTCTCCCAAGACACAAAATGAAGAAATCACTTGTGACCATTCCTGATGGCTATGAAAACATGCTTCCAAAAGGTCAAGTGAGGTCAGAAACTCTTTGAGTCATAAAGTTGCTTAGTCCCATGCCACTGAGATCACCACAACACTAAGTACAGCCGACAGCTTTACCATATGTAGACCAGAGTGATTTTGTTTGAAAGAGGAAAGAAGAACTTCAGAAGTCTCATACAGGAAGTAATCCGTTTGAATTTGTACACAGTCGGAGAAACTGCTGTAACACTCCCTCTACCAATATTATCCCTCAATTTAAGTGACTAAAGGACTAAGTAAAAGAATATTTTTGGTTCAGAATACATCGAGAAAAAGAGGAGGGAGATGCCCAAAGACGACCAGAATGTAGCCGGGAATGTCTTCAAACAGTTCTTTTATTGGAATCTGTACACATCAATATCATAAACAAATGCAAACCCACTTGACGGACTCAATACGGGCCATGTTTCGGCTACATTGCCCGCAAATGAATACAATAAGAACATTAAAAAAAACAAAAGATAAACAGGTGTGCATACGAGACACATAATTTTTAAAAATACGCTGGCATCAAATGTATGTTACAAATAAAAACATAAAGATGAATGACTTATGTTGCGGTGGTAAAAAGCTGAACATATATGCTAAAAAAAAAATAAAATGAACAGAAATAAAGAATGAGACATACCCAAGAGTGAATATATAGGGTGTCCACCTATAACAATTGGATAGTGCAGTTTAGAAATGTTGTAAATAAAGAAAAAATATAAGATAAATGTAGTTATGTACACAAGACTCATAGGCATTCTAACTGCCAAGTCCCGGCTTCCGTTACACTATATTTAAAGCAGAAACCAGACACAGAGGAAAGATAGCTTCAAAACAGTGTAAACATATCTGCCAAGATACTGAGACACTAGTAGAGATTCATAACAGGGCTACTAACCCTCACACAAACTTATCCTGTGTTGAGAGATTAGGAGTGTTTACTTTGGCAATGCATGAAAGAAGAGGGATATTTAACAATAGGAAAGCATGTGTGAAAGAACCCCTACAAAGACTTGTTTTTTTGGGATTGCATAAGGTTAACGCAACAAGACTAACCCAAGTGGCATACACAAACGCCCAATAAATCAATCCAAAGTCAATACATGCATCCTGTACTCAACTATGGTTAAAACAGTTGCAGTGGAGGGATTTTAAAAGAATGCAGACTTATTTCTCGATCCGCTTAATTGCAAGGGTCTGGGACCAAAAAAATACATGCCGTTAACCGGAGCGTTAACTGATCAACATATGTACAGTACTATTTATTATACGTACAGTATACAGTCTCCGTTAACTGATGTTATACAGTCTCCGTTGACTGACATTAGGCTTACTTGAAGTAAGTCATTGTACACTCTTGTGTCTGTGAGTTCCATAGACTACATCTGCCAGACGGTAAAGACTGTCATAGCACTGACATCCAGTGGCCTCCAGATAGGCGAATTGAGACTCTCCAGCGCTCTTGCAAAAGTGACAGGAGGTTGTTGAATTTTGTCAGCATGTGCCTCGCTGCTCATTTCATCATCTGTTTCATCATCAACGTTGCCTGCGTGTAGGCGCATATCTGGACATCAGTGCTGTCATCAGCTGTTTGTAGATTGTAATCAACAGCTACGTAGTGATGAAATTCCTCTTCAGTAACACCGGCTGGGATGTCAATAGCCTGTTCATCTGACGCATTTGCAACAGCTGCATCTGTTTCGTCCCTGTCCACATCCCTAACAAAGCTTGCCCGCTTGTAGCAGTTCACAATGGTTGCCTGTGTAACTTGATACCAGGCTTCTTTCTGCATATGTAGGGAATCCAACAGTGATACATTACGAGCCAGTTCAACAGCATGTTTATCCTTGCCAGTCTGCTCATCCATAATGCTCAGCACACAACACAAGAGCCCGATAATGTTGTTTGAAATTGGCTATTATGCCCTGATCCAGAGGTTGGATCAAAGAGGTAGTGTTTTGTGGCAGGAAGACCATCTTGACATTAGACAGCCTGACATCATCACTGTGTGCAGCACAATTATCACAAAGCAGCAAAATCTGACGCTTTTGTGCCCGCATTCTAGTGTCTAACTTCTTTAGCCACTGCTTCCAAATTTCCCCCGTCATCCATGAATTTGCATTAGCCTCGTATGACACTGGAAGTCGCTTAACATTCTTGAAGCAACGAGGCTGTTTGCTCTTTCCAATGATGAGTGGTTCCAACTTCTCACTCCCATCCATATTGCAGCAAAGGAGGATGGTCAGTCGGTCCTTCAACATTTTACTTCCTGTAGTTTCAGCTTGTTTGAATGCAAGTGTTCCATCAGGAATCGCTTGCCAGTAGAGACCATTTTCGTCAGCATTGAAAATGTCACGAGGTGCAAACTCGTTCAAGATGGTAGGGAGAACTGAAGCAACGCAATTTTCAGCACCAAAGTCATCTGCGTCTTGTTTTTCACCATGCTGTTTCTTGAATTTTATGTTGTTCCTCTCCTTCCATCTTTCCAACCATCCAATTGTGGCTTTGAATTCAGTTAGTCCAAGACTTTCAGCTAGCTGATTAGCTTTCTCCACAAGCAGTGGCCCACTGACAGGAAACTGTCTGCTCCTGACTTGAGAAAACCACTGAAGAAGAGCATCTTCTACATCCTCAGCTTTTCCCGTCCGTTTTCGTTTCCTGTGTGGTTTTGTATTGTTTTGCCAGTCTTCCAGAAGCTGATCTTTCTGCTTCAAGATACGTGAAATTTGACTGGGATTGACATCAAATTCTTTAGCAATAGATGCTTAACTTTGTTCATTTTCTAATTTTTTAAGAACTTCTATTCGTTCAGCCAGTGTTAAAATCTTACAGTTGCGCGACAACGACGACAACAACTACTCCAGTGTACACTCTAACAACATTCTTTCGCTTATTCTGCCTGTGGCAGTTAACCAATGAGATTTCAAATTTACCACCCCTTTGTCACGTGCCTATCATCTTCCATATTCCGTGCATGCGCTTATGCGGAGTCTTTCCTACAGAGAAGCGGTCTTCAACCATGCATATAAGCGAATCTTGCACTTATCAGTGGTGCGCTAAACAGAAGTTGGTCCCCATAGAAACTGATGGCGCCAAAAACGGGACTGAAGTATGGCATGCAGTTAAACAGAGCATGCGCTTATCCGACATGCATTTAAATGGAGTGCACTGTACTTCTCTCTTACTTGACCTCTATATGGTTACTAAACCATACTGCCTCTGAAAATGGTTAGTATACTCCGCCAGAAAACTTAAGAGCTGTGTCACATGGAGTAGTCATCCAGAGTTACATGACTTGCCCAAGGTCATAAGGATCGTCCGTGCAAGAGAGTCAGTCCTCTAGATAAGAAATCATTTTACTTTTTGAGAAAAATGGTAGGATTAGAGACTTGTTGATAATGAGACAGATCAGACCTGCTCTATCTGTGATTTCTTTAATATGCCTGTGACTCTAGGTTTTTACCAACATTTTGGAAAAGTGCCCTAAAAAAAACAAACAAACAAACTTGAATTTATCATAGAGCAGGTAAATGGACCCAAATCAGGTCCTCATGTGGAGAATCTGGGTTCAGTTCCTGGGCTCAGGTCCTTCACATGGCAGTGGAACAAGGTGAGAGTTGTTTAGGCTAGGTGGAGGTGGAAGGGAAGATGGAGTTTCTGTTTTAGGCTTTCAGGGTGGCCTGAGTCATGTGACAGTGAGGAAGGGAATGGAGCTACATTAGAAAAGGGTGTATCAAATGGAAGGACTGAGAAAAAGAAAATCTATGACTCCTCCACCTTCTGTCTTTCACACAAACATACATGCATATCCTATATAATAATTCTCACCTCCAACGTTCTAACCTGCCTGGAACCGTGGATCCCTCGGAGGTGGTCTGCTAGGCAGCTAAGAACACACTGACGTCAGTAACGTCACTGACAGCTAATTCCAAGGCAAGGGGAGGAGTAGGGAAACACATGGAGCGTGTTTCTCTACTCCTCCCCCTGCCTGGGAATCAGCTGTCAGTGCGCCGCTCCCTGCCACTTCTGAGCAAGTGACAGGGAGCGGGCAACACAGAACCCCCCCCCGGCACATCACCAAGCACCCCCCCCCACCCGAAGAAAATCAACACCCCCGCCCTCTCCCACACACACACGTCACTCCCTCTCTCCCATCCCTTTCAAGGCCCCCTCACGCCCCTCCCAACGAGTTCCAGACTCCCCCCTCCCTCCGATTTCAACACTCCCCACCGCGTAACTGACCCCTGGAACCCCCTGCCGCGACCCTCTCAACCCCCCCTCCGCCGAAAACCCTACCCCGCCACCGTTGCGTTCCTGTGCTGACGACAACCAAACTTCTCTTCTCGGCTGCGCTGGGGCATTACTTGATGAATGATCATCTGTTCAAGTTTCTGTGCATGCGTCTGACATCAGACGCACGCACAAAAACTTCAACAGATGATCATTCAACAAGCTTCGCCAGTGCAGATGAGAAGAGAACTTTGGCTGTCTTCAGCACAGGTACGCAACGCCAGCGGGGGAGGGTTTTCTGCGGGAAGGGTTGAGGGTCGCGGCATGGGGGTCCAGGGGTCAGTAACGTGGAGGGGGGTTGAAATCGGAGGGAGGGGGGAGTCTAGAACTCGGTGGGAGGGGGCCTTGAACTCAGAAGGGAGGGGGGGGGGTCTGGAACTCAGACGAAAGGAAAGGAAGGAAGGGAGGGAGGGGTCTGGGGAGGGGGGTCTGGAACTCGAAAGGGAGGGACGGAGGGAGGGGGGGGGATTACCTTGCTAGTGCCCGTTTCTTTGCCTACCGAAACGGGCCTTTTATACTAGTCTAATATAAAAGCCAGTTGCTATGTTTGTATGTTTGTTCATGCTGTATATTCTAGTAGACAATACTGCCACCTTGTTGCTACTGCCGATATCTTAGCCTCTCTCATTTCACTGGACATAGGTCTTACTATAATAAATTCATCCAATTATTTAAAAACGTGAATTGGTTTATATAGTTCAACTGTTTTCTAAAAAATAGAAACGTTTTGAAAAAAAAAAATGGCAACTGAGGGTGGCACCTGCTTACTCCAGAGCCTGGATACACTGTTGAAATATGAGGAAGGTTGGCGCTTAAGACAAGTGGTAGTATTTGTAGCAGTGTCTTAGTATATCTAAATGTTTGTAGTCTAAGAAAGAGGAGCGTGTGTCAAACTATCCTCAAAGGAGGAAGGGGATGTAACAAGACTAATTCTTTTTCAGACCACCACAAATTAAGTCCATTTATTTACACAGTACCTTGTAGAAGTCTTCACATCCTTATACATTTTTTTTTTACTTTCTGCTATCTAAAAAATACAATTCAAATGCATTAAAGTAGGAGTAGGAGTTTGTTTCACTGATCTTCTATACAACATACTCTATCTACGCTTTCAAATGAAAGAGCAATTGAGGGACTTATTTCCAAAACCTTCCTGAGTCCATATTAATTGCATTGGGGAGTTTTGGAAATAAGCCCTTCAATTTTAGATAAAATTGTTGTTGAATAAGAATAAAAATAGGACATAATGCACATCACACATGAAATTTTATAGAAAGTGTGTTATAGAAACTGAAGTGTTTCACCAAAACCAATGTTCTGTCATGGACACCCTTATACTAAGAGCAAGATCAGAAAATAAGCTGATCGAGTGAACAGTATCTATTCAACGATGACATAATACTCACTGGAATTGATGACTATAATGAACTATATAAATACTTGTCTTTGTTTGAAATCCATTCCTAGCACCACTGTACAGTGATGTAAAAAATCCTATCCTGATTTCTCCTATTACTGCATATATGCTACACTGAATGGTTTCTGATGTTTAAACAAAATGTAATACTAGAAAAGGGGAACCTGAGTAAACACATAACATAGTTTTTACATTACTTCATTTATTTAAGGAACAAAAAATATTATCCAACACCCTATCACTCGTGAGAAGAAGTAACGGCCCCCTTAATCAACTGACCCAATTTGATAATTAGATTCAGCTGACTGAACACAGCCACGTTTGCCTGCAGCTAGCCCTGTTGAAACTAAACTTCACTATATACTGAACCTTACCATGAGGGAGAAGTCACCACAGAGTTTCTACAAGAACACTAAGCCATGATCAAAGAAAATTCCAGAAGAAATAAGAAAAAAGTTATTGAAATATATCAGTCTGGAAAGGGTGATGAAGCAATTTCTAAAGCTGTGGGATTCCACACTGAACCACAGTAAGAGCCCTTGGTGCTAATTTTCAAAGCAGATAGATATCTCAAAATGGCCAAAAAAGGTCCATCTGTAACAAAACAGACAAATCGTGATTTTGAAAGGCAGAATTTGGATGTTTTACACTGCAGTTCATCCAAATAGAAAGGGTGTATGTTGGAGGCGTGTCATGGGTGGGACTAGGGTGGGCCCAAATTTAGAACATCTTTCACAGATAATGGAACGGGAAGAAACGGCAAAGGCAAAAAAGGAGAAATTAGGTCTTACCTGACCATTTTATCTCCATTAGTCTTTCCCACTATTCCAGAACCTGTGGGATAGTTGTGTCCATCAACTAGCAGGTGGAGATTAAAAACTGAGCCGAGACATATCTCTCTTGGCATCCAGTCCAGCTCCTCATTTACACAGACAAGCAGTAAGGAGAAACTCAGAATAGACAACAACCTTAAACAACTCGCTAACCTAATCAGATGAGCAAACGTGTGAACCTTGCTAATCTCTGGACAACTTTTAGAGAACAAGAGATATGCGGGAAGCACAATGCAAGGTGACAGTTGAGGGGAAAGGGGATGGGACTTGTTATACCGCCTCTCTGTGGTTACAATCAAAGCGGTTTACATATTGTATACAGGTACTTATTTTGTACCAGGGGCAATGAAGGGTTAAGTGACTTGTCATAGTCACAAGGAGTTGCAATGGGAATCGAACTCAGTTCACCAGGATCAAAGACAACTGCACTAACCGCTAGGCTACTCCACCCATTACTTCGCACCTACTAAACATCTCAGAAACCTTGGGCATGCCTCTGGAATAGTGGGAAGGACTAATGGAAAGAAAATTATCAAACAAGACCTAATTTCTCCTTCCATTATGTAGCTTCCCACTATTTCAGAACCTATGGGATGTTCAAAAGAAATTCCTTGAGTGGGTGAGATCCTGGCGCCACTGCCCTGAGGATCAAAGCACTAAAACTGGTTTCCAAATGTGTCGCCCTGTAGCGCTTGGATAAAAGGTACGCAGTATTGACGACATTGCCACCCTGCAAATATCTGCTGGAGACAGTAAGGTAGACTCTGTCCAGGATGTCTCTGTATGCCTCGTAGCATGAGCCCTCAAGGCCTGAGGAGCCTGCTTCCCTGCAAGCTATTAAGCTGATCAATAGTCTTCTTCAGCCATCTAGCAATTGTGGACTTGGAAGCCATGAGGCCAAGCCTCTATATACCAAAAAGCACAAACAGTCTATCCGATTGCAAAACTCATTTGTGACATCCAGATATCTAACGAGGTCTCTACGCATATCGAGAAGCTTCAAGGAGAATACCGAGCCTCTTTGTCCACAAACTGGTTGAGATGAAATGTTGATACCACCTTCGTAAGAAAGGAAGGAACCATACACAGGGATACTCAAACCTCGGAAAAGCAAAGAAAGGGATTTTGACAAGAGAGAGACTGCAGCTCCGAAACCCTACTTGCCAACATAACTGCCACCAAGAACATTGTCTTTAGTGCAAGATCTTTCAAGGAGGCCTTCCAGAGTGGCCCAAAAGGAGGCTTCTTGAAGAGTTTGAAGATTAAATTAAGGTTCCACTCTGGACACGGCATACGAAATGGAGGTTGCAAGAGGCCTGAACGATATCTAGATGAGCCACAAGCGACATCTTCTGTAGTCAGACCCTGATACAGGCCAAAGCCTCAACCTGAACGTTTAGAGAACCCAATGCCAATCCTTTCTGATGGCCTGTCTGGAGAAACGCTAGGATGTGAGTGATCTGAGCAGAGAAGGGACAGAGCCCGCTCTCAGAACACCAGCCCTTGAACATCCTCCACACCTTCGCATACGAAATGAATGTAGAGCGTTTCTGAGTCTGAAGCAAGATAGAAATGATCGAATCGGAATAATCTTTTCGTCTCAACTGAGCCCATTCAACGGTCAAGCTGTAAGACCAAAGGGGCACAGATCCTCCATCAGTACTGGACCTTGCTTCAACAGGCTGTGTACCTGCGGAATACCGAGAAGACCTCTGTCCAGCAACTGAATCAGGTCTGTGTACCCACAGCCTTTGCGGCCAATCCAGGGCTACGAGAATTATTCAACCCCAGTGCAATGTGATCCTTTTCAACATGAGTGCCTACTAACATCAATAATTTGGTTGAGAGCTCATTATCCAATTTATTTGCAGGCACATACTGAAAGTGCACCAGAAGTTAGGCGTGCAACCTTGGGTGCCATATATAGGATATGGAGTAAATGTATATCTATCCATACCTACATCTTGATATACATGTTAAGAAAAGTCCATACATCTCATTGCCATACCAGGACTCCTTCTCAACATGAGAACACGAAGTAGCTATTTGAAGGAAATAACAATATGTGAATTTCAAATGGGGCCAGATTTGCTGACTCACTTTATGAAATGAACTCAGATGGTAAAATGAGTCAGCACATGTCAGAGCCAGGTTCTTGAGGGCTGATACTGATTTTATCTAACTTTCTGGACGCATCGGAAAATCAAACACGGCTGACATGATGTCAATGAAATTGTGACTCCTCCCCACCTCCATTTTATCTTAGCAAAAAATGTTAGCACAATGGTACAAAAACCATAGACGAGAAAAGGGAACAGAGAGCTGTGAAACGCAAAAACCTCAGCTGAATCTCCCAACGCTATTCTGTGTATCATACTGAGAGGCTCATTTAACCTCTCTTTCATTATACTGGTCTTACCTTGTTGGAATACGTTTATGTTATAACCAAAGCCTCAATTCAACCAATCTGGATTAAAAAAGGAGGCCATGACAAATATAAATAAAAAAAAACAACAAAAACACTATTCAAAGATTAATCATTTACGGAGCAAATTCTATAACACAGATGATAGCATTTCTGCTAGTTACACACAGAAATGTTTAGAAAAAGAACATAAGAATAGCCATACTGGGTCAGACCAATGGTCCATCTAGACCAGTATCCTGTTTTCAACAGTGGCCAATCCAGGTCACAAGTACCTGGCAAGATCCCAGAACAGTAAAATAGATTTTATGCTGCTTATCCTAGAAATAAGCAGTGGAATTTTCCCGAGTCCATCTTAATAATGGCTTATGGACTTTTCTTTTAAGAAATGATCCAAACCTTTTTAAACCCTGCTAAGCTAACTACTTTTACCACATTCTTTGGAAATGAATTCCAGAGTAATTACACGGTGAGTGAAGAAATACTTTCTCTAGCTTGTTTTAAATTTACTACTTAGGAGTTTCATTTTGTGTCCTTAGTCCCAGTATTTTTGGAAAGAGTAAATAAAGTGATTCACACCACTCAGTATTTTATAGATCTCTATCATGTCTCCCCCTCATCCATCTCTTTTCCAAGCTGAAGAACCCTAGTTGCTTTAGCCTTTCCTCATAGGGAAGTCTTCCCATCCCCTTTATCATTTATGTCGCCCTTCTCTGTACCTTTCCTTATTCCGCTATATCTTTTTTGAGATGCGGTGACCAGAACTGCACACAGTACTTGAGCTGTGCGGTTACACCATGGAGCGATATAAAAGCATAACATAGGTGCCTATGTTAATCATAGAATGGGCTCCTACAAGACATCCTATTACAGAACTGCATTTTAAAACTACCCATCAAGAAGGCATTTCCACAGGAAAAATGGCATTTTTTGTGGAAAAACTAGTTCTGTCAAATTGCTTGAGATATATGTGTGTTAAGCTCATTATTAATTATTTTTTTTATTTAAAAACTTTACATCCCGTGCTACCTAAAATCCCAGCCTGTACATGTTTATCTGACTTCAGTGGAGGTGTTCCCTGGGATAGGGTTGGGGATAAGCATTTACACACGTGCACTTTATAATGCAAAACATATATGTGCAAAATTAACTGAGAAAGTTGTGTGTGCCAAACAGGAGATGTACATGCGAGTGTGTACACCCATGGGGTAATTTTCAAAGGATGTGAACGTTTCCCCTCAGGAAACTACCATACCTTATGGAAATACCTGCAACACAACTTAAAATTGCCCTCCCCACGGATGGTTTTGTGGCAGGGAGAATTTACTTCACCTCTTTATAATGACACACCAGCCTCAGAGCAAGTATAAATATGTGTGTATACATGTTGGTAAGAGCAGGCACACATATGCACATTTTGGAGCAAATTCTATAAGTGTGTGTACGTGCCGGTAAGAACAGGATCATATATACACATTTTGGAGTGAATTCTATAAGTGTGTGTACGTGCTGTGCCACATGAACTTGATCTTACCACAACATCACCCTGTATTTGTTCACACCGGAGCCTGCAAAGGCCTCTCCGGTACTGTGGAAGCCACACTGAGCCTACAAATAGGTGGGAAAATGTGGGATACAAATGTAATAAATAAATAAATAAATAAGAACAGGATTATATATATACATTTTGGAGTGAATTCTATAAATGGTGCCTAGCCCCCCCCCCCCCCCAAGTGCTATTCTATATAAGCTGTGCCCAGGTGTGGTTTATAGAATAGCACTTAAGCACAGGGGTCATGCGTAAACTTAGGCGCATCCGTCTGCACCGTTGAAAACATGGTGCAAATTCCTGCGCAGAACCCCCCTTATTCTATAATTCAGTGCGTAACAGGAATCCACGTCCACGCTTTGCCCCGAAATGCCCATGAGCCTCCCCCCATTTCTGCACCCCCTTTTCCGGGATGCACATAAGATGTAGGCATGGATCAAATGCTTAAAATTACACCCGTACATGTTAATTGATTTCAATTAGCGCCAATAATTGCTTGTTAAAAAATCGTCACTAACTGGCTCATTATTTGATTAAATTGTGCACCCCATTTTTAGCTCTTTTTATAAAAAGAAGGGGTTTAAATAGCCTTTGCATATGCTAACTCCATCTCCACTCTGCCTACTTTCCAACCCAGGAACACATACGTTTATATCGTGTAAGAGGAGAAGGCGTGCTATGTTTCATGCCTGTGTATGCATAGGTGATTTTACCAACAGCCAACCTGCGTCCTTAAAACTTTGTTCTACACACTCTCTTACAAAAATATCCCCTTAGGAGCATAATTTTTTGCACGTGTAAAGCCTGTATTACTTGCATATAATAAAAAATATAAACTGCTTTGGATGTACCCCACAGAAAGGCGGTATATCAAATCCACATCCCTTCACCCTTTATTACACACAGTAAAGAATTTTTATAAAACTGCACAACTACATGTATGCATAAAAGGTATACACAAAGAAAGCCTTTTTGTACACTACACTTGGTGCTCCCAAAGGTGTAGTTTTTCTCTGGTATTGCAGTACAAAGAAAGGGAAGTCAAAGAGAATCCCCCTTGTATTGACATACAATCCAGACCTGGAAAAACTTGAGAAGAATCATAAAAGATCTACAGCTACTATCCCAGGAGGATGAAATAGATATTCTCAGCTCCCCCAGTGCTGGCCTTCCGACAGCCACCTAACTTGAAACACATTGCTGCGTGCTGCCCGATTGCCGCGTGAGTAGCGTGTGAGCCCTTACTGCCAAGTAAATAGGTGTCAGTAAGGGCTCAGGCAGTAAATAGCCACGCGCTACTTTTAAATATTGGTGCACGGCCATTTACTGCCCCATAAAAAAGGCCTTTTTACCTGCCGTGGTAAAAATTGCCCCAACGCACAACAATTTCACATGCCAACACCAGTGCAGGCCACTTTTTAATCACAGCTTAGTAAATGGATCCCTCAAATTGGCGCACTATCAGAAAAGAGTAGGTATACTTTCCAAAAAAGCGCACACTATCCCCCTAATTCTTTTACCCGACTATATGCAATACTTGTTAGAATGATCTTTACGCAATGCTCATCAGACATCAAGAGACTCTCTTCTCCTCCATTCTCCGTGTTGTAAAAATCTTTGATACAGATCTATTCATGATGCAAGCTTCACCTACCAAGCTACTAGGAAATGGAATTCCCTACCAAAGTCACTCAGATATGTTACAGACTACTTCAAATTTCGTAAATTGTTGAAAGCATTCTTATTTAGTGAATTCCTCACCACTGTTGGTGATTGTTATTCTTTTAGTTGATGCACTTAGGGAGTAGAAATCCAAGGGAGGCGTATGTGTTAGGTGGGGAGAGCCTGATAGTCACGGACGGGGAGAGGGATCTTGGGGTGATAGTATCTGAGGACCTAAAGGCTATGAAACAGTGCGACAAGGCGGTGGCCGTAGCGAGAAGGTTGCTAGGCTGTATAGAGAGAGGTGTGACCAGCAGAAAAAAGGAGGTTTTAATGCCCCTGTATAAGACGTTGGTGAGGCCCCACCTGGAGTATTGTGTTCAGTTTTGGAGGCCGTACCTTGCGAAGGATGTTAAAAAAATGGAAGCGGTACAAAGAAAAGCTACGAGGATGGTATGGGAGTTGCGTTCCAAGACGTATGAAGAGAGACTTGCTGACCTGAACATGTATACTCTGGAGGAAAGGAGGAACAGGGGTGATATGATACAGACGTTCAAATATTTGAAAGGTATTAATCCGCAAACGAATCTTTTCCGGAGAGGGGAAGGCGGTAGAACGAGAGGACATGGAATGAGATTGAAGGGGGGCAGACTCAGGAAAGATGTCAGGAAGTATTTCTTCACGGAGAGGGTGGTGAACGCTTGGAATGCCCTCCCGCGGGAGGTGGTGGAGATGAAAACGGTAACGGAATTCAAGCATGCGTGGGACAGGCATAAAGGAATCCTGTGCAGAAGGAATGGATCCACAGAAGCTTAGCTGAAATTGGGTGGCGGGGGGAAGAGGGGTTGGTGGTTGAGAGGCTAGGATGGGGGAGGGCAGACTTATACGGGGTCTGTGCCGGAGCCGGTGATGGGAGGCGGGACTGGTGGTTGGGAGGCGGGAAATACTGCTGCACAGACTTGTATGGTCTGTGCCCTGAAAAAGACAGGTACAAATCAAGGTAAGGTATACACATGAGTTTATCGTGGGCAGACTAGATGGACCGTGCAGGTCTTTTTCTGCCGTCATCTACTATGTTACTATGTTACTAATTTGTTATTTCAAAATGAGTCATCTTTACTGCTTGGCTATTTTTACTTATTATTGTTTTATATTTTTGTTATAGTTCTCTTACTGTAATTTACTTTAAAAAAGTTGGATGTAAGCCACATTGAACCCAAAATTGTTTGGGATAATGCAGGGTAAAATTGCCATGAATAAATAAAATAAATAAATAAATTAGTGAAAAGCAGTGGAGATGAAAACGGTAACGGAATTCAAACATGCGTGGGATAAACATAAAGGAATCCTGTTTAGAAGGAATGGATCCTCAGGAGCTTAACCGAGATTGGATAGCAGAGCCAGTAGTGGGAGGCTGGAGGTTGGGAGGCAGGGATAGTGCTGGGCAGACTTATACGGTCTGTGCCAGAGCCAGTGGTGGGAGGCAGGGATAGTGCTGGGCAGACTTATACGGTCTGTGCCAGAGCCGGGGGTGGGAGGCAAGGATAGTGCTGGGCAGACTTATACGGTCTGTGCCAGAGCCGGTGGTGGGAGGCGGGACTGGAGGTTGGGAGGCAGGGATAGTGCTGGCAGACTTATACGGTCTGTGCCAGAGCCGGTGGTGGGAGGCGGGGCTGGTGGTTGGGAGGCGGGGATAGTGCTGGGCAGACTTATACGGTCTGTGCCAGAGCCGGTGGTGGGAGGCGGGGATAGTGCTGGGCAGACTTATACGGTCTGTGCCAGAGCCAGTGGTTGGGAGGCGGAGCTGGTGGTTGGGAGGCGGGGATAGTGTACATAAGTACATAAGTACATAAGTAATGCCATACTGGGAAAAGACCAAGGGTCCATCGAGCCCAGCATCCTGTCCACGACAGCGGCCAATCCAGGCCAAGGGAACCTGGCAAGCTTCCCAAACGTACAAACATTCTATACATGTTATTCCTGGAATTTTGGAGTTTTCCAAGTCCGTTTAGTAGCGGTTTATGGACTTGTCCTTTAGGAAACCGTCCAACCCCTTTTTAAACTCTGCTAAGCTAACCGCCTTCACCACTTTCTCCAGCAACCAATTCCAGAGTTTAATTACACGTTGGGTGAAGAAAAATTTTCTCCGATTTGTTTTAAATTTACTACACTGTAGTTTCATCGCATGCCCCCTAGTCCTAGTATTTTTGGAAAGCGTGAACAGACGCTTCACATCCACCTGTTCCATTCCACTCATTATTTTATATACCTCTATCATGTCTCCCCTCAGCCGTCTCTTCTCCAAGCTGTATAGCCCTAGCCTCCTTAGTCTTTCTTCATAGGGAAGTCGTCCCATCCCCGCTATCATTTTAGTCGCCCTTCGCTGCACCTTTTCCAATTCTACTATATCTTTCTTGAGATGCGGAGACCAGAATTGAACACAATACTCAAGGTGCGGTCGCACCATGGAGCGATACAACGGCATTATAACATCCTCACACCTGTTTTCCATACCTTTCCTGATAATACCCAACATTCTATTCGCTTTCTTAGCCGCAGCAGCACACTGAGCAGAAGGTTTCAGTGTGTTATCGACGACGACACCCAGATCCCTTTCTTGGTCCGTAACTCCTAACTCCTAACGTGCTGGGCAGACTTATACGGTCTGTGCCCTGAAGAGCACAGGTATAAATCAAAGTAGGGTATACACAAAAAGTAGCACACATGAGTCTTGTTGGGCAGACTGGATGGACCGTGCAGGTCTTTTTTCTGCAGTCATCTACTATGTTACTATGTTACAATACAAGCTCAAAAAGAAGAGAATGGTAATATACCAAGCTGCAAATTGTGCCAACAAATTTCACCAGATCCCACAGTCACTCACATGGGAAAAACATTCAGCATAAGGGGATCCTTCACATACTCATCCTCAAATGCGGTATATATTCATTCAATGCAAAAAGCGTGAAGAAGGATGCTATATTACAGAAACAAGCCAGATGCTACAGACAAGGCTTAATTTACATAGACATCATATTCAATATTCTGATGCCAACCAGGATGTCACTTCTGTGGGACAGAACTTTACAAAACCAGAACACTGCATTAATGATCTTATGGTTAAGAATACTAAAAGGACATTTTAAGACAATCCAGGAATGACCTCTGAAGTCAAAACGATGAAATATTTTCACGCCCATCAGACCGGACTTAAAGATCTGGGTTTTCTATTCCATTATAAACCATAAAATTATACTGCTTTGTCACCCTTTTATCACCCATCCATCTCTCCCTGTCTCTCACCCAACCCACCTCACCCTCTTCCTGTGTGACTGTCATTGGAATGCTTTTGTCTTTCATTTATATATTCTGATATCTGTCAACGTTTGCTTATTTCTGATCTGAAGAAGGGGGGCTACCTTCGAAAGCTAATTGAAAAATGTATTGTTAGTCCAATAAAAAAAGGTATCATCTTAATTTCTTTTTCTATGTTTTGTTTTATTTCTATTTATTAACTTTAAAATGGACTAATATGGCTACCACACCACTTTACCTTTTTCCTGTGAGTCTTTTTTTCTTATAAGTATCTCCTTTTATTTCACCCACCCCAGTTAGTACATTGAGGACTAAAGGAGCTTAAGATTTCATGTGTGTCGTTAATGTTATTTCCTAATTTTGTTTTGTGTGCTCAAATGTTTCTTCCAAGTTATGTTTGCTTGTGAGAATTGTTTGAAATCTCCAATAAATAAAAAATAAATATTTAAAAAAAAAACATTAAACATTTAAACTGCCTGGACTCTTCTCTCTACCACACATAGGTTAGATATCTCTATATATAAAAGGCACCACCAATGTTCTAAATGAAGCCTCCAGCCAGAAGTGTGAAGGGGGAGTGATATCCGGTTTCCCCATGAGTGTCTGCCCCGCCCTCGCTCTCTCTGTAACACAAACAGTGAAGGAAAACCCAGCAAAGCATGAAATCAAATCGCTCTCTCTGTAACAGTGAAGGACTCAGAGGGGGGAGGGGAGAGAGGGCAGAAGCCCTCACTAGCTCTGTAACACAAACACAGCACAGCACGAAACTTAACACTGAAGGATTCCACTCCGAGGGGGGAGGGGACAGAGAGCAGAGGGGACAGACAGCACAGGGGAAGGGAGAGAGGGCAGAGGGCAGGGACACACACACTCCCACATGCACACAGAAGAAAACCTTGCTAGCCCCCGCTTCATTTGCATCACAAACGGGGCTTTTTTACTAGTTTATACAGTGGGGGAAATAAGTATTTGATCCCTTGCTGATTTTGTAAGTTTGCCCACTGACAAAGACATGAGCAGCCCATAATTGAAGGGTAGGTTATTGGTAACAGTGAGAGATAGCACATCACAAATTAAATCCGGAAAATCACATTGTGGAAAGTATATGAATTTATTTGCATTCTGCAGAGGGAAATAAGTATTTGATCCCCCACCAACCAGTAAGAGATCTGGCCCCTACAGACCAGGTAGATGCTCCAAATCAACTCGTTACCTGCATGACAGACAGCTGTCGGCAATGGTCACCTGTATGAAAGACACCTGTCCACAGACTCAGTGAATCAGTCAGACTCTAACCTCTACAAAATGGCCAAGAGCAAGGAGCTGTCTAAGGATGTCAGGGACAAGATCATACACCTGCACAAGGCTGGAATGGGCTACAAAACCATCAGTAAGACGCTGGGCGAGAAGGAGACAACTGTTGGTGCCATAGTAAGAAAATGGAAGAAGTACAAAATGACTGTCAATCGACAAAGATCTGGGGCTCCACGCAAAATCTCACCTCATGGGGTATCCTTGATCATGAGGAAGGTTAGAAATCAGCCTACAACTACAAGGGGGGAACTTGTCAATGATCTCAAGGCAGCTGGGACCACTGTCACCACGAAAACCATTGGTAACACATTACGACATAACGGATTGCAATCCTGCAGTGCCCGCAAGGTCCCCCTGCTCCGGAAGGCACATGTGACGGCCCGTCTGAAGTTTGCCAGTGAACACCTGGATGATGCCGAGAGTGATTGGGAGAAGGTGCTGTGGTCAGATGAGACAAAAATTGAGCTCTTTGGCATGAACTCAACTTGCCGTGTTTGGAGGAAGAGAAATGCTGCCTATGACCCAAAGAACACCGTCCCCACTGTCAAGCATGGAGGTGGAAATGTTATGTTTTGGGGGTGTTTCTCTGCTAAGGGCACAGGACTACTTCACCGCATCAATGGGAGAATGGATGGGGCCATGTACCGTACAATTCTGAGTGACAACCTCCTTCCCTCCGCCAGGGCCTTAAAAATGGGTCGTGGCTGGGTCTTCCAGCACGACAATGACCCAAAACATACAGCCAAGGCAACAAAGGAGTGGCTCAGGAAGAAGCACATTAGGGTCATGGAGTGGCCTAGCCAGTCACCAGACCTTAATCCCATTGAAAACTTATGGAGGGAGCTGAAGCTGCGAGTTGCCAAGCGACAGCCCAGAACTCTTAATGATTTAGAGATGATCTGCAAAGAGGAGTGGACCAAAATTCCTCCTGACATGTGTGCAAACCTCATCATCAACTACAGAAGACGTCTGACCGCTGTGCTTGCCAACAAGGGTTTTGCCACCAAGTATTAGGTCTTGTTTGCCAGAGGGATCAAATACTTATTTCCCTCTGCAGAATGCAAATAAATTCATATACTTTCCACAATGTGATTTTCCGGATTTAATTTGTGATGTGCTATCTCTCACTGTTACCAATAACCTACCCTTCAATTATGGGCTGCTCATGTCTTTGTCAGTGGGCAAACTTACAAAATCAGCAAGGGATCAAATACTTATTTCCCCCACTGTATATAAAACATACAGAGAAGCCCAAGTCTCATCAGCTTCTGAGGCTACAAAACGCAAGAAACATTTCGCTGCTGCCTCCCCTTCACAACACAAAAACGTAACCAATGTACAAAATTTTACTGCTGAAAACTGTCCCATTTTCATCTATATTTTGGAGACAGATGAATATTTCATGCTTAGTACATCAGTGTCTTTCATTAACAAAGCCAACATAGCTTCCATTCCAGAGGCGGTTCAAAGTCCTATGACTGTAGCACTTTTTCTGGATTAGAACTTTGCAAATTAGGCTCCATTTTAGGAGTCTCCAAATTCAGTCCTCAAGGGACACAAAGAAGTGAGGTTTCCAGGACTTTCACAATGTATCTGGGTACTTCTGTTCCATATGAACCACATAAAAACTAGTATTACTACTACCACTACTATATTTATTTATTTATTTTATTTGTTACATTTATATCCCACATTTCCCCACCTATTTGTAGGCTCAATGTGGCTTACATAGTACCGGAGAGGCGTTACAGACTCCGGTGTAAACAAATACAAAGTGATGATGTGGTAAGATAAAGTTCATGTGGCACAGCCACACTAGGGAATCGTACAACGGAAGAGTTGTATTATGTCCATTACGATCTTTAGTTTTGTTGTGTTGCAGAGATCAGGCATTTATGTTGGATCGGTAGGGTATGCCTTTTTAAACAGGTTAGTTTTTAGTGTTTTCCGGAAGTTTAGGTGGTCGTTCGTTGTTTTCAAGGCTTTTGGTAATGCGTTCCACAGTTGTGTGCTTATGTAGGAAAAACTGGACGTGTAAATTGATTTGTATTTGAGTCCTTTGTAGCTTGGGTAGTGCAGATTTAGGTAAGTTCGTGTTGATTCAGATGTGTTTCTAGTTGGTAGGTCAATCAAGTCTGTCATGTATCCCGGAGCTTCACCGTAGATAATTTTGTGAACAGAGTGCAGATTTTGAAAGCAATGCGTTCTTTGATTGGGAGCCAGTGTAGTTTTTCCCGAAAGAGTTTTGCACTTTCAAATCAGATTTTTCCGAAGATAAGCCTAGCTGCTGTGTTTTGAGCGGTCTGAAGTTTCTTTAAGGTTTGTTCTTTGCATCCCGCATAAATTCCATTGCAGTAGTCTACATGGCTTAGTACCATTGATTGTATCAGGTTGCGAAATGTTCCCCTCGGAAAGAATTGTTTCACGCGTTTGAGTTTCCACATTGAGTGGAACATTTTCTTTGTTGTGTATGTCACTTGGCTCTCTAGTGTTAAGTTGCGGTCCATTGTAACGCCGAGGATTTTCAGGCTGTCTGAGATAGGGAGGGTGTAATCTGGGGTGTTGATAATTGTAGGGTTATCCGCGCTGTGTAGGGATGAGAGGATGAGACAGTGTGTTTTTTCTTTGTTTAGTTTTAGTTGAAATGCATTTGCCCTATATAAACTGCTGAGTTTTAAATAATTTGTTGAGCATAATCTTTCTTTCACCTTACATCAGCATGAAATTTCTGGCCCATACTTGCACACTTCAAAACATTTGATCATCCCATACAAAGATGAAGACCTGATTCCCCCTGTGATATTCCATGGCGCATCTTGTGTGCTCTCTGTTAACCCTAGTATAACTACATAATATTACTGCTGCATCTCTGGCTCCTGCTTACCAACTGGCTTGACAGACAGAGGCCTAGATGCACAAAACTAACGACCCTTTAATGACCCTCTAACGACAAAATTTGCACCCGTTGCATACAGGTGAGAGGCGCTGCACGGGACGGTAATGTGGAGGGGGGGTCTGGTGGAGGGTAACGTCAATGGAGGGCGGGCCCAGGAACAACAGACTGACGTCGGAGAAGGGAGAAGCAATTGGCGATCCGATGTTTTATCCCGTGCAGCACCTTCGCATACAGGTGAGAGGCACTGCACGGGACGGTAATGTGGAAGGGGGGGTCCGGTGGAGGGTGGGAGCGGCGGCGACAATCCCAAGGGGCGGGGCACGGGGGCAGAGGCAGAGGATGGCGGGAGGTGGAGCCCTGGAGCAATGGACAGGAAACACAGGAAGGGAGGGGGACCGGGGATGAGAAAATTTGGAGATTTGTTTTTATTAAAACCGGCTGAAGCGGGGAACAGCGGCGATCTCGGGGGGGGCAAGGGCGCCCATACAGGACGCTCCTGACGAGCGCCTTTGCCCCCTCCCGATCTATTTGGATTTTTTTTATGTTTTGGTTAGTGCAGGGGGAAGTGGGGAGCCACGTGTTTGTGTTGTGGGTTTTTTTGGACATTTGTGGCATGCGCAGAGCAGCCAGCATAACGCTTGGCTGCTCTGCGCATGATTTAGGGGCCGATTACGACGGGGATTACAATTCAGTGATACATTGTACTTCTGGATACCGCAACGAACATGTTTGACCTGTTTTTTTGGTGCATGCTTCGGTTTTTCAAAATCGTTAAGGACTTTAACGATTTAGATTTTGTTACGTTTGTTTGATGCATCTGGGCCAGAATCTAAATTAAACAGCACCCATTTCTAATTCTGGCCAGTGGGCTCATTCTCACACTTACTGTCAAAGCCTATCACACAGATGAATCATACATAGGTTTCATCTTGAAAGAAGAGGGTCGCCATTGATCTGTTGACCGCCCTGCATATGCCATGTCAAACACAAGGATATTCTCTGTCAGGCTTTCAGTAAACACATGTGCTTTACAGTTTCATCTAGATGACTGGAAATAATTATATATATAGGTCTAAGTGTTGCCAGCTGGCTGGTATTCAGTTGGCCCAGTCAAGGGATTTTATCTAGCTCCAGCATTAAATTTAAAATTGGCAGTAGAGAGACTTTTGAATTGCCTCTCTCTCTTTGCTTACCGGATGGGTTAAATACACAGCAGGCAGACAACAGGACCGCAGTATCCGGATGGGAAATGGAAAGAACCTGCTGAATCTCTATCCCCTCCCCCCCCTTCACCTGAGGTGACAATCCGTCAGCATTAAGCAGCACTATGTTCTTCAGTAGAAGGGTGCCAGGCGCAGAATCTAGTAACATATATTCCTCCATGCATGTGCCATGAAAGAGGGCACAAAGAAGTAGGGGACTCACCTGCAGCAGCTCCAAGATCATCTGAAGTAGACCCCTGCTTGGAGTGGATTAATAAAGTGGAAAGGTAGGCAAAGAGGAGAGGATGAATGCTCGTGGGGAGGGGAGAGGAAGGCAAGGAGCAAGTGAAAGCTTGGGGGAGCTTAAGGAAGGGATGAAAAAGACATGGGGGGGGGGGGGGGGAGAAAGAGGTGATGATGAATACTGAGGGAAGGATTAATGAGGTGAAAATGTGAAGGGAGGGGGTGGCAGAAAGGAAGAGGACATGAAAAATGTGTGGTATTTTTTTCTCCTTCAGTTGGTAACCCTAATCGGAGTGTCAAAACTACCAAACAAGAATCAGGTCAGTGATGACTGCCAAAAATTGAGGGAAAAAAGAAGTTAGAAACCGGAAAGTCTCCTTACCCACTTGTGGAAACATTCAGCTATCTAACAAAGAGGCTGTATGGTAGCTGAAGTGAATAAAAGTCCATTCTAATAGCAGTGACAGTAACAGACGTAGGATTCCTGTATCATAAACAGGCAAACAGTGGAGCTGGACAGAGTGCCATCAGACGCTACCACCTTGGAGACAGAAGATCTCACTCATGTCCTCTTGCATTCATTTCCAGTGGGCAAGCAAAGATGCCACCAGTTACGTGACTCTAATTTTGTGAGATTCCAGAAGTTAGGAAGTGGCCACCTTGGCCATTTTATGCAACCAAGGATCTCTAGATGTTCCTGGCAGTGATACTATTGCCTCATTAAGAGTCCCTTGGAGCCCGTAAAGCACCAATATCCAAGAATGATGTTCAGTTGACAGGGAGCTGCTAAGAAAGTTCTCTTTCAGATGGACATTAAGAGCTAGATCTCAGACACTCTCTAGATACTGAAGATCCCAAGACACTATTTACAAGTGCCACAAATAACCCAATCAGACTCAGAAATGCACACAGACCTATTTTCCCATGTGCAAATCTCTTACTGGAACAAAAGAACTTCAACTGCAGATGCTCCAGAATGCAGCTATACGCCTATAGGAAGGGGCATGCACGTATGCCAACATGATGCCGGTGTTTGTGCATTTTCACTGGTAACTGATCAGTTAGGATAAAGGTTTAAAATTCTTATTTTGGCACACAAGGCCTTGTATGAGCATAAGCCAGTTTATTTGGTGACTTTGATTCAATTCCATGAGCCTGGGAGGGCCCTTTGTTCTGGTTCTACCTCTAGACTGTCTGTTTCAGCTCCTGCTATGGCTCATCTAGTTACTATTAAGAGGATGTGTTTTTTTTCTGCCTCTACACTTTGGAATCAACTCCCAGAGTCTCTAGGAGGTGAGGCGTCCTTTTAAAAATGTAAGACTCTCCTAAAGACATTTTTCCCCAACAAGCCTTTGGGTTGGCAACAGCGGGTGCCTTTGACTAAGTCAATGATTGGCTATAATGTACATGATTATTTGCATTTTCCTATTACATTGTATTTCTATTTCTATGTTATATACTGTAAACTGCCCAGACCTTTGTAGATTATGTTTTATGCTAACTTCATGCATCTTCCAAAACATAAAACATGTGTAAGAACAATAATGCTAGCAAGGCGACTTATAACAATGTAGATACATGGAATGCCCTCCCACGGGAGGTGGTGGAGTTGAAAACGGTAAGGGAATTCAAACATGCGTGAGATAAACACAAAGGAATCCTATTTAGAAGGAATGGATCCACAGAATCTTAGCGGAGATTGGGTGGCAATGCTGGTAATTGGGAAGCTAAAGCAGTGCTGGGCAGACTTCTACGGTCTACACCCTGATTGTAACTGAATAGATATGGGTGGGCTGGAGTGTAAATTTTAAGGGGCTGCAACGTTAGCTCCAGAACTTAGTACAAGAAGAGTGCTGGGCAAACTTCTACAATCTGTGCCCTGAGAATGGCAAGGACAAATCAAACGCGGATATACATATAAAGTATTACATACCATGTAAAATGAGGTTTGTTTTTTTTAATTTTTTATTTATGAATTTTGAATTTACATTTATGCAAATACATAAATCATAGAACTTACAAAAACAGAAAATATTAAAGTAATAGTTATAATACCCAAGCAATGTTATATAATTTTCAATTTAGTCCACATTAAGGAGATCCAAGAAATAGGAACTAATAATATCACAAGTAAAATGAGTTTATCTTGTTGGGCAGACTGGAGAATTCCTTTATTAAATGAAAGCGGAAAATCAAATTTCAATACATTACACTGTGCAGTTATAAAGCCAGCCCCTCTATACTTTTATATAAAAATGCAAATTTTACACAAAAAACCGTCCCCCCCAACCCCCCCCCCCCAAACATTCAACTCAACTTCAAGCGTACATGCTTCCACCAAACCCCAAAGGTCTTTACCCCCACCTCCACCCGTTCCCATCGGGCCACTTCCTGGACAGCTCGGACAACGTCCCAGGAGACCTGCTCAGCAGACCTGCACTCCTGGCCCAGGGACACCCCGCAGCGAGCCATCCATAGGCAGTATCTGATGATAACTGAGATTAGAAAGGCGGTACCTGGCTCTAGCCGCCCCGTCTCCCCCTGCCTCCCATACACCCAGTCCGCATAGGTGTAGGACGTGAAGCTGGGGATGGCCAGCAAGGCAGCCACTCTCCGGCAAACCGCTACGGAGAATGGACACTCCTTCAGGAAGTGGTCCATGGTCTCCAGCCGGCCAGCACACTCCCCCCTCGGGCAGTCTCGGTCCTGCTGGTTCCTACACCGAAGGTTTGCCCTAACATACAACCTGCCATGTAGGGACAGCCAAGCAATGTCCCTGTACTTGTGTGGGATGCGTTTGGATGAAATAAAACGCAGGCCCTGCCTCAGCACGGGCTCCGGAGCATCCCTAAGAGCCAGGGGAGAGGAGAAGCGTTGGGAGCGAACCCGCTCCACCCAGATCTCCCTCTGCCCTGCCCTAACTTCCTCCCATGTAATGTCCCACAGCCGAACCAGCTTTACCAAAGATTTATAGTAGCCTACCCCCTCCGGGAACCCTTTCCGCAACCGTCCCACCCTACCTCCCCCCAACCAAGGACCCCAAAATCCCTCCCACCACTGGACAACACTGTGTACCCATCCTGGGGCATTCAGACCCCCCGCCCGCCCCAGGTTAAACTGGATGAAGAGGGAGGAGAATAGCAAGACTGGGTTTACCATTCCCACCCCCCCTTCCTCCCGCGACCGGTAAGTGAAATTACGTCGAACTGGGTTCATCCTGTTCCCCCACAGGAGTTGAAAGAACACGCTGTAAATTGCCGTGAAACAGCGTTCCGGCAGGAGACAGATGTAGCTCAGGAACAGGAACATGGGGACCACCTGGCTCTTCAGCAACCGGACCCGGTCCTCCATGGGCATCCGCCACCCCTTCCAGCGGTCCACCTTCTCCCTCGCCTCCGCTATCCTTTGTTCCCAATTTTCTCGCCCGTAATCCCCTCCCCCAAAATACACTCCCAAAACCCTCATTTTCTCTATCCCATCCGGGAACCCTCCACCTAAATTAAACCGCCGTCCCTCTGGCCCCACCCACAAGCTGGTGCTCTTGCCCAGGTTTACCCGAGACCCCGAAGCCTGGGAGTATGCTGCAAGGGTCTCCTGCAGCCTCCTCCCCTCCCTGCGATCCGCCACCCAGACGGTGATATCGTCCGCATAGGCGATGACTCGCAACACATTCCCTTTGCCTACCTCCACTCCTCTGAGCCCGTCCTCCCCCCCCCCCCCCTTCCAGCCTCCTCACCAGGGGATCAATGGCGAAAGCGTACAGCAGGGGGCTCAACGGGCACCCCTGCCGCACCCCCGCCGAGATCCCCACCTCCGCTCCCCTCCATCCATTCACCAGGGGAAAGAATCGCGCCCCCGCATACAATAACTGAAGTTGCGCGATCCATTCCCCCGGGAATCCATAGTGGTCTAGGACCTTCCATAAAAAACCCCACTGCACTCGGTCGAAAGCCTTGTCCTGGTCCAAGGCCACGACCAGCCTGCCCTCTCCCACCCGACTACGTTCCAGGCCCTCCCTCACCCAGGCCACTGCCTCTAGCACCCCCCTTCCCGGGACCCCACACCCCTGCGGGGCTGCCAGCACTTCCCCGGAGATCTTCCTCATGCGGGCAAGGAGCATGTGAGCGAAGATCTTCCGGTCGGTGTTCAGAAGTGCAATCGGCCGCCAATTTGCCACATCCTGGGGGTCCTTGCCTTTGCTAAGGAGGACCAAAGCTGATGCCCCCATCGACTCAGGCAAGGATCCCCCTGTTCCTGCCGCCTCCCAGATTGCCAACAAGACTGGCGCCAACTGATCCCTAAACCGCTGGTAGAACTCTGCCGGGAGTCCGTCTGGCCCCGGCGCCGTCCTGCGCCGCAAGGCTCCAATGGCCTCCTGTACCTCCCGCAGCGTCCACGGCCGCAGCAAGGCCCGAAGATGAGGCCCCCCCTTACCCACCCCTGGGGTTTCCTCAATGTACCTCGCCATGGCCTCCTCCCCCAACCGTTGGTCCAAAAGACCCGCCCAAAGTGGGTCCCCACCACCTGCAAGATACCTTCCCTAGACTGCTGGAGCGTCCCCCCCTCATCCCTTAACCCCTCTACCACCCTCCTCTCCCTTCTTTCCTTACAGCAGTCATAAGGGTTCGGGCTGAGCAGCTTCCCGAAGTCCCGCTCATAGACGAGGGAAGAGTACCGATTGTATTGTACCCGTTCCACCTCCTGCTGCAAGGCCTCAATGTCCTCCCTCTTCCCTCCCCTGGAAATCAAATTGTCCCTTCGCTTCCTCAGAGCAGTTCCTAGCCGGGTGACCTCCCTCCCCTGCCTCCTCGCCTGACGGAGAAAGAACCCCCTGGTGCGGTGTTTCAAAACTTCCCACCAGTCCCCTAGGGAAGGGAAGACACCCTGAATGGATACCTGGTCTGCCAGAAACTCCAGATACTCCTGGTACAACACCCCCTCCCTCAACCATTTCTGATTTAAACGCCACAATCCTTTCCCCAATCCGTGAATCCCCCCTCCCCCCAGCTCGACCAGCACCATCTTGTGGTCTGAGAAATCAACCTCTACCACCCTTGGTGCCTTCCCACACGCCCCTCCCCGAACTAAAAACCGGTCGATTCTACTTCTACAAGTGCCCCGGGCAAAAGTGAAACCCTGCGTCCCACCACCAAACTCTATGTGCGCGTCCACCAATCCCGCTCCCTTCATGATCCCTGCTAGCCGTACCCCATCGTAACCTACTTGCGCCGCCCTCCCCCCCCTATCCTCCTTCCTCAGGACTGTGTTAAAATCCCCCCCCCAAACTAGCTGCCGTGAGGTGTAAAGGTACGGCCGAATTTTCCCAAACAGTGCTGCCCTTCCCCGTTTGCTTTGCGGCCCGTAGATGTTAATCACCCGCAAAGCCACCCCCCGCAATCTCACATCTAACACCAGACACCTCCCAATTCCCAGCTCCACCACCCTCTGGATCTCTACTTTAAATGTTTTGAAGAGGATGCCTATCCCCCCATACCGTTCCCCTGCCAGACCCCAAATAGAGGGCCCCCATCTCCAGGCCTGCTTTGCCCGCCGAACCTCCTCCAGCGTTCGCAGCCTGGTCTCCTGCAGAAGAAAACAGTCCACCGCCACGGCAGAGAGGCCATCGAACGCCAAGCATCTCGCCCTCTGGGAGGCGACACTAGCCACATTAAGTGTGGCGAATGTTAACAGCAGTCCAGCCATCATTGTGCCGTTCCATACCCCCCGCCCTCCTGGCTACCTTCCCTCTGCTCCATACTACCTCCAGGGATCCCTTCCCCTTCACCCTCCCCTTCCTCGTCCGCCCAGTCCCGGACCCCTAGCTCAAAAAGCCCCCCCCTTTCCTTACTTTCTTCCTCCCCTTCTTCCTCTTTTCTTCGCCCACCTCCCTCCCTCCTTGGGAGTCGTCCACTGACCCTCCCCCCCCTGCCTCCTCTCCCGCCCCTTCTGCCCCTTCTTTGACCCCCTCCATCAATCCTGCCTCCAGCCCATCCTCCCTCTCCTCTCTTGCCTTCATCCCTGCCTCCTGTCCTACCCTCCTTCTCTCCCCCACCCTCCCTTCAGCCCCCCCCAATCTGCCCCCCACCTCCCCGACCTCCTCCACTACCATTTCCTCCTCTTCGTCCCTCAAAACCTTCTCCCTCTTCTTCTTCTTCCTTTTACCCGCTGTTCCCTTTCCAGCGTCTGCCATGCTTTCCAACCCATCCTGCCGGCTCATCCCATCCTCTCCTTCCTCTCCTGCCAGTTCGTCACCCCCTCCCTCATCTTCCAATCCCCTAAATCTGTTCTCTACTTCTATCCCCATTCCTGCCTCCCCTCCCCCTTCCTCCCATACCCCCGTCACCTTCCGTTGTTTTTTTGACACCCGCGTCCAACCCTCATCTGCCCCGTCCTGCCGCTTCCGCCCTTCCCCCAACCCTTCCCCACCTCCCACTCCCTGTCCCTCCGCAGCTCCTTTCCCCCCCACCCCGGGAACCTGATCTCGCCCTACATTCACTCCCCCCCTCTCCCTCTGAACTGGACCGCCCCCTCCCATGTCCTCCTCTCCCCCGTTATGGGAGGCCCAAGGGCAAGCTCTGAATGCATGCCCCAGACCCCCACACAAATTACACCGGATAGATGCACAAGACTCCGTAGGATGCTCCTTAGACCCGCACTTCCCACACTGCCGTACTGGGCACGACATACTAAAATGTCTGAATGACCCGCACTTGTGACATTGCCGCGGCTGCCCCTTGTAAAAGCAGAGGATCCGATCCCTGCCAATGAACGCCGCGGAGGGAATGTGCTGGGTCACGTGTCCTGCCTGCTTCAGCCTAACCTGCGCACACCATCCTCCCGCCCACACCCTACTGGGGTCAGGGAGTTTGGACAAGGGGGTACGCAATTCTGCGTACCGCTGTAGCCAGAAGGCCAGGTCCGCCCCTGAAATGGATTCATTTCGGACCAGCAGGGTTACCTGCACCAGGTCAGGTCTGCTGATCGGTACGGCCCTAAAGTTTCTCCAATCCCCTTTCCCCCTTACCCCCTCGTATTTCTCCCAGAAGACCTCCATGCCTCGCTGGGTCAGAAAACTAACATCATACTCTGGGATATTCACCGGGTGGATACAGGCATAGAGGTCCTCTGGGAGAAATCCTAAACCCAAGACCAACTTCAGGGCCTCATCCCTACTTGGCATCCCCCCCTCCCCCACCCACCTTAACTGAATCACATTCCTCCTTTTGGGAACCTGGCCCCCCCACCCTCCCCCCCATCCTTCCCCAATGCTTCCTGCCCCCCCATTCCCCCTGCGCCCGCCCCTCCCACCTACTACCGCCGCAAAGGATGGAGCACCCCCCCACCGTCCCCCTCCTCCATCTCCTGCACTGAGACCCCCCTGCTCCTGCTGCGCCGTACCCCCCCTCTCTCTCTTGCCTCCCCTCTCAGCCTCCCTCCCTTCTCTCCCTTCTGTCAGCAGACTTTGCACATCCCCTGCCTTCACAGTGTCCTTCTGTACCATTTCCCCTGCAGCAAAAAACCTGCCATTGTCCCCTTCAACACGTTCGCTAGAGACAGTGAGAGCAGGTTCCCCTAAATACTTGTTCCCCTCCCAATGCCCCTGACCCCCTCCCCCGCCCACCGAGCCAACCCTCCCCTCCCGGCCCGAACACTCCCCCCTAGCTCGCACCCCTGCAGCCTGGCCAACTGCAAAGTCAAAGGTACCAGTCAAGTTTCCTTCTGGCGCACACTGCAAGGCAAACACCTCCCGCTCCTCCCCCCCTCCTTCCCCCCCGGAACCTGCTCTCTGTGCTGGGTCCCTCCTTGCAACGTGCTGCTCCAGCTTTCCCTGTGCGGGCCCGCTGTTTTCCTGGGAACTGGTCTCCCCTCTGGCGTCCTGCTTCGTTGGGACTTCCTGCTCTGCCGTTTTGCAAAGTAAGAGTGGCTTCCCGCACTCCAGCACCACTCGCTCTCCCAAACATGGGGAATCCTCCTGCGCTGTAGCATTCTCCTCTGCGGCCATCCCTGCTCCTCCAGCCCGATTGGCTGGCGCCTCCTGCTCCAATGTGCTGGGCGGGCATGGCATCCCGCCACCCGGCAGCGCAGTTCCTTGCCATTCTGAACCTTTATGTGGGGAACACTGTGTGGCCTCCTGTGCTTTCTCTATGGAAAACCACTCCTTGTCTTCACCTGCCTGTCTTCCTGCATTCTCCTTTAAGAGGCAGCTCCCTGCTGGAACATCTCCACTTTCAGTCCTTAGCCCTGCTGCAGGCTGATTGGCTGGAACATCCTGCTCCTCAGAGCTTTGTGGGTGAGGCCTCCCAGGCATTTTTTCCTTGCCGTCTGCTCCTACTACAGGCAATGGGAACAGGACAACCTCCTCTTCTCCAGGTAAGTTCTCTGTTTCAACTTCCACCACCACTTCTGTGGAAAAAGGTTTCTCTCCTGAAATTCCAGCCTCTGTTTCAACAATGTGAAAAGTCTTAGTGTTAAAGTTTTTTTCCTGTTCTGCTCTCCCACACTCAGGTGCTCTCAATGAGGCTTCCACAGCCCCACCTTCAGTCCTGCTTACTCCAGAAGCTGCCTGCAGAGGCCCTGACTGACTAGCAAGGTATTGCATGAATTTCAATGTATTTTGGGTGCTAGTTCCTGGCAGCTCCCCTGATGCTTCAATGTTCTGGGGTCCAAAGCCTGGGCTGATTCCTTCCTGCTCTGTTTGTTGCTTCCACTGTACCGAGGCTGACGGGGCCTGTCCCCCCGAGGCCATCCTGTCTCTGTTGATATAGAGTTCTCTCAGAGGATTTCCAGGGCCTTTCCTCAGGGCCCTCAGCAGCTGTTCTTTTCTCTGGAGAAGCCTAAGCAGCCTGGTTTCCTCTTTCATATAGGTCTTGCGATGCTCTGCTGGGGCCAGCCTGCTCAGGGCTTTTGCCATTTTGACTCGCTTCCCCAGGTCCACCACCTCCTTCTCCGTACTTTTAATTCTCTTCACCACTTTAATTATGCCACTGGCCGGGTCCTCTGGATCCTGGCAGTAGTCCACAAGCTCTTCCTCCTCTAGATCGTCACTATCCTCACTGCTTTCCTCCTCCACCTCCGGCAGGGCCTCCTGACAGATCTCCATTACCACTCTTTCCTTCTCAGACCAGCTCTTCTCTAGGGTCTCCGCCAGCTCTCTCCCCCCCCTCACCTGCTGGACGTCGTGCGGCCGCGAGGGAGGTACCAGTCCGGCTTCCTCCCTTGGAGTCTGGCCCTCTTCTATCCACAGGGCTCCTTTCCCTCCTCCCTGCGGCACTGCAAGGGAGGAGACCGCTTTTCCTGACCCTCTGGTCCCTGAGCCCAAGAGGCCCCATGGCCTGGGCCTGTCCTGGGGAACGCTCCCCAGAGGCCCTCCAAATCCTTGGGGAGGGAGTTAGGCCTCACTCTCCTCCCACTGGAAGTCTGCAGAGCTCTCTGAAACACCTCCTTCCACCTCAGCAGACTGGATGGACTGTTCAGGTCTTTATCTGCCGTCATTTACTATGTTATCAGTGAAACCTCAAGCGCCAACAAAAACAGTCAACTTCCCTTAACCATTTATCCCTGGATTCCACATATGGCACCTAGATTTGCGTGGCAACATTTGGGCACGTTCCTGAGACAATGGCTAACAAGCCAATTAACATCAATAACTGAATGCTAACAAATTATTGACGTTAACTGGCAGCCACTAAAATCTGTGTACGCATCTGGCTGCGCAATGTTCTATAAGGCATGGCGTCTAATAATGCATAACTCCAAAGGGGACATTGCCATGGGAGGGGCATGGGCACGTCAGGGGTATTCCAAAAAGTTACGCGTGCTCTCACAGAATACTGCCTCAGCGCGCCTAACTTGGGTGCCAGCAATTATACCAGGTTTCAGCAGGCGCAAGTCTGGTGTCTAAAGTTAGGTGCAGAAATCAGCGCTAAGCGTGATTCTACAAAGCACGCATTATTTATAGAATTCCTCACTTAGGGGTAGATTCTGTATATGGCGCCTGAAAAATCTGCACGGAAAAAAGTTACGCCTAGGCATATTCTCTAATGTACTCCTAAATTTTATAGAACAGACTTAAATTTCCACACGGCTCACCACACAACTAAATTTTGTCACGTCAATTTAGGCCACATTTTACTTGATGTAAATCCTACATTAGGCACAGATCGGGTGTATTCGATAATAATGCAAATAGACTTTAGAAATGCCCACACCCTGTGACTTGGAGTTTAGGCGCATCATGTTATAGAATACACTTAGCAAGTTGTGCATGTAAAAATCTCAACTGTCAATTTGCAGTGCTGAATAGCTAGTTAACCAATTAAGTTGCACATATTGTTATAGAATACACTTCAGTTTCCACGTGGATTTTTAGGCACTATATATAGAATCTGGAGATTAATCTATAAATTCTACCTCTTCTATCCCAAACATAGCCACTAAAAGTATCTTGAGGCTAAACCACCCATTGCAGTTACACAAATTTAAATCCCAGCAATCTTTAAAACATAAGCAGGGCCAGAAGAATTTCAGAGAGACTTATTTGGCAGTGCTCAGAGTCTGAGGAGCTCCTAGCTCCTGTTGGCATCCACTTCAGCCACGCTATCAGCAGCAATGCAGCTGTTCTCAACTTCAAATCCTGCGCCATCACAAATACCAGCAGCTGAATGAAGTGAGAACTGCTAGAGACTGAGACCCTCCCTCAGGGTCTGAGTGTTACCAAATAACTACAATAAGTTTCCAAACACAGTTTCTATAAATTCTTGTGCATCTATTTACATTACTAACATGGATACAAGTGAAGGGGCATAATCGAAAGGGGCGCCCAAGTTTTCCTGAGGACGTCCTCGCAGGACGTCCCGGCGAAGGGGCGGGGAAACCCGTATTATCGAAACAAGATGGGCGTCCATTTTTCGTTTCGATAATACAGTCGGGGACGCCCAAATCTTGACATTTAGGTCGTCCATAGAGATGGTCGTCCTTAGACTTGGTTGTTTCTGATTTTCGGCGATAATGGAAACTAAGGACGTCCATCCCAGACACGACCAAATCCAAGCCCTTTGGTCGTGGGAGGAGCCAGCATTCATAGTGAACTGGTCCCCCTCACTTGCCAGGACACCAACCGGGCACCCTAGGGGGCACTGCAGTGGACTTCAGAAAAAGTTCCCAGGTACATAGCTCCCTTACCTTGTGTGCTGAGCCCCCCCAAAACCCACTACCCACAACTGTACAACACTACCATAGCCCTTACGGGTGAAGGGGGGCACCTAGATGTGAGTACAGTGGGTTTCTGGTGGGTTTTGGAGGGCTCACATTTACCACCACATATGTAACAGGTGAGGGTGGGATGGGCCTGGGTCCGCCTGCCTGAAGTACACTGCACCCACTAAAACTGCTCCAGGGACCTGCATACTGCTGCGATGTACCTGAGTATGACATTTGAGGCTGGCATAGAGGCTGGCACAAAATATTTTTAAAGTTCTTTTTTGAGGGTGGGAGGGGGTTAGTGACCTCTGGGGGAGTAAGGGGAGGTCATCCCCAATTCCCTCCAGTGGTCATCTGGTCAGTTCGGTCACCTTTTTGTGCCTTGGTCGTAAAAAAAACTGGACCAGATAAAGTTGTCCAAGTGCTCGTCAGGGACGCCCTTTTTTCCATTATGGGTCAACAACGCCCATGTGTTAGGCACGCTCAAGTCCCGCCTTCGCTATGCCTCCAACACACCCCGTGAACTTTGGTCGTCCCCGCGACGGAAAGCAGTTGGAGATGCTCAAAATCGGCTTTCGATTATACCAATTTGGGCGACCCTGTGAGAAGGATGCCCATCTTGCAATGTGTGTCGAAAAGATGGACGTCCTTCTCTTTCGAAAATACATCTGTTAGTCTCCTAGCGTAGCTGACATCAAATTTCCTTTAAGAAGTACCAAACAATTTTTAGGCTCCAGTCACTGAGGAAATTTTGGGCAATGGCGGCTAATGTCATACCTGTCCTTCTCAGCATATCATGGTGAGTAATTCTGGTCCTCAAGAGCTATAAACCATTTTAGGAGTTTTTCTTCTGCATAACCAAAATATGCAAACTAATTAAATGTGCAGCCTCAATAAATAAAAATATATTGTTTACATAGCACTTAATATACTGCCTAACGGGGGAGCACTGAAGGTGGTTTACAAACTAATTTAGAAAGGGAAAGAACTACAATCTCACATACAGAGAGAGAGAGAGAGAAGAGAAAAAGAAAACCTACACAGACATGCCAAACTGTCAAGCAAAAGGGGAAAGGAGTAGGAGAGGTAGGCTCTATCCAAACACAAGGGAGACATATGGATTTCCAAATCTTTATTGAGGAACAAATCAAATGACTCGACTCAGCTGCCGTGTTTCGGCGCAGATGCGCCTGCGTCAGGAGTCTTATAATGGGATAACCTGGCGTTTCCTTATCGCCATCCCTTGGGATTTTTAACTGTGCATTACTCCTTGTAATTGTATCATGTAACAAGGAAACAAACCTCTCCTACTACTACTACTACTACTTAACATTTCTAGAGCGCTACTAGGGTTACGCAGCGCTGTACAAATTAACAATTAAGGACGGTCCCTGATCAGAAGAGCTTACAATCTAAAGGACGAAATGTCAAGTTCCCTTCCCCCTTTGTTTGACTACTTTACGTAGGAATCATCGCACCTCCACTGTATGTGGTTTTTTGCCCGAATGCCAAACTGTCAGACAGCAACCGCCAGAAGTAGGATATCGGTGAAGAGATTCCAAAGGCCAGTCGAAAAAGTAAGTTTTCCATGCCTTCGGGAATTTCAAATACCCCTATGTAATTCAGGAGGTAGCGAGTTTCATAAGGAAGGAGCAGTAAAGAAAAAGCCACAATTCCATATGAATTCAAATTGGGAGTGAAAAAACAGAGGGAATGCTAAGCCAGCACTCATAGGCAGAGCGTAACAGATGAGCTGGATGATAAGGGGTGATCAAGGAAGAGAAAAAGGAAGGAGGTGAAGCAAAAAGAATCGTGTACATCAAAATAAGGATTTTAAACTGGTACAGGATAAGGAGAGGAGTCACCCTCGAGATGAAGCAACACTACCAACCACACCTGTCTACGGATCTCAAGGATTAAAAGTTGCTCCCCACCCACTGGCTGTACAGGATCAGTCCCTAGACAGGATCCTGCTACCTCAACATCTGGAATGACAAACACTTGTCTGTCAGAATAATGTAGTGCTCTTGCAAAAGCGATCAAAATGATGAAGGGGATAGGACTTCCCCCTAATGAGGAAAGGTTGAAGAGGCTAAGGCTCTCCAGCTTGAAGAAGAGACAGCTAAGGGGCGATATGATAGCAGTCTATAAAATAATGAGTGGAGTGGAACAGGTACGCCTGAATTGCTTGTTTACTCTTTCCAAAAATACAAGGACTAGGGGGCACGCACTGAAGCTTAAGTAGTAAATTTAAAACAAATTTGTAGAAAATATATCTTCACTCAACTTGTAATTAAACTCTGGAATTTGCTACCAGAGAATGTGGTAAAAGCAGTTAATGTAGCAGGGTTTTAAAAAAAGGCTTTGACAAGCAAAGTCCATAAGCCATTATTATTAAGATGGACTTAGGAAAATCCACTGCTTATTTGTTATTTCTAGGATAAGCAGTATAAAATCTGCTTTACTCTTTTGGGATCTTGGCCACTGTTGAAAGCAGGATACTGGGCTTGACTGATATTCGATCTGTCCCTGTGCTCAATTATTTCTCAAAAAATAGCTCTTCTGAAACCGTGGCAGATTAATCAGGTACAAATGAATTTTGTTTCAACCAGATGCTGAATATTTTTATATGTTTGATAAAATCATTGTATTTCTCTTGTTTCAACACCCTAGTCAACAAGAAACACAACTAGTGGCGTACAAGGTATGCAAAATTTTTAGTCATCCCTCCTCAAAAATATAGCAGCTCCTAAGACATTCTTTGAACATCTCAAGACCCTACATGGAAAACTCAGCATGAGGTGCTAATGAAAAGAGAAAAGTGAATAAAGGTGGAATATTGAGACAGTTATAACATAACTGGAAAAAGACAAAGACAGAACTGGAGAAGGAGCATAAATTGTAACAGAGAACACTGCAACACAGCTTATTTTAATTTTATTGTGGATTGCTTACTTATTTTCTAAGCTAATTTTTCCAACTTAAATCCCAAATTCACAACCAGGAAATCTGACTAACAGGAGCAATTAACAGCTGCCAGGAAGGGACAAATGAGGAAAGCAGCGATCAAAGAACGCCAAACACAGAAGAAAGCGGACCTCCGCAATGGAAAATCCAAGAGAAGGGCACAGCGAAGGTGACAAAATAGATGATGCCAATCAAACTTCTACTGGACTGAAGAAAAGTTCACAGCAAGAGCTTATTATTCAAAAAAATGGACTCGACACGAATCGTGTTTTGGCAACTCTGGCCTGCCTCAGGAGTCCCTGGAAAATGTTGAATCAAGGAAACCTTTCAGCTCCTTTATGAACAGCACTGCTCAAAAAGCATAAAAACTTATGCAACAGACTATGGGTTCCTTAAGTACTACAATCAGCAATCAAAAACAGAAAACAAGGAAGAAGCAGGTGCACATGTGGGAGCAAAAAGCACTAAAAAAAAGCACTAAATATGTGGCACTACATGGCACAGCTATATACTATTTCATTATGTGTCACCACAAGTCAGAGTCAGGCTTATTCGAACATCCTGATACATGTTGGGATAAAAGCCTTCCATACAGATTCTGGCTCACTTTAACTTTCATGCAAAGGTTTGTTGTGCACTCAGGAAGGACACTGCCAAAGTTGCAGGTGAACAAGGAGAATAACTGCTGCACATTTTTTGTGAAACCAGGACTTCATTATCAGAATGACCCAGCCTCCTCATGTATGTGGCACAGTGTTAGGTTCCCCACATCATAACACTGGGAATCTACAAACTTGCTGTTCTAGATTTTGAGGTTTCTTTTCACCCAAGGAATGCACATTGTTTTACTGGAACAATGATTTCATGTCGCGGTGCCCCTTCAGCGTGACACAAATGGAACAGTACTGTGGCTTTCCAAGTTACAGCATCTGAGACAAAGTTGTTGTTATGATAAATAACGGAGGTTGTGAATCCACAAAAAGGCCAGAATGCATATCACTAACCTAGCTGCAGCCTGCAATTTCTGCATAAAACAGGCTCATTCTGCGGCAAAGGGCTACTTGCTTTACATTTGATCTGAAGTGCAGCTCCTGCTCTGCCTCCCTGTCTGATCCATCTGGAGAACACTCTGCCACCTGCTGGATGTCTGGTGCCATCTACATCCAGGTTGTATACTTGCCATGTAATTGCTGTACAGTACTATTGGGCTAGGATAACTGGATGTATCAGAAGCCTACCATATGGATTTATGTGTGTTTGTTCTGAGCTATTTTCATGATAAAACCATCTTTGTCATACTCTTGCCATTTCATTTTGTTCTTGCCTCTATGTAAATAAACAACCAATCTATTTTTATAAAACCTTGGGGTGCAGACTCAGTATTTGTAGGTATATTTGGGCATAAGGCAGTGGTTCCCAAATATGATCCTAGAGGCACCCCAGCTAGTCAGGTTTTCAGGATATCCACAATAAATATTCATGAGATAGATTTGCATGCACTGGAGGCAGTGCATACAAATCTCACATATGAAAATTCATTGTGGATATCCTGAAAACCTGACTGGCTGGGGTGCCTCCAGTGAAGGGTTAAGAACCACTGGCATAAGGATTAAGATCTATAGATAAAGGGAACGTAGGTACTATGTAGACAGTATACTATCTAATACCAATGTGTTGCTGTTTCATATTTTTCCATAATTCATACTGAGAGTTACATTCCCCAATTACACCCAAAAAGAGTGTAATCTGTGTGTATGCCTCAAACACATCTTATAGCACAGAAGTCCTTCAGACTAGCTGCTTCAACAGAAGAATAAAGGGATTAAAACCTGAAGAACTGAAGTCAGCCAGAATTTGTCTCTATCTGTTCAGAAAGATACTAAAACCCTCAGACTTCTTCCAAAGTTGGAACACACCCTGTCTTCCTTTGCTTCACAGCAAATTCCAAGTTTGCCAGAGTGATGCAACTTTCCCCCTTTTCACAGAAATTCTAGAGCTAATGGCAAGAATGATATGCAACATACGCAGTTGATCTTTCCCCAGACATGGAAGAAGCTTGGCAGGTTCCAACCTCCTTGCTGAACAAAGTTGCCAGGCTAAATGGTAGAAACTATTATAAAGAACAAAATTACTGAGCATATTCAAAAGCATGGATTAATGAGACAAAGCCAACATGGATTTAGTGAAGGGAAATCTTGCCACACCAATCTATTACATTTCTTTGAAGGGGTGAACAAACGTGGATAAAGGTGAGCCGGTCGATACTGTGTATCTGGATTTTCAAAAGGCATTTGACAAAGTACCTCATGAAAGACTCCAAAGGAAATTGGAGAGGCATGGGATAGGAGGTAGTGTTTTATTGTGGATTAAAAACTGATTAAAAGATAAAAAAACTGAGAGTAGGGTTAAATGGTTCAAGATGGCCGCTACCTAGAGGGCACGGGAGCAGCTAGTTCCGACGACCCTGACTGGGAATCGGCTCAGAATGGGCCGTGGGACCCCCGGGCGGACCACAGTAATCAGCAGACATGGAAATAATCACTAAGAAAATACAAATACGCAATAAGGCAGACCAAAAGATCATACTATAAAACCAAAATAGGGACAGACTACAAAGACACGAAGAAATTATACCAACTTGTGAACAAACTCCTAGACACCAACTTAGTCACCTCATCGAATACAGACATCCCATCAGCAGATAAACTTGCCAATTATTTCAATGAAAAAATTGCAAATCTATACAACACGCTACCTCACGACAACCCAGATATAGAAACTTTCCTCAATAAACTGGACCCAACTGATGGAGAATACCCGACTGACTGAACCTGGCTAAACTTCGCCCCCTTCCCGTCGATACGGTGGCACAGGCGATCAGCAGGTTCTCCAACACTCACTGCTATCTAGACATCTGTCCCAACTACCTAATGAAATCCGCCCCTGACCGCTTCATCTCAGACCTCACATCCCACCTAAACTATATGCTTCAACAAGGTCTCTTCCCAAAGGAAAATGGCAACATTCTACTCACCCCGATACCAAAAGACACCACGAAAAAAAGCAAATGAAATCACCAATTACCAACCAGTAGCATCCATCCCGCAGTCAGTCAAACTGATGGAAAGCATGGTAGCCAAACAACTTACTGAATATATACACAAATTCTCAATATTACACGAATCTCAATCAGGATTTCGCCCACTACACAGCACAGAAACAGTACTACTCACTCTCCTGGCCAAATTCAAGCAGGAAATAGCAACAGGCAATAATATCCTCCTCCTCCAATTCGACATGTCTAGTGCGTTCGACATGGTAAACCACAATATACTACTAAGACTACTAGATAAGTTCGGAATTGGTGGCAACATACTTAACTGGATCAATGGTTTCCTAACCGCAAGAACATACCAAGTAAAATCAAAATCAACCATATCATCAACATGAAAGGCAGACTGCGGAGTACCACAAGGATCACCGCTATCACCAATTCTCTTCAACCTAATGATGACCCTTTTTAGCCAAGACCCTCTCCAACCAAGGCCTAAACCTTTTCATATATGCAGACGATGTCACAATATACATTCCTTACAAATCTAATCTGACAGAAATCACCAATGAAAACAAAAGCACCTTGAACACCTTGGACTACTGGGCAAACACATTTCAACTAAAACTAAACAAAGAAAAAGCACACTGTCTCTTTGTCTCATCCCAATACAGCGCGGACAACCCTACAATTATCAACACCCCAGATCACACCTTCCCTATCTCAGACAGCCTTACAATCCTTGGCGTTATAATGGACCACAACTTAACACTAGAGAAACAAGTGACTTCCACAACTAAGAAAATGTTTTACTCAATGTGGAAACTTAAACGCGTGAAATAATTCTTCCCGAGGGAAACATTTCGCAACCTGATACAATCAATGGTATTAAGTCACATGGATTACTGCAATGGAATCTATGCAGGATGCAAAGAGCAAACATTAAAGAAACTCCAGACCACCCAGACTTATCTTCGGAAAAACCCGATTTGATAGTGCAAAACCTCTCCACGAAAAACTACACTGGCTCCCAATCAAAGAATGTATTGCTTTCAAAATCTGCACAATGGTTCACAAAATTATCTACGGTGAAGCCCCGGGATACATGACAGACCTGATTGACCTACCAACCAGAAATACATCAAAATCAACACGAACGTACCTAAACCTGCACTACCCAAGCTGCAAAGGACTCAAATACAAATCAACTTACACGTCCAGTTTTTCCTACATAAGCACACAACTGTGGAACGCATTACCAAAAGCCTTGAAAACAACGAACGACCACCTAAACTTCCGGAAAACACTAAAAACTAACCTGTTTAAAAAGGCATACCCTACCAACCAAACATAAAAACCTGACCGCTGCAACACAACAAAACTATAACATAGTATGGACATAATAATAACAAAATACATCATGGACACAACACAATTCTCCCGAGTACGACGCCCCTATATGGCCATGCCACATGAACCTTATCCTATCTCATGTGGCTATACCACATGAACCTATCTCTACATCACTCTGTATTTGTTTACACCGGAGTCTGCAATCACATCTCCGGCACTATGTAAGCCACATTGAGCCTGCAAATAGGTGGGAAAATGAGGGGTACAAATGTAATAAATAAAATAAATAATGGTTAACATTCTCAATGGAAAAGGGTAGATAGTGGGGTTCCCCAAGATTCTGTGCTGGGACTGTTCCTTTTTAACACATTTATAAATGATCTAGAGATGGGAGTACTAGCGAGGTAATTACATTTGCTGACGACACAAAGTTATTCAAAGTTATTCCACTCATTATCTTATAGACCTCTAACATATCTGCCCTCAGCCGCCTTTTCTCCAAGCTGAAGATCCCCAGCCTCTTCAGCCTTTCCTCATAGGGAAGTCATCCCATCCCCTGAATCATCTTTCTCACCCTTCTCTGCACCTTTTCTAATTCCACTATATCTTTTTTGAGATACCGCAACCAGAATTGAACACAATATTCAAGGAGCAGTCGCACCATGGAGCGATACAAAGGCATTATAACATCCTCATTTTTGTTTTCCATTCTTTTCCTAATAATACCTAACATTCTATTTGCTTTCTTAGCCGCAGCAGCACATGGAGCAGAAGATTTCAATGTATCATCAATGATCACCTAGATCCCTTTCTCGGTCCGTGACTCCTAACATGGAACCTTGCTGATGCAGTTATAGTTTGGGTTCCTCTTTCCCACATGCATCACTTTGCACTTGCTCACATTAAACGTCATCTGCCATCTAGACGCCCAGTCTCCCAGTCTCGTAAAGTCCTCTTGTAATTTTTCACAATCCTCCTGCGATTTAACAACTTTGAATAACTTTGTGTCATCAGCAAATTTAATTACCTCACTAGTTACTCCCATCTCTATGTCATTTATAAATATGTTAAAAAGCAGCGGTCCCAGTACAGACCCCTGTGGAACCCCACTAACTACCATTGAGAATACTGACCATTTAATCCTACTCTCTGTTTTCTATCTTTTAACCAGTTTTTAATCCACAATAGATTACTACCTCCTATCCCAGGACTCTCCAATTTCCTCTGGAGTCTTTCATGAGGTACTTTGTCAAACACCTTCTGAAAATCCAGATACACTCTGAGGCATATTTTCAAAGCACTTAGCCTCCCAAAGTTCCATAGAAACCTATGGAACTTAGCCTCCCAAAGTGCTTTGAAAATATGCCTCAATATCAACCAGCTCACCTTTATCCACGTTTGTTCACCCCTTCAAAGAAATGGGGACTTGGGGAAAATCCATTACTTATTTCTAGGATAAGCGGCATAAAATGTATTGTACTGTTTTGGGAGCTTGCCAGGTACTTGTAACCTGGATTGGCTACATTTGGAAACAGGATGCTGGGCTTGATGGACTTTCAGTCTGTTTCAGTACGGCAATGCTCATGTTCTTATGATTCTCCCTGGTTCCGTGAACATGCACCTGCACTGCTCATGCATGTGTAGGCAATTTCGGCCCCGCAACAATGCCCTAACCACAACACCAAGGACAGCCACAATACCCATACCCCTAATGTAGCTTTCAATGCCAATTTCTCTTTATGGCCCCCAACAGCCTCCTTTTCTCCTCTCTGATCTCCTGTTAGTGGCTCCCGAAAATGGAGCCGACACCCCCAAACCTCGGAGCAATTTTCATAAACTGCTCCAGAGCACTTCCGGTTTGCAAGAGATTGTACCAGACCAGCACCATACAGCCCAGTAGCTCCCAGAACACTTCTCACCCCAACTATTACACAAGGCTTTGGGCACAAAAGCTTATCATCTTGGTGGGCTTGTTAGGAAAAGCTAGGCCTATCTACAGCCAATACCACAGGAAAGGGAAAATTAGGTTCTTACCTTGGTAATTTTCTTTCCTTTAGTCATAGCAGATGAATCCATTACGAATGGGTTGTGTCCACCTACCAGCAGGGGGAGATAGAGAGCGCTGAAAAACCATAGTGCCTCTTGGCCAGCTAGCTCCATCTGCCTCTCAGTATTTGAAGCTTCCAAACCAGTATTACACCGCAAAGTAGAATAACATGAACTTTCCTCACAGCGAACAGTAATTAAGGAGGGACGAACTCAACCTCCTGTAACAGAACAGAAATCCTGAAGACTGTTTTCCAACTTCTCCCAATGAGGGAACATATCTACAGGAAAAACTGAACCCAAAACAGCATCAATCAATCAATCAATCAATCAGGGCGGGCTCGTGGATTCATCTGCTATGACTAAAGGAAAGATAATTACCAAGGTAAGAACCTAATTTTCCCTTCCTTGTCATCAAGCAGATGAATCCATTACGAATGGGATGTATCAAAGCAATCCCTAGATAGGTTGGGAACAGGCCACACCACGCGCCAGCACTTGTGCTCCAAAATGCGCATCCCTCCTGGCAGCCACATCCAGCCTGTAATGTCGAGCAAATGAGAGCTTAGAAGCCTATGTCGCTGCACTGCATATCTCTTGAAGAGAGAGTGCTCCAGTTTCGGCCCTAGAAGAGGAAATCGCTCTTGTGGAATGTGCCTTAAAGGCTTCAGGCGGAGGCCAGCCAGACAGCAGATATGCTGAAAAAAAATAGCTTCTTTGAGCCAATGAGCCAGAGTAGCTTTAGACGCTGGAGACCCTCTGCAAGGACCTGACAACAAAACAAAAAGGTGATCAGAGGTCCTGAAAGCATTTGACATGCGCAGATACTGCAACAGAGCCCTTCGCACATCTAGAAGGTTCAAATGCAGAAATGGGTCTCGTCAGGACAGCACCTGGAGCTCAGACACCCGTCTCGCCGAAGTAATGGCCACCAAAAAGACCGTCTTTAGGGTCACATTCTTCTCCGAAGCTCGCACAAGTGGCTCGAACGACGAACACTGAAGGGCCTTTAAAACTAACCCCAGGTACAAGGCCAGACATGGAGCCCGCACAGGAGGACGGAACCGAAGCACCCCTCTAAGAAACCGTGCCACCTCCGGATAAGCAGCCAGGGAGAGGCCAGCCACCTTCCCCCGAAACATGCTAAGGCTGCAACTTGAAAACGCAGGGAATTATAGGCCAAGCCTTTTTGTAAACCATCCTGCAAAAAGTCAAGTATCAGCGAGACAGAAGCCCGCATGGGCTCGAGTAGCATAACAACTGCACACAAATGCCCGTAAGGCTAGGCCTGAAATCTCAAAGGACCGTTTGACTGCTGATTCCAGACGTCGGTCCTGCATGTCCTTCAGGGCGACCCCTCCCTCTACTGGGAGGGTAGTCTTTTTCGTCACAGCCGTGATTAGGGCATCCACTTTAGGCACGGCCAAGCGTGCCAAGTGCTCATCACTCAGAGGGTATAAGTGCGCCATTGCCCTGGCAACTTTCAAAGGCCCCTCAGGGTCAGCCCATTGAGCCGAAATAAGCTCTTGGTCATGCAAAGGAAAGGCTCGAGCAGGCTTCTTAGTACTTGCCATCCTCAGATTACCAGAGGAGGCTTCGCCCATCACAGGATCTTCAATAGAGAGAGCCTGTAAGGCATCAGAAATAAGCGCTGGCAGCTCCTCGCGGTGGAAAATCCTAACCGCAGTGGGATCATCTGGATCCAGTGGCAATCCTACACCTTCCTCTGGCTCTTCGGACCACGAAGGCCTGCCAGACCCCTCAGAATTCCCACAGCCCAACCATGGGGGGGGGGAGGGGAGTGCACCACTCTCTGAAGGGGAATTTACCCTTCTGCGCTTGTCTTGCGGCCAACTGTCTGGGGAAAAAACCCTGACGGCAATCCCGGGAGAGGAACCAGGTAACAACGCAGAGTCTGCGGCAGAGCTCTTTTTAACATGAACGCTTTATGTAAAAGCAACACAAACTCAGGGGAGAAAGGCTCACCCTGGCCTCCCGGTTCCAATCCGGGGTAAGCAGCTCTTCTAGTAGCCTCCATCCGAGGCTCCCCTTCGGCCTCAGACCCCTCCGCACCTGCGGAGGTCGAGCCATGCCGCGCATCCAAGATGGCACCCGCTGCCAGCTCCACCGAGCGGGAAGAAACCTCGCTCGCCATGCTCGGGCCGGCCCTGACGTCTGAAGAGCCCTATTTACAGAGCCCCGCTGAGGATCTGCGCTTGCCACAACATGAACAACACTTAACAACCTCCGCAGCCATCGCCGAAAACGGCGGAAAATTTCAAAATGGCGGATTCGCGCCAAAACATCCTGATCGCGGGCCCTCCCCGGAGGAGCTACAAGACTCTCTTACCTCACCAGACCAAGTCACAGAGCTCCAGTCACGCTGCATAGACAGAAGGAAGCCTCAGAATCACAGCGCTAAGAAGCGTGTCACTTTTTTTTTTTTTAATGCTGTGAGGAAAGTTAGAGGCAACTGCTACAGAGGCACTCCGGAGGTCCAAGAGAGTGGGAAAGGCAGGGAAAGAACATACCAATGTGCCTGCATCCACATAGAAGAGTGTGGGAAAGGCAGAGAAAGGACATACCAATGTGCCTGCATCCACATAGAAGAGTGTGGGAAAGGCAGGGACAGGGCAAACCTATATGCCTGCATCCACATAGGGGGAAGGGTAAGGCAGGGAAAGGGCTAACCTATGTGCCTTTAAAGTGAAGCTGCAATAGCCACAACACCCCTGCTACAACTGGCAAAAGCCCAGGAGCCACCCCAGGCAGATTTTTGAAGGAGCTGAATAAGCTGCGTCCAACCCTGCTGGGGAGATAGAGAATACTGAGAGGCAGATGGAGCTAGCTGGCCAAGAGGCACTATGGTTTTTCAGTGCTCTCTATCTCCCCCTGCTGGTAGGTGGACACAACCCATTCATAATGGATTCATCTGCTTGATGACAAGGAATATCTTGTTATTCAAAGTCTCTATGCTAAGCTGAGGCACCTGAGTTTCTGGCCTAACAATCTCCAGACTCAGTGCTATAATGACCCTCCTTGCGAAAGAGCTCATGTGGGACCCACTGAGCAGTCAACCATTTTTAAAGACAACTATGCAGGTTTGTTGTCTAGACCACTGGAAAATTCCTGGAAAACAAAGTAAATCTCTGACCATGAAACCATGGAGGACCCACTAATATGTCTCTTTCTTAGAGGTTCAACTTCCCTGCTAGTAGGAAGATCTTCAAATATCTGGATCTTTTCCATGCATCAGATTTAAACAAATTTTTACAACCTCATGATTCAAGTGCATCAGACAGACACTCTGGAAAGTAACGGAATCTCAGAGACATGTTTCAACCTCCACCAAGTTCAGCTGATCTTCTGGGCTCTTCCTGTCTGAGATACCTCCCACATGTAACATACAAAATACTGCAATTAAGCAGCTGGCTTTGAAAGTATGAAGCATAATCCCAAAGAGTCATTGCATTTCCCGGTCTTTAGGGGACTCATTCTCAACATTCCAAAGCCTGCCTTGGTGCAGATGGAAAGATGTATGTGGAAACCCTGATGATCTAATCCCCTCCCTCCCAAAAAAAGGGTGCAACTGTGAGCCTAGAAACTCCTGAGATGCTTGAGTTTATCCATGGAAGTTAACATTTGGTATGATCCTACCTATGGAAACCAAGTATCACGAGTTGCCAAATTGGAAATCCTGCCTTACAGCCAATATTCAACCCACCGCAGTCTGTGGTTTTTAAGCTTCTGACAGCCATGGGAAGAATTAAGCATGGATGTTCAATGTTGGACCACGTCCAGGCATCGACACTGAATATCTGTTTCGGCCACTGACCCAAAGATTATACAGGCACTGGTTGATATTCAATGCTGGCATCTGCATAGCTAAATAGGCAAATTGGGCCACACAAAAAGCAGTCCTATCTATCCATTTAGCTGCGGGCATCAGCACTGAAAAATGGCTGGTGCTTGTATAACTGCTGCCTCCTCCCTGACTGCAAACATCCGATACTATGCGCACAGTACCATGGCAGTCAAAGAGATTCTCAACTACACCATGCGGTTAAGAGCAACTGAATACATGGGGACAGTCCATAGAGGGAATTACCTTGCATGTGCGGCAGTTGCAACCCCAGACAAAAGCATTTGGGGGGGGGGGGGAAGGACTTGAACAGAGTGGCAGTTACAACCCCAACTACAGAGCTTTGTAGCAGACTCCAAGGGCCATGCTGGTCTTTATCACTTACTATGTTATTACTATTTGAATTTTTAACATGCCAAAAAAAGGAATCTTCTTAACGTTAGGAAAAAAAAATTCAAGCCTAATGGTTACGATCTTAGGCAAGTCATTTAACCCTCCCTTGCCTCAGGTACAAAATCAGATTGAGAGCCCTTGAGGGACAGAAAATATCTATTGTACTTGAACGTAAACCACTTCCATAGCTTTCAGGCTTGCAGGTGGTACTTAAAAACTAAAAACATTACAGGTCAGGACCTCTTTAATTTAATCTAAAATATAAATGCACAAATTTTAAAAGCCCAGTTTTTTAGGCCTTACTTTATTAAATAGTATGAAACACTGGTCTCCCACATACCACTTGTAAGACTCTGCTACATGGTCTAGCTGCACAGATGGCAGCTACAGGTAGTCTGTACATGAGATTGTCTTCGTTTATCACCTGAAGCATAGGCGCTATAAGCATGCCTCCCACTACTGAGTCATGAGAATACCACGCCAATACCTTTTTATTCTTCAGAGCTCAACAGCTCTGGTGACATAGTCCTTTCCTGCCTGAAACTAGCACAAAACACAAAAAAAAGTGCAAAAGTGATGTGTAAAAAAGGCAGCGAGACAAAACTGGCATGATGGATCTTCATTTGAAGTTGCTGTTTCAGCAACACACCCTGCACAGCTGGAAATGAAGGACTGTTCAATTATTAAGGCATTTCAATAATTTCATGGTACTTCACCTGACAAAAAAAAAAGTGATCAAGAACAATGAAATAGAGACAGAAGAGAAGCCATCTTTATCTTGAAGTGCTTCACCTTCCTATGATGCATTACAGACGATGTTGTCATTCAGCACAACGTTGGAAGAGGCAGAGGCAGAGGAGCAAAGGAAGAAATGGCACTTTTTGGGTGCACTAATTTATACAGAAAAAGTTGAGAGGTCAATACTCAAAAGATCAAGGCACATCATTACAAAAGTCGGGTGCCTAGCTCTGTCAAAATTTTAAAATTCCCGCCAAGCGCAGGGCCTAGGGAGGAGTCAGGAGAAGGGAAGCAAATATTAGGCACTCAATCGCCAATTCCTAGCACTAGGCATTCAAGTTAAGGGACCAAAGTTAGGTGAGTGAATAGCAGTCCAAGAGGCCTCAGTTTTAGGTTCCTAAAGTTTGCTGCTCAGATGTATTTAGTTTTCTATATTGGTCCTTAAATTTTGGGAACTAATGGCTACAAGTGGGAAAGGAAATTATTTCTTCCAAGTGACAAGCCACTGTGATATTGGAAGAGATTCTTCTCTGGACTTTTGCCACTGTATGATTTTGGGTGCCTGCCATTTGGGTCCAGAAGAGCTTCCAAAAGCAGCCAAAAAGGAGTGGCGCAAGGCCCAGGAAGAGAGCTTCCATGGCAGACAGAACAAAATGGCACCAGGCCTAGAAAGAAGTAGCAGCTGCTGGAGCCAGGTTTTGTGAGGGGAGGGAAGGGGAGTCAGACATGGGTAAAAGCAGATGTTGTAGGCAGTCAGACAGGAAAGTTCTAGACCTCATAGAAAATTGGGCCAAAATCTCAAACTTAAACTAAATAGAGATAAAACTAAATTCCTGGTACTATCCAGAGCAAACAATCCCACAATCAACCAAACAACATACCCTACTGAATCACAACTAAAAATATTAGGAATTATTCTAAAAATAAACATCTATCTCTTGAAAATCAGATTTCACTGCAACACAACATATGTAGGATGCAAAGAAAACATGCTGAAATCACTGCAGACTGTCCAAAACACGGCAGCAAGACTAATATTCAAAAAGTCGAAATATGATAAGAGTAACCCCACTGCTTGACTTGTCATGTTACACTGGTTCCCAATTAAGGCTGAGACTATTTTTTAAAACTGGCATGCTAATTTTCAAACTACTGTTTGGTATGTCTCCTGATTACATTTTAGCCTTGACTGAACTATCATCAAGAAATGCCAGTCCTGGAACCAGAGGCTTACTTACACTACTCAACTGCAAAAACATAACCTACAAATCCATTTATACAGCTAGATTTAGCTATCTGGGCTCCAAATGGTGGAATTCAATTCCCAAGGTCATAAGAAGTATTACTATCTCCAGGTCAGAAAAGATCTAAAAACCTATCTATGCAAGAAATTTTATGATTAAGCAGTCCATCAATAACTGTTCCTTACTGCTTGTAAGTGTGTAATAGCAATGTAATGTCTCCTTACTGTTAAATGTAAGCCACACTGAACCAAAACTTGTTTTTGGATAACTGTGGGATATAGGGGAGAATAAATAAATAGGATCCAAGTAGGAGGCATCACTGGCAGGACAGCGGGGGCCTAATATAAAGGAAAGAAAAGAAAGAAAGAAAGAAAGAAAAAAAAAAAAGCAAATATCAAAAGCAAAAAAACAAACAGAAAAAGCTGTAAGATTTTTTTTCCCTTGGCTCCTAAAAGGTTAGACGGTGCCCAAGCTTCCAAAAACATTTTAACCCCCCCCCCCCCCTTCCCTACTATCTCATGCTAATGCTAGTAACCTCAGATTTTCAAAAGATAAATGTGTCAAATAATTCAAGAGATATTGCTCAAAGAGCTTCGTGCAGAACAATACCACCTTAGAACTACAATTCATACCAAAGGGGATCCAGATGCTTATACAGCAGTAACTCCAGCCAAAAAAAACGTGTAGAACAGTGAAAACTACAAGAATTCATAGAAAAATACCACAAAACAGCGTTACTTTTTCTTTTTCTCTCAAGAAGCTTGGTTTGGTTTTCTAATACAGATGTTAAAAGTTCAGCTGCGCAACTTGTCTTGTTCGTGGTTATCTGCTTCAAACCAACATTGTGTTTTCTTAGCATATTTTAACAATTTGAAAAGCGCTATACATGTGGGCGTCAGGCAGTCCCTCTTGCAGGAACTGCTCAGAGATCGTTCTGAACAATAGCGAATGCCCCTTCTGAGTTGTGCCTTGATACCATCTTTCATCATAAAGAAAAACATTTATCATATTGCATTACCCAAGGGAAAAAAAAGCTTTAACAAACACCTAAGGTGCACTAGACATTCTTGTTGATACCTGAATTTAAGGGGAAAAATGAGGTCCAAAACTATGTAGTCATAGGAGTTTGGCCGAGAGCATTACTTGTGCATACAGAGAACGCCAACATCTGTTTCTCATTCTAGCAGCACAGAAAATAGGCTGAAATTTCAAAATCACTAGAGGCTAGATTTACTAAAGCACACTAACACCATCAGAATGCATTAATAAATCATCCCCATTCCATAAAACGGACCATGTAATAAATAACACCAATGCATATTTACACTAGTATTATATAACGGTTTAGGCGCACCCTGAAGCTGTTATAGACCTTGCATTAGCACGCCCCATTGTGGCACCTAAAACAAGGTTCCAAGTTATAGTGGCAGGAGAGTACAGGGACAGAGCTGGAACTCATCCAGGAACCGCTGATACTCCGTGCGTGTTTCCAGGTAAAGTACTTGACTAATCAGAACAGCAAACAGCTTAGCAGGGTTTAAAAAAAGGTTCAGATAATTTCCTATGAGAAAAGTCCACAAACCATTATTAGGATGGACTTGGAAAAATCCACTGCTTATTCCTAGGATAAACAGTAAAAAATGTATTTATTTATTTGTTGCATTTGTATCCCACATTTTCCCACCTATTTGCAGGCTCAATGTGGCTCATGGCAATCGCCATTCCAGAGTAAAAGATACAATTGGTATTACATAAAGAACATGGATAACATAACAGAATTAAGCAATCAGGTATAGAGAGATCACATTCGGAATATCAGGTAAGCGGTGATGCATTACAGTTCCTATGATGGTTCATTGTGGTATGCCTTGTTGAAGAGCTAAGTCTTCAGTGATTTCCGAAAGTTGATTAGGTCGCACATTGTTTTCACGTCAAATGGCAAAGCATTCCACAGCTGTGTGCTCGTGTAGGAAAAGCTGGACGCATGTGTTAATCTGTATTTTAGTCCTTTACAGTCGGGGAAGTGAAGATTCAGGAATGTGCGTGTTGATCTTTTAGTGTTCCTGGGTGGCAGATCAGTGAGGTCTGACATGTAGGCCGGGGCACCTCAGTGAATGATTTTATGAATCAGAGTGCAGACCTTGAACGTGATACGTTCTTTGAGTGGAAGCCAGTGTAGCTTTTTTCTTAGGGGTTTGCCACTTTCGTATTTTGTTTTACCAAATATGAGTCTGGTGGCAGTGTTTTGGGCTGTTTGAAGTTTCTTGATGGATTTGTTCTTTACAGCCAGTATAAAGTGCATTGCAGTAGTCTAGATGATTTAGCACCATTGATTGTACCAGGTTGCGAAATATATCCCTTGGGAAGAAAGGTTTTACTCTTTTGAGTTTCCACATTGAATGGAACATCTTCTTTGTTGTATTCTTCACATGGCTTTCAAGTGTGAGATTTCGGTCAATGGTAACTCCAAGAATTTTCAGGGTGTTTGAAACGGGAAGGGAAAAGTTTGGTGTGATTATAGTAGTGAATTTACATGCATGGATTGTCCTAAAAATGCATAATACTGATTGGTCAGAATAGAAGTCGGATAGGGAATTCATAAAGCAGTCGAGAAATTCAAATGGCATTTTAAAATATATACAGTCAGCTACTGTACAGTTTTTGATCTCAAGAAGATATAGTTACAAGAAAATACCCCCAGACAAACAACCAGGGCCAGTCTTAGAAAGTGCAGGGCCCTGTGCAGACCAATTTGGTGGGGCCCCACCCTAGCCCCGCCCCACCCTAGCTCCGCCCCATTGATAAGATTATTCCATTTTTAGAAAATAGTATATTAGGTTTCATTTCCCTTTGAGCTAGGGAGGAAAACACCCTACAGCAAGAAAGGCAGCAGGCTTCTTAAATGAATCCCTATGTACAAAACCACAAAAACTAATCTAGCAGTGTAATTGACAAAACAAAAAAAGTACATAAGAACAATATATCACTTTTTAGGAATATATATGACAAAGTTGAAAACCAAAAAGCAGTAGAAATGCTGGCATTGAAAATGATGCAAAATATTGAAATATGTTAACCATTGTAAAAACATAACCTTTTATAAAAATATGTTCATCTACCAAGGTGTGAGGTGAATCACAGAATATTGGACCTAAGAGAAATCTGATCATTTCCATAGATCACCTATTAGGGAATCATATAAATAACAAATGAGAAATATTGAAGTAAAATAAACAAAGAAAAAAATTAATGATTGAAAAGATTCATCCGCTCTTTTTCTATTTTGAACAAAATAACAGCATACAAAAAGAATCCAGAACCTGGACTTCTCTTAATCCTCTTAACTATTGGGCTATTCCTTCACTCCATAAAAAAAGAAACCACCAATAAATAGCAAAAAAGCATTAAGATTCATGATGAATCTTAATGCTTTTTTGCTATTTATTGGTGGTTTCCTTTTTTATGGAGTGAAGGAATAGCCCAATAGTCTTTAAAATTGTGAAACAGTATAATAGAGAGGGAGGAATGAAGGGAAAGGCCTATGACAATGGAAATGAGCAGTTAGCAACATGACGAATTATCAGGTTCCATTTGCAAAGCAACAAGACCACTTAATTTAAAAAGGTTCCTCTTATAAGAAAAAAAAGCTATCACACCACAGCGATGGCTCACCTTGGACCAGGTTCCAGCTTTTCCCGCTCAGTGACTCCCGCCCTCGCGGAAACAGGAAACACCTCATCAGAAGGCAGGACATTGAGCAGGAAGTAAAAAGCTGGAGAGGTGAGCCGTTGGCGTCGCTGCAACTGTCTGTCGCCAGGGCAGTCGCTGGCTCGCTGCAAATGTCGGAGTCTGGTCCGGGGAGCTAAGCTGACGGCGGGCCCAAGCGGGGGGTGGGCGCCGGTGGCGGGAGTGGTCGATTGGACGAGCGGCATCATGATGCGCATTGCGGTCGTCCGAGTGGACGTCGGAGGCAGAGTTGAGGCGCGGGGCCCCCTTAGGCGCAAGGCCCTATGCGGCCGCCTCTGCCTAAGACCGGCCCTGCAAACCACATTCTTACCAGGATGCTTTAATAGTTGCAGAATTACAATAGGCAGATGAATGGCATTAGAACATGCACCAGATCATCTAAAGGGGTCACTGGAAGAAAAGCATGGCACCCACAAATGTCTGCCTAATGTTATAGATCTCAAAAGATACAAGGTGAGGGCATTCGAGAATGCAGATTTTACACCTCTAACTTTGGTCCAAACGTATGAAAATCTAGTCCCCCTGTGAGTGTAAGAGTAGCCAAGTGGTTAGTGCAGCAGACTTTGATCCTGGGGAACTGGGTTCGATTCCCACTGCAGCTCCTTGTGACTGTGGGCAAGTCACTTAACCCTCCATTGCCCCAGGTACAAAATAAGTACCTGTATATATGTAAACCGCTTTGAATGTAGTTGCAAAATACCACAGAAAGGCGGTATATCAAGTCCCATTTCCCTTCCCTGTCACTTTATCCAATAAATCCAATAAAAGATAACCGTCCACTAGTAGAGACTAAGGAAGTAAGGCCCCACAAATCTTCATTTGGTAAGTGACATCCAATACAAAGAATAAAGGGCAAACAATGCATGCAGATGATCTACAGCTGAAAGGGAGAGCTCTCATTTCCTAACTCACCTCCCCTAGGACTCCTGGTGATTCTTATGACTGCAGGGTTGAACTCATTCTCACACCTGCTCTCCAACATTTCCTCACCTCCTTTATAGCAAGAAGGCTGTTCTCACTGGCTCACAACCTATTCCCCACCCTTAAATGCAGCAGAAAATTGATCCTGTAGATCATCAAATGCAGTAAGAGACCTCAGCTGAGGTGAGCCACCTTTTTAGAATATATTTATTGCATGCCCCAAAACAACACAGAGAATAAAATGAAAATTACCAATCCACTGAAAACAGCTGCGTTTCTTTATTTTCCTCCAGATGCTGTCTACTTTCCACAGCTTCCTCCATAGGGTTATCTCAAGCAGGGTTCTGGGGGGGAAAAAACAAACCACACAACCCTTGTCACATTTCCAGACATTGCAATCACATTTCTTACTTCAAGTATCATAATGTCAATGAGAAAAGCAAGAATCTTAAAGTTTTGATTAAGTATTGAATATAATTTAATAATGTACTGAAGAGTCATGGTACATCTTGTGAGTAATGTTTTACCATGTAGTTTGGTTGTACATACAATAAAAAAAATTACAAAAAAATAAATAATAAAAAGAAAAGAAAGGCAAGAATCACTTTCCACCAAAGCCAAGTCAAGTTTTTTTGAAGCAGCAGCTTTTTTGTTCCACAATCACAGCAAAGGCACAGCCACAAGGACCAAGTGCCTGGGAACAAAACCCAAAACACCGAGCCCCTCCCCCCCCTCTTCTTTTTTTTTTTTTAATTAAGCCAAATTAAAGCAGTGGAACTGAGCAAAGGGAGAGGAAGCCCACAAAACAGTGGCAGTGGGACACCAGCGGTGGAGGAGAGGGGCCTGGGAGAACCAGGTATGCACCCTAAAGCCAGCACTGAGCACATTCAACTACCCAGGAGACCTAGGCTAGGAGCACCCGTCACAGAGGAATTCAGGATCTACAGGATGTCCGTCCATCCACCTGCAGGAGACAGAGATATACTAACTTTGGGAAGAGCTATCTGTCCTATCTCCACCTGCTGGTAGTCGGACACAACCCACTAGTTAATGGATTCATCTACTGCTGAAGCTAAGGAAATTAATGTTCCTATGCTGCAGAAGCTGAAACTCCATGTCCCATAGGAATACACTGGGAATACTTTTCTCTAGAACCAATAGTCTCATCTGGCCCATTTTAGAACTCAGTCTGGCCATTATTCAGCCAGCAGTGGTCAGCGTTTTTTAAATGCTTACCATCACTGGCTACATTAGCCCCAGATATTCATCGCCGGGCAATGTCCAGCACCGGCACAGAATATCGGGGGCTAAATCAAGTGGGGCTGGCCGCCAGAGCTTATGCAGTTCCTAGCCAATATTCAGCCGGGGCCTGCATAAAACACTCGCCTCCACCTTCCCTCCTCTCTTCTTTCCTGTACACATTAATTGATTTGATTTGCTTACTTTATTTTTTGTCTATTAGATTGTAAGCTCTTTGAGCAAGGACTGTCTTTCTTCTATGTTTGTGCAGCGCTGCGTACGCCTTGTAGCGCTATAGAAATGCTAAATAGTAGTAGTAGTAGTAGTAGTTATGCAGATCTGAGCTGAACATAGGCCGAGACCTGCATAACTGGGTTTTCATTTCTAAGTGCTGCCGACCCACCTCATCCTCAAAAAGCTCCCCTCCTTACCCCCTCCCCCTCAGCCCATAAGACTCAAAATTCGCCCCCCCCCCCCCCGGGGCCTACCTGATAATCCTGCTGGTCCTAGTAGGGGCAGGAGCGAAGTCCACTCGCTCCTGCCTCTTGAGATTGTCATGACCTCTCACAGTACTACACAAGTACTGTAAGCTGCCACAAGAGGTCACGACAACTAGAAAGGTCTGAATTAATGGGGCCAGAGGAGCTGAAAAATATTAAACACAGGTGCCAAAATTGATCCTTGTGAAACACCACAATTTAAGGGAAAAGAAGTAAATGATAACTTTAACCTCTGCACAGTAAAAGTACACCCTTGTACAGAAGATTGAAACCAATCAACTATAGTATCTGTCAGAGCAACATCAGCTAGTCTAAATTTATTACATCAAAAGCTGATTTCAAATCTAAAAAGATGAGTAATACTGCTTTATCCTGATCTAAGTGCATAGGGAGAGGAATGACAGAAGGAAAAAGGAGGTGGTGATGCCCCTGTATAAGACTCTGGTGAGACTTCATTTAGAATATTGTGTACAATTCTGGAGACTGTACCTTCAAAAAGTTAACAGGATGGAGTCTGTCCAGAGGGCGGCTACTAAAATGGTCGGTAATCTTCGTCATATAGCGTACTGGGACAGATAAAGATCTCAATATGTATTCTTTGGAAGAAAGGTGGGAGAGGGGAGATATGATAGAGACATTTAAATACCTACGCAACATGAATGCACAGAAGCCGAGTCGCTTTCAATTGAAAGGAAGTTCTGTAGGGGGCATAGAATGAAGGTGAAAGGGGATAAACTCAAAAGTAACCGAGGAAATGCTTCTTCAAGAAAAGGGTGGTGAATTCATGGAACGGCCTCCCAGTGGAAGTGGTGGAGACAAAAACAGTACCTGAATTCAAAAGAGCTTGGTGTATGCACATAGGATCTCTTAGGGCGAGGAAGGGATAGTAGATGGCGTAGATGGGCAGACTGGATAGGCCATATGCTCTTTCTGCCTAAATTTTTTCTGTTTCTATGCTTTTATTGAATGAAAGTTTCATACCTATTAAAGCAGTTTCAGTGCTGTGATATTTTCTAAAGCCCGTTTGGTTAGGATGAAAAACATTTGCATTTTCTACAAATTATTCTAGATGTGTAAAAACCACTTTCTCCAAGAGTTTTGATACAAATGATAAATTAACTAGCAGGCAGTGGGTTATTTTTTTTCAATGATGAATATTTTAATCATGGATATACCTATGCCAACTTCCAACAGCCTGGAACAATATCATTTACCAAACTAGCAGTAATCATAGCATTTATACAACAAACTAATATAAGAAACTAGGGGCCCTGTTTACAAAGATGCGTAAGTGTTTTTAGCTCGTGCTAAAAATTAGCGAGCACTAACCGTGTAGATGCCTATAATATTCTTATGGGTGTCTACACAGTTAGCGGACCTTTGTTAACAGGGCCCTAGGTACTGATGGAACACTTTCATTAATGAAGATGAAATTGGGTCATGGCATGACATTGTAGGCTTTGTGGACTGTAAGACCTTTTAAAAGAAGACAGAGAGGGAATTGCAAACTTTGAAAAAAATACTTTGTATTAGAAGACTTTTAGTATTTTCAACATTCAGAGAGACTTTCCTGCTTATAATCGAACGAGAAAAACGCCCAAGTTCCGACCTAAATCGGGAGATGGACGTTTATCTCACAAAAACGAATAACGCGGTATAATCGAAAGCCGAACTTGGACGTTTTCAACTGCACTCCAATGCAGAAGCGTACAAAGTTGACGGGGGCGTGTCGGAGGCGTGGTGAAGGCAGGACTGGGGCATGGTTATCACCCGAACAGAGATGGGCGCCTTTCGCCGATAATGGAAAAAAAGTATGCGTTTGTAGCTAGAATTTAGGGCACTTTTCCTGGACCCTGTTTTTTCACGAATAGGGCCCCAAAAAGTGCTCTAAATGACCAGATTACCACCAGAGGGAATCGGGGATGACCTCCCCTGACTCCCCCAGTGGTCACTAACCCCCTCCCACCACAAAAAAATGATGTTTCACAACTTTTTATTTTTACCCTCAAATGTCATACCCACCTCCCTGGCAGCAGTATGCAGGTCCCTGGAGCAGTTGTTAGGGGGTGCAGTGGACTTCAGGCAGGTGGACCCAGGCCCATCCCCCCCTCCTACCTGTTACAATTGTGCTGCTTAATGCTTAGTCGTCCAACCCCCCCCCCCCCCAAACCCACTGTACCCACATGTAGGTGCCCCCCTTCATTCCTTAGGGCTATAGTAATGGTGTAGATTTGTGGGCAGTGGGTTTTGAGGAGGATTTGGGGGGGCTCAACACACAAGGGAAGGGTGCTATGCACCTGGGAGCTCTTTTACCTTTTTTTTTGTTTTTGTAAAAGTGCCCCCTAGGGTGCCCGGTTGGTGTCCTGGCATGTGAGGGGGACCAGTGCACTACGAATCCTGGACCCTCCCACGAACAAATGCCTTGGATTTATTCGTTTTTGAGCTGGGCGCTTTCATTTTCCATTATCGCTGAAAAACAAAAACACCCAGCTCACAAATTGTCGAATAAAACATGGACGTCTATTTTTTTTTCGAAAACATGCAACCTTCAACACAAACTACATGTGTCTGTTCCCAGACACACGCATGTCATCTCTATGGTTCTACAATTGTCTCTTTTGTTTTCTCCCCTCCCCCCCAACCCCCCCCCCCCTCCCCACTCACCTCACCCAGGGTTGCTCTCACTCCTTAGCCTATCAGTCCATTGTCATTTGTTTATATGTTGATCAGGTAACTTCGTGCTGCTGGTGTTAATGTATCCCACAAGGGCACCCAACGGCGCGTAAATTCCTGTTTGTACCTGGGGGGTTGTCTGTTCATTTCCAATCGCTCAAAACGCATTAGTTCTAGCATGCCTCCCCTCCAGTATTGTATTGAGGGTCCTCCGGGGGCCAGCCAGGCCCTTAGAATTGCTTTTTTTGCCAATATGGTAGCTCTCAGAGCAAAATGCCGCATTCCTCTCGGAGCGGGGCGTGGAAGCCACAAGCTGCCAAACAGAAGTTCTGGTTGGGGTCTCCACATCACTCGCCACATCCGTGAGATCTCCTGCAACAGGTCTCTCCAAAAGTCCCGAATTTTTGGGCATGTCCAAAACATGTGGCCCAGCCCCGCTCCTTCCATCCCACACTTCGGGCACGCCCCATCCGGGGAGAGCCCCATATGGAAAGCTCGTCTGGGTGATACGTGCGCTCTGTATAGCACCTTGTACTGGAGTTCCCAATGTCCCGCAAAAGCAGTGCATTGCTTCATGCCTAAAATATGTGCTTTTATAGTCTCTTTTTTTATAGTAATTCCCAAGTCCATACTCCAGACTTCTGCCAGATGCTTACAATCCAGTTCTGAGTAATTATCCCTAATATATCTGTGATGATAGGCCAGAGGAACCTTCTGTTGTGCCCGAAAGGAGAATGCCTCTGCCAGTTCTTCCTGTGCATCCTCTGCCAATGATTCCCACGGTAGACCTCTGACATAATGTCGCAATTGAGCATAGTAAAAAGTATCCGTGGGAGCCAGCTTATAGCTGCGGCTTAATTCTGCGAAAGTCTTTATGCGGCCTTCCTCAGAAACTACGTGGAACAAAAAGCTGATGCCCTTTTTACTCCAGGTGCGGAATGCTTTGTGCAGCGACCCCGGGGCAAAGTCCAGATTACCCACAATTGGTAAGTATGGGGTCACTTCAGGCGTAAAATGGTACAAGCGACAAATCCATTTCCAGACTGCTTGGGCCGAGCTATAAATTCCAGTGTCTTTCAATTCTTGTGCAATTGCGGCCCTCGGCTTATGCATAACATAGCCCAGGTGCATGTCTTGTAACATGTGGCTTTCCAATTCTGTAGCAGAAAAGTCATTGGAGGCTCTATACCAATCATTTATATGGCGCATACCACTAGCCACTGTGATATGTTTGATGCTAAGCAACCCCAGTCCGCCGAATTCTGTTGGTGTCTGAAGTACTGCCAGTGGTATTCGAGCCCGTCTCCCATTCCACAAGAATTTTTGTAGGGCCTTGTTGAACTGCATTTCATCCTTTTGTGTCAAGAAAAAGGGCAGCACTTGAAACATATAGAGCCATTTCGGGATGATCATCATGTTAACCACAGCTATGCGACCCAGGAGTGAGAGCGGGTACCCCTGCCACATCTGCAATTTTGCTTTTGTGGCCCCCATTAAGATAGGTACATTGTTTGCGTACAACTGGGTAAGATCATTTGTAATCGACACTCCTAAGTACTTAAACTTCTCTGTTTCCCAAGTTAAATTCAAACCTCCCTTCCATCTATCCTGGTCTTCTCTTAAGACCGCTAATGCTGTGGATTTCTGTAGATTTAACGTAAATCCAGAGTGGTTACCATACAGCGCGATCTCGCGCAATAAGATAGGTACTGAACCATCTGGATCCTGAAGTATTACCAGCAAATCATCAGCAAAAGCTAGTGTCTTTACCGTATGCTTTCCCATGTCCACTCCATGTATTCCACCCGCCCGCTGTAAACTTCTAAGCAGTGGTTCCAATGTCATTATGAACAGCAGGGGCGAAAGCGGGCAGCCTTGGCGTGTGCCTCGATGGATAGGGAATTCAATACTACGGACCCCATTAACTATCACCGACGCCTTCACCTCTTTGTACAAAGCCCTTATAGCCTCCCGAAACCAACCTTGTATGCCCATGTGCCCCAGCACCCTGAACATGAATTCCCAATCCACTTTATCAAAAGCCTTTTCGGCATCTAGGCTTAGTATCAATGCTGGGGTGTTGGTCATTTTGCACTGTGCCATGGCCAAAAGCAATTTCCTTATGTTCCCCCCTGCTTGCCGTTGCCTAACAAATCCTACCTGTTCCTCCCCAATTATCCTGGGTAGAACCGGAGCCAACCTGTTCGCTAATATTTTGGCTAATATTTTTTGGTCTACATTTATTAGTGATATGGGTCGGTAAGAGCCCGCACAGTCCCCAGGTCTCCCTGGCTTTGGGATCAGCGAAATTAGCGCTATGTTTTCTCCGCGTGGGAGCTCTCCCCGACTGATAGTTTGACTATAATAAGCCTGCAACGCCCCAATCACTGTCTCCGGGAGAAGCTTATAGTACTCCCCAGAAAATCCGTCAGGCCCAGGGGCTGAATGTAGTTTTAGCCCTTTAATTACTACTTGAATTTCTTTGCCCTGAATAGGTCTATTTAGCAAATCAAGATCTTGTTTAAGCAATTTGGGTAACTTTAATGTGTCTAAGTACTCACTTCGCTCTCTCTCGTTTGGTGTGGGATGCTTCGTGTAAAGGTTAGAAAAGTGCTGCACTAAAATATTTGTTATTGCCTCACAGCTTGTTTCCACTTTCCCATTGGCTCCCTTCATTGTTGTAATAACTCTATTTGATTTCCAGGTACTGAGTAATCTGCCCAGTAGGAGTCCCGTTTTGTTCCCATACCTATGTAACTTATATTTCTGGTAAAACTGGGATCTAGTCACTTTCTCGTGAATATGAGAATTCAAAGCTATTTGTATGGCCCTCATATGTTCTCTTGTAGCTACCGTCGGCGAGCAAATATGAGCTCATTTGGCTTTTGCCAGTTTAAGTTCCAGTTGCAAGATCGCTTTAGCTATCTTCCTTTTCTGCTTTTGGACAAACGCTATCACCTCACCTCTTAACACGGCCTTAGCTGCCAGCCAAAACAGAATTGGGTTGTCTTTATGTTCTGCATTGAATTTCACATATTCTTCCCACTTATGTCTTATGTATTCCCGAAATTCACGATTTGTGAACAAATACCCCGGAAAACGCCATCCCGTGCCCATTTGATAATCAGGCGGGGCTTCTATGTCCACCCACACCAACGAATGGTCAGACACTTCTTCGGGACCAATTCCTGACTGCAAAACTCCAGGGAACAAGCTGACAGCTATCATGATATAATCTATTCTTGAGTAAGTACCATGGGCCCTCGATAAATGAGTGAAATCCTTCTCCTCTGGGTGCATTGCACGCCAAACATCCACTACGCCTAATGTCCGCATAAGTGTATTTAGTGCCCGTGCCCTCGGCCCCCCCTTGTTTTGCATCTCGTGGGTGTGAGCAGTCTTTTTCAGGATCAACCACTAAGTTAAAATCTCCCAGGTCTTGTTTTGCATTGTAGAACACAGTTTGACTATGCATTGATAGAACTGTAGGTCATATTCGTTTGGTCCATATAATCCCAAAACCATGTATTCTTTGTTATGTAACCAAAGATTAATGCATACGTAACGGCCCTGCGGATCTTGAGCTATAGCCTCTGCCTTTGCAGCTAAACCTTTTCTTATTAGCAAAGCAACCCCCCTCTTTCTGCCCTCTGCCGAAGCTGAGTGGACTTCACTCACCCAGGTTCGTTTTAACTTTGCATGTTCCTTTTCTGTTAACCTGGTCTCCTGGATGCATGCAATATCTGCGCCATGGCGCTTTAAAGCTGAAAGAATTTTGGACCTTTTCACTGGCGAGGTTATCCCACCTACATTCCAAGTAATTAGCCTTGTCTTTTTAACCTGTGTCTTAGGTGTAATGTCCTCCCATCATAAATTGCAAAAGTCTCTCATTCATCCAACTCCGGAGGCCCAGCCTTCCCCCAGGGTCCCTCCTCACCATTTTGAGTGCCTGCACATGCCATCTATCTCCAGGCCAAAATCGCGCTTTTCGGAAGTGGAACAACCCTATCCCCTCCCCTATGCCCTTCCTTCCCTTCGATCCTTCCCTTCCTACTTCTCCCCAACTACTTTCCCATCCCACTCCCTTCCCTCCCCATTCCCATACCCTTTCAATCCCTTTAATCCCTCTCTGTCCCCTTAAACTAGTCTCCCCGAACCCTTCTCCAGCAAAGAGTTCCAACCTGATCTCATCTGTACTGCCCCCTGGCCCCCCCCCCCCCCAGCTCATCCCATTGTCAAAGCCTATATTACTTATTACCCAACCACTCAAGTCCGGTTCCCATCACAGTGACATCCAATACAGTACATTGTAAGTTTACAACAGTGGGTTATACAGTGGGGGAAATAAGTATTTGATCCCTTGCTGATTTTGTAAGTTTGCCCACTGACAAAGACATGAGCAGCCCACGTCGGGGTCACCACTGTTTTAATTTCCCCTCTGCTAGACCTCTATCTGACTCCTTCACACGGGGGACTAATAGTACCTATTTCATATATCAGGTTCTGTATAGTTTCTCTAACCTCCATCGTCACCCAATCATAAGGGGGTCTGTTCTGGGGTGGCATTAGGAGCCGTAATTGAAAACTAATTCCCATAACTACTGCTTTCTGTTTTTCTAGATCTAGGTATATTCTGGACCATTTATGTTCCCACATAAATCTTATTAAACATCTGTCTAAGTTTCTGCAAAGACTGAGTGTCACTTGTATATGATCTACCTTGTAGGCTAAATGTTAGGTAAAGAGAAGACAGAATCTATAAAAATAGAGACAGAGATAGGTTTAGATAAATAGATACATTTTATTTCTTACCCAAAGACAAGTCTTCAAATTGGTACAAATACAGACATCAGATTCTGGTTTCAACCGCACAGGGCTTCGCCGTCTGACTGAAGCCTTGGAGAAGAGACTCTCAAACTGAGCCAAACTCTCCCCTCTTTTATACTCTATCTTCTCCATAGAAGTGAATGGTGAGATACCTAGCTCCTAATATGTCTCAACTTCCTGAGATCATACTTTCCCATGTGATCTGCTATCTGATGTGCCCACCTCCTTCCGTTCTCAGCTACTGCTAATTATCAACATGTTTTGGGAAGCGTTGAGATAACAGTTTCACATCTTCCGGCTGCAATACTTTTCATACCTTTCTCATGAACTCTGTATTACCTCTGTATCATTGTATACCAAAACTAATAAGCTCCATTTTATTCATCTGATCTTTCATTACAGGTGCTATATTTGAATTAAAAATTGTACCAATTTGTGGCAGAACTCATTGTTCAGACCTGCTTTTTGCAGATTCTTCAAATATTACATCATTTACTTGTTGTTTGGCCTGGTCAGTACTTTTTCAGTTGTTTTTAGGCTGCATAGCTCTGGCCAGCAATATTCCAGTGGTAGCCTTAAAGCTAGGCCATATATTAACAAAAGTATATGAATTTATTTGCATTCTGCAGAGGGAAATAAGTATTTGATCCCTCTGGCAAACAAGACCTAATACTTGGTGGCAAAACCCTTGTTGGCAAGCACAGCGGTCAGACGTCTTCTGTAGTTGATGATGAGGTTTGCACACATGTCAGGAGGAATTTTGGTCCACTCCTCTTTGCAGATCATCTCTAAATCATTAAGAGTTCTGGGCTGTCGCTTGGCAACTCGCAGCTTCAGCTCCCTCCATAAGTTTTCAATGGGATTAAGGTCTGGTGACTGGCTAGGCCACTCCATGACCCTAATGTGCTTCTTCCTGAGCCACTCCTTTGTTGCCTTGGCTGTATGTTTTGGGTCATTGTCGTGCTGGAAGACCCAGCCACGACCCATTTTTAAGGCCCTGGCGGAGGGAAGGAGGTTGTCACTCAGAATTGTACAGTACATGGCCCCATCCATTCTCCCATTGATGCGGTGAAGTAGTCCTGTGCCCTTAGCAGAGAAACACCCCCAAAACATAACATTTCCACCTCCATGCTTGACAGTGGGGACGGTGTTCTTTGGGTCATAGGCAGCATTTCTCTTCCTCCAAACACGGCGAGTTGAGTTCATGCCAAAGAGCTCAATTTTTGTCTCATCTGACCACAGCACCTTCTCCCAATCACTCTCGGCATCATCCAGGTGTTCACTGGCAAACTTCAGACGGGCCGTCACATGTGCCTTCCGGAGCAGGGGGACCTTGCGGGCACTGCAGGATTGCAATCCGTTATGTCGTAATGTGTTACCAATGGTTTTCGTGGTGACAGTGGTCCCAGCTGCCTTGAGATCATTGACAAGTTCCCCCCTTGTAGTTGTAGGCTGATTTCTAACCTTCCTCATGATCAAGGATACCCCACGAGGTGAGATTTTGCGTGGAGCCCCAGATCTTTGTCGATTGACAGTCATTTTGTACTTCTTCCATTTTCTTACTATGGCACCAACAGTTGTCTCCTTCTCGCCCAGCGTCTTACTGATGGTTTTGTAGCCCATTCCAGCCTTGTGCAGGTGTATGATCTTGTCCCTGACATCCTTAGACAGCTCCTTGCTCTTGGCCATTTTGTAGAGGTTAGAGTCTGACTGATTCACTGAGTCTGTGGACAGGTGTCTTTCATACAGGTGACCATTGCCGACAGCTGTCTGTCATGCAGGTAACGAGTTGATTTGGAGCATCTACCTGGTCTGTAGGGGCCAGATCTCTTACTGGTTGGTGGGGGATCAAATACTTATTTCCCTCTGCAGAATGCAAATAAATTCATATACTTTCCACAATGTGATTTTCCGGATTTAATTTGTGATGTGCTATCTCTCACTGTTACCAATAACCTACCCTTCAATTATGGGCTGCTCATGTCTTTGTCAGTGGGCAAACTTACAAAATCAGCAAGGGATCAAATACTTATTTCCCCCACTGTAACCTAAAATGTTCCCTCCTAAGATTTTATCCTTTCAACAACTTTACTTCTTATACATCACCACAACATGGTTCATTTCTGCCATTCCCGGATCCTTGGGAATCTCCCGTGGGCCTTCAATCATTAGAGTCCATTTTAAAGTGCTCTTCCATATACTTGGTTGCCGCGGCCGGAGTATTAAATGTAGCCCAGGCCCCATTATGTTGAATTTTTAGTTGCGCCGGATATACCAGCATAAAACGTTTCCCCGCTGCTGAAAGAGATTTGCAGGCTGGTCCAAAAGCCTTACGCCGGGCCTGCAAATTTGCTGAATAGTCCTGGAAAATCTTAACCGGTGTCTCCTCATAGCTTAGGTCTTGCCATTCTTGCCTTGCTCCTTTAAGTATTTCAGTCTTATGTACATAGTTGTGTACCTTTATTATAACAACTCTGGGTCTTTCTCCTGGGCGTCCATGCCTTCCGATACGATGGGCCCGCTCTAGGCACAATTTGCCTGAGCTATCCGATAATGCGAATTCTTTCTGGAGCCATTTCTCTAGCAGTGTGCCCAGTAGGGAGTCTAGAATAGTTTCCGGTATGCCTACTATTCGCAGGTTTGAGCGCCTGGATCTGTTTTCCAGGTCGTCTATATGTTGTGCCTGCTCTTCTACCTTTTTCTGCAATTGTCCTACTGTATCTTTGTGGCCTTCAGCGTTGTCTTCTATTGCTGATACCCGCTGCTCCAAGCCCTCCGCTCTTTGCTTTGTCTCCTCCAGTCGTTGTTCAAAGTTAGCAATTTGCTCAGCCAGCAACGTAAACTGCGGCTCAAGCGCTGACTTCATTGCCTCCATTAGCTGTTCAATCTGGGGCTGAGTAAACAACTTTGTAGCGGGTTCCGGACTCGCCGCCATTTTGGTGTCTTGCCCGCTTCGCTGTTTCTCCGGCTCCTTCCATGTCGCTTTGCCCGGCATAGCCTCCGCGCTCCTGGACAGGTACTTGTCCATGCACCAGCGTCTGCTATCCGAGGTCCGCCGTTCGTCGGGCGCTTTTGCAGGGTTTTAATCAAGTTTTATCGGGGGTAGGCCCTGGAGGTTAGCCAACCTGCGACCGTTCGCCTCAGCACATCTCGCAAGATCTCATGGCTAACAGATTATTAAACTAACAATACAAATCTGTCAGTGAATACATAGTATAAAAGACTTGTAGTGTTCAATTAAACAGATTGCAGAACCCACAACTGAATTAGTATTCAGTTGTTAATCTTCTGCTGTTTTGGTCTGTGGTTGGGTGGGAGAGAGATTGTGCAGCTACTTGGCAGAGACAAAAAGAGCCCTAGCAGCTCACTCACAAGCAAAACAGCAGCAGGCTCACCTTCTCAATGATATTGCAAAACATACAGAAGCCTTCCACTGCAGGACTGGTTACAAATGCTATTGGTGGCTAAGATTGGAGTGGTCTTCCAGAAGACGGCAACAATAAACACTGGGCCTTGGCAATCCCACTTTTTTGATATAGCTTATACAGAAACACTTGTATGTTCACCAAAAGGTCATATAGCAAACATGACAATATTTGGGAAAGATTCTGAACTCAGCGCAGAGATGAGATATGCTGGAATATTGTATGCTAAAAACAAAAGAGAGTCCTGCCCAAATGTTATTATCTATGTACTACGTAAAGTGTGATAATGGTGTATGATCTCCACAGTAGCATGCTTTACTATTGCTGTTAGCCTGATAGATTTTGTTTTTTTTAAGTAATACAGTACCTGTAAACCTTTATCATATCACTGGAAACTACTGATAGGCTCAGAACAAAACTGATACTCATTACCAACCACCCAACCTCCCACTAACTAAGTTCAGCCATATTATTTCCAGCACTCATGGTCGCTCTCAAAGAAACTCTCAAAATGAACTAATGGCAGAGGCGCACGACTAGACAGCGATGCATCAAATTTAAAATCAAACCCACTTCAAAGTGGATTCTGTACAGTTTCATACCAAAGGTGGGAGACTAGCTGAATTAGCTAGAACCAGGCATTTTTCAGGTGCACGGGCAGAGCTGTGAATGCCAGTATTGGAACTGGAAAAGGTGCTGATATATACAGGAGAAGCAGCTTACACAGCTTTTCTACATACCGTCCTCAAATCTAAACTACACTTCCCAAAACCAAAAAGTAAAATAAAACATTTATCGTGGTAAACTTTTAATGGCATTAACAGCAGTTCTTTGACAGTAAACCCTATTTTTTTTTCTTCTCCAGCAAACTCCCAGCTACTTCTACTTGCACAGAGGAGCTTCAGGAAACTGCAAAGCACATTTTTCCTCTTTGTACTTATTTCTCAGCTGTCTTTTTTAAATACGGAATTTGTACTCAACTCTGCCTGTGTGTCATATTTTATATATATATATATATATATATATACTGTAATGTATATATCTGTACATTTAGTACATTTTTTACGCAATTAACGCATTAAATAGCTTAACATGCAATAATTTTCTCATGGCTAATGTGGGGCTTTAACTAGAAACAAGGATTCGCTGCTTCGTGCACAAACTTCCCATACACAGGAAGACTCATGGAAGGAAAAATGTCAATGGAGAGCACTCAAGTTTTGTTAAATGGCAACTTTTGATTCAAAGACAAGACAACCATTATTTGCAAATACTGTGGTAAGGATATTAAATATCATCAGAGCCTCGTGACATGACAAATTTTAAATTTTAATTGACCTTTAAAGATATTCAGTCACATCTGATATGATTCCTCATTCAATTGTGTGTTTCATTGATTGATCATTATTCCTCATGCTATTCATGAATTTTTATGATGCCAACCTCTTTGAACCTCTTGTTGGGACTAGTACAATCTATAAGTCGTTAATTGAATTGAATCTATCACCTTCAAAACAAACATCCTTTATCTCATTCATCTAACTTTTGCTGCTGGAGCCGCCTATTCAAATCTTGAAAGTTTCCCGGAAAAAAATAAAATCGACTACCAAAGCTGACACAATGCCCAACAACACATTGATACACTGGATCACAATGGACTGCTGACCAGTTAATGCGATTACAGAGGCAGGGCTGCAGAAACTTCTTCAGGTGGACACTTCTGACTCTGTCTACACGTTCCAAAAAAAAACAGAACAAAGGTCTCTCAAAAAGCTGAAGTAAGATATTTCAAGAGATTAAAGGATGGCTTCTTTAGGGTCATCAAGTGTTCCGAACAGGCACATAAATTTCAAGAGCTCAGTATACGGTTGCAAGTCAGGCAACTGGTTCAAAAATGGAGAAGCAGGTTCTATAGGCTGGGGTGTAGCAGCACATTACACAGATTCTTTTAAGGCTGGTTTCAATACTAAAATATTTATTTAAGGCGCTTTAAATTCTTCCATCTGAAAAGGTTGCTTTGCCTTCTGTAAGAGAGTCTTTGAATTTGGACACAACGGAGCAAGATTTCAAGCTAATTGGATGATAAATGTAGGATTCTTTAATTTACATAGGATATGGTAAAATAAAGAACTTTATTAATATGAATCTACTGAAATATTTTACTTCAATTTTTTGAGAGACCTATGTTATTGGGATGTCCTGCAATCTCTCTTCTCTTCCTAAATGTTGCCACTGCAAACTACTATAAATGAACTTTTATGATAATACAAAGCAGGAGAAATTGATGCAATTATCAAAAACTACATGTGTATCTATAACTGGAAATGAGAACAATCTTGGTACAACTTGTGCATTGTGTTGACAAAGACTGGGGCCTGCAGTCAATGGATCTTAGCATTTTAAATTTTACATAAAGATGTACAACTGAAAATGTGGCTGAATACATCAGATTTCTATATAATGAATGGCATCTTCAAGATAAACGTCCTACTTTTGGGACTGACAATGCTAGAAATATGGTTATAGCAGCTTCTCTGCAATATGAGCACATTCTTTCTATGGTGCATGCGCTGTAGCCCTGTGTAAATGCAGCAATACAAGAGGTTGGAATTGAGAGTGCTCTTTTCAAATGTCAAAAGATAGTATGTTGCTTCAAACATAGTGGTTTAAAGAATTGCCTGGAAGAGCAGATGATCCAGAATGTGCCATCAAGATGGAACAGTATTTTTGACATGCTGGAATGACTGCAGAAAACACAAGCAGAGCTTAAAAATTCAGCCACACTCTTAATAAAGGCAGAATGGAAGAAGTTAGAAATACCTTGTAAAAGCATTTGAACCTTAGTAACATAGTAAATGTTGGCAGATAAACACCTGCACGGTCCATCAAGTCTGCCCATCAAGGTGGCCAGAATTGTAGCTGGCACTCTGCACATGTTCCATTTCTTCATGATTAAATACTAGTATGTTTAATCTCTCTCTCTCCCTACCAGTTCTGGGGCACAGACCACAGAAGGTCTGCCTGGCATTGGTCCTACTTCCCGACCACTGGAGCTGTGGAAGCCTACTGCAACCTTGATTCTAATCCGTCTTTGAAATTTTTAAAAGTCTGCCCAGCATCGGTCTTACTTCCCAACCTCTGAAGCTGCTGTCAAACCTTTACTTCAGCGATGAGGTCATTTAAGTTTTGCTTTCATTGGATTCCATCCTTTTTCTATATAAAGATCCTCTGTTTATCCCACGCATTCTTGAATTCTGTCACTGTTCAAGAATGCGTGGGATAAACACAGAGGATCTCTAAGTACAGAACATCTTGATGAAGAGAAATATGTACCCTGCTAAGTTATGTTGCATATAATTTGCCATTAAATGTGTGGGTTCACCACATCTGATGATTTCACATACACAATTCGCCATAAGCAGGCATTTTCTGCAGAACCTAGCATTTGCAAGCAAGGTTTCAAAACTAAGTTTTTGGCTACAAAGTTCAAGAAGTTGACATTTCTTACTCACATAGAACGTGAAAATACTTGGCTTTCCATTAAACTATTCACTTCCATCACCCCAACTACAGAAGAAAATTAAATTCCACTTTCCAGCTAGCTTTGATAATGAAAATGAGGAACAACTTGTAGGATCTGAAGCTTAATAAAGCAAAGTCCACTTCAACTGGAGAATCTCAGGTTTTAGATTGATGGAAGAGATTCTACACCGAGTACCCAGCTGTCTCAAAATCGGTGAGACATTATCTCCGTATTCCAGCAACCACAGTTCCATGTGTATATTTATTCTCAAAAGTGGGATTTATTATTGATAAAACATAAATCATCTCTGCTTCCTGAGAATGCCAATCAGCTGGTTTGCCTAAATAACTGGTTAAATTGATAATTAGTCTGTATACTCTATGCATGAAGGAATTACTAGTCTTTTTAGAAAACTGGAATCAATGTTATTTTTAGAATTTTAATACACAAAAAAATGTAAAAAGCGTTGTGTACATGCCAAATATATTTTGACTCATAACATCACTGTAGTTGTCATCAAAATATAATTATGCAGTTAATTTTGTGATTAAAATGTGTGTGCATATGCGGGGAGACGGAGAATGGCAGGGAGCCTATCATGGAGAAGAAAAAGGGAAGGAATTAAACATTCTTACAGCACACCAGCACCACACAAAGGAGAAAGCACATTTTAGTTAAATAGTTATTAACAGGGATTTCTCTCCAGTGATGACTACAACCTAAGCCGTCTAGAATTGATGGACTCACCAATCAAGGTTGAAGAGCACACACTCATTCACAGAAATCTAGGAAGACCAACAGCAGATGGTGCAATTTACTGTAAAATGTCAGCGTTTCCCAATAACGCGTATAAATATTCTAAATGAACTTTAAACAAGTGGGGAAAGCAAGCAGAGCAGGGTTCCAGGAATTCTTGCCAAACCCTCTGTGTGTTGTGCATGTGTGCACATCTTTGACACTGAAGGGCAGGAGTAGTTTGTCTGGAGTGGTGATCTGGAAAGAATAATAAAATGAAGTAATTCCATAACTGGTTGCCTGGTAGGAGCCTATTCTATGGGCATCTATGTTCCATCATAGAATACTACAGGGGTTTCCAAACTTTTTCGGTTCACGGCACCCCCCCCCCCCGGTCACATGGGTCTCCGCACCCCCAATTGGGTCTCCCTTTCCCTGCAGCCCCCTTCTCTCACACCAGCACATCTCTGCCTTCCCTAAATCCAGCATCAACAGCTACCTTCCTTCCTGTAGGTCCTGGATCGCTGCCGCTTCCTTCTCCTTCCCCCGCCGCACTGCTTGCAGCTTACGTTTTCAGGCCGTCCGTGATTCACATAGGCACTCCAGGGCCTTCCCAGACTCCCATCCGGACCTCTCTGATACAACTTCCTGGACTGGACACGGCAGTGGGAAGTCCCCGCAGTACCTGTGTGAATCGCGGAAGGCCCGAAAATGTAAGCTGCAAGAACTGGAGCGGCGGCGGGAGAAAAAGCAGGAAGTGGCGGATGCCAGACCTGCGGAAGGGGAAAGTAGGGAGCGATGCGCCACGGCACCCCTGAGAGTTCACTGCGGCGAACCAGGGTGCCGCGGAGCACAGTTTGGGAACCGCTGGAATACTAAAGCAAAAATACATGCCTACAAGTTAGGCACACACACTTGAGCCAGCTTTATAGCTGGCATTAAGTGCTTGTGCTTAAGATTCAGTGATATAAGTTGTACACATAGGGCCCTATTTACTAAGCCATGCTAGAGGCCCGTTAGCATTTTTAGCGCGATAAGCATTACAGCGCGCTAACCATGTAGATGCCCGTAATATTCCTATGGGTGTCTACACAGTTAGAACGCGCTAATTTTTAGCATGTGCTAAAAACACTAGCACACCTTAGTAAACAGAGCCCATAGTATTCTACAAGTTACACGTGTAATTCTGAGCCTTGTCCATGCTCTGACCAGAATCCAGCTATGTGCACACTTACCTATAAAACAATATGCTATGTAAGATACACTAGTAACAGAGGGGCATAATCGAACGGCGCCAGCCAAATCGATGGTCGGCCATCTTCGGGGCCAACTCCACAAGGGGGCGGAGCCAAGTGTATTTTCGAAATACGCTTCACGCTGGCCAAATCGATCGCCGGGTTTAGAGCAGGATTTCCAGGTTTACATGAGATGGCCGGCTTCATTTTCCAGCCATAATGGAAACCGGGACCGGCTATCTCAAACCCGGCGAAATGCAAGGCATTTGGTCGTGGAAGGAGCCAGCATTTCTAGTGCACTGGTCCCCCTGACATGCCAGGACACCAACCGGGCACCCTAGGGGGCACTTCTAAATATTAAAAAAAACAAAAATAGGTGCCAGGAGTATAGCTCCCTTACCTTGTGTGTGAGCTCCACAAATCTCCCCCAAAGCCCACTCCCCACAACTCTACATCACTACCATAGCCCTAAGGGGTGAAGGGGGGCACCTACATGTGGGCACAGTGGGTTTTGGGGGGGGTTTGGACGGCTCAATATTTATCACCACAAGTGTAACAGGTGGGGGGGGGGGGGTGGGCCTGGGTCCACCTGCCTGATGTGCACTGCACCCACTAAATACTGCTCCAGGGACCTGCATACTGCTGTCAGGGAGATGGTATGACATTTCAGGCTGGCATACAGGCTGGCACAAAAATGTTTTTTAAATTTTTTTTTGGCAGGGAGGGGGTTGACGACCACTGGGGGTGTAAGGGGAGGTGATCCCCTCTTCCCTCCGGTGGTCATCTGGTTAACTGGGGCACTTTTTTGAGACTTGGTCCTAAAAATAAATAGACCAAGTCCAGCCGGTGAAATGTTCTTCTTGTGACTAGATCAGCCATCCTACTGGCTGAATGCTACCATAGTCTATGCCAGTGTTCCCCAAGTCCAGTCCGGTCCTGAAATACCCCTTGCCAGTCACGTTTTCAGGATATCCAAAATGAATATGCATGAACTTGATTTGCATACACTGCCTTCGTTATATGCAAATCTCTCATGCATATTCATTGTGGATATCCTGAAAACCTGACTGGCAAGGAGTACTCCAGGACCGGACTTGGGAAACACTGGTCTATGAACTGGAAGATAGGAGGACTGGAGAGCTGTATAGGATTAAACTCAAACATATCCAGACAACACTTCCAGCTATTTTGAGGACGTTCATTTACAAGTCTGTAGAATAATGAAAAAAATCCAGACAGTTGGCAATCTTAGCTTCTGGAGTCCTGAACACATCTCACAAGCCCCTTGTTTGCTTGTGCACCAGGCTGACTTGCTCCCCACTTCTTCCACAGTATAGAGTACACTGTAATCCTACCAAAGAAATCTTGCTCAATACACTCAAGATAGCAAAAATCAGGTTGCAACTGGAAATGGCCAGCTTTGCTCCTTGTTTAAATTAAATACAGATTCTTCTCCAAACCATCTGTGTACCGGGTAGCGTTGCCAACTTTTTGCCAAAGAAAAAAACCCAACACCCGCCCATGCACCTCCCCTGTCCTGCCCTCATACCATGCCCCAAAGTCCCTTGCCACGCTTACCTTTCTCCTGCGCCTCTACAACCAACTGTCCACACTAGGGTTGCCATCTCAAAAGAAAAAAACCTGACACATGTACGTACATTCCATGATTATTTCACAAACTTTACAGAAACAGAGCTCCAGTAACCAAACTCTGCAAAAAAACAAACATATTCTGCAGAAAACCTGTGATAATAAAGAAGCACTAATGTCCAGGGCAGAAAAGTAGCCCAATGGTTACAGCAGCAGACTGGGAATTAGAGGGCCCACGTTCATAACCCCACCACAGCCCCTTCTGGCCTTAGGCAAGCCACTCAACCCTCCATTGCATTGGAATGGCCAGGGGGTAGCACTGGTAACCTCACCCCATTCAGGGTCTGCCATAAACCATCACCCTCGCAGTGGCCCCATAAGCATTTCACAGCTTGCTCCTTGTGGGCAGCACAGACTTGGAAGAGAGAATGTCCAGTACTCAAATAGTAAGAACCCTACCTATAAAGAGGCAGCACCCTAGAATACCAATATACTACTTCCTACTGAAAATACAGAACAAGTCAGATTGCTACAGATCCCTACACAGAAAATAAACACCAGCAGAATACAACACCTTGGTCACGTGCACAAAACACACAGACAGACCCTCAACAAATATGAAACAAGAAACCACACATCAGTAATAAGAGATACGAAGACAAAAAGACTGAACTGGAAACCACAAAAAGTCAGGTGCTGCATGTATAGCAATATTAGAGAAAGAAAGAGAAACATATTTACCAACATTGACATACTTCAATTAATACATTAAGAATAAATATTAATTTCTTTCTCTGATGTCTGAGCATTTTATTTTTTCCATTTGCTTTGGTCCCAGTGTCTCTTTTCTGCACTTCTCTTGTCAGGGTCTCCTGTCTATTTCATGTCATCTCTTGCTGTGTTCACTGTCCATCTTCCCTCTATGTCCCCAATGCGTCCTGTCCTGTTTCTCCCCTCTAAGTTCCTGTCTTCATCTGTCACATCTGTGGCCGTGACCACCCTCAGCCTTACCTTCTTTCTGGGGGTCAGCAGCTCTGCTGGCTTCTGTCTGTCTTTGTGTTAGTCTTGTCTCTGGCTCTGTGTGCTGATTGCTTCACTAGACCTCACCTGTGTGTGCTATGACTCTCTGAGGAGCCACCATCTAAGATGGCTGCCATCAGCTCTATGCCAGCTTCCAAGATGGCTCCTGCTTGTCTTTCATGTGGGTTCACTTCCTATGTGTGTCAAGCCTCTCTTTGGGGTCAAGGTACTTCCTGCTTCTGTCCTGCTGCTGGTGACCTCATCAGTGAGAGCCTTCATAAGGAAGTGCTGTGCTGGCATTCTGGGCCTTTGCATTGCCAATGCCTCCGCAGTGCCTTAGGTCCCGAGGTTAGTGTGCTGTTTGCACAGTTAGCTTTCCTTGTCTTTTCTTGTGGGCTTCCAGCCCTTCTGCTTTGCGAGTTACTATCATCTGTGGGCCTTGCCTTCTGGCTCAGGGTATTATTGCTCTGTGGGCTTTCAGCTCTTCTGTGTTTATTGCTCTGTGGGCTTCCAGCCCTTCTGTGCCCATTGCTCTATGGGCCTCCAGTCTGTGTATATCCCTTTATCTGTGGGCTTCCAGGCCTTCTGGGTGTATCACTGCGGCCTGGGGGTTTCCAGCCTTTCTGTGGGCTTCTAGCCTTTCTGGGAGTATCTCTCTGACCTGTACATAAGTACATAAGTAGTGCCATACTGGGAAAGACCAAAGGTCCATCTAGCCCAGCATCCTGTCACCGACAGTGGCCAATCCAGGTCAAGGGCACCTGGCACGCTCCCCAAACGTAAAAACATTCCAGACAAGTTATACCTAAAAATGCGGAATTTTTCCAAGTCCATTTAATAGCGGTCTATGGACTTGTCCTTTAGGAATCTATCTAACCCCTTTTTAAACTCCGTCAAGCTAACCGCCCGTACCACGTTCTCCGGCAACGAATTCCAGAGTCTAATTACACGTTGGGTGAAGAAAAATTTTCTCCGATTCGTTTTAAATTTACCACACTGTAGCTTCAACTCATGCCCTCTAGTCCTTGTATTTTTGGATAGCGTGAACAGTCGCTTCACATCCACCCGATCCATTCCACTCATTATTTTATACACTTCTATCATATCTCCCCTCAGCCGTCTCTTCTCCAAGCTGAAAAGCCCTAGCCTTCTCAGCCTCTCTTCATAGGAAAGTCGTCCCATCCCCACTATCATTTTCGTCGCCCTTCGCTGTACCTTTTCCAATTCTACTATATCTTTTTTGAGATACGGAGACCAGTACTGAACACAATACTCAAGGTGCGGTCGCACCATGGAGCGATACAACGGCATTATAACATCCGCACACCTGGACTCCATACCCTTCCTAATAACACCCAACATTCTATTCGCTTTCCTAGCCGCAGCAGCACACTGAGCAGAAGGTTTCAGCGTATCATCGACGACGACACCCAGATCCCTTTCTTGATCCGTAACTCCTAACGCGGAACCTTGCAAGACGTAGCTATAATTCGGGTTCCTCTTACCCACATGCATCACTTTGCACTTGTCAACATTGAACTTCATCTGCCACTTGCACGCCCATTCTCCCAGTCTCGCAAGGTCCTCCTGTAATCGTTCACATTCCTCCTGCGACTTGACGACCCTGAATAATTTTGTGTCATCGGCGAATTTAATTACCTCACTAGTTATTCCCATCTCTAGGTCATTTATAAATACATTAAAAAGCAACGGACCCAGCACAGACCCCTGCGGGACCCCACTAACTACCCTCCTCCACTGAGAATACTGGCCACGCAATCCTACTCTCTGCTTCCTATCTTTCAACCAGTTCTTAATCCATAATAATACCCTACCTCCGATTCCATGACTCTGCAATTTCTTCAGGAGTCTTTCGTGCGGCACTTTGTCAAACGCCTTCTGAAAATCCAGATATACAATATCAACCGGCTCCCCATTGTCCACATGTTTGCTTACCCCCTCAAAAAAATGCATTAGATTGGTGAGGCAAGACTTCCCTTCACTAAATCCGTGCTGACTTTGTCTCATCAGTCCATGTTTTTGTATATGCTCTGCAATTTTATTCTTAATAATAGCCTCCACCATCTTGCCCGGCACCGACGTCAGACTCACCGGTCTATAATTTCCCGGATCTCCTCTGGAACCCTTCTTAAAAATCGGAGTAACATTGGCTACCCTCCAGTCTTCCGGTACTACACTCGATTTTAGGGACAGATTGCATATTTCTAACAGTAGCTCCGCAAGTTCATTTTTTAGTTCTATTAATACTCTGGGATGAATACCATCAGGTCCCGGTGATTTACTACTCTTCAGCTTGCTGAACTGACCCATTACATCCTCCAAGGTTACAGAGAATTTGTTTAGTTTCTCCGACTTCCCCGCTTCAAATATTCTTTCCGGCACCGGTGTCCCCCCCAAATCCTCCTCTTTCTGTGTATATTATTCTCTGTGGGCTTCTAGCCTGTTATCCCTGTGCAGTGGCTCTGCTCCCCATCTGAGGTTGGTTAGCAGCTGATGCTGCAGCCATTTCTCTCCTTTCTATCTGTTAGCTACTGTAGCTCCAGTCTAACCCTTCCTCTGGCAAGCGTAGCTGTCATTCCCATTCCCTTGAGCTTAGCTCGTATGTAGCTCCTGTGTCCTCTTCCCTGCCTGTCTGCCTTGCTTTAGCCTAGGTACCTGGGAGCACCGCTGGATCCTGACTCCGGTTGTTCCTGTTGCTGATTCCAGTTCTGGTTTTCCTGTAAGCCCTACCGGCTGCTCGAACCTGAGGGCTCAACCCTCGGGGAAAGGCAGCTAAGTGTAGGTGAAGCCTACTCCAGTGTGTTCCGGTTCAGTGCGTTCCAGTCCCGAGTGTTCCAGTGCAGGACTCCAGTCCGGGGTTCCAGTCCAGCCTTGTCTCTTCTCTGCTCCGAAGGTGATCTTGCCTGCCACTGCCGCTCCTCGGCCGTGGTCCAAGGACTCACGTACCCAGGGTTCCAGGGAAGAAGCCTGACAGAATGCCAAGGTCCTCGAGAACACGACATCATCTTCCTCAAATGTTAGTCACTATCTGCCCTCTCAGTGTCCCTTGTCCCTCTCTCTGCATCCGGCATTGTCTCTCTGTATTCCTGTCCCTAAGCTCCCTACATGCCTAACATCTTTTTTCTATCTACCTGACACATTTATCTCCTCTCTCTTCCACTTCTCCCACAAACCCCTACATGGGACCAGCATTTCTCCTCCTTTCTCCCCTGCCTCCCCCTTCACCAGTTTGGCATCTTGCCCTCTCTCTTCCCCTATTGCCTAGTCCTGTTTCTCTCGTGCTCTCTCTTCTTCCCTCTACCCTCCCCCTTTCAGGTCCAGATGCATCAACCAAACGTAAAAAAATCTAAAACGTAAAAATCCTTAACAAATTTTAAAAAACGAAGAATGCACCAAAAAAACAAGTCGCACATGTTTGGTGCGGTATTGTAAAGTACAATGCATTAAACTGATGTAATCCCCATCGGTAATCGGCCCCTAAAGCATGCGCTGAGCAGCCAAGCGTTATGCCGGCTGCTCTGCGCATGCCACAAACGTCAAAACAACAACAACAAAAAAAACCAAAACACAAACACGTGTGTTTTGGGAGGGGGCAAAGGCGCTTGTCAGGAGCATCCTGTATGGATGGCCTTGCCCCCCCCCCCCACCCGAGGTCGCCGCTGCTCCCCGCTTCCCCCTGCAGCATAGAAATCCAAACTTTAGCAGCCCCGGCCCCCCTCCCTTCCTCTCTTTCTCCCACAGCTCCGCCTCCCGCCATCCTCCGCCCCCGCCACTCCCCCCTCTACCGGGCCCCCCCTCCGCCTTACCGGGCCCACGCAGCGCCTCTCACCTCTGTGTGAAGGCGCTGCACGGGCAAGAAGAACATCTGATCGCCACCGAGTCTTCAGGACGTCTCTCCTTTCCTGACCTGGGCCCGCCCCCGTCTGACGAGGAATCGCTCATCTGCATTCCATTTTCGTTAGCTGCTACCATCCTCGGAAAAAGGCCTTTAATGCATGTCACGGTTTAAAACTTGTTCGTTAATGGGTTGTAAAAGGGTCGTTAAAGTTTAGTGCATCTGGCCCTCAGAGTCCAGCACCTTTCCTCCTTTCTTCTCCCTCCCCACCCCTATCCAGTATCTCCATCCCTTACTCTCACACTGCCCCCCCACACCCCCCACACCCCCACACACAAGACTGGTATCTCTCTCCCTCTCCCTTCCTGCAGGTCTGGCATTTCTTCCTCTAAGCTGTGTATAGTCCTCCAACCACACCATACTGCTGCCATTGGGGGATAGTAGTTCAATATTGTGTTTTCAATTGCAAGGACAGGTAAATCCTCTAGAGTCCTGCAGAACTTGCCTGTTCCTCACTACTGAAAATGTGATATTGAAATGGCACCACCACTGGCAGAAACGTGGGTAAAAGACTCTCACACAGTTTAGAGGGAACACTGGTCAAGAGTAGTCTGAAAACCCAGCTGTTTTCTCAAGCTTTCACTTATTAGCTCTGCTATTGATCACAGACTTAAACCTAGTACTGCCTCAATCACCCCAAAACTAGACCTGTCTGTGCTTTACCTGAAATGCAATCCCTAGTTTCTTCTCTTTCCTATCCTCTGCAAAGATTTTGTAGCTTCTACATATTATTTTCCCATCTTTACCTTTCCCATTTTTTTTCCTGATCACTATTCTTTTTCTTTTTAAGTTATTGTAAAAACACTTTCATGTGCATAAGGAAAAAGACAATAGGGAAGATTGGAAGCACTGACACTTTAGATGTAATACAGCAGATCAAAAGAGAACTTGAAAATAAGGTTGCCATAGAAACAAAAACTAATAAAACCTTTTTCAAAAACATGTCATGCAAGAAGCCTCTGAAGGAGTCAGTTGCAACTCTAGAAGTCAAAGAAATACAAAGGACACTCAAAGAGGATACGGATGTTAGCAAAACAAGTAAATTACTCCTGGGGGAATTCTGCACACAGTTTTGTTTTGTTTTTATTTCTGCATTTTATGTATAATTGTTTCGCATAGAATTCATCCAGCAAAATTGCCCCTCCTCTCCCAGCAGTCTCACTCTCCTACTAGCTTAAACCCTTCCCTAAACTTCTCCCTCCATTCCTCCCAGTATATATACATTCCATATCTCTGTCAACGTTCTCCCCCAAAATACACCCAGAACTCTCTTACCTTCCCCCTAGTATACATGCAAGCCCCCTAACAAAGTAGGCACCCCACCACAGCTGTCAGTCATTTCGCCTCCCAACCAGGTGCACACTCTACCATGGTTTTCTCAATCTCCTGAGCAGCTCATCTGCCGAACTGGTTCTCGCTGCTGAATTTGAACTGTGCAGAGGAAGGAGGGTGCATAAGGAAATGAATGGGACAAACCGGACAGTGCATGCCAGGGACAGGGGAGAGCTCAGGGAACCTGTTCAGAGAGAAGGAAGAGGCTTAACCATGCCAACTGTTGCACTGCTTTGGGTCCTGTGCAGAATTCTGCACTGAAGCGCTGAATTCTGCACATAGTATAGAAGAAGGGAATTCTGCACAAGTTCCGCGTTGCACAGAATTCCCCCAGGAGTAAGTAAATTAATTCTTTGCTTCAGTCTTTATTGAGAAGGATGTTGGGAAAACGTGCATGGTACAACCATTCTTTCATGGCAATGATTCACAGGAACTGAAGCAAATCACTGTAAAACTGGAAGGTGTAGCAGAGAAATTTTACAACTAGCCGAACTTTGGAAGGCTAAGTGCTTTGAAAATATGCCTCTCTAGTGTACCAAATCATCAGACCTTGATGGTATTTTGCTGCAGAGTTTTAACAAAACCCAAATGATGAAACTGTAGTCATAATACCTGAGAACTGGACAATGGCCAAGGCCAGATTTTAAAAAGGGACTCCAGGGATGAGCCAGGGAACTATAAACTAGTGAGCCTGACTTTGGTGCCAGAGAAAATGGTAAAAGGTTTCCTGAAAAAGAAGATTACTGGCCATTTAAAATAACATGGCTTAAAAGGGCAGAACCAACAATGACCTAGCAAAAGCAAGTCTGGCCTTACCAATCTATAAGCTTTTATTGAAGGTATTAATAAATATTTAGATAAGGGCGAGCCAGTTGATATGGAGGATAACCTAGTGCAAGCCAAAACAGCGGAAAGCAAATAAACATACACACTAGGATAACCTAATGTACCTGAATATAACAACTTGAGCTATTACTTAAACAAAAAAGTGAAAAAAATCTACTTTGACAAACAATACAAAAATGTTTTTATATATAGAGCCATCTAGGTTGGAAAATAGATGTTTAAGTCCATACATTTTAAAAAATCCCTAGAATTCTTGGAACATTTGGCAAAATTAAAAGTTAACCAGCACCACCAAAGAAGCATATATAGATGTCAACGCACACAAATGAAGAGCAATTTAGTAAAAATCTGAACAGCATCATTAGGGAGTTTGCATGTGTAAGTAACAGTACATGAATGTTAAATGATTTTTTTTTTCTACTCATAAGCTCATTTTACTAAGGTGCGCTAATGGTTTTACAGCATGCTAGATGCTAAGAAGCCCATTTGATTCTTATGGAGTTCTCAGCATTTAGCACACCTTAGTAAAAGAAGCCCTATTTCAGTTGGTGCCTCTTACACATGCAAGTGACAGATTCTAGAAATTTGGAAATCAGTGGGCACCGATTAAGACGCTGTCCTCCAAACTCAAACTTTCTGCCCTTTCGGGTGGTTTTAAACTCCAGAGAGGCAAATAGATCACAATTTCCCCCTCAAGATCTCCTCCACATTCCAGATCCAAATGAGAAGTTAGCCAACAGTTATGCACAATGATTTGTTTTTTTCTAGGAGCATCATATACAGCCAATCTTAGGAGGCAGGGACCCAGGGCTTTTTTTTTTTTCCAGCCGATACAGTAGATGCAGCCCCTGGAAAGCAGTGTAGCGCAGTAACTAAGGGGTCCTTTTACTAAGTAGTGATAGGGTTAACACGCAGATAGCGCACGCCAAATCGGCACTGCGGTGGTTTCAAAGTCGGCACGCACTGTTTCCCCGCAGTAGAAAATAATGTTGTATTTTCTACTGCGGGGGGGGGGGGGGGCGTTCCTGGCGGTAATCAGCAGTGAGACCATATTGGCGTGCGCTGCCTGATTACCACATGAGAAGCGCCCAAGCCCTTACTGCTAGGTCAATGGGTGGCGGTAAGGGCTCAGGCAGTAAACAGTCGTGTGCTACTTTTAATTTTAGGATAGGCTCTCCACCTGAGTGGATGAACACAAAATCCCACAAGGTCAAAATACAGATAAACAAAGTGGGAAGTGGACCAATGACTCCAGGAAGATGAGACTATGATGATGTAGTATAAAAAAAACTTTATTGTAGACGCGACACAGTACTGTGCCTCAGGAGTCTAAAGATTTGTAGAGAAAAGCTTAAAATTGACATGCGTGGCACAAATGTAAATAAACAATAATAAAAAAAGATTTTTGCAGAAATGAAACATATATGTAAATATAAACTGCATAAATAAATATATTCAAATAAAATAAAATCACAGAATACATCATTCATATACAATTATATATAAGAAACTTCCAAAGAATTTTATCTAATATTACAGAATCTGTATGTATCGTATAATAGCATCAGCCATATATGTTTCGTTTCTGCAAAAATCTTTTTTTATTATTGTTTATTTATATTTGTGCCACGCATGTCAATTTTAAGCTTTTCTCTACAAATCTTTAGACTCCGGAGGAACAGTACTGTGTCGAGTCTACAATAAAGGTTTTTTATACTATATCATCATAGTCTCATCTTCCTGGAGTCATTGGTCCACTTCCCACTTTGTTTATCTGACTTTTAATTTTAGGGCACGGCCATTTACTACCCCATTTTTTTAAATGCCTTTTTTTTCCCTGCTGCCATAAGAAATGGCCCAGCACATGCCAAAAAACACACACCCACACTACCGCAGGCCACTTTTTACCACGGCTTAGTAAAAGGACCCCTAAGTAAATGTAACAAGTTACTGTACTTAAGTAAAAGTTTTGTTACTTTTACTTGTAAAGAAGTACTGGATAACATGTGTTACTTTTACTGAAGTAATACATTTTGCCAATTTTTACTACTTTTACTCAGCTACATCATGCTTGCAGTTAAAAGTGAGATGTAAATAATTCCTTAGTAAACCAAATGAATCAGCAAAACTGGGAATATGGTTTAGCTCATCACACAAACAGCAAACCATCTAATCTTACATTTTGCTGTTCAGTGAATATAGCCTGAAAGAACAGTGGAGCTGTCTGTGTTTGTTGAACTGGTTACTGGTCTCCAGCTAAACTGAACAGTGATGAGTTGGGTTACTTTGAAGTGGAGATGAAGCCGGTTACAATTCTCGGTTAACAGACATATGTCTTTAATACAACAGACTGCTGGTCATCCCATAGAAACTTTTACATTGGGGTGACTGTGCACTGGATTAAAATAATAAGAGTCTTTAGAGAGAGCATTTTCTTGACTGGCCTTAAGACTGAAGGGTTCCCACATATTTGATGTTCATGCATCAGTTCTCAAAGATATTCAAACAGAGTTTGCCATCAGACAAAAAACTGTAAGAACAACAAACAACAATGAATCCAACCAGGGGCATAGCTACGGGTGGGCCTGGCTTGCAGGCAAAGACCTATTCCTTGCTAAGTGCTGCCACTCAAGGACTTAATCGTAAGGCAAAAGGATTATTGAACCTCCACTTCCACCGGACCCTGCCAAAGCAGGTGAACCAGATTCACATATCATGATCTTCTGAGGCCAATCCAATGCGACCAGAAGAACCAGAAAGGGATGCCACACTGAGAGGTCAGGGCAGAAGATATAAAAAGAGGCTCCATCCTTAGGCTACTGCTAGGCTAGAGCATCTAGGCCCATCAAGGCCTCTTCCTTCTTGTGGCTGAAAAATCACTTCACCTTTGCATTCTTGCTTAAGGCCACAAGATCAAAAATCTTGGTGTCTCCCAACAGTTCATTACGAGCTTGAAGTTTGAATGACCCAGCTCTCGCTCATCCAGATCTAAGTGGCTAAGAAAGTCTGTCTGAATATTATCATTGCCTATGTGGACAGCAGACAGCGCTAGAGGATCTACCTCTAACCAACAACCAAAGGTCATTCTTCAAGCTTTTTTCAAGCATCCCTTTTTACTTTCATAGGCCATTGTTTCCGCATTGTCTACCATTCGGACTGCTCTCTCTCGGAGTAGGGGGAGGAACTCCACCAAGGCCAATCAAACTGCCTAGGTCTCTAGGTGATTGATGGATGAGGAGGTCTCGGGGGGGGGGGGGGGGGGGGAGAGAACTAACACTCCACAAAGCCCAAGCAGTGAAACCCCAGACGAGGAGATTTGCATTAGTGACCATCACTGACTAAATCGGTTGGATCCAGCAGAACCCTATGACTGTGTCTGGGACAGCCCTGCTAGTACAGGCTGAATCGAGCCTTGAGAAGCAGTAACAGACAGTGGTTGAGGTCCCAAAAACCATTTGGAGCCTGAGGTACCACTTCTAGGTTTGCTGCCAAGGAGCCCAAGAGCTGGAGACAATCCTAAACCCACAAGGCTTCCAAACTGCTAAAGCTGCATTTCTGAGCCTGCAACTTGTCCATGTGCTCTTCTGTAAGAAAGACTGCTCTCGGGGACATAGCAAAGTACACCACCAGGTATTCCAAGATCTGAGAGGGTGAAAGGTGACGCTGCCTGATTCACCACCCAGCCTAAGCTGTGTGTAAGGCAGAACTCTCCATCCCCTCAGAAAGCACAGAATTCTGCGAAGCTGCCAGTGGTTTACTTCCTTGTCCTGCCGCAGGATCTCTGCTGGGGAGAGGCAGAAAGCACCTGAGTGCTGTTTGGGGGGGCGGGGGAGAGAGCAAGGCGAGTCTGCCTTTAGGGTAGGGGGGAGGGAAGCAGACAAAGTTGAGAGTCTACAGTTGGGATGGGAGGAGGGGTAGAACAAGCTGAGACTGTGCCACTGGTATGGAGGGAAATCAAGCATGAAGGTACGCCATGGGCAGGGTAATAGATGTTGCTTTACTAAAAGCTTGATATACAGCCGTTTCTAGTGATTAACAAAGAAATAAAAATATAAGTTAAAGTAGAAAAAGGAAAGGAATGCCAAATTGAGATAGGTAAGATAATGCAGTACGACACAACACAACTCCTAAACCTTCAACTGTCCCCTATCCCTGATATGTCCTGTCTGTCCTAGCCCTTATCCCTTACTTGTCCTGTCTGTCTGTCATAATTAGATTGTAAGCTCTATTGAGCAGGGACTGTCTCTCTGTGTTCAAGTGTGAAGCGCTGCGTACGTCCAGTAGCGCTATAGAAATGATAAGTAGTAGTAGGATTACAAAATCAAACACACTAGGTGTTGTCTGTTGAAGGAACCAGGTCTTCACCAGAATCAAGGCCCAGGCAATGAGGTACCGAAAGCGAGCTCAAAAAAAAAAAAAAAAAGTCTTCAACTGGGCCTTAAATTTTAGGTAAGAAATGTCAGATTTCACAGAAGAGAGAAAGTCATTCCACGTTTTGGAGGCAACAAAAAAAAAATGCAGAGGGCCATGTAGATTCATAATGAGCCTGTTTTGGGGAAAGGAGGGAGGGTCAGTCAGTGAGAGTCTACTGAGCGAAGGGAACAAGGGAACGTGCAGCAGGGGTATGAGGAATGATTAGTGATTCAAGGTTAAGAGAGGGGCAGAGGAATGAAGGGCTGTAAGGGCAATACAAAGAATTTTGAACTGAATATGGAACATGACCAGGAGCCAGAGTAATTTGATAAAGCAGCAGAGAAACAGAGTCCATTCTCCATGCGGAGCAAAGAAAATGAGCAGCGGTGACAGCTGGTGAGAGGAAAAAGAATGAAAGGCGGGAGGGTGTGTCTGAGAGGAAGAACAGAGGTCATGGTATTGATGCAGGAGATGACTTTGGGGGTCTTACTGGGAGTTAGAGGGACACAGAACTACAGTTAGAGTGAGAGATGGAACTGGGGAGACTGGAGCCTGAGGAGAGAAAAAGGTAGGAGAAAATTTCAGGCCTTTTGATGGGGTAAACAATGCAAATTGTGCACAAAATTTTGCATAAAATTCTCCCGGAAGTAAAAGTTTCTGTGCTATAGAAGCTAGAACCCTTTCTCAAACAGAAATGCACTGGGCCATTTATATGGGAGGCTTATTTCTCTGGAACCTCCAGCCCAATTTCACATTTTTAAACTTAAGTCTTTTTACTGGTTTTTCATGCATTCCAAGTGTCATTCTGCTTTGTAAGAATAAGTAAATCTTAAAAGTATTCCAATGATAGTCTGATGGGGAAAAAGCAGGAGAGAGAGAGAGAGGGAATGGATGAGTGATCAGAAAGTGAAGCAGCAGAAACTCCTTTATATGGTAGTTAGGCCCTGCCCAATGCATCCCAGAATGCACCTCAAGGGGAATAGCGCCACCATTTTGAAGATGGTGGCCTAGAGAAGCAGGAGCAAGTGGGCATTGCTCCTTTTCAGACTAAAGGTATGGGGTTCTGGGGAGGGAGGGGTAGGTGGACTAGGTTACCAATAGATCACCAGGCCAAAAAGTTACTGCGGAGAGGGGCCAGGTCAGATCAATCTAGGGGGGGGGGGTCTGGCGGGCTGGGCCTGGCCTAGCCAGGGGGCTGCCGGACCACCAGGCTATTTATGACTAGAGGGGACAATTTAAGGTTTTGGGGGAGCGAGGCTGATGTTCAGGAGGTTGGGGGGAGGGGTATGGGCCATTAGATCACCAGGCTGTTTGTTTTCTTACTGAAGCCCGTCTGGGGCAGGGGTGAGGAGGGCCGGGCCAGGCCAGGCTAGGGGGGTTTAGCGGGATGGGCCTTGCCGAGCCAGGGGGCTGCCGGACCACCAGACTATTTGTGACTGGAGAGGGTCGTGGGGATCATTTAAGGTTTTAGGAGGGGGGGGGGCTGATGCTCAGGAGGTTTTGGGGGAGGGGTGTGTGCCATTAGACCACCAGGCTATTTTTTTCTTACTGAAGCCCGTCTGAGGCAGGGTGGTAAGGTTGCAGGGAGAGATGAAGTGCACGAACCATGTTCTCTCAGCCAACCCTTCTAATGCTACCCTGGACCTGGAGTAAAGTTTACAGCGCTAAACACACCCAAGAAACCTTTTTTTTTTCCAGGCATTGCTGCGGGCTACCTAATGACCACATTTAAATGCTATCTGCACTGAAACCATTAGAGCAGTGATGCCCAAACCTGGTCCTGGAGGCACCCCAGCCAGTCAGGTTTCCAGGATATCCACAATGAATATCCATGAGAGATTTGCAAGCACTGCCTCCACAGCATGCAAATCTCTCTCATGAACATTCATTGTGGATATCTTGAAAACCTGACTGGCAGGGGTACCTCTAGGTTTGGGAACCACTGCATTAGAGTATTCGGCATACAATAACATGTGCATAAGTCTGGTGCTAACTGCCTTTAACACTGGCATTAGCTTTTGAGCATCAAACCCCAGTTCAGCACATGGGCACTCTGCTCCAGCCTTTCCCTTCCAGGTAGTCATTAGGGAAGAGGGGGATTGTGGGGGGACAGAGAAATAGTCTGCAGCAGAGCAATCAACTATGTCCTGATCCAGCCCTCTCTTCTATTGCTCCTGCCCCCAACTCTACAGTTCTTCTCCCAGTTTTGAGAGTGGACTTTTAGTATAAGTAGTCATTGTTCTTTATGCAACAACCTGTGAACAGAGTGATATTATGCTGAATTGTCCCCTGAGATAGGCGTTGGTTTACGCAAAAACACGGCCTGTGTCAGGTCATTAATAAAGTCCACTTGTTCCATTCTCGAGAGCCCTTTGGGTTTTTTTTCCTAGCTTCCTATAAAAATTACCTCACATGTAGAGCTATGTGCTGTGCAATTAGATGCATACCTGTACATGACTTTAGAGGCAGCAGTGTGATTTATGTGTTTATAAAATACGTGGTAACAATTTGGCCTGCTCCCAGGTATGCACATATGTCGACGACCTCAATCTAGACACTATTTCTGAAGGATTTGTGCTATTCCATATCTCACTATCCCCTATTCCCCTACAAGGGTCCTTCACTCCATTAACGATCATCGCCTTGTCCTTCCTAGTCCCAAATTTGCCCATTACGAATCTACCAGACATAGCGGTTCTTTTTCCTTTCCCCTTTTATCTGGAATTCTCTCCCGCTTTCACTCCGCTGTGAACTCTCTTTGAAATCTTTTAAAGCAAACCTGAAAGCTTTGCTTTTTTCAGCAAGCTTTCAGGGACCCAGGGTGAATTTTCTATCATGAGACTATAGCCTGTACCATCTTTTTTGACTTCACTATCCCTGCTCTTTGTATGAATGGATATCTTTACTATCAAATAATGGCGTTCCTTTCCTTTTCTTATGACTGTAGTTTTGTAAATCGCTCTGCTCAGCAGCTAGAGCGGTCTAGTAAGTCTGAATAAATTATAAACTAAAGTATAAACTAGTATTTTATAAAGACCATGGGAGCTTTTTATAAAATTACCTTCTGTGTGTATGGGGGACATGTAATACTTAATTTGATGTTGTTAAAAATGGTAACCCAAAAGATTAATAGTAGTGAAAAAGAATAAACCCTACAGAAAATAAAACATGAATATCAGATATTTCCAGATCTGGATACATTTATGAGCATGCTTAAACACACTGAGGCCTCAACATAGTAAGTCTTGCAATAGAACAGCACACAGTACTCTTAACACATGCTAAAAAAAAAAAAAAAAAAAAAAAAGAGGCTTTTACTCCTAATGCAATTAACACACAACATGCAAATTACTACTGGGTTAAGAAGTGTGTGGACAGGGAAAAACAGCACATCCCACGATGGTACTCTGCAGTGATTTGTTGTATAGGGATTAAAAGTCTCCCTTCCTGTCAGGACCTGAGTGGGGACTGGCTCATGCACTAATGGGAAAGACAATGCTTAATTTTTAAAAAGTTATAAAAAGACCAAATGCCCAAATCCCAATCTCTACACACACCCCACAAAAATTCCCTTGAGGCCCTGTGAGCCCCTGACATCCGCATCCCACCCTGGGTAACCTGGTCTAGGACACCCCTGGCCTGGACAGCCGGCACAGGAAAGTCCTCTACCAGACAGCCTCCACCTCCATGCAGCTATCCTGGTCCAGGGACCCTAGTGGTACATTGGGACATGTACTGAAAAAGACCAGTCTGCCAAATAAGGGATGCCCTGGCTCAGCGTACCCTTACCTGGGGTACCTGGGACCAAATAGTTTCAGAAGTGGGATGGCCACCAGACCCACTTGGGCAATGAGTCATCTAAGATGAAGTGCTGCAAGTTACCTCTGATGACCTTAACTATTCCCGTATAGGATTTTTAATTTAAGCACCAAGCAGAAGTAAAGATTCTGCATTAAAGGGAAAGCAAAAACCAGAGTTCAGCACAGTTGGGTAATTTTTTTTTTTTTTACATCAGCAGCAATTCCTGATTTGGCAGATTTGAATTTCATTTGTATGCTAGCCATACTTATCTTTTGCATGATGGGCTCTTAAAATCTGATTAGTTGGGGTTTGAGATGATTGTGACTAATGGACTTTCCCGCCTCAATTTCCTACCTTCCTGGGGAAACCCCCACTGCAAACCCCAACCAATCAGGTTTCAGATCCCACTATATAAAGACAAACTACAGACCTTAAAGCAAACCCTGAAGAGTGGGTGAAATGTCGGTTCCACTTCCTCAGACATGGCAAAATCTGGACATCAACCACGGAAGCCTAAGAGAACAAACTACCATATTTAAACCAATGACACAAAAAAATGAAATACATAAAAACAGGAAGGAAAAAAAAAAGAGAGAGAGAGAGAAACACACACAAACACATATGCAGATACATATAACAAAAGTATGGCCCCTGGATGAAGAGGGAATGAATAGGGGTGTGAGCTCTCCATCTGCAGAACACAACCTGGAGAAGCGGCAGCTGAGTGAGGGGATGCAGTTCAGGCCTATGAAGTCATAGAGGAGGAGGAAGTAGGCAGCATGGATGAGCAGTGAAAGGTGAGGAAGCTAGACATCAGTTACTAGAGGTATGGATGCATATCCTCTCCCAACTAGCTATAAAAAATTCTACTTGATCCATCGGGTAAAGAAGAAGCAGTTGTTCATCCTTTCCTATATAACAACAGGACTTTGCATGCTCCATGAAACTAAGAGTTGGGAGGATTTGGGGTAGTTTTGGTGAATGGCATCGACAGTCAACGTGTGACTCAGGTGTAGCGGTGGATGCAAGGAGGATGTGGTCAAGGTTAACAAGTTAGCTAGATTTAAGAAGAGAAAAGGGGTTTGGATGTCTTCTGGAGACCAGGTTCACTGAATTTTGATTGGCTAAGCAAACATTGGGATTAATACCCCTTGACCCTTTTCCTGTCACTCATTTCCAGGGACTATCTCATTGGTGGGAAATGCTGAATGCTGCCAGTTATTAGCGATGGCTGGTGTCGGAGGCAGACCTCCAGGCTTGAGGGACCAGATCTGCCCATCTTAGAATGCCTTATGCTCAGTTTAATCAAAAGAGCTTCTTAAGTAAGACTATTTAATGAAGCAACACTCCAGTTCTCATTTTTTAGTGACCCTGCCCTATGCTCTATTGAGTATAGTCATTGGGTATTATTTTAAAGGTGCCCGAGTCCTTGACCATGGTTTAGCCAGTCAGGATTAGGAATGGCCACTTCTAGTGCCTTGCAACTGCTGCATGACAGGACCTCCCTATGATCGGAGCACCCAGATTCTACAAGTTCTCAGTACTGGCACTGTTGTCAGGTTGCTGAGCTGCAGGAACTAAGGGGCCTGACTCAGCATGACACTACGATTCTCCAGTAATCTAGAAATGGTAATGTAGGGAAATTATGCAGGGGGAAAAAAGTGAGAAGAATGCAGAGTAGAACCACAGAAGAGAGGATCTCACAAGTTGATCTGTTCAAGAAAACCTAGATCCTTTTGCTATTTTAATAGCCATTTCACCTTGTGACATTTGCTAAGTCATGTTGATCACTATAAGGCCGATGCAGAAAGCTACCACAAGTCTAACCATGCGGTTAATGCTGGTTTTACACACTGACGCCATTAAGTATTCCACAGTGATGCAGAGAAGAAAACAGGGGCTCTTCATATGCCAATTCCAGGACAGCATAACCTGACTTGACTCTCCTGCCCAGACAGCTTTCCTATCAGTGCCTGAGCAGTGATTGGTTCAGGCACTGACAGGAAATGTGACATTAGGAAAAAAAAGGGGGGGGCTGTATTGGCCCCCACAACCCATGTCTGAGAAACCATCTCCAAATTAAAATGAATCCCTGGTGTCTAGTGCACCCCACTCCCCACATCTCTTCAATAGAGCCTACAAAAAGAACCCTTAAAGACACAAATCACTTCCTAAACTATCCTATCTAACACCATCTCCTCTAATTCCTCATCCATCTTCTGCATACTATTGATTGTATCCAATATCCTGTCATAACAACTCTGTAAGCCACATTGAGCCTGCAAATAGGTGGGAAAATGTGGGGTACAAATGCAATAAATAATAATAATAATAACAACCCTGATCCTGAATCCAACTCCAAAAAAAAAACCCCAACCCAAAAAACCCACCCTTTCCCTAGTACACTCTCCAGTCCCGACCCCCCCCAACCAAACACACACACAGTTCATACCTTAAAGGAGGCAGGAGCAATGGCCACTCACTTCTGCTTCTGGCACCATCTTGAAAAATGGCAGCACCCAGCCCCACGCAGTGCATCCTGGGATGCACCAGGCAGGATCAGTCTGCCATATAAGGTAATTTTTCCCTTAAGTTGTAGTCTCTGCCCAACTACCAAATAAGGGGAAAACTCCCTTATATGGCAGACTGACCCCGCTTGGCCCATCCCATGATGCACTGTGTGGGGCTGGGTGCTGCCATTTTTTAAGATGGGGCACCAGAGGCAGAGATGAATAGGCATCACTCCTGCCTCCTTTAAAGGTGCATCCCAGAATGCATTGCAAGGGGCTGGGTACTGCTATATTTTCAAGATGGTGCACCAGAGGCAGAAGTGAGTGGGCATCACTCCTGCCTCCTTTAAAGGTATAAACTGGGGGAGAGGTTGGGGTGGAGCCTCTTTTTAGATATCACCTTTCCTGTCAGTGCCTGAACCAATCACTGTTCAGGCACCAACAGAAAAGGTGACATTCTGCAATGAGCTGCACATTACTGCCACAATTTTAAACACTGCAACAATTTGCATGCTCATTGATTACTGAATCCAGCTGTACATTTTTTTCAGGATCCTCTCGTTAGACAAGCAGCTGTAACGCAGGGCTTTCTGAATCGGCCCCTGTGGCTCCAGGGTTTGGCCAACAAATGAAGCAGCTGGAAATACAAAAAGGGGGAGGGGACACACTATTTAGAAGCATATATAGTGTCATCATGAATAATGGCCTGTTCAGTCCCCCTTGCAGTAATTGATATGCTCAGGTGGATAGGCAGGCAGGATCCCCCCCCCCCCCCAATACAGCCCTGCACCCAAAAACTATGATCTCCCTTTATTACCCTCAGCAGAGTAGACTACAGAAGTTATGCAAATGAAACAGCTACAAGGAATCAGCTTGCAATATTATTTATTTATTTATTTATTGCATTTGTATCCCACATTTTCCCACCTCTTTGCAGGCTCAATGTGGCTTACAATGTATCGTTATTGGTAGATAGTAGATTGGGAGATAACAGTGAGTGTTACATAAAGAGTAGCGTAATCGAAATTTAAACAAGTAGATATAAAAAAAAACAATGCTGATAATAGGTGTAGGTGACGATATATTACTTTTATAGTTGCTGATCTTATTGATATGCCTTATTAAAGAGGTGGGTCTATGTATAAGTCAGAGATCACTCTGCTCTTCTAAAGAGCAAGGACTGCAAGTAGGCCATTAAACCAGCAGGAAGCAACCCTGCCGAATGCAGCGAATGTGTGGAGGAGTGGCCTAGTGGTTAGGGTGGTGGACTCTGGTCCCAGGGAACAGAGGAACTGAGTTCAATTCCCACTTCAGGCACAGGCAGCTCCTTGTGACTCTGGGCAAGTCACTTAATCCTCCATTGCCCCAGGTACAAATAAGTACCTGTATATAATATGTAAGCCGCATTGAGCCTGCCATGAATGGGAAAGTGTGGGGTACAAATGTAACAACAAAAAAAATGCAACCCAACCACCTAGTTCAGTTCAGCTGTATCCAGTGGAGGAGCAACTTACACACAAGGCTTATGGGGGGGAGGGGCTCCTTTCCAGGCTGCTTAGTTATTTCCTGAATTTATTTCTAGAGGGTTTTTGTTTTGTTTTTTTTAGGAGCAGGAATAGTGTTATATGGTTGCAGTGGTGGGGACCAAGGTAAAGATAAGCAACTTGCTATCCTCACTTGTGGCAGGGTACTTCCCCATTCTTCCCTCAGGGTCAGTAGCACAGCATGTTGCCTACGACATCAGCACTGTGGGGTAAGTCGCCCATAATGTGTACCACAGGGTGAGTCATCCAGGCATCCAAATGCACAGGTAAGTTGCTCATGAGACCAGCAGTGCCTGAAGTAGTTCAACAAGGTGTCTACGAATGCTGCCATCATAGGGGTCAGCCAAGGAGACGCCAGAGCTGCAGAGTGTATTGCTGCACACTGAATTGTCAGCTTGGTGGGGGGGGGGGGGGGGGGGGGGGGGGGGGGGGGGGAATAGAAGAAGGAGTCCAGACAGGCAACTGTATAATTTGGCATTATGCATACATTCACATTAGGACATAAATTTGTATTACATCTGTTAATTAAGCTGCAGCCAATTACTACTACCTGCTTGTATAATCTGAATTCTTTACATAGGCAGTGGCATGCTGCCCTGTGATTTCACATACTTCTGTATGTCTCTCTTGTTATGCTTCAGTGGTAAACAAGCTTATGCCAGATCTGTATTACAGTAACTTGCTTCCCAAATATCCCACCTAAACCTGTACCTGAAATCTGCCCATAAACCCTAATGTGGCAAAAACCACTGCGCATGTGAATAGAGGCCAGTTTTAAAATCAGAAAAGGAGTGGAAAAAGACCAGGGGCACGAAGCAGCGGGAAGAACAGTACCAGGCATCTTGTACCTGTCACACACAGAGCCAGATTAAGGCATAAGCAAACTAGGCATATGCCTAGGGCCCAGACATTTAGGGGGCCACTGTCCAATGTGCTCAGCATTCAGGAGGTTAGGATTGCCAAAACACTGGATTAATTTTCAGCATTCTACAAAACTGAACATTATCTCTCTCAAAGCCAGAAGGCTGGCTCAAGTGTGTGGATATTTTTCAGAGTTTAGCCCTCTAAAACTGTCCAAAACTCCCCTCCCCTCCCTCCATTTTCTGGTGCAGGGACAGTCAATGGGAAGGCTGTACTAGTCAGAGGAAGGACAGGCTCAGGGCTGAGCTGTAGCTGCAAGGGCTGTGGAGGGTGGGGGGGAACCAGAGGACCTGTGGAGAGAGAACAAGAGAGGAGAAGTTGTTGAAAACGACTAGAAATGAAAAATGGGGGACAGTGTGAAGGGTCTGCTGCAGGCTGAGAAAAAGAACTGGCAGCAAATGGAAGAAGTTCACCTGATGGTGGGGCAGAGCTGGTGGGGGTGAGGCACTGCCTGAATGAGACAGCTGGATAGCACTAGAGCAGGGCAGGGCAGTGCATCACTTGTGTATGTTTGTGTGTCCCTGGTGGGGGCAGTTTCATATAAATAGAACTTCCATTTGAAAATCTGAGCTGGACTGAAGCAGTCCACTAATACTAATGTACCTGTGTACATACTAAGTGAAGGCAAATTTTCAACCTAGGGAATTTACCCTGTTAACAAAATTACCTGGACAATACTGTCTCCACTCTATATCCTTTCAAAAGCACCACAGAAAGCTAAATGTTATTTTGCTTCTTCCATTTGTGAAGTTTTTTTTTTTCATAACGTAAAACTTTGTAAATTTATACCTCACACACGTTGCCCATAAATCTCTCTCCTTAGGGCTGTCCTCCCTTAGCATCTCTGGTTTTTACCAGAGGCAACAGAAAGTGAAAATGACTTGCCCAACTTCCCTGGTTCTCAGCCCATTACTGCAGATCCGCAAGAAGTCTCCTCTAGTTCGAGAAGGGAGACTTTTTGACCAGTCCTCTTTTTGAACTTAATCCCAGTTCAGTACTGTATTTCTAGTCCCTGATATCACCAACTTAAATCAGTGCTTCAGATCCCATAGTGCACCAGAAAAAGGTGGTTAGACATCCAGGACTGGCTCATAATTTCTCTCCTGGAACCGGGTAACTTAGCAGCTCTCTAGCACTGCCACTACACCCACAGCTAGGTTCTGCAGTTTTCCCTGCTATTTCTGGAGTAGTGAAATGTACGGGAGGATGGCCCACAAATATATATTTTTGCCTAGGGCCCAATATAGTGTTAATTCAGCCCTGGTGACACACCCGAGTAGAAGCAAGGTACAAGGAGCACCTGCACGGGAGAGGAGTGGCAGGGGGAGAAGAAATCAAGAGAAATGACTAGGAAGGAAGTGGTAGGGGCTTTAGAGGAGTTTCCTTCCCCCATCCCCTGCACACAATCTGAGCCCCTTATTGAACATCACAATCTTCAGTTCAAACCTCACGTGTTCACCTTCATTCTCCTCCTCTCAGCACCTATGCTCAAAACACCTCCATCTGAAGTTCAACCTTAGCATGTCTAGATATGCTGAGAACCTACCCCGCCCTCCCTCTCCTGAGAAAGGGCAGTATGTGCACTACCAAAATATCTTGCGGGCAGCTTCTTGGAAATAGCAAGCAGCCTGTATATGCACTTTTATCGTGGCCTCATTTCCTGTGTAATGTGTACTGAGACCTTCTTTTTTTTTCCTTTGGCTAAGAGAGAAAAAAAAAGTGTCATGCCTTTAAAAGAGGCAAAAAAAATCTTGCTTACTACAAAGCTAATTCCAATTCTGAAAACAGCGCACCTTTCTTAAAAACAGGCTATTGAAATGGAAACTGCTTTTTGGCAAGTTATTGGAATTCACTTCAGTAAGAAGAATCTCTCCCCTTTAAGAGCTGCTAGAACTCTCTGCACCTAACGCTTGTCCTATTTCACCTCTCCAAAGGATGAACAGAGTCCTTCCTCTGAAACCCATTACTATTATAAGCACATTGAATTCCTGTTTCAAGAAGAGTCAGCATCAATGAACATCCGAGTTCTATACACCCCATGCTCCAAGAACATTCCAAGTCCAACACAAAACAAAAAAATGGATTTCTCTTAGACAAATGCTACTGTATTAAGGGGGGGGGGGGGGCAACTGCAGAACACAAAGGCACTTTGAACAGCCACTGAAACCTGCACCTTTTCTAAAGTAACTGGGATCAGATTCCACCTATGTGCCGGAGGGTATAAATCTGGCACAGCAGGATACTCTGGGCCAAAAACAAATTAAGGACAGCCCTTTTCAGCTTGAATATTCTCCCTGCCTCCTCCCACATATACAGGGGCCTGTAATAGAGAATGACACGGGGACAGCGACCCACAGTAACTGTGGGGAATGGGGACGGGGACAGATCCCACGGTGACGATCTTTGTTCCAGTTACTACTTTGAAGCCCATTAATGAACTGAACTGTTATTACAACAAAATTTTTATTTTTTGGAAAAACAAGCAAACATGCTGGCCACAGCTAGCAAATTTTACATGGGGGATCCTGTACATCCTGCTACCAGCACAACTTCTAAGAAGACATCTTCTATTGCAGGAGGGGACTGTGGAAGACATAAGTGTTCAAGGCTTCTGTAGATGAGGACAGAGAAACAGGGATGGGGAAACAACCTGCGGGGATGGAGACAGGGCCTGCGAGGACAAATTTTGTCCCCGTGTCATTCTCTAGCCTCTGAATCAAAATTTAATACAATCATGAACAATCTTTTCTTTAATGACTGAACAGAATCATGAAGTTCTCTTTTTCATTTTGATTTTAAAATTTCACCACTAAACAGAAATATCACTGTTTAAACTTAAGGTTTTAGAAAATGTTTCTAGTCTCTCTTTATGACTATGAGCACAGAGTTAACTGCGATTGAAGTGCAGGCCTACTCCTGTGACATCCTTATCTCCTTTGACCATCTCTGCCTTTTCTTCTCCTACCTTTACCAGACAGTAAAGGTTTGGTGTTTTGTTTTGTCTGTTTGTTTGTTTTAAATAGAATATACCATTCCAGGCTGTTAACCCCTCTAGTAACCCATATTCCTTGAGGGCTGCAACGTTCATGTTAGCCTGTCAGACATCTAGACAGAAGACTAATCTGATAAACAATAATTAAGACCCTCCGGGTATTAATAACAGACTGTCACACCTCAATAAACCCAGTTAGATCTTTGTTAATTAAATGGGTCATCGCTTCCTCCAGTATCTTTATATAGGCATTAATCAATAATAGAAGCTTGTATTAGGCCTAGGGGCTCATTTTCAAAGCACTTCAATTTTCAAAGTTCCATAGGTTACTAAGTCTATGTGCTTTGAAAATATGCCTCAGTCACAGTCTTTAATTTTTTTTTATGAATAAGTATTTCACAGTTTTCTTGCAAATCATTAAAACAGTTCAAGCAAAACAGGCCTGCTCATCATGAAGCTTCCTGTAGAAGTCCAACAGGAACCCGTCTGGGCTCTTTTGCAGTACCAGGGTTGATATGGCCCTAACAATTTCTACTGGTAATACAGGCGCTCCTAGGGCTCCTAAGATCTCTTGCACTGTTCTAGCACTCATGGTATCTTGCAACTATATATAAATTGCAATATTTATTCCTCCATGGTCTTGTCTCCCCTTACATAAAGTCTCTCTTGCTGGTGTGGCTGCGTCCAAGGGTAAGAGAAAATTGCAGGGAAGTAGCTTACAAGTCTTCATTTAAAAAATGTGATTTTTTTAAATTATTTATAAATCTTGGGACTGAGATTTCCTATGTAAATAATAAAGGGATCTACTCTCACATAAAGAAAAGATACTGGTCAGGGAAAGTTAAAAAAAAACCACACATTTAATGTCGACATGGCCCTTAGTCCTTCATAAAGCCTCAAACCAAGAACCAGAAGCTGAATGCAAACAATGGAACTGAGAGGCTTCAAATCCTGTTTTCAAAAAAAATGTAAAAGGTACTTTCTCCTTGTAACAACACATGATGGCTAAACTGTTCACTATTAGGGCATGGAAAAATTATGTTTCTCACCTGATAATTTTCTTTCCTTTAGTCCCAACAGATCAATCCACCTGCTGGTAGGGGGACATAACCCACTCGTCTCTGGATTGATCTGTGGGACGTAATGGAACAAAAGTTTTTGTCAACGGATTCAGGGGCCCTTTTACTAAGCCATGTAAGCATCTACGCGCACCCAATGCACACCAAAATGGAGTTACCACCCGGCTACCGCGTGGATCTTGCAATAATTTCATTATTGGTGTACGTCCGATAAATCATTTTTATTTTCGGATGCAAGTTATCAGACGTGCACCAAGTAGCATTTGATACGCGTAGGTCATTACTGCCCGGTTTACCGTGCAAGTCTTTACCGTTAGGTCAATGGCTGGCGGTAAGGTCACAGACCCAAAATGGATGCGTGGCAATTTTGATTTCACCACACGTCCATTTTTGTCAAAAATTTGAGAGAGACCTTTTTTACAGGCACGCTGAAAAATGGATCGGTCTGCACCCAAAACCCGCGCCTTCACTACCGCAAGCCATTTTTCAGCACACCTTAGTAAAAGGACCCCTCAGTCAGTTATTCGGGAGTTTTAGGCAATTATACCTCCTCATCAACAGTGGTTCTCGAACCAGTCTTTGGGGCACATCCAGCTAGTTGGGTTTTCAGGATATGCAAAATGAATATGCACAAGATGAATAGGAAGGCACAGTGTATGCAAATCTACCTCGTGCACATATCCTCAAAATCTGACTGGCTGGGTGTGCTCCAAGGAATGGATTGAGAACCACTGCTCATGAATATGACCCAGTATTAAAGGCAGAAGACCCTGAAGGCAATTCTACACAGGTTTAGTAGCTATGATAGTTGTATTTATAAGCGTAATAGGGAAGAGTTTCTTAACTGGGAAGCCAAGGTGGCGCAGCTAGAGTTTCAACATAAGGCTTCAGGGGTTCTGTGTATTTACCAGTAACTTTGTATGGAGCAAGGCCAGCTTAAGAAATTGGAAGGAGATAAAGCTGAGTACTCTTGGTGGTTGGGGACTTTAATGCAAGAGTTTGGCTTAGAGGCACCCACTCAAGCTTTATATTCAGACCAGGGATGAATTCCGGCGGAAGAGGCTGGCGATATTGGAGACACAAGTTAATCACGTTGTTTTTGTGTGTTCCCGGCTCAGAAAGGAAATGAGTGTCTTGGATATACAAGATTTTGCTCGATACTACCATGACTCCAGAGCCATTTCAGTGTGTTGTTGCACTGTAGAATATGGATTTATAAGAATCTTTCGATCTCTGATACTGGGAAGTTATATACCCTGTTCCTCATTTGGTATCTATGTGCTATCGCCGGGTGGAACTCATGTGCATATTACTGCATCAAACTTGCCAATCTCCCCTTTTTGATGTCTACCACACAGTTGCCACCTCTGACCTGTGCTGAAGGGGGTGTGGAAGTTCAGCTGGCTTATCAACGTGGTGGTCTTGCCTTGTAGAGGGCCTTATTGCAGGGGGTATATGATTTGGTGGAAAACCTTTGTATTTGGCCATTTTATTTTCTTTAATAGTGTATTTGCAAGATGTAGAGCTGCAGAAGGCACTTAGGAAGCTTGCAGAACAACGCTGCCAGAAACACTATTGCCAAGTTTTGGAAGGGAATCCCTATGCCTATAATAAAATGTGGAATAAGTACTGAAAGTTTCAGGAGTGCCCATGCTCAAAGATTGGGTAGCTAAGATATATAATGTGTTATTTGTTGGAACGTGATATTTTCTGTTGTATTATGTAACTTGTTTGACAAGTATGTTGCCTGTCAAGTTAAATAAAGTTAAAAGGTACTTGTGAAGCAGGTAGCTGGGGTAACTTGAATGCAACGTTCATTTATTTTGCTGAACGCTGCAGCTTTAGGTTTCTGGTGTATGGTAGACATAGGTCTCCTGTTCAAAGTACTGATATTTGTTTGTTATTTTTTTTTACATTTGTACCCCGCGCTTTCCCACTCATGGCAGGCTCAATGCGGCTTACATGGGGCAATGGAGGGTTAAGTGACTTGCCCAGAGTCACAAGGAGCTGCCTGTGCCTGAAGTGGGAATCGAACTCAGTTCCTCAGGACCAAAGTCCACCACCCTAACCACTAGGCCACTCCTCCAATAACACATCCTCCCAATAACACCCAGAACAGGTTACAAAATTACATAATGCCACAGGAGCATAGCCCAAGCCTGCTGACTGCAGAGGAACATCTGCATTCTCTGGTCTTCCATGGGCAGGAGGGTGAACCCCATCCACAGAAAGCAGACCTAGAGAAAACAGAACAGAAATAGACGCACAATTTCTTGGAAACTCATAGTGTTAGAGGATTATTAACCTCCTTTAGTGCATTTGTTACCATTAGATTTTGTGCAGGATGCATGTTGTTATGGGCCCGACTTTTGCTCTGTGAAGGTGATCTCCAAAAGGATATAGTGGAATTAGAAAAGGTACAGAGAAGGGTGACGAAAATGATAAAGGGGATGGGACGACTTCCCTATGAGGAAAGGCTAAAGCGGCTAGGGCTCTTCAGCTTGGAGAAAAGGCGGCTGAGGGGACATATGATAGAGGTCTATAAAATAATGAGTGGAGTTGAACGGGTAGACGTGAATCGTTTGTTTACCCTTTCCAAACATACTATGACTAGGGGGCACGTAATAAAGCTACAAAGTAGTAAATTTAATACGAATCGAAGAAAATTTTTCTTCACTCAACATGTAATTAAACTCTGGAATTTGTTGCCAAAGAATGTGGTAATGGCAGTTAGCTTAGCGGGGTTTAAAAAAAAAGGTTTGGACAGCTTCCTAAAGGAAGAGTCCATAGACCATTATTAAAATGACTTGGGGAAAATCCACTGCTTATTTCTGGGGTAAGCAGCATAAAATGTATTGAACTTTTTGGGATCTTGCCAGGTATTTGTAACCTGGATTGGCCACTGTTGTAAACAGGATGCTGGGCTTGATGGACCTTTGGTCTGTCCCAGTGTGGCAATACTTATGTAACTCATTCACATCACTTTCTGAGTAGAGCCGGTGGTGGGAGGCGGGGCTGGTGGTTGGGAGGCGGGGATAGTGCTGGGCAGACTTATACGGTCTATGTCCTGAAAAGGACAGGTACAAATCAAGGTAAGGTATACACAAAAAGTAGCACACGTGAGTTTATCTTGTTGGGCAGACTGGATGGACCAGGCAGGTCTTTTTCTGCCGTCATCTACTATGTTACTATGTTACTTTCTGAGCATCTCTTGAACAGACTTCTTTCTAGTAATGGACACGGTAGTGCTGTGACTACTATATGGAGGGTGAATTGATTTGCACTTTTCTGACCACTGAAAGGCCAGTTATGACCCATGAACTGCATAAGCTAAGGGCTTAAATCTTAAACTGCCTGAAAGCTGCATTTTCTCTGTGCTCTGTAAATGCTGTGAACACAAGGTCATGCTGACCCTACAAGGAGCGATCTCTTCCCCCTCCCTGGCAGAACTAACAGAACTGGTGCCACTGTTTCTACACCACAAGGACGCTAACTCTGTATACACAGTTTGAACATGAAGATGTGTTGAGATTAACAATAGTAAGATCTAGGTACTAGGGGATTCCTATAACGAAATGGTGACTGAAATCCTCTGTAAAAGAACCTTGAAAATGTTGAGTTCCATAAGGGAGAATTAGGTTCTTACCTTGATAAATTTTCTTTCCTTTAGTCATAGCAGATGAATCCATTACGAGTAGGTTGTGTCCATCAACCAGCAGGGGGAGATAGAGAGCACTGAAAAACCATAGTGCCTCATTCAGTATTTGAAGCTTCCAAAGCAGTGTTACACCACAAAGCATAATAACATGAACTTTCCTCACAGCGGATGAACGCCCCAAAACTGGAGCTATAATTCAAAGGAGGGAATGAACTCATCCTCCTGTAACTGAACAGAAATCCTGAAGACTGTTTTCCACTTCTCCAATGAGGGAACATATCTATAGGAAAAACTGGACATAAAAGTAACATAAATCACATAATGAACCACTGAGGGAGGGCTCATGGATTCATCTGCTATGACTAAAGAAAAGAAAATTACCAAGATAAGAACCTAATTTTCCCTTCCTTGTCATCAAGCAGATGAATCCATTACATATGGGATGTATCAAAGCAATCCCTAGATGGGGTGGGCACAAGCCACACCACGCACCAGCACTTGTGCTCCAAAATGCGCGTCTCTCCTGGCAGCCACATCCAGCCTGTAATGTCGGGCAAACAAGAGCTTAGAAGCACAAGTAGCTGCACTACATATCTCTTGAAGAGAGAGTGCTCCAGTTTCAGCCCAAGAAGAGGAAATCGCTCTTGTGGAATGTGCCTTAAAAGCTTCAGGCGGAGGCAGATAGCAGATATGCTGTAAAGATAGCTTCTTTGAGCCAATGGGCTATAGTAGCCTTAGACGCTGGAGACCCTCTGCACGGACCTGACAAAAGAACAAAAAGATGGTCAGAGGTCCTGAAGGCATTTGACATGCGCAGATATTGCAACAGAGCCCTTCGCACATCCAGAAGGTGCAACTGCCCATAGGCTTCTGGAAACTCCTCTTTAGAAAAGGAGGGCAGGAAAATAGGCTGGTTTAAGTTTCCACTGAAACCACCTTAGGTATGAAGGAAGGCACCGTACGTATCATTACTCCGGACTCTGAGAATTGCAGAAATGGGTCTCGACAGGACAGCGCCTGGAGCTCAGATACCCGTCTCGCCGATGTCACAGCCACCAAAAAGACCGTCTTTAAGGTCACATCCTTCTCCGAAGTTCGCCTAAGCCGCTCGAAGGGCGAACACTGAAGGGCCTTTAAAACTAACCCCAGGTTCCAGGCCAGACACGGAGCCCGCACAGGAGGACGGAGCCGAAGCACCCCTCTAAGAAACCATGTCACATCCAGGCAAGCAGCCAGAGAGAGGCCAACGACCTTCCCTCGAAAACATGCTAAGGCTGCCACTTGAACACGCAGGGAATTATAGGCCAAGCCTTTTTGTAAACTATCCTGCAAAAAGTCAAGTATTGGCGAGACAGAAGCCTGCATGGGTGTAATCGCTTTAGAAGCACATCAAGCCTCAAACTGGCGCCAAATCCTGGCATAAGCCACGGAAGTGGAACGCTTGCAGGCCTGTGGGAGAGTGGAAATGACTTTACTAGAATATCCCTTGTCTCCCAATTGCGCCCTCTCAATAGCCATACCGTAAGACCAAAGCAGCAGGCATCCTCCATGGTCACCGGGACATGTGACAACAGGTTCAGTACCAGAGGTAACGGCAGGGGATCCTCTACCAGCATCCGCCGAAGGTCCGCATACCACAGCCTCCTGGGCCAATCCGGGGCAATAAGAACCACCTCTCCTTGGTGGAGCCGAATCCGCAGGAGTACTCACCCTATCAAGGGCCACGGAGGGAACACATCCAGGAGGCCCTAAGGCCAGGGTTGAGCCAAGGCATCCAACCCTGCCGAGCGAGGATCTCTCCGTCTGCTGTAGAAGCACGGGACTTTCGCATTTGTGCTTGACGCCATAAGATCCATTACGGGCTTTCCCCATTTGGCACATATCGGCAGGAATACTTCGTCTGCAAGTTCCCACTCCGCTGGGTCGATCTTATTCCTGCTCAGATAATCGGCTTGCACGTTGCTCTGACCTGCAATATGAGCTGCTGACAGAAACTGCGGATGAAGCTTGGCCCAGTGACAAATCTGCGCGGCCTGCGCTGCTAGTGCTATGCACTGAGTGCCTCCTTGGCGATTTATGTAGGCCACTGCTGTCGTGATGTCCGACAGAACTCTGACAGCCAATCCTTCCAGTGTCAATTGAAAGGCCAGAAGCGCCTGGAAAATCGCTTTCAACTCCAAGCAATTGATGGACCACTCCGACTCCTCGGGTGTCCAAAGACCCTGGGCATGCATTCCCCAGCAATGTGAACCCCAGCCCTTCAGGCTGGCATCTGTTACCAGCAAGCACCAATCAGGGAGCGCTAGCGGCATTCCTCGCCGCAGCATGCTGTCTGAGAGACACCACTCCATACTGAGCCGGGCCGCAGGGAGCCATGTGAGTCTGCATTGATAATCCTGAGATATTGGAGACCACCGTTGAAGCAAGGAGCACTGCAGAGGTCTCAGGTGCGCTCTCGCCCAAGGCACCGCTACCAAAGTGGCCGTCATTGACCCCAACAGCTGGACTTTGTCCCAAGCTCACGGGCGAGGCATCCTCAGGAGCAGACGGACCTGGTTCTGAAGCTTGCACCGCCTTTGCTCGGGTAGGAAGACCATCCCCGAGGCTGTGTCGAACCGGACCCCCAAATATTCTAGAGATTGAGAGGGGGTCAGGTGACTTTTGGCTATATTGATGACCCAGCCCAGAGATTGCAATACAGAGACCACTCTGGCTGTAACCTGATGACTCTCTTCTACAGAGTCTGCTCTGATGAGCCAGTCGTCTAGGTACGGGTGAACCCGGATACCCTCTCGCCTGAGAAAAGCAGCTACTACCAGCATTACCTTGGAAATGGTTCGGAGAGCTGTGGCGAGGCCAAAAGGCAAGGCCCGAAACTGGAAATGTTTTCCCAACACCGCAAACCGGAGAAACCAGTGGTGCGGGGACCAAATAGGAATGTGTAAGTAAGCTTCTTTCAGGTCCAGAGACGTGAGAGACTCTCCTGGCTGTACCGCCGCTATGACAGAGCGCAGGGTTTCCATGTGAAAATGCCACACGTTCAGAGACTTGTTGACTTCTTTTAAGTCTAGGATAGGCCGAAAAGACCCTCCTTTTCGCGGCACCACGAAGTAAACGGAGTAACGGCCAGAGCCGCATTCAGCGGGAGGCACGGGGGAAACCGCCCCTATATGAATCAAGCCTTGCAAGGTCTTCTCTACCGCCGCCCGTTTGGTGGCAGAACCGCATCGGGACTCCACAAACACGTCTCTTATCGGGGCATTGAATTCTATTCTGTACCCTTCTCTGATCAGGTACAAGACCCACTGATCTGAGGTAATCTTGGCCCACTCCTCGAGAAAAAGGGAAAGTCATCCTCCTATCACAGGAATCGAGGAGGGGGCCCGCGCACCATCATTGAGAGGGTCGCCCTTGAACTCCAGGTCTTGAGCCTGCTGCTGCTGAACATTTGTCCGAGCGAAAGGAGTTCCTCTGCTGAAAACGGGCATGCGAAGTGAACCCAGCAGAATGCCCCGGGCGGTACCTTCTAGCTTCACGGAAGCGAGGTCTGTAAGAGGAGGGAACTGCCTGACCCTTGGAAGAAGGCTGCGGCCTATCCTCGGGTAAGCGCTGGGGTTTGGCATCCCCCAGGTCTTTCACAATTTTCTCCAACTCCTCACCAAACACGAGAAGGCCTTGAAAGGGCAACTTCACCAACCTTTGCTTAGAGGCCATGTCAGCTGCCCAATGCCATAGCCACAGAAGACGGCGAGCTGCCGCTGCTACAGCCATCTGTTTAGCCGAAGCTCTGACCAGATCATAAAGGGCATCAGCCAAAAATGACAAGGCCGGCTCCATCCACGGTGCCACCTCCGAAAGGGACTCCACTCCATCTCCGGGCTGTTCCATTGCCTGTTGTAACCAAGCGAGGCAGACTCGGGCAGCGTAGCAGCTGCATGCAGATGCCCGTAAGGATAGGCCTGAAATTTCAAAGGACCATTTCATAGCTGCCTCCAGGCGACGGTCCTGCATGTCCTTCAGGGCAACTCCTCCTTTCACTAGGAGGGTAGTTTTCTTTGTCACAGCCATGACCAGGGCATCCACTTTAGGCACTGCTAGGCGCGCCAAATGCTCCTCACTTAGAGGGTATAATTGCCCCATAGCCCTGGCGACTTTCAAAGGCCCCTCGGGGTCAGCCCATTGAGCCGTGATAAGCTCTTGGATGGAGTCATGCAAAGGAAAGGCTCGAGCAGGCTTCTTAGTACTTGCCATCCTCGGATTACCGGAGAAGGTCTCAGTACTCCCAGGGTCTTTTATAGAGAGGACCTGCAAGGCATCAGTAATAAGTGCTGGCAGCTCATCGCGATGGAAAATCCTCACCGCGGAAGGATCATCTGGATCCGGTGGCAATCCTGCACCTTCTTCTGCCTCTCCAGACCACGAAAGCCTGCCAGACCCCTCAGAGTCCTCACCTCCCAACCACAAGGGGGGGGGGGGAAGGGGGTGTGCCACTCTCTGAAGGGGAATCCACCCTTCTGTGCTTGTCTTGCGGCCATCTGTCAGGGTAAAACGCGCCTGACGGTAATCCAAGGCCAGACTCCACTGGAGGGAAGCAGGGCCACAGGGGACCCCTGTGAAAGAGCTCTTTTTAACAGGTATGCATTATGCAGCAATAAAACAAATTCAGGGGAAAATGGCTCACCCTGGCATCCCGGTTCCAGTCTGGGGGAAACAGCTCTTTTATCAGCCTCCACACGAGGCTCCCCTCCAGGCTCAAACCCCTCCACCTCAGTGGGGGTCGCGCCATGCTGTTCCAAAATGGCGCCTGCTGCCAGCTCCACAGAGCGGGAAGGAACGTCGCTCGCCATGCTCGGGCCGGCTCTACTGTCTGAAAAGCATGCCTTACAGAGCCCCGCTGCAGATTTGCGCTTGCCACAAACGGAACAGTGCTTAACTTTTTCAGCAGCCATCGCCGAAAGCGGCAGAAATTCAAAATGGCGGATTCGCGCCAAAATCGTCCCAAACGTGGGCCCTCCCCAGAGGAGCTACAAAATGCTCTTACCTCACCAGTCCGAGCCTCCGAGCTCCGGTCACGCTGCACAATCGAAAGAAAACCTTTTTTTTTTTTAATGTGTATAGATTTAAAGCTTAATGTCTTTTATTGATTTTTGATACAGATACCATCAAGAGCTCACAGCATAACAGCAAGTAACATTTTACAAAGTAAGGCAATATAGTAACACTGTGAGGAAAGTTTGAGGCAACAGCAAAAGAGGCAAATTTCCAACTCCAGAGGATCAGTAGCGAACCTATGTGCCTGCATCCACAGCGTGGGCAAAGACAGGGACAGGGCTTGCCTATTTGCCTTTAAAGTGGGCACCATCAGCCACAACACCCCTGCTACAACTGGCAAAAGCACAGGAGCCACCCCAGGCAGATTTTCTGAAGGAGCTTGAACAAGCTGCAACCACCCTGCTAGGGAGATGGAGAGCACTGAAAAACCATAGTTTTCTCTATCTCCCCCTGCTGGTTGATGGACACAAACCACTCGTAATGGATTCACCTGCTTGATGACAAGGAAACATTGTTCTATGTTCCATAACATTCAGATAGTATGTTCTATTCTATGTAAACAATGAAGTAAGACAAAAATTAGCTGAAATTGCAAGTTGGGAGGGGATTGATGCCCAATCCACTGTATATAAGGCACCGTGGTGTTATATCTAGTCGGAGGGATGAGATGATCAACCGAGTGACTCTTCATCACAGAGGTCTCCCTCTCTTCCTCTCGTAACAAATTGCTGATGCCTGATTTCTTTACTATTTGTTACCTGCCTGATTGCTTTGTTATTACTTCATTACTTTGTCTGATTATTTTGCCTAATTGCTTTATTACCTTATTGCCTTGTTATCATCTATAATTGGTAAGTAATAAAGACTTTTCCTTTAGAAGAAACAGTCTCCGTCCTCTCTAATTTCTCTGTTCTTTCTGTCTATTCTGTCACACTATATTTTGGGAATGGCTGGTCCACTGTATCTTGGGGTAAGTGTTGGGAGACAGAAACCCTATTGCCTCACCTGTCCAAATTATTATATTCCTTATGATAAGTGGAAGGATACAAAGGAAGAATATTACGGCCTTCTCTGGGACTGGGTAGTTATCAGGGGAGGACCATATTATGGCCTTCCCTAAGACTGCACTATAAACAAGGGCCTGGATTTGATTGCCACGATTAGAAATGCTGCAGAGGCAGCACTCAAAGCCCATGGGGGAAGTGGTGAAGGGAAAGTTGCAATCATCATGCAATGCTGCCATCTCGTACCCTGATTTAGCCTTCTATGGTCCCTGACTGAGGGCTGTCACTAATGTCTGAGCAGAGCTGGGAAAAGGATATGAAATATGATTTTTTTTCTTAAACACACACAACTTGGGCTAATCATTATATCATTCTCTATGTAGCTACGCTATCCTATGCTTTAGCGTGATGATTTATTCAGGATTTTACCACATCAATATTACTATCCAATGCAGTAAGGGTTTTAGGACAGAAAAGAAAATCACCGTAAAACCATCATGCTAAAAAAAAAAAACAGTGTGGTCAGCATATATGTCAGAAGAACTGATAATTGCTCCCAATGTAAAAAATAATAATAAAGAACATTTGTTTTAAAAGGCATGCCTGTACTTCCAGATGGCAGATCATCCACTTACCTGCATAAGTCTTGTATATATTAGCTCTACTCCTGCCCATGTAAAAGGGTAAAAGGCAGGGCCGCTGAGAGACTACCCCCCCCCCCCCCCCCCCCCCCGCCGCTGCTGATATAGTCCTCTCACGTGCCTGCCCTCGGCTCCGTCCGCCACCGGGCCCCCTGCATTAAAATCAGCAGCGCCTCAGCTGAGCTCCGTTTGTCGTCTAATGTAACTTACGGTTTCCGCGAGGGCGGGACACAGGGAGGGCCCGAAGGGAGGCAATCTGGCTTCCAAACGGAGCTCAGCTGAGGCGGTGCCGCTTTTAATGCAGGGGGCCCGGTGGTGGACGGAGCCGAGGGCAGGCAGGTGAGACTGGGGACTGCAGCGCCGGCGGCCTGACCCCGGCGCCGGGCCCCCCTTGGAAGCCCGGGCCAGGGGAATTTTGTCCCCCCCTGCCCCCCCTCTCGGCGGCCCATGTAAAAAGTGACTGAGAGCTTGGCTCACTGAGGGCCTCTTTTATCAAGCCATGCTAGTGACTCCCGGTGCTGTAATGCCAACAAAGCCCATTCACTTTGAATGGGCTTTGTCGGCACTGCCGCACCGGGGACTGCAAGCACAGCTTGATAAAAGAAGAGGCCCTAAGCATTTTAACACTTTATCCTAAAAATTTTATTTTATTGATTAGGAAGCATATTGCTTGCTAAATCACAAACACCTTCAGCAGGATGTAGCAGAAAAAAAATATATTATGTATACTTTTATCATAAATAAAAAATACAAATCATCACATTAATAATACATTTTTTAAACTTCCCCTTTAGCAGCGAATCTTTACTACAGCCTTGACCTATAATAAAAGTTTCTAGCACATGAATTAAGGGTCAACTGAGGAACTTAGGGCTGTTTACTAAGGCACGTTAGCGTTTTTAACATGCCTACAATTAGCGTGTTAACCGTGTAGGTGCCTATAGGGATATTGTAGGCATGTACACGGTTAACGCATGTTAAAAACGCTAACGCGCCCATAACACGGCTTAGTAAACAGGGCCCTTAACCTCAGAAGACCCCACTGGGTCACCAGAGATTTTTTTCCCCAATAGGGCCCTAAAAGCCCTTTTCCCATCCCTAGCACACCTTTAAACTGGAAGGCAGGAGCAATGTCTGTTTACTCTCACCTCCAGTGCCACCATTATGTAAAATGGCAGCAACCTGATCCCATGAGGTACATCAAAACGGATCATGTCAGCCTGCAGGGATCCAGGTGCCTCAGTTTTAAAAACAGCAACTGAGGAAAAGGATTCTAAGGAACATTTGCCCATGGACCAGATAAGTATTATTGAGCCACAGAGGCGCCCCATGCTTGAATGCTCTCTGTGCCAAATGACGTAGTTCAGGGTCTAATAACTTCCTTGAAAGAGAAGGGGATTCTTTTTTTCTTTCTACTTTCCTATCGGGCATGAGTTAATCTCTGTACTGAATACTGAACAGAAATTAGCTCATGAAAGTAAAAAAGATTTAAAAGATTCCACATAATGCGGAATATTGCAGCCCATTACCACAGGGGTATACACAGGTTTTTTTTCAGACTATGCAATTTTTTTTTTTACAATGCAATAATCTACATTCCATTTGTTTACTACATTCAAAAATTGTAAAAATTTTTTATCAAAATGCAAGTTACAAAACTACATCAGACTCACAATCAAAGAAAGGGCTGGCTCCAAATTAAGGGATCCTTTCAGTATGCCACGTCCTGCGTTACTGCGGCCACCTGTGCACACTGAATCATTTTACTAAGACGTGCTAACAGATTTAGGGTTCTGTATACTAAGCTGTGTTATAGGTGCATTAGCTTATTTAATGCGCGTTAACCATGTACGCTCCTACAATATCCCTGTACGTGCCTATACAGTTAACGCACGCACTAATATAGGCGTGTTAAAAACGCTAATGCACCTTAGTAAACAGGACCCTTAGTGCGCGATAAATCGTTTAGTGCACCTTAATAAAAGGACCCCCTAAGTGTACACAGTATTTTGGGGGAGGGGAAGTGGCATGGGCGGAAAGTGGGCACAGACGCAGTAACCAGATAACATGTGCATATTAGCGCACACTATACTAACCACAGGGTTACTGCAAGAGCCCTTACCACCTCCCGTGGTAATTCTTTTCAACGGCAACATGCTAATTGTAACATTAGCACATACCTTACTACATTTACATCCTTTAATGTCATTTAACATTGCACTCAACCAACAAGATTGTACATAATCAATTCCCTACCTATAATACTACACCCAACCTTGTCCTATTTATGGACAGACTTATACGGTCTGTGCCCTAAGAACGGCAAGGACAAATCAAACTCAGGTATATATATATATATATAAAGTATCGCATATCAAGTATCTTAACGAAAATAGAGCATTTTAGGGCAGGTGTAAAAACTGCCTTAGTGCCTGGGAAAGACCCATGTAAGGGCACACTAAGGCCATGTGTTATCGCAGCTTGGTAAAAAAAAGGACCCCCCAAGCTAGAAACCTGAAGGAGAAACCAGCAAAGCAAAAAATTATTAATAAAGGAAATCTATGAAAGAACCTGTTCTTTCTTGGGCCTAGAACATATCACTGTTTCATACCAGCACTTCCCAGTTGGTGAATATGAAGAAAAGCAGTGCAGTCGCTCCAAATGAACTCCGCTCCTTCACCCTCACAGCACTGAAAGCAAAAGCAGATGCCAGCATAAGCACCTGCTTCCGATGTCCTCATCCACTACTCCCCTGCTCCCTTGTACTACCCGATTTAGAAAAACAATATGGGGACAGTGACTGAGGCAGAACCGCTGAGACACACTGTGAACCCCCATGATGCTAGCATCAAACTGCTGCTATAGCCCAGAAGAGTGAAGCCCATGAAACCAGAGGAATTGGAAGCAGGGAAACAAAAAAATGGAACCTGAAAGGAAGAAGAAACTAAGGGGTGCTTACATAGCTTAAAATGTCTTACCCCAGGGCGTAATTTTGGCATCTACAAGTGCTTCCCACATATTAAAAAATAGAGGGATCCTTTTATTAAGGTGTGCCAAAAAATGGGCTACGCTAGTGTAGGCATGTGTTTTGGGCACTCACAGATCCATTTTTCATTTCAGAGCGCCTGTAAAAAAAAAAAGGTTTTTAAAATTTTTTGCCATAAATGGACATGCGGCAAAATAAAAATTGGCGCACACCCATTTTGGGTCTGAGACCTTACCATCAGCTATTGACTTAGTGGTAAGATCTCACGCGTTAACTATGCAGTAATCGTCTATGCGTGTAGAATGACGATTACCGCCCAGTTTCTGCCAGGAGCCAGAAAATAAAAAATTATTTTCCGGTGCGCGTAGCAGACGCACGTCATAAATGAAATTATCACAAGGGCCACGCGGTGGCCGGGCGGTAACTGCAAATTGACGCACGTTGGGAGTGCGTAGGCACCTGTGCGGCTTAGTAAAAGGGCCCCAGAATTTAGTTTTTAGTGGGTCAGGGGATGGAGAGTAGGCGTGTACAGCGCTATTCAGCATGGCTACATTGCTGTGTGCTAACCGATTAGCACATGAGCCCTTACCGCCTACAAAATAGGTGTCAGTACGTGCTTATGTGTTTATGGCCATGTAATAGTGGGAAAATTAACACGTGGCCATTAATTCGAAAAATAGAAAAATGTAGCCATTTTACCCATGCGGGAAAAGTGGCCTTAGTGTGTGGGAATGACATGCTATGACCACTTTTTACCAAGTTAGGTAAAAGGAGCCCCTAACGTGGAGAGGAGAGAGACAGTAAAAAGATGGGAAAGACCTCAGACAAAAAGAAGAAATTGATGGGACATACAAGGGGCGAAAGAGCAAGATGGAAAGAAAAGACGGCATGGTAGTGGATAAGAAAAAGCTGAACAGGTGATGGAGACAGAGAAAGGGAAGACTGATAGAATGAGCCAAATTATAATGAAAGCAAAAAACAAGCACAGAAATAAGACTAAAAAAAAAGATTACACCCACTTTAGCTATCTATTTCAACTCCTGCAACTCACGACTAAATACAGGTTAGCTTTTCATTACATAAGTACGTAAGTATTGCCATACTGGAACAGACCAAAGGTCAATCAAGCCCAGCATCCTGTTTCCAAAAGTGGCCAATCCAAGTCACAAATACCTGGCAAGATCCCCAAAAAGCTCAATACATTTTATGCTGCTTATCCCAGAAATAAGCAGTGGATTTTCCCCAAGTCAATTTAATAATGGATAATGGACTTTTCCTTTAGGAAGCTGTCCAAACTTTTTTAAACACGCTAAGCTAACCGCCTTTACCACATTCTCTGGCAACAAATTCCAGAGTTTAATTGCACATTGAGGGAAGAAAATTTTTCTCCAATTCGTTTTAAGTTTACATGTTAGTCATTTAGGGGTCCTTTTACTAAGCCACGGTAGGCTCTATGCACGCATAGCACACACCCAAGTGAGACTACCACAAGGCCAGCGTGCCCGCCTAGCAGTAATTTCTGATTTGGTGCGCGCCCATAATGTGTGGATGAATTATTTCCTCCTACGTGCTCCGGTTCCAGCAGTAATTGGCACTTGGCGCGAGACAACCAGTCACCGCACATGTATAACGTGAACCTTTACCGCTAGATCAACGGGTAACATTAAGGGCTCAGCCGGTTTTGGGCGCGCGCTGGTTTCATTTTTACCGCAGCCCCTTTTCCTGTTCCATTAAAAAAACCCATTTTTTGTAGATGTGATAAAAACTAGCCCAGCTCACGCCCAATACACAAGCCTACACTACTGCAGGCCACTTTTTACCGTGGCTTAGTAAAAGGACCCCTTAGATTTCTCTGCATATAATGCTAGCTGAACAGCGCTTCCACACCCATTCCCTGCCCAGACATGCCTCTTCTGAGAAAAAGAGGGAAAAATGCTAGTGTTTTTTTTTTTTTTTTTTTTTTTTACTAAAGGCTAGCTCGCGTTATCTGCAGCAGGTCCCATTTTCTTCCTACGGGCACTGCTGCAGATAATGCAAGCTATCTTATCATCTTTTCCCTCCATCTTCCTCAGCAATTGTTCCTCTTTTGCCCCTTGTATGTCCCATCAGCTTCTTCTTTTGCCATCTAAAAAAGGGATCTTTTACTAAAGATTAGGTTGCGTTATCTGCAGCAGTGCCCAGAGGAATAAAATGGAACCTGCTGCAGATAACTCGAGCTAGCCTTCAGTTAAGACCCTCTTAGATGGCAAAACTTTAGTGCATCCTGCTAGGCCATTTTTCCAGCATTAAAGTATGTGTTAGCGCTTAATGCTGCTTATTAAAAGGCCCCTATGTTTTTAAGCACTTTTTTCCTTTAAAAAATGTATTTTATTGATTAGGAAGTATATTGCTTACTAATCACAAGCAGCACAAAAAATGGTTTAAAAAAGTTGTATATAAAATGACAAAATAAATAAAAAAATAAAATAAAATTCAACACATTAATAAATTTCAACCCACATATAACAGTTACTCAAGACAGAATAAAATACTACCAACCCACTTGAAAGCAATCAACGAATTAATTAACTTCCGCAAATCCCTGAAGACCTATCCCTTTAACAAAGCTTACCACGAGAACACATAACCAACTTTAACACTACATCTATCCATCTTTATTCAGAATGTATCTCTCTCTAACTACTTGACCAAATCTTCTTGGTTCCCAGGACTTCTTTGTAACACCAACTGTATTCTCTACCCTGCCATGGCTATGCCATAACAGGGCTTTGTAAGCCACATTGAGCCTGCAAATAGGTGGGAAAATGTGGGATACAAGTGCAATAAATAAATATTAATAATAATAATAATAAATAAATAAGGGCGTTCACTAAGGCACGTTAACATTTTTAACGTGCCTACAATTAGCATGCGCGCTAACCATTTAGGCACCTATTGGGATCTTTGAGGTGGTTCATGCACGTTAAAAATGCTAATGCGCCTATAACACGGCTTAATAAACAGGGCCCTAAAAATAAAAGCCACAAAAAATCATCCAGAAAAGCCTAGACCTCCTACCTCCAACTCTAGATCCATAATAAAAATACCAAATCAGTCCTCAAAGTCCACTATAATATTTACCACCTCTTGAATAACAAAAAAACAGTCAGTTCCTAACTTCTGCACAACTTCAATAAACATGAACTTGTAAAGGCCATATTGTTTTATTAAGGAAAGGCAGACAGGGTCCAGATTTCTTTTTAACAATGATAAACTGCTTATCAATAACTAGTTGCTTTACCTGTCTACCTATGAACTATTAAACCACACTATCAAAATAGAATCCAAAACATTTACGGATGTCTAACAAGGCACAGATTTTCACTTTGTTTTCGGTCTGCCAATCCTTTTCAACCTCATTATTGAAACTTTTTCAATCCATGTCACACATCTCACGTTTCTTAAACATTTTTTTAACACACGCAAATCTGCTTTGGCGGGTTAAAAAAAAATATTGTGCATGCAAAATAAATTTAAGGCATGCTAACGAAGTGAACATGCACGAAACAAAGGTACTGTACATCCTGTTTCTATTAAAAATTTTCGAGCTACAACACAAAACTGAAAAAAGCCACATTTTAGAAAAACTACTTTTTTTTTTTTTTTTTTTTTTTACAGTATGTTCCTTACTTTTTGCTCATGGACACAATACGGGCGAAAAGCCCCCCGTCTTTGAAATACCCTTGCAACGGAGCTCGCACCAGATCTGCAGAAACCATCAGACACACCGCGCTGCATGTAAAACTTTTAATGCAAGCTAAACGCATATATTACACCGAAGAGCCCCGCGGCATTTTCGTTAAATGAACCTTTCCTTCTCTTCATTTGGAAGATCTGTCTGGTGGTGGTCGTGGGGCGAGCCTGGGAACCCAGCTCCACCGAGGAAACGCTGTGGGTGCATCACTGTGCAGTCCTCCTTCCTTATCGCAGGAAAGGAAGTCGCTTTAATTTCGCTAAATGTTACATTTCCTCAGCCCCAAAAAAAAAAAAACCTTCTCTTGAACTGTCATTCAGGCATGTTTAATCCTGACGGTGTCCTGCTCGATTTACAAGCAGCGCCGGGTCTACATTGAGCCTATCTACTAGAGCGGGGGAGGGGAGGGGGGCTGGGATATATTGGTAATAAGGCACACGATCACTTTGCTGGCATCCAACCACAATCCTGTGTGACTAAGAAATACACCAGCAAACAGAATCCTTCCTGCCCCCCCGACGCCCATCCCTCCCTGAGGATTTTACAGTCACTGTCTTTCTGATTTGGGGGGGGGGGGGGCTCTGCTAGCCCCGTTTCTAGCCGCCTAGACACTGTGCTGTCCCCTCTAAGATCAAGGAAATACTGAACAAAAACTTTTTGCTGCCTCACCCAGACGTTGTGACTTGTTGAGCACTAAAAAGGCCGGTCATATTCTGCACTTGCACAGCTGTATCTTCCCAACCTCAGCTATCAAGTTAGCTCTCGGCTACTTGAACCCACGAGTGCCGCTGCCCCAGCGCCTATTTCTTCTTCCTTGGTCCCACCCCCTTTTGGTGGGAGGATGGGTGAGTTGAGTACATGTACCACTAGAGGGCTCCCAGCTCTTTGGGCTTCTTAGAAAAGTCCTGGTTCTGGTTTCACTGCCTCTTAAGTCCTATGGCATCCTTTTTATCAAAGCACTGAAAAAAAAAAATGAAAAAAAGTGGTTTTCAGAACAAAAAGCAAATCGAGGACTCCAGTTCCAGCTGTTTTTCAGAAAGGTCCTTTCGTGTATACTCATATTGTGGTTTTCATTTTTCATCCAAATCTTTCTCACCCGAAGTGATCTCTCTCTCTCTCTCTCTCTCTCTCTCTCAAATCCACCTCATCTGATTTTCATCAGTGAATCTCAAGAATTCCACCAGAAACCTGGCAATGGTGGCTGAAGCAGTGCTAGAATTACATACCAATTCTACTGTGTAGAGCCCCCCTCCTCTCTCCCCCCCCCCCCCCAACAGCCTGCGCATGCAGCATCAAATCACCCTGGCCCCAGCTTTTCCCCTTTGTTTTAGTTTATTTTGCTTCTCCTTCTCCAGTCCTTTTCCTGGTTAGTCTCTATTCCTCTCTGTCTCCCCCACCCACTCCTTTTTCTGGCTTCTTGCCTCTCTTCCTCCTTTTTGCTCAGTAGAATTTCTTCCTGGTGGCATGCCTGAGAGCTCCCCCGGGGCACAGGAGAGGTGGAAGAGTAGCCTAGTGGTTAGTGCAATGGCTTAAGAATCAGGTTCGATGCCCACTGCAGCTCCTGGGGAAAAGTCACAACCCTCCATTGCAAAATAAATACCTGCTTTGATTGCAGCTTTAGCTCTGGGAGGGGAAGGGAAGGGATTTGATGTACTGCCTTTCTGTGGTACAAACATTTATAGAGACAGCAGCTATAGAAAGTAAAGCCCAATTATTATTTTTTTTAATCTACTCATACCTTTTTCAGTAGTAGCTCAAGGTGAGTTACATTCAGGTACACTGGGTATTTCTCTGTCCCTGGAGGGCTCACAATCTAATTGTTGTACCTGAGACAATGGAGGGTTAAGGGGTCCTTTTACTAAGCAGCGGTAAGCCCAACGCGGGCTTACCGCTCGCTGTACAGGAAGTACCACCGGGCTTCCGCAGCCACCCAACAGTACAGCACACCATCATTTCCGGCAGTACAAACATTTATGGGTGGCGGTAAGGGCTCTTTCCCCCCCCCCCTCCCCAAAATGGCCGCACAAGTGCTTTACTTGCCGTACAGCCATTTCCTACAGGAAGGTCAGAGACTTCCCTTTTACCAGCTGCAGTAAAAGGGGGCCATCGGCACACATGTAAAACACGCGGCAATGCCAGTGCCGGCCCCCTTTTGCCGCAGCTTGGTAAAAGGGGCCCTAAGTGATTTGCCCAGGATCACAAGGAGCAGCAGTGGGATTTGAAGTGGCCACGTCTACAGGTCAAGACTGGTGCTCTAACCGCTAGGCCACTCCTCCACTTTGTCTGCACAATTTCAATATTAGTGCATAGCCTCAGACCCCAGACATCTCTGGCTTTCTATCATGTCTTTGCGTCTCTGGATCATCTGTGGTTATTCCATACTTTTATGAACTCACTTACGATCTTGTGTTTCCACCTCCTCCCTTAGGCCCCCGATGCTCAAAACTCCAGCACCGTATGGAACAGTGCTGAAAAAAACCCCCAAAACTTCCTAATCCTCAATGCTAATAGTATGCAAATCATCTTTGAGGAAGTTAAGGGGGAGGATTGTGCCTGGGGCACACACACAAGAGCTGTGCAGTAAGCAAACTGAAAAGCAGGGAGCCCTCCCTGCTTGGCCAGGAGGAAGAGGTACCAGTGTGGCAGAGGTTTCTGGTGAGTGGAGCCTCCATGGGCAGAGGGAGCTAAATCGCTACCAGCCTTCAGCTGACTGGCTGAAGCTGACAGCTGTGAGAGTGAATGTCCCCCCTCCCCCCTACCTCCAATGTGTAAAAATTCTAGGCAAGAAGCAATGCCAGTTGCTGAAATCAGGATTTTGCTGATGCTGGCAAACAAGCTGTTTCAATCAACAGGGCACTGCTGGGTTCATAAGGTTCAAGCCTAAAAATGCTTCTTCTTTCTGTTCAGACACTCTAATGCCAGCTCCGAGCTACATGGGGTTAAGGGCGCCCTTGTTCAGTGTACTGCTCTCTGACCATCGGAAGGAATAGGAAATGACCTCATCTACATCCTTTTGACTACATTAGCATGCTAGTTGCACTGTTCTTCAGCAAGTTCTTTGCTTCCCACACACTGAGCCTCTGAGCATTTTGCACCAGTCAATGCAGGTGCCAGTTTAGAACTCGCATTTGCGTCCAAGTATCGGGGCCTTACAGACTCATTCCATAAACCTACCATCCTTTGGGCTGCAGCTTGCAGTTTACCTACTTCTTAATGGTCACTGTATGACAAAAGGGTTTCTGTTAAACTTTACGTCTATGGTAGACATCAGCACTACAGTATATTAAAATGAAAATGCGCCTTTTAAATTACCCCACAGCGGGGATTCCTCCTCAACCCAGTCAGTCAAGTTTTCAAGCTATCCCCAATGAATATGCATGAGAGAAATTTACATACAATAGAGGTACTGAACGCAAATTTCTCTCATGCATGTTCATTTGGGATATCATGAAACCCTAGGGCTTTTTTTTTTGAGGGGGTTCTTGGGGGTACTGAGTACCGGCACCTTTTCCATTGTTTGCTAAAATTGAGCCATGGTCCCCAAGTTTTAATGAAAGAGCCCAGGCTCTACACACAAATTCTGCCTTGTCATAGATTCTGTGACTGGTTGCAGGGGGCCTGGTTATTGTGGGGTGGGTCCTCAGTAATTACCCCACCCCTGAAGGGTGGCCTGGCATTTGAGTACCGCGGCACCTTTTTCGCTAGAAAAAAATGCACTGTGAAAACCAGACTGGCCAAGTGTGTCCCGAGGACAAGGTTGAGAACCGCTGCCCCAAAGCAATGTAAATCTGTGTGCAGATGTCTACTGCAGAGACACAACACCAGAAACCTAACACTAGGTCTGAAGCAGCGTTGAGAGTCCCTGCGGTCTACATTTATTTATTTATTTTATTGCATTTGTATCCCACATTTTCCCACCTATTTGCGGGCTCAGTGTGGCTTACAATACATTGTAATGATGGAAGTACAATCCGTTACAACACGATTATGGTTACATTGTGAGGAGTTAAGTTAAAACAAAGTCCAAGTATCGTTAAGGGGAATAAAACAATGGAAAAGAACAACTGAACAATAGAAGAACAACGGATACTGATAGGGCAACAGAGCAATAGCAAGAGAACGTTCGGGTAAACCCAATCGCCTGGCTCTTGCTGACCAGACCCAATCCTCCTCCTCTCTGACTTAAAACAAAATTGTCTCTGGTGTCTAGGGCACCCCCGACCCCCCCCCCCCCTCCAAGGTGTACCTTAAAGCAGGAGCAATGCCCACTCACTCCTGCCTCCGTCACTACCATCTTGAAAAAAAAGGCTGTGCCCAGACCTAGGATGCACTGGGCAGAGTCAGTCTGCTACATAAACAATTTTGTTTTCTCTGCACAAGGCTAGGTGCCACTGTTTTTCAAAATAGCAGCACCAGAGGCAGAACAAGTGGGTATTGCTCCTGCCTTCTTTAAGGGGGGAGGAGGGGGGAGTGCACTAGACACCAGGGACATTTTGCTTTAAGTAAGTTGAGGGAGGAAGAGGCAATGGGATGGGATTGGGTTGAGTCAGGTCAGGGGGAGGGGTGTTGCTTTTAAATCAAGTAACATATAGTAACATAGTAGATGACAGCAGAAAAAGACCTGCACGGTCCATCTAGTCTGCCCAACAAGATAAACTCATATGTGCTACTTCTTGTGTATACCTTACCTTGATTTGTATCTGCCATTTTCAGGACACAGACCGTAGAAGTCTTGCCCAGAACTAGCCCCACCACCCAAACACCAGCCCCGCCTCCCAATCTCGGCTAAGCTTCTGAGGATCCATTCCTTCTGCACAGGATTCCTTTATGTTTATCCCACGCATGCTTGATCAAGTGGCAAACATAACCATTTTCAAACCTGAAAAACATTTTGTTTTGAAAATGGCTATTTCCTAGACGTTTTGTACTTGGTGCATTTTTCTTTTGTGATCATTTTTGAAAAAAACAAATCCAATAGAAAAATAACAAAAACAAGCCACTGGGCTGTATGTGTGTGGGGGGTGGGGGGGAGAGGGGAGAGGGCGACAGCATTCTTAGTAGACTGGCGCCACACAGATATCCCAGCAGATCAGTGGGGTATCCTAGGGGGTGCTGCAGTGGACTTGACATAAAAGGTCCCAGGTCACATATCACCGTTTCCCCCAAATATTGTATATCGAGCCCTCCAAAACCCACCAAAAACCTACTGTACCCACATATAGGTGACCCCTGCAGGCACAAGGACTATTGGCGTGGTGTACAGTTGTGTACAGTAGGTTTTTGGTGTGTTTTGGAGGGCTCACACTTTCTACCACAAGTATAACATTTAGAGTGGGGATATGGGCCTGGGTGGCCTTCTCTACAGTGCACTGCACTGACCATTAGACTACTCCAGGGACCTGCTTGCTGCTGTAATAGGACTGGCCATAACATCTGAAGCTGTCAGAGGCTGGTATGTACTATTTCTTTTACATCTTTGGGGGGTGGGGGGTGGGAGGGGGTCAGTGACCACTGGGAGAGTAAGGGGCCATGCCTTAATCCCTCCAGTGGTCATTTACGGCACCTTTATGCAAGACTTAGTCATGATTGAAACAGGTCTAGGCCAAAATGTCTAACTTTTTTTTTTTTTTTAATTTTTAGAAGTCTTTATTAATAAATGATACAAAGTATCTGAAACATAATACATTATGCAAGTCGGGTTACATGTCTTTTAAATAAGCCAAAGTATTCTCCGAGATACACGATTATTCAATACAGAACATAGTAATAATTTCTTTGTATATCAAAAGGAAAACAAATTCTTGCTATATTGAGATGTCAAATAAAGTATTCAGATTTATGATTTCAAAACTTCACTTTTCCAGTGTTTTCATTTATGTTACTAATCCCTTCCTCATAATCTCTCTGATCACATGTATACCCATCCCACCCTCCCTCCCCTTCCCACCCATCCTTCCGGCACAACCTAAACAAAGAACTCTAGTCAAATTATACATGAAGAAGAAAAGGGTCCCAGATCTGATGCCATCTGTCTAGTTGATTACGCCTCTCCGCTAGAAGCCTTTCCATTTCACAGGTGTGTCTCAATTTTTGGACCCATCTAGTGATAGGCGGAGTCACCGGCCGCTTCCAATAAGCAGCAATTATTATTCTCGCGGCGGTTATAGCCTGTCCCACAAATTTATACTGAGTACTAGAAAGACTCACCGCTCCCCCAAGAATAAAAAGAAGGTTGGGCTCCATGGCATTGGGCTGCCCGTCCACCCCTGCAACCTGCTATGAATCGATCTCCAGTAAGCCTTGACCTTCTTACAGGTCCACCAGACGTGACCAGCTGTGCCCCGCACTCCACACCCTCTCCAGCACAGCCCCGACAGTGTAGGGTAAATACGCTGGAGACGTTCAGGCGTCAAGTACCAACGGTACAATAACTTCACCGCATTTTCCTTAAAGGGCACATGAGACGACACCCTCATCACTGCCCGCTCAATCCTCTCCCATGTAGCCTCATCCATTTCCATGCCCAGCTCCCTCTGCCAACTCTTCCTATGAAGTGTGTAGTTCGGGGATTGTCTATTAATAATGCGATAGAGGCGGGAGACCAGCCCAGTAGTAGTGGGTGGACCTTCACAGATAAGCTCTAGTGCAGTTTGTTCCCTAGCCATAACCTCCCGAACTGCCCTTGTCTTAAGAAAGGAGGCCAGCTGGAGATAGGAGTATCGATCAGACCCCACTATCGGGAATTTTTCAAGGGCTGCAGGATAGGACAACAGATTCTCACCATCGAATAGCTGACCTCACATTCGTAAGCCCCCAGTGTACCATCTTGTGAATACTCCTTTTGTCGTTCCAGGGTAAAACGAGGGGTTGTAAGCTATGGGGGACAGACGAGATAGTGTTGTGCGTCGGTGTAGAAACATGCTATCCCAATTTGAAAGGGTGACGTATATTGATGGACATAGTCCTGTCTCCAGAGACCTAAATGAGCCCGGAATCCACATAAGAGCCCCCAGTGACCTATCACCTAGAGTATATTGTTCAAGCTGTACCCACTGCCTATCTGGGTAGTCCTGAAACCATTCCACTGCTGCTCGTGCCTGGACTGCTCTATAATACCAAGCCAAATTGGGTACACCCAGCCCTCCCCTCTCCCTATCCTGGTAAAGAACCGTGCGTGCCAATCTTGGACGCTTCCCTGCCCAGATAAAGCGCATTATACGGTCCTGTAGCATTGATAAGAATCTTCGTGGCATGTTAATTGGTAGAGCCTGAAATAAATAGAGTAGGCGTGGCAAGACGTTCATCTTTACTGCTGCTATTCGACCAAACCATGAGAGGGCAATATCCCCCCATTTACCCAAGTCATCTATGAGAGCCTCAGCCAACCCTTTATAATTAACCGAAAAGAGATCCGAGAGGTCTGCTGTCAAGTTAACCCCAAGGTAGCGAATGCTCTTACCCGCCCATCTGAATGCATAGGAAGTCTTCAATGATTCCCTGAGCTCCGTCGGGAGGGTTATATTCAAAACTTCAGATTTGGACATATTAACTTTAAATCCCGACACAGTCGAGTATTCCTCCATCTCCCGCAAAAGCCCAGGGAAAGTGGTCAGGGGGTTTGTGACAAATAACAGGACGTCGTCCGCGAAAAGGGCTAATTTATGAGTTCTCCCACCCATGGTGAGTCCTGATATATTTGGATTATTTCTCAACCTGGTTGCAAATGGTTCCATTACCATTGCAAATAGTAAAGGGGACAAAGGGCAACCCTGTCTAGTGCCTCTATGCAAGGGTATCATCCCTGAGTTACCCCCATTTACCCGAATACACGCTTTAGGGGAGCTATAGAATGCTTGTATCCATCCACAGAACTGTGGTCCTATTCCAAAGGTCTCCATCACCTTATACATGAATGGCCAATGCACCCGATCGAAAGCCTTTTCGGCATCCAAGCTAAGGAGGCATAGTGGTCTCTTCATTTTCTTAGCCAGATATATTAAATCGACCACTCTCCTAGTGTTATCCGTAGCTTTTCTATAAGGGACAAATCCCACCTGATCAGGATGGATAATAGCTGGGAGCAAGGGTGCCAGGCGATTGGCCAGGACTTTAGCTAGGATTTTGACATCGGCATTTAGAACGGAAATAGGGCGGAAGGATCCACAATCCTTATGGTCTTTATTCGGTTTGGGCAGTACCGCAATCCATGCTTCCAACATGGAAGCGGGCAAAGACTCCCCCTTCCCAATCAAGTTAAATAAATCGGCTAGCAGTGGGGCCAGCTCAATGGTGTATTTCTTGTAGAATTCATTGGGGAATCCATCTAAACCTGGTGATTTACAGGAAGGTAAGTGTTGGATAGCTTTTTGTACCTCAACTGGAGTGACCGGTGCATCTAGGGATGCTCTTTGCTGACTGGTTAAAGAAGCCAGTTGACTCTCTGCCAGATAATCCAAGACAGCGTTTTCAGGTGGGTTAGTCTCCTGCGCATATAATTTCTGATAAAATTCACTAAAGCGCCTCCTTATGGCCTCAGAAGTGTTCAGCAATTCTCCCTTCGAGTCCCTGATATGAGGGACCGTTCGGTCCACTCTTTGCCTACGCAGTTTTATAGCCAGGAGTCGACCTGCCTTGTTAGTAAATTCGTATGATCGAACTTTGTTTCTGGATTGTAGCCAACTTAGCTGTTCGGAGTAAATAGAGTCAAGATGGAGCCTCTGCCCACGCAACTCTTCCAAAACAGCCTGGGAACCACCCGACTTGTGCTGTGCCTCCAGGATCCTAATCTTTTCCAGGCACTGCGCCAGCTGGGTCCTACGAACCCTCGCTCGCCTACTAGCTATCTGTATAAAGTAGCCTCTTGAGACTGCCTTCATAGCATCCCACACCACACTGAGGGGAGGGCCCGATTCCATATTTAACTCCAGGTACTCTTTCAGGACCATCCTACACCCCTCCACCACCTCCCCCTCCAATAATAGGTCTGTGTTAAGTGTCCATCTTTGGTCTTTAACCTCTGCTTTGATAGTCGGTAAGACCACCCAGACTGGGGCATGGTCTGAGATTGTTATACTGCCAATTTCAGCTTTCGGGCCCCTCTCTGCTAGTGTGACGTCCAGGAAGATGTGGTCGATTCGAGAGTATGACTTATGTACAGGAGAGAAAAAAGTATAGTCCCTGGTTGTCATATGACTCAATCTCCAAACATCCAGAGTACCCAGTGAGTGGACCAAAGAACCCAATGCCAATGAATCCCTAGATGTCGGATGTTGAGGTCTCCCAGATCTATCCAACCCAGGGTCCATAACTTCGTTAAAGTCACCCCCCATAATCAAGGAACCCCTGGTGAATGTGGCGAGTATGTTTTTCACCTTAGTGTAAAAAGTTCCCTGGTGTTCATTAGGGGCATAAATCGAGGCAAGTGTGAGATCTACCTGATCCAGAACAATTTGCAAAAGCAAAAAACGCCCTCCCGGGTCCCGTCTGATTTTCTTTATTTGGGCCGAGATTGTTTTATGAAACAGGACAGCCACCCCACGTTTTCTGGAATCGTCGGCAGAGGAGGCGAAGAAGGCGCTTGGGTATTCTGGATGAGCTAACAGCCTCTCATGTGCCCTGGGGAAATGAGTCTCCTGCAATAGTACAATATGCGGCCTAAGCAACTGCATCTCTTTGAAAAACTTCTGCCTTTTCTGGGGCATATTTAGCCCCTTGACATTATATGATAAGATTTTTAAGTCTGTATTCATGACTGAGGTGTTACATCAGCTATTTTTCCCCCCACTAGGTGGGGTCCTTCCACTTCATGTCTTTGTGCTATCCAGAACCAGTTGTGCTCCCATCCGTCCCTAGCCCTCCCTCCCCCCTTGGTTAACCCTCCCCTTACCCATACCCACCCCATCCCCCCCTGTCTAACACCGACTAAAGGGATCAAGTCCCAATAGTGGGAAGCGAGGAAATAACACACCCGCATCCGGGCAACCCAGCCCCCCCTCCCCCCCGAATTCCTATATCATCACCAAAGTCATGGACCCAACTTGAGCAACCATGGTCACCCGTCCACTTGCTGGGACCCTGCCCGTTATCCATCACCTTACACTTCCCCTCCTCTTAATTTCTTATAACTATGCAGTTTTATACACAATATACCCCACATCCCTAATTGCAATTTCCTCTATTAGCTATAAAGTTAAGTTTCAATTATGCATAAGATAGCATTAGTAAACAGAGTACAGTGCATCCTCAAACTTGAGACAGAGAGTATTATCAACAACTCTCTGCAACGTTACCAACCAGGAGAACAATTTCAGCCAATTTTCTTCTGGCCAAATTCAGGTTTCTTCCACGGCCACTTTTCTTTTTGGAATATTCCTTTTAGGAGTGGCAGGAATCCTTTGCCACTTTTGAAGCTTTGTCTTCGTGGCCGGAGCCAAGGCGCCTGGTGGTTTGATTGTCTGTACCAGGCCTGCCCCATGCAGGGATTTCCAAGCTTCTGTCATCGATGTAACTCTCATCTTGACACCCTGAAGTGAGTAAATCAAGGAAAAAGGGAAGCCCCATCTGTATGCAATCTGCTCCTTGGCCAAAATGTCCAAAACTGGTTTCATCAAACGTCTTTGTTGCAAGGTGAATTGTGATAAGTCTTGATAAACAGATATATGGGCCCCACCATATTCCAAGTTGGGCCTTTTCCTGGCGCAATTGAGTAATTGTTCCTTTGTTTCATACCTATGAAACCGGATGATAATGTCCCGTGCTCTGTTTTCCTGCCGCTGGCCCAGGGATCTATGTGCTCTATCGATCTCAATCTTTACCCCTGCAGCGTCGGCCCCCAGCAAACTGGCACACAATGTCTGTACAATTTGAATAACATCCTCTGTCTCTCCGCCCTCAGGGACTCCGCGGAATCTAAGGTTGTTTCTCCTTCCCCTGTTTTCAAGATCATCAAGTTTGTAGGTTAGATCTACATGTTTTTGATCTAAGGTTTGGAGATTGGTCTCAAGTGTTTGTATGGATTCAGAGTGCTCTTCCAGCTTAGTTTCTACCTCCTCAACTCTGTTCCCCACCTCGCGGAGGTCAGAGCTCAGCGACTCCATTTTATCCAGAATCTCATCTTTCGATTTGTTTATATCGGCTTGTATACCGCTCAAGATCTGGCGAAGTTCGCCTGAGATTCCTTTTTTAATATGCGGTTTCCGCGATTCCGCTAATGAAAGCGCTGAGTCGGAGTCGGAGGGAGAGACCGGCGCCATTACCTCGTGGCGCTTCGCGGTTTTGGCCGGTCCGCCGCCAGCTGACTTCTCCTGCTCTTTAGCTCGCGCCGAAGACGCCTTACTCATCCTGGTATCAGTGAGGAGCAGCGGGGAACACTGCAGGCAGTTCCAAAAAGGTTGGTGATGGCTTTTTATAGCTTTTGTAAGTATCGAGGAACGGGAGCTAGAACGCTAGGCAGCCATCTGCTTCGGTGAAGTCACTTCCTCCAAAATGTCTAACTTTTAAGCCTTGGACGTTTTTGCTTTGTTCCATTATGGTAGAAAAACATCCAAGTTTTGGGAAGGCTCAAATCCCGCCCCCAGCACACCCCCTTGTGATCTGGACACACTGCATACGAACAGCATAGAAAAAAAAAAAAAAAGTCTTAAAAATGGGTTTTGAAGATAGCGATTTGGATGTTTTGGCACCAACAAAAAAAAAAAAAAAGTCCATCAGCCGCTTTGTGCCACTTTTTGGATGTTTTTCTGTTTCAAAAATAAGCCCCATAGTAACCTATGGAATTTAAGTCTAGGGGCCCTGTTTACTAAGCCGCACTAGAGGTGCATTAGCGTGCGCTAACCGTGTAATGCGCATAATATTTCTATGGGCGTCTACACGGTTTGACTGCACTAAAAATGCTAGTGCACCTTAGTAAACAAGGACCTAAGTGCTTTGAAAATTAGCACCATAATGAAACAAACAAGGAAATTGAAGAGAAATATACCTACAGCTAAACAGATATACAAGACCTGATAACTAAGAAGCTACAGGGGATGGCCTAGAAAAATAGTTTTACCTTAAAAAAAAAAACTGTAATTGGGAATGTTCATAAAATATATATGTTACCCTGGTAATAAGCAAAACATATATAAGGAAAGCATAACTGAAAGGTAGCCCCTATATCCAAAACTAGTTGACAAGAAGTTAAGAATCTCTGGGAGGGATTTTTTTTTTTTTAATATATCAGTGCAACTAAGCATTTAAATTCCAATTATTCTTTTGTAGAGAGGTGTGGTATTTATTCTTTTAAAATTGAAAATGTTGTACAGCATCTTGTTCCATCATTAAAAATATTAGGCTACTACTACTACTTAACACTTACATAGCGCTACCAGGCTACACCATACACATAAAGACAGTCCCTGCTCAATAGAGCTTACAATCTAATAAGACAGGTAACAGACAGAACAACTAAGAGGCAGGGGGAATTAAAGAGGAGGACATAAAGGTACAGGCAAGTGAGCAGTGGTTAGGACTTAAAGAGGTCAAAGAGGTGGGCTTTTAGCTTGGACTTAAAAACGGCCAAAGATGGGGCTAGACCTACATGCTCAGGAAGTCTATTCCAGGCGTGTGGTGCAGCGAGATGGAAGGAACGGAGTCTGGAATTAGCAGTAGAGGAGAAGGGGGCCGACAAGAGAGATTTGTCAACAGAACGGAGTGTTCGAGGAGGGGTGTAGGGAGAGACAAGAGTGGAGAGGTACTGGGGAGCAGCAGAGTGAATACACTTATAGGTCAGTAAGAGAAGTTTGAATTGAATGCGGAAACGGATAGGGAGCCAATGAAGTGACTTGAGGAGAGGGCTAATATGAGCGTAGCGACTTTGGCGGAAAATGAGTCGTGCTGCAGAGTTTTGGATTGATTGATTGAAGAGGAGAGAGATGGCTAAGTGGGAGGCCGGTGAGAAGCAGGCTGCAATAGTCTAGGCGAGAGGTGAGAGTGTGGATGAGGGTTCAGAGATGAAGGGACAGATTTTGCTGATGTTATAGAGAAAGAAACGACAGGTTTTGGCAATCTGCTGAATGTGAGCAGAGAAGGAGAGAGAGGAGTCGAAGATGATCCCAAGGTTACGAGCTGATGAGACAGGGAGAATGAGAGTGCCATCCACACAAATAGAGAAAGGGGGGAGAGGAGAGGTGGGTTTAGGGGGAAAGATGAGAAGCTCTGTCTTGGCCATGTTAAGCTTTAGATGACATTGAGATATCCAGGCAGCGATGTCAGACAGGCAGGCTGAAACATCGGTCTAGATGCTGGTTGAGATTTTGGGGGCAGAGAGGTAGACTTGGGAGTCGTCAGCATAGAGATGGTATTGAAAGCCATGCCAAGGGAGGAAGTGTAGATGGAGAACAGGAGAGGACCGAGAACAGAGCCCTGAGGTACACCGATTGGTAGTGGGATAGAAGTGGAAGAGGAGCCACCAGAGTATACACTAAAGGTGCGAAGTGAGAGGTAGGAGGAGAACCAGGAAAGAACAGAGCCCTGGAATCCAAGTGAAGACAGTGTATCAAGGAGTAGGCTGTGATCAACAGTGTCAAAAGCGGCAGATAGATCGAGAAGGATGAGGATAGAATAGAGACCTTTGGATTTGGCCAGTAACAGGTCGTTGGAAACTTTTGTAAGTGCAGTTTCAGTTGCATGAAGAGGGCGAAAGCCAGATTGGAGTGGGTCAAGAACGGCATGAGATGAGAGAAAGTCAATACAGCGGCGATGAACAGCGCGTTCAAGTATCTTGGAGAGGAAGGGGAGGAGGGAGATGGGTCGATAGTTGGAAGGCCATGTAGGGTCAAGTGAGGGCTTCTTAAGGAGTGGTGTGACCACAGCATGTTTGAAGGCATAACAGTTGATGATCAATTATCAACCGAACTACAAATACGTCTTTGATAAAGATGTCCTTTTTGACCTTACAGAAAATGAAAAGAATACGAAAATACATCCATTTTGAATAGTTTAGACTGGTGGTGCAGTCCATTACTGTCCCCATTGGATTATTATAACATTGTCTATCTAGGCTGTGCTAAATCATTAGTGAAAGAGTTGCAAACAATTCAGAATACTGCAATCAGGCTTATTTATGACTCAAGCAAACACAATTAATTCCTTTATACAGTAGGACGCCGACTATCCGAACTCCAATTATCCAGATGTCCAATTATCTGGACTCTTTCCATTCTTTATTTTTAAAACAAATTTATCGCAATCTCTGTATCATAATTATTACATTATGCCCGATATACAGTAAAAAAAAAGTTACATCATCACAAATAGTTTGGGGGGGGTATTTCCCATTTATTACTGAAAATAAGAAAAATAATGGTCAACATATAACTCTCAAAATGTGTGCTCTTTTCAAACAGGAATGTCCAATCATCCGGATTTTCTATTATCTGGACCTCTCTCTGTAGAGGTTTAGTCTGGATAATTGGCGTCCTATTGTACATGCAAGTATATTAGCTGCAGACTGAGGCAAAGGTTTAACTTTTTTTTTTTAATTTAATGGTTTTTAAATTGGAGGAGTAGCCTAGTGGTTAGTGCAGCAGACTCTGATCCTGGGGAACTGGGTTCGATTCCCACTACAGATCCTTGTGACTGTGGGCAAGTCACTTAACCCTCCATTGCCCCAGGTACGAATAAGTACCTGTATATACTCTGTAAACTGCTTTGAATGTAGTTACAAAAAAACACAGAAAGGCGGTATATCAAGCCCCATTCCCTTTCCCTTAATTAAACAGAGTACTACAAGGCAGAAAACATGCAACAATCAAGTGTGCCAAACTATGCAAAAGTTATACCAACACTCTTAGGCATAAGGCAAAAGAAAACCCTAGCACAGCAAAAGATGCTCAAACCCCAAATCCCACCTCCCAACCCCCACCCCCACCCCCACCCCCAAGGTAAACATAGTAAAGTTTTACAGCTGTCAGCAAAGTCACAAGGAGCTGCAGTGGGAATTGAACCCAGTTCCCCAGGACCTGCTGCATTCCATGTTCCACTGCACTAACCACTAGGAGGCTACTCCACTCTGCAAACTTAAGGGGCCCATATTCAGACAGTAAGGTCAGATAGTCAATGCCGGGCTGATTTTGGTGATCGGCATTGAAGAGCTGGTTTATTTTTAGCTGGTTTAAACTTAACCGGCTGAGGTGATATTCAGCGCAGGCTGGTTAAGTTTATAAAAGATAGGCCTGCTATTTGGGCAGCCTGGTTTGGCCTCCAAACTTAGCCGGGGATAAGACATAAGCATTGCCACACTGGGAGAGACCAAAAGGTCCATCTAGCCCAGCACCCTGTCTCCGACAGTAGCCAATCCAGGTCACAATCACCCGACAAGATCCACGGAGCAAAGCATTTTGTACTGCTTGTCCCAGGAATAGTGGATGTGTCCAAACCTTTCTTAAACTCTGCTAAGCTAACCGCCTTAACCACATTCTCCGCTGAACATTCATGGATAGCTGGTTACACTGGTCAGCTGTTCCTTGGAGTTGTAGTGATGGAGGTCCCTGGCTGGAGTGCCCTGGCGGTTGAGGCTGTGGAGGATGACCGTTTAGTCCGCCATCTTGCTTCCTGCTCCGCTGACTCCGTCGCTGTGGATGCCTGCCTCCGGTTTCATTTGTTCCACCTGGGCCTGCTGCAGTCCCGACTGGGCTCGAATTGCTGGATCCATCTGTGTCAGCCTAGACTTTCATCTTTCCCCTTGGCCCGCCAGGACTTTCGCCGTTCATCTTTGCCTCCCTTTGCCTCCATTACTTTTCCCTTCTTTCCCTCTTCTCCCTCTCTAATTACTAAAATGTAACTGTACTGTATTTATTTTAATTGGTTCATTGTAAGCCGCTTTGGGGCCGCATCACAGTGGCAAAAGGGGGGGTATAAATGTACTGACATAAATAAATAAATAAGCAACAACCGAAAAAAAATCATTGCCCCTTATTGCTCTCCCTCCAGGTGGTAAATGGCTCCCAAGCTTTGAGGAAATTTCACACTTTTGTTTCGACATAAGACAGTCAGTTTAGACATACAGCTGTAAGAATATGGAAGGACAGCTTACAAAATTTGCCCGGCAGCTCCGAAGGTTTAATGTTCAGCAATCCACAGCCCATCGATGGTGACAATGGGAACCCAAGGATCTCCGTGAGCAAATCAACCACCATTGTCCAATAATAGCAAGCCAGGGGGCAGTGTCACCAGATATGCAAGAAGGACCCCTGGTCCCCAGAACCCCGCTAGTAAAGGGCAGGAGTAATGGGTACATAGCATGTAGTCGATTTGGGGTGAGATACCACATGTGCAGCATTTTGTAACCATTTTACTGGCAAAAGTTAAGTATTTCTTACGCCCAAGTTGCATCCGCCCAGAGAGGTACAGAAATATATATGTTCCATCACCCATAAAAGAAACAAACAGTCTTAAGCCGGTAGTATAATCTTAGAATTGCCTCCTTATCCTGAAGAAAAACAAAAGAAATTAGCAATGTAACTATCAGTAATTTCAGTTTATTTATTTATGTTATGTATTTGTACACTTGCTATACCGCAAAATTGATCCTGGACAGGCGAATAAGCAGTTCACAACACTGAATAAAATTCTAAATGCAGATGAAGGGAGGGGAGACAAAAGGGGAAGAGGGAAGAGTGTGCCAGAAGAGGTGGGCAGGGAAGAGGGCACAAGGCAAGGAGTGAAGGGCAGAAGGCAGAGGCCATTTTACGGTGGCAGCAGGAGAATAAATCAGCGCTTTAAAAAATTAAGGTACGCGATTGTCAGAGACATAAAAATGTTAGATCTTTTATTGTATAAAGTATGTAAGTTAAACCAATGATGTTTCACTTTTTTAGGGACTCGCCTTGATACAAGTAGGCGAAACACATGTCGGAACTCTGGTTCCTAGTGTTCAAAACAATACTAAGATCATTTTTTCATTCATGATTGATGGATATAAATGAGAAAGCTTGCCGCAACGGGAACAGCGCTTAACTCCCACAGCAGCCATCGCCAAAAAATGGCGGAATAACATTCAAAATGGCGGCTTTCCACCCAAATCACCCCGATCGGGATGCCGCCGGCGGGCCCTCCCCAGAAGAGCTGAATACCGCTCTTACTGCCAAGGACTGAATCCAGGAGCTCCGGTCACGCTGCACAGTCAGGAAAAGCCTCAGAAATAGCAGTGCTGAAAAGCGTGGTTTTTTTTTTAAACGCTGTGAGGAAAGTTGGAGGCAAACAGCTACAGGGGCACTCCAGAGGCAGAAGAGGGTGGGAAAGGCAGGGAAAGGGCGAACCTATGTGCCTTTTAAGTGGGCTCCCCTTAGCCACAACACCCCTGCTACAACTGGCAAAAGCACAGGAGCCACCCCAGGCAGAATCTTCAAGGAGCTGAATAAGCTGCATCCAACCCTGTTGGGAGATAGAGAAATACTGAGAGGCAGATGGAGCTAGCCATCCTAGAGGCACTATGGTTTTCAGTGTTCTCTATCTCCCCCTGCTGGTAGGTGGACACAACCCATTCGTAATGGATTCATCTGCTGCTGATGACAAGGAACTTGCTGCTCCTTCAACTGAGAGGCCAGTAATTTGCTGGCCCAATTGCCCTCCTCAAAGTACACTTGCCGCGTCTTGTTCATACTGAACACTACCTCATCTGCCCAAACAGCTTTCAATGATTGGTGTAGGTCACTGACCTGATTCATCAAGGCAGAGGAAGGCCTCTGAATATATTGGTGCTCTAACCAAGAAAGGCGCTGCCTAAGATATTTATCATGCCTCTCTGGTTCCTTTTTCAGCTTGCTTGCCCACATGATAAAGACGGCCTCAAACAAATGCCTTAAGGCTATCGCACTCTGGAGTTATCTCCCCACTAAGTTCTTGCACAACACACTCCTCATCTAACGAAGTCTCATTAAGTCTCCAAGAATGAAGCATATGGTCCACACACATTCCCTTATACTGAACCCAGATCGGGGCATGGTCAGAGAGACCACGCCACGGTGTCAATTTCCACCTGTTCCACACTGGAAAAAAAGCCTTTGTCCAAGAAAAAACTAATCTACATGTGAGGAAGAATAATGAGACCGAATGATATGTACATTTTCTACTCGTGCCACGTTAAGTGCCTCCAAGCATCCACAAGCCCCATATTAGACAACAGATCCAACAATGCTTTTCTTTCTGCCTGCTTATATACCAACTGCGCTGTGGAGTCTAATTTAGGGTGTAAAGTTACATTAAAGTCACCCGCCATAACTCACAGACCAGCAGGCCATAAAAAAAACAGAGGCAGATAATCTGGACAATTCCATAAAAAGACATTACCTCTTATAGGGTGAGTTAAGCCCTTAACATTCACTGATACAATCTTAAAGTCACCGATATGCAAAGTTAACAATCAAGAGCCCAAAAACCACCCAGTCTGGACTGTGACATCCCACCTGTATACCTTCCTCACCCAACATAAAATCCCTTGGGAATTATTTCTTTCCATACCCCACTCCCCCACTCTCCCCTGCAACAGAAACAGCCCCTTCCCACCTGTCCTCCCACCACCCTGCCCCCAATTCACCTAATACTTATGACCCAGAGGGAGTATATCAAAAGTCATAAGCAAAGAAACAAGGGCACCCCTCAGCCTCCCCCCCCCCCCACCAACCAACATAGCATAAGAAGTTCCGTCCCTCAAACCTACAAACAAACAATCATACAAAAGAACATATGAGTAGCCATACTGGGTCAGACCAATGGTCCATCTAGCCCAGTATCCTGTTTCCAACAGTGGCCAAGCCAGGTCACAAGTACCTGGCAGAAACCCAAATAGTAGCAACATTCCATGCCACCAAACCAAGCACAAGCAGTGGCTTCCCCATGTCTGTCTCAATAACAGACTATGGAATTTTTCTCTAGGAACTTGTCCAAACCTTTTGATACGCTAACCGCTGTTACTACATCCTCTGGCAAAGAGTTCCATACGCACTAATAGTTATCTTGACAACCACTGTAAAGCACAGTATCATAAAACCTTGTAAATGTAACCGAATCAATCTAATCTCTAACAACCGTTAAATGTAAGCCAAATTGAACTGAAACTCATTTTTGAATAATTGTGAGATACAAGTATAAATAAACAAATTAAAGTAATAAACTATTTGTTGAGTGAAAAATTATTTCCTCCTATTTGTTTTAAAATTATTTCCATGCAATTTCCTCGAGTGTCCCCTAGTCTTTGTACTTTTGGAACAAGTAAAAAAATCAGTTTACTTCTATTCATTCTGCACCACTCAGGATTTTGTAGACCTCAATCATATCTCCCCTCATCCGTCTCTTTTCAAAGCTGAAGAGCCCTAACCTCTTTAGCCTTTCCTCATATGAGAGGAGTTCCATCCCCTTTATCATGTGGTCACTTTTCTTTGTATATTTTCTAATTCTGGTGTATCTTTTTTGAGATATGGCGACCAGAAATGAACGCAATACACAAGGTTGGGTCGCACCATGAAGTGATACACAGACATTATAGTATTTTCAGTCTATTAACCATTCTTTTCCTAATAAGTCCTAGCATCCCCTTTTTGGCTTCTGCTACACACTGAGCAGAAGATTTCAGTGTATTATCTACGACGACACCCTGATCTTTTTCTTGAGCGCTCATCCCCAAAGTGGACCCTAGCATCAGGTAACTATGATTCGGATTATTCTTTTCAATGTGCATCACCTTGCATTTGCCCACACTAAATTTACATCTTAAGCAGAGCTCATATACACGAACAGCAAACACAAGTGCGTACAATAATACAAGCATTCAACTGAAGGACCCAGAACTGTACAAGGTACAACCATCCCATGTTCCAATCAAGAGCAAGACAAGAAAAAAGAAAAATTTCGAAGATTAAGAAAATGAAACTGTATAGATCATACAAACAAGAATTCTGTCCAAAAGGCCCCCTGTATCCGAGGAGACACCCACAGGAATATAATGGACGTCTCGTTGTTTAGTGCCAGCTGATTTCTAGCGTGAACTAAAAACGCTAGCACACTTTAGTAAAAGATCCCCTTTTTTGGTAGTGTTTTCAGCAGGTATTTTCTATGTTTTATTTTATTAACCTTTGACCTTAAGAGAGGGAAAGCTTTTAAGGTTTTCACCCCCTCCACAGCACAGAAACAGTACTACTCACCCTCCTAGCCAAATTCACGCATTCTCTACAGACCAGAGTCCTTCTGACAGGGACACTCTTTTTCCACTGCTTTCCCCACCACACCTCAAAAACAGGGGACATGCTTCTTGTGAGTCAGTGTTCACAGCATCCAGGTAAACAGCAGTGACATGTTTGCTGCTATCGCACCCCTTGCGCTTGACAGTTGCTTTGCAAGTCTTTAGAAAGGTGGTTTATTGAAAAGCAGCATCTGTTAACAGATTATGGTTTGTTTTTTAGCATATCTTTGCGTTCTGCTCTCTGAATCCACAGCATTTCTTTAAAGGGTGAGGTTTCTTGAGCAAAGTACACTGCTTGTCTGGGTCTTCTGCATTGTTTGTAGTGGGAGGAAGCTTAGAAAGTGTAGGCATTGTGGGTGACACTTCTTTTAAGTTCAGCTTTCTTAAGTGATGTATTCTACAAAAACTAAAAGGGAGTTGAATCGCATAAGTAAAAGAAGCATAGTCAATTCACTCACATAAAAGATATATGCTGGGAAACCTCACCCAGTGCTAAATTCTTCAATAGGTGTCCATAAATATTTAAATGTTGATGACAGTTTAATTTAGTTTTGTGGTTTCAATAAATCCAGAGTAATCAAATTAATGCACTCCACTCCACCATAAACGTTCTACAACTGGTACAGTCTATTAAACTAAACATATATTTTATTTATTTATTTTATTTATTAGGATATACCGCCTTTTTGAAGGAATTCACTCAAGGCGGTGTACAGTAAGAATAGGTCAAACATGAGCAATAGGCAATTACAGCAATAAAAATATTCAAATAACAATGCAAAGTATGGCATAGTATACTACTTACAATGTCAACACAATATGTAGTAGAACATTTTAATTGATAGTGAAGGGTAAAGCAAAAAAAATCTCTTCTTTTGTAGTATCTCCAGGGCCACCCCCACCCCACTAGCTAAGGCCTGGCTAAACACCCATTTTTACTGACTGACACACTGGCCCACCCTCCATTACCTCACTCTAGGCCACAGCATGAAAAGGAGCAGACACTCCAGAAATTTCCTCACTCTGAAAATAGAGAGGAATATTTTGATGTCCTGCTATACAAGAGATTTAAGGGCCCTTTTACTAAGCAGCAGCAAGAAGTGGCCTGCGGCAGTGCGAGCGCGTCTTTTGGGTGCACACTGGGCCAGTTTTTACCAGTGTCCTGGAAAAAGGGTCTGTTTTTAAGGGGCTAGATAATGGACATGTGGCAACATAAAAACCAGCGCACCTTAGTACACAAGTATTGCCATACTGGGACAGACCAAAGGTCTATCAAGCCCAGCATCCTGTTTCCAACAGTGGCCAAATCAGGTCACAAATACATGGCAAGATCCCAAAAGTACAAAACATTTTGTACTGCTTATCCCAGAAATAGTGGATTTTCCCCAAGTCCATTTAATAATGGTCCATGGACTTTTAATACACATATAATAAATAATGTGATAAATGTGCTCAGTTCACACAATTACAGCCATCTTAACAAGAGACTGAACCAGAACAACAAATCATGACACATTCCATGTTCCTAATCAACATTAAGGGATGACATCAGTTAGTACGTTTAGTGATGTATATAGCTCCAGAGACCGCTAGACGGTTGTGACGCTGAGACAGTACTAAACTTGTGTCCCAACAGATCTACCTTGGAAGAGCAACTGTAAAATATTTAAATGTTTGATTTTGGTAAAGAATTAAAATGTTGTTTGCTCAGTTGTTTTTTTTTTTGTTTTGTTTATGTATTACTTCCTCCTGATGAAGCCTCAGCGAAACTCAGTTCTGAGTTGAGGAAGATAGGATTGTGATTTGGGTTTTAATCATTCACTTTTGAACTGAGATAGCAAACTGAACGAGATTGAACTTTATAACAGACTGATCACCCTCATGGACATGTTATTGTATTGATCAAGAGAGGAGTAACCGGCAGAAGAAAGGAGGTGTTGATGCCCCTGTACAAGTCATTGGTGAGGCCCCACCTGGAGTATTGTGTTCAGTTTTGGAGGTCATATCTTGTTAAGGATATAGAAAACTAAAAGCGGTCCACAGGAAGGCGACAAAATGATATGGGGCCTGCGCCATAAGACATATGAGAAGAGACTGGAAGACCTGAGTATGTATAGCCTAGAGGAAAGAAGGGACAGGGGAGATATGATACAGATGTTTAAATGCTTGAAAGGTATTAATACAGAAACAAATCTCTTCCAAAGAAGGGGAAATGGTAAAACTACAGAAGATGAGCTGAGGTTGTGGGGTGGTAGACTTAAGAGTAATGTCATGAAATTCTTTTTCATGGAGAGGGTGGTCAATGCCTGGAATACACTCCCGAGGGAGGTGATAGAGTCAAAACATTGATGGAATTAAAAAAACAGCATGTGATAAACACAGAGGAACCCTTTTTAGAACATAGATGGTAGAACACAAAAATAAATTAAAACAAAAAATCTTAAATGGCTGCAGGGGGTGGATGTGTGAGTGATGCTTGGATGGCTACCCCAGCTGTGAAGAACTAAGACCGGTGCCAGGCAGACTTTGTAGGTCTGTGTCTGTATATGGCAATCCAGTTTAGGACAGGCTTGAAAGGGCTTCAATGGCAACTTCAGTAGCTGGAACCAAGGACATTGCTGGGTAGACTTTTAAGGTCTAGGTCCCGCAAATTACAAGTTGGATTTGGATAGGCTGGAGTGAGCTTTGACAGCAACTCCAGTAGGTGGAACATGAGGACAGAGCCAGGCGGACTTCTACGGTCTATGTCCCTGACACGCCAAAGAAAGACTCGTGATAAAAGTATATAATATCACATTCATTGTTGATTTAATCATGAATTGATAATGAGTATGACTGTTGAGCAGACTGGATGGACCATTCAGGTCTTTATCTGCCGTCATTTACTATGTGTGCAATAATAAAAAAAATGGTCAGACAATATTAGGGGAACCCAACCTTTATCTTCTAATTTCACCAGATTCTTGTTAATTGTACCCTAAGCCACAAAATCTAACTGATGACTTCTGGTAGGTACTCTAAAAAGGAAGTAATTCTCATCTATACTATCTAAGAAAATTTTAAAATCCTGCACTGAAATATCATTTGAATCCTCTAAATTGATATTTACATCACCCATGATTAACTGCTGTGGCTTAGCTTCCCCCCAGTTCTTTCACCAAGTTACTGAGACCTTCTTCTCCAAGTAGCCATTTGTCCTGAAAGGGCAATTTAACTAGACATGACTTTGATGCTGTATCCACTGCCCAATGCTGCAACTAGAGTTGCCGACATGACATGACAGCCAAAGACATACTGCGGGCTATAATATGTCATCATCAACAGAATCTGCAAAGTAGACCAACCCTGCTTCCAGCTGGGCGTTATAGTACCCATCTTGCATTGCCAGCTGCTGATGCCACTTCAAGCATGCTTTTGCCATGAAGAAGCTGCACACTGTCGCTTGAAAGCCCAAAAAGGCCGCTTCAAAGGCTTGTTTCAGTAAGCCTTCTAGCTTCCTGTCCTGTAGATCTTTTAGGGAAATGCCCCTTTCTACTGGCAAGGTGGTCTTCTTAGTCACTGCCATAACAAGGGAGCCCACCATAGGAAGCTGCAATTTATCTATCTTTCTCCTCTGGAACTAACGTGTAGAGATGAGCCATGCTCTTCCCACTGTCAGCCCCACGTCTGGCAATACCCATCTGCTGTAATCAGATCCTGAATGTCTGGCTGCATCAGGAAGGCCTTAGAAGGACCTCTAAGACCCCTCATGATCAATGAAGATGGAACTCCTGATGCAGAAGGCTCCTCAATGGAAAGCATTGTCATGCCTCACAAATAAGAGTACTAAGCTCCTCTTTATGAAACAACCTCAGTACTTCTGGATCGTCCACCTCATCAGGAAGGAGATCTCCCTCCTCTAATGGCACCTCTTAATAGACTGAGGCCACATCTGACAAAGAAGAAGCAGCAGAGGTAGCCTCATCTGCCCACTCCTGGAGGTCTAAATGAGATCTCTTAGGAGCCAGAGGGGCAGCAGGGCAAAACTCTGAAGCACCTTGCAGCAACTCTGACTGTCCCTGCTTCAGTAAATAGACCTGGTGTGACAGCCATATAAACTCCATGGAAAACAAAGATCCCAATGCAGCCGAATGATCTGTTGGGCCCCAAGGCTGTAAAATGGCAGCTGTGCTCCATGTGCGATCAGCCAGAGACTGCTCCTCACGGCCAGTTGACCCTGACAAAATTGTGCCCGTTACTGCACTCTCCTGCATCAAACTGCACACTGGCCCTATTGGAGAGCCCAACGACCCCGGCATATTTGGATGCTGCACCAAATCCAAAGATGTGCTGCCGCAAACCATTTCCTCTATGTCCACTGGGATTCCCGTCTCACATACATTGCAACGCCCAACGTGAGTCAGCATGTCCCACAGCGGGAACACTGCTTAACTGCCTCTGTGGGAGTCACCATCCAATTGTCACAACATGTCCCAAGTGGTGGAGTGGCCTAGTGGTTAGGGTGGTGGACTTTGGTCCTGGGGAACTGAGTTTGATTCCCACTTCAGGCACAGGCAGCTCCTTGTGACTCTGGGCAAGTCACTTAACCCTCCATTGCCCCAAGTAAGCCACATTGAGCCTGCCATGAGTGGGAAAGTGTGGGGTACAAATGTAACAACAACAAAAAAAAAAAAAAAGCAGTGAAGCCGTCCAAGTGGTTCTGAGTCAAATTTAAGTCAGACTTACCACTGCCAGCAGCTCCTCCCAAGCTCACAGTCTCCACAAGTTTTACCACAGATGAGAACGGCTCAGGACCGATACTCTGGTCCCACGCTCTCCAGTGAACCTTTTTCCTTCTCCTCTCGTGCTAGACAAGGAGAGCTCCACAGGAAACAGGGGAGAAGTGAAGGAGGGAAGAAGTAAATTCATGGGGCACCACAGACAAAAACTGAGATTGTTGTGGTGGGGTGACAATCAGTATTGCTTCCATTTGAGAACTGTATTCTGAATGGGAGTTCCATCCCTTTAGGGAAGCAAATGAGAAGTTTTGGGGTTGTTCTGGATTCCCAACTATCCTTTAAGGAGCAAGTTGGGCAGGTAGTCCGATCAGCATGTTATAATCTGCGTATGAACATAAAGAGTATCTATATACTGGGTCAGACCAATGGTCCATCTAGCCCAGTACCCTGTTTTCCAAACAGTAGCCAAGCCAGGTCACAAGTACCTGGCAGAAACCCAAAATTGTGGCAACACTCCATACTACAAATCCCAGGGCAAGCAGTTGCTTCCCATGTCTGTCTCAATAGCAGGCTATGGACTTTTCCTCTAGAAATTTGTCCAAATCTTGTTTTAAACCCAGATACGCTAACTGCTGTTACCACATCCTCCGGCAAAGTTCCAGATATTAACTATTCATTGAGTGAAAACATATTTCCTCCTATTTGTTTTAAAAGTATTTCCATTTAACTTTTGAGTGTCCCCTAGTCTTTGTACTTTTGGAACGAGCACAAAAATAAAAAATACAAAATCGATTTACTTCTACTCGTTCTACACCACTCAAGATTTTGTAGACCTCATCCGTCTCTTTTCCAAGATGAAAAGCCTCAACCTCTTTAGCCTTTCCTACTACTACTACTACTACTTAACATTTCTAGAGCGCTACTAGGGTTACGCAGCACTGTACAAATTAACAAAAAGGACAGTCCCTGCTCTAAGGAGCTTACAATTTAATGGGTGAAAGGTCAAGTTGAGGCAGTCTAGATTTCCTGAATACAGGTATGGTGGTTAGGTGCTGAAGGCGACACTGAAGAGGTGGGCTTTGAGCAAGGATTTGAAGATGGGCAGGGAGGGGGCCAGGCGGATGGGCTCAGGGAGTGCATTCCAGGCATGGGGTGAGGCGAGGCAGAAAGGGCAAAGCCTGGAGTTGGCGGTGGTGGAGAAGAGTACTGAGAGGAGGGATTTGTCTTGAGAGCGGAGGTTACGGGTAGGAACATAAGGGGAGATGAGGGTAGAGAGGTAAGGAGGGGCTGCAGATCGAGTGCATTTGTAGGTTAATAGGAGAAGCTTGAACTGTATGCGGTACCTGATTGGAAGCCAGTGAAGTGACTTAAGGAGGGGGGTAGCATGAGTGTATCGGTCGAGGCGGAAGATAAGATGTGCAGCAGAGTTCTGAATAGACTGAAGGGGGGATAGATGGCAAAGTGGGAGACCAGTGAGGAGTAGGTTGCAGTAGTCAAGGCGAGAGGTAATGAGGGAGTGGATGAGAGTTCGGGTGGTGTGCTCGGAGAGGAAAGGGCAAATTTTGCTAATGTTATAGAGGAAGAAGCGACAGGTCTTGGCTATCTGCTGGATATGCGTAGAGAAAGAGAGGAGTTCCATCCCCTTTATCATTTTGATTGATCTTCTTGGAACCTTTTCTAATCCTGCTATATCTTTTTTTGAGATACGGCGACCAGAACTGAACACAAGGTGTGGACGCACCATGGAGCGATACAAAGGCATTGCAGTATTTTTGGTCTTATTCACCATCCCTTTCTTAATAATTCCTAGCATCCCGTTTGCTTTTTTGGCACACCAAGCAGAAGATTTCAGTGCGTTATCTACGACGACACCCAGATCTTTTTCTTGAGTGCTCACCCCTAAGGTGGACCCTAGCATCAGGTAACTATGATTCAGATTATTCTTTCCAATGTGCATCACCTTGCATTTGTCCACATTAAATTTCATTTTCTATTTGGACGCCCAGTCTTCCAGTTTCCTAAGGTCTTCCTGCAATATTTCACAGTCTGCATGTGTTTTAACAACCTTGAATAGTTTTGTATTATCTGCGAATGTACTTATTGTTTAGTCAGTTGAGTTTGGTAGGCAGGAAATGTATATTGGCATCTTGGATCTCTCAGGAGCCTCCATCATATTGAAGTTGGCGGAATCAGATACACTTACTGGTAATTTGGGAGGCCTGGGGTGCAAAAATGTCTCCTAAACAAAACCAGTGTTTTCTACAAATACAGGAAACTTATCTACAGAACTCGTCTCCCAAAAAACAACGCCTTCTCTTAAATAAATAATATAGTTTGAGAAGGAGGTGCCTGGATGGAGACAGATAGCTGAATGGTAGAGATGGGTGGGTTTGGGGCAGGGTAGGGTAGATGAGTAGTGTGGGGTTCCTTTAGGGCTAGCTAGAGGTTATGAGTCAAGACTTCATGGCTTTAGGTGTGGGAGGGGAATATAAAAAGATGCTTGAATAGTTCATAAGTAGCCACTTATAACTAAAGGATTGTGTAAGATATGGATTTTCTTGTAATGTTTCACTTTGTGGTTTCTTCTTTTGAATCACCAATAAAATTGTTTCAAAATAACTAAAAACAATGGGGAAACTGCTAGAGTGGCTATTCTGAATATATTTTTGAAATATGATCTTTCAGATTGCCAGAACTCTGGTTAATGATGTTTTCCATGTATACACTGCAAAAAATTCAATGGCAGGCTGCATGCTGCCCACCCCTGCATTATGGGATAGAAGACCTCCATCCCCAGGCAAGACCTGAGAGAGTCCCAGAATCAAGAGAGTCTGACCTTTTCTCTTTTCTCCCTCTCTCTTCAACTCCCCTTTAAAGCCAGCAAGGTTACATATCAAACGCAACAAAAATGGTCTCCCTAACCAACCTGTGGTAGTGCATCTCATTACAATACGATTTATACACATTGGGGTATAAATCGTATAATTTATACCCCAATGAGTATCATTTGCTCATCTGCATTCCGTTTTCGTTAGCTGCTACTGTGATCGGAAAATGGCTCGGAGAAGCATTTAGTGCATGCCACGGTTTACTACTTGCTCGTTAAGTGTAGTGCATCTGGCCCCCAGTCTGCTGGGAGGAGTACAAAACCCACTGGTAAGGAAGGTCCGTTAAAAGGCGAAGATGAAGAATAGTTATAAGAAAGATGAATATACAAATCTGTGTCACGTAAGCTTGTTGTGGATATCCTGAAAAACAGAATGGCTTGGCTGAGAGAGAGGCATGTGTGGACTGAATCGAAACTCTCTGCCCAGGCAAATAGAGACATTAGAGGTTCTTAGTTATACAACAGAACCCCTCCATCACAGTTCAGTGAATAATTGGCATACACTTGGCAGACCACTTCTGGGGCTATCTTCTCATATTTACTGGCCATATCTATGTTTGATGAACCAAGAACCTAAGCTTTACATACAAGCCCCAACACAATGCCTTCCCACTGCACACTGGTGTTACGTTCCGCACCTGGTTCCAGGCCTGCATGGCTGATTCGCCGGCGAGGTGCAGTCCAGCAGAGATAGCCAGCTATTTTGGATGTGGTTTCTCCAGGATGGGTCTGTTTCTGTTTCCTATTTCTGGCAGCCATCATCTTGGTTGGATCAAGGACAGCAGCCATCTTGGCTAGCTCAGGAGGTGGCAGCCATCTTGTATACAAGAACAGGAAGGAAGCCCATATTTGGGCGTTGTGCTACTCTGATGATGGGGCAGCCATCTTGGATCAGCTGCACATGTTTGAGACTGATTCCTACCCTATTTAAAGCCCTGCCTCCAGTCCTTCGTTTGTTTCGGCCTCAATTGTGTTTGAGGTCCATGCCGGTGCTTCTTATCTTCAGTGCCAGTGTTCCAGACCTCGGCTTGTTTCCAGACCTCGCTTGTTTTGCTGCCTGCCTAAGACCGTGGACTGTTTTTAACTACTCTTTGCCCTACGGATTTTCCTGGCTTTTGGACTGTGTCTGTTTGCCTGCCTGCCTGTCTGGTCAGTGGTCGTGCAAAACTGCCGGTTCCAGAAGTCCTGGTGGCCACCTGCAGCTGGGAGCTCAACTCATGGTGAACGGTGGTCGCTTCCCAGGTGAAGCTAGGGGTTGTCTGGCTGCCTGACCGAGTGCGGTGTCACTCCATCTCTGCCTTGCTCAGTCGGGGCACAGGGGCTCACTACTACCAGGTCATAACAACTGGACCCTTTGCATCCAAGTTAAGCCAGGGGAAAAGGCAGATCCTGACAGGGCCCTCATACCCACCACTGCTAAGACAACAGTACTCATAGCTCTCTGGATAGCAGAGGGAACCTCAGCAAGTGCTCAGAGGTGTCACAAGGGACAGATTAGGAGCTGGAGGGAGCTATGGTTTATGACCCTTCACTAAGAATTGATGCTGCAATGATTTAGTCAAATTTTGGAGGGGTTTATAAACATAGAGGGGTAAAACCCAGGATAGCTATGAACAAGGGCCTATGGTCCTGGATTCCAGGCCTGGTTTCATCTGAGCTGAAGTATATTAAAAAAAAAAAAAGAAAAAAACACACTTCTGAGCTCTCCACCCCCACCACAAAAAAAAAAAACACCTTTTAACATAAATATTAGTTTAGAACAGCTTTAATTCATTCAGAAAAGGCTATTTGATATCAAGTTAATGTCTCCATCTGAATTAAAGGCATAAAGGAGAGATAAGCCATTAATTACTATTAAATGCCTAGTAAGCATTATTGTAAATTATAACAGTTTACACCCACTGTTGTAGTCTATGTAACCGATAATAAGCCTCATGTGAAAGCACCAGCCCCTGCAAAGCCAGTCACAGTCAGCAACATGCATGACCTTGTCTTACTTCCTGCTACCCTATATACAAGCTTAACTCAGTTCTCCTTTCCCGCTCCAAACTGCAAAACCCTTAAATCACTAGCCAACCTACCCCAGTGCATGATTGTTCCTATATAAGGAGGTATACCTACACCCACGAAAGTATAAGGGGCTCTTTTACAAAGGCACACAAGCATTTTTAGTGTGCACTAATGATTAGCACGTTAAACACTAGAGACGCCCATAGGAATATATAGGCATCTCTAGCGTTTGGCAAATGCTTATTTTTAGTGCACTCTAAAAACACTTTGGTGCCTTTGTAAAAGACCCTTTAATTCATTACCCAGAATTTCCATTAATCACCCAACGGTTGCACAGATCTGAGCCCCAGGCAGTCGAGGAGGGCTCTCCATGCCCCCCAGTGCTGGTGTCCCTAGCCTTACTGCCTCCATTCTGAAGGATTGGGGTATCTACTGTAAGTAAATCTTCATTACTCCTGTAAATTATTGTGCATGTGAGTTTTATTTTTCTCCCTCCCTCCCTCTCTCTCTCTCCTTCTGGAGTGGCTAACTGGACAGTTTTATCTTGACACTTGCAGCGTCTCCAGGTACACAAATAAAATTGAACATGATTCCTTTTTCTCTTTTGCATTAGAATATTCAAAGAAAACTATAGAATGATCCTGGAATATAAAACATTTGAGATTTAAAACAATCTCACATTTTGGAACTAAGAAAGGACTTAAAAATACTGGATTTCTTTTTTTTTTTTTTTTTTTTTTAATTCTTTATTCAATTTAAACATATTATACAAGAAAACATCTTGATGGAAAAGCATCATAAAAATAAGGATAATCATATTACAGGGAAAAAAAAAAAACTAAAATGAAAATACATTTTTCCTTTAAGTAGGCAATGATACTCAAATCCATAATTTAGGATCCAAGATTTAGGAATTCCGGGAATAAATCATGTAAAATTACAAAAAGAAAAATATATAACTAAGGAATCTCATATTCTTACTAAGTGGAGTTAATTTAATTATAATTTAACGCTTGTCCCTTGTCAGCGATGCTATCAGGGCTGTCAAATGTGAAGGTTCTGTAAAGACATATTTCTTCTCAGCAAGTCTTATTATGCACTTGCAGGGGTATCTTAAAAAAAAGGTGCCCCCCAAGCGCAGCACTTCAGACTTAAGGAGTAAAAATTGTTTCCTTCGTCTACGTGTCTCCTTGGAGACATCAGGAAATAATAATACTTTAAAACCCAAAAAGGGTTTATCTTTGTTTCGGAAAAATAGACGAAAGATCCAATTTTTATCGGGTAATAGTGCAGTGGTTGCGACCAAAGTCGCCGCCACTGCTAATTCAGTGTCAGAAGTCTCAAGCAAACGGGATACATCTAATGGGTTTTCCAAAGTTTGATTCGGTTCCTTTCCTGGTATATAATATGCTAAGGTAAATGGGGGCAAATTATGTTCTGGTATATTCAGGATTTCCCGCATATATCATTTTAGCATTTCAAGAGGAGCAACAGTCATAATCCTAGGAAAATTGACAAATCTTAGATTATGATTTTTAGTATAATTGTCAAACATTTCAGCTTTTCTCCTAAGATTTGTCAGATCATTTGTCATCAACATTTGTACTGATTCCAATTTCATAACTCTTTGTTCCATTTTTTCTCCTTTATCTTCAATAAGTTTAGTCTTTTCCTCTATCTCTTGTATAGCAGATTCTAATAAATTTACTTTAGGTACAGTCTCATTAATTTGCTTCAAAAAAGTCTGTCCCAGATTAGAGACCAAATCCCATAAAGCGTCAAGTGTAACCTCTTTTGGCTTGACTACTAACTCAACTGGAATCGCAAACCTTTCAGAAGACTTCACAGGTGGCTTATCCTGACCCTCGGTTCCTGCCTCCTCAGTTCGTAGCGGTCTCACAGGCTCAAGGCCCTCCATTCCTCTCTCTGTTAAAAGCGAACCTTCAATTCGGCGTTCTTCCGGGTCAATAATACCCTCGCGGGGAGACCCCGTCGAGTCATCGAGAAAGGAGCTCGCTCCAACCGGCTGAGGAGGTGGGGTGCGCATAGCGGGGCTCAGCGTGGTCTCAAAGCCAGGGGAAGTTGATTCTCCCAAAACGCCGACGCTCCCTACTGGCAGCATTCCGCTATCCAAATTAACCCTCTGCGGTCTCAAGAATCTCTCAATAGATCCAGGTAAGGAAGGAGTCAGCGACGAGGCTCTAGCCGCTATCTTCCCTCTACGCTTCGGCATTGTTTATCGGAGGTGAGAATCACAGCAACTTAGTAAGATGCGGCCATCTTGGATCCTGGAAGAATGCCTTCAGATACTGGATTTCTAACCATGTCATACAATTCTATTGCCTGTCAACTTTTGATCACCCATCAACCCCACCCTTTCCAACTATCCTCTGAATGCTTTTGTTTGTTTTTTAACTTTTTCCAACCCAACAGAAGTCAGAAAGAATTATACATAAGTAGATTGAAAATATCTGTCTCTCTGGGGGCAAAATAACTTCCAAATGTATGATTTTCACATTTGGGAGGGGAGGGTGGAGGAAACCAACGAAAACACACACCAAGTTTTAAAATGGACCAGATTGGACTGGGGGATTCCAGAGAAAGAAGCTCCCCTCCTCGCCCTCCCAAAAACACCTATGTATTTCTATGGGAGAAACAGTTCCATCTTCTGCAGCAAAGCAGCTTAGTTTGTTTTTTGGCTTTTTTTATTTTATTTTAAATTTCTTATATACCACCTGCAAAGCCCAAGAACTATACAAGCAGTATACAAGCAGGTACAATAAGTGAAACATAGCACTCCCACCCCAAAACTACCCACTAACTACTGTCTGCACCCCCTGAACAAATTCATCTCCTCCCCCTTCCCCTGTCAGCTGTCAAACACACATGTGCGTGCAGTGCAGAGGGGACAGAAAGAATTCCATGAGCTATGATTCACATTTTTCCCTACTTGTTAGTATTCACTTACATTTTCTGACCTGACTTGTGGAAGGGGATGTTGGCTCCTGAAATCGCCTGAAAGCTAGCCAAGAAACTTATTGATAGTCCAGCAATAAGGTATCCTATTTTTTTGTTCTTTTTATAAATATTTCATTTTCCAAATCAGAATGTGAAGGGGGAGGGTAATTTGCCCCCTTACCCTCCCCCTCCAACATTCCTTTTCATCTTCAAATTAAGCCCCAACTTCCTCAGAACCAAGTGTTCAAAGGATGGAGGGAATGAGTCCAGCAACAGGACTTCCCCTTCAATTCACTGAAGGAATTAAATCTAGAAGTACAGAGTTTTCAAATTATCCATTCTAAAGGGAGACTTGGCAGTCCCATGATTATTTAAGAAGCTGAAATATGAAAATAATTATGTGAACTGCAGCATGTGTTAAGTTGCAAAAGAGTTTGACTGCAGTGGGCGAGACCTCCTTTCTCCCAATAGATAAATCAATTAATTAAATTTGTTTGCTGGTCCTTGAAAATCTTAAGAATTTAGTTTGAAGTATATGGCCTCTCCATTTAAAGCAGCTTAGTGTTTTGCATTTGATGAAGATAGATATGTGGTATAGCCGGTGAAGCGCAGCAGTTCAATTAATGTGAACAAATTCTGCAGCCATGCAGTAAGCAATGAGAATGCAAATTACTGCCAAATTAATCTGCAGCTAATTGCAAAATGTCACCTTTCCTGTGAATACATTTTTGGCTGAAACTAAAATGCCCCTTGTGACCACTCTCTGCCTGCTCCCATCCCAATCCCCACCCCCACTCCCAGAACAAGTCCTCCTGGGCCAGCCAGCCCCCCCCCCCCCAAAAAAAAGAGCAGGTCCAGCTTGGCCAGTCACCTCCCTGCCCCCCCCCCCATCACAACCCCTCTGCCCAACCAACAGCTGAAGACCCCCAAGGGCCTACCTTTAAATGTCCTTGTGGTTTACTGGCCTCTTCCAGGCAACAGTGATGCTGAGTCACTCTTACCCCCACCAGTTCCTCTGCCAAAATGGCTAACAGGACTTCCCTTGGCAGCCATGCGAGACAGGTCCCAGAAGCCATTTTGCTAGTGGCACTGGCAAGGGCAGGAATAACTGAGGATTATTCCTACCCATGCCAGTTCCAATCGCAAAATGGCTGCCGAGACTTCCCACGGCAGTCTCATGAGGCTGCTAAGGGAAGACCTGACAGCTATTTTGGCTGAGGAACCAGAGGGGACAAGAGCAACTAGGGATCACTCTTGCCTGGAAGACTACCCTGGCATCTAAATGTAGGCCTGGTGAAGGCCTTCAGGTAATGGGACGGAGGAGGGATTGGGACTGGAGAGGGCAGGTGGCTGGCCAGCCTGGGAGGATCTGCTCTCTGCCGGAAAGGAGGGGGTGGGGGAGCTGCTGATTTGGTTTCAGTCAAAACCAAGAACATCAGTTTCGGCTGTTCTCTAGGTGACAACAACAAAAAAAAAAGGTTGGGGTGGTCTGCATTGCACCACCAACCCATGCCATGACAAACCACCCTCCAATCCCCAACAAATGCATCCCTGTTGTCTAGTGGAACACTTCCTCCCCCACTGTAAAATAATAAATAAATAAACAAAATAAAAAATCCCCGATTCTAGTCAGTGCATCCCCCCCCCCCCCCCCCCCCCCACAATTCATACTTTAAAGGAGGCAGGAGTGATGCCACTTGCTCCCGCCTTTGGTGCTGCCATCTTGAAAAATGAGAGCGCCCAGCCCCCACGCAGTGCATTCTGGGGATGCACCACAGGTGGAGTCAGTCTGACATGAGGACATATTTACCTTATTTGGTAGTTGGGTGGAGACTACCAAATAACGGTAAATACCCTTAGGTGGAGACTACCAAATAAGGGGAAATTCCCTTTTATTACAGATTGACCCTACCCACTGCATTGTACAATATACTCAGGTTTTATTTGAGTGCCCACTTAGGATCAGACCATCAAAGCAGATTATATACAATTAAATATATCAGAAAAAAAATTACATTATACAAAAAAAGAAAACAACAGAGCATCCATACATTTCTATTTCTGTTATGTTCCAATAACACCATACATAGGCCCAGATCATGTACAGAAGACTAAATAAAATAAAATGACTTCAGCATTACTTTCAATCTAGAAAAAGTATCCTCTATGCAAAAACTACACTGAAGCACAGTATGCATTTAGAGGAATATCCTGAACCGCAGGTATGGTCAACTGATGTTGGCTACACCACAAATCTCTTGCTGGAACGCAGGACTGAACACAGGAAAACAAAAATACAGGAGAACCTGAGTGAAGGATCTTACAAACCAATATCAAAATCTTATAGATTATTTGATATTCCACCGGAAGCCAGTGTTCAGGTTGCAACACTGGGGTCACATGATCTAATTTTTTTTTTTCACATTGTTAAGTAATTTCACTGTAGTGTTTTGAATTAACTGAAATATATACTGGCTGAGGCTGGGCAGCACCGGAGACATGAGCTAGCAAGCATCATAGGCAACGACTCGACTCCATGGGTGCTGTGGGTACTCGAGCACCCCTAATATTTTGGGACCCGAGCAGTGGTGTGCTGGAGCTGGCTCACGCAAGACATCTGTTAATTTTTTTAAAGAATTTTGGGAGGGGATCCAAGATGGCGACGGACTAAGTAGCGTCAACGAACGCGCTTAGACTCGATCCCTGCGAACGCTGCTGTGAGCGCCTTACCCGTTTGGAAATGGGTAAGAGACGAGGCAAGGTTCGGGAGGTTCCCTCCGTCCCGAGCGGAATTCTTCCGCTGCAACAGACGACGATGGATCGATTCACAGTAGCACCCGGTCCCGAGATGGCGTCTACTCCAACTGCGGGAGCCTGCACTTTGGAGCAGGACAACAGCGTAGACGGGGCTTCCCTCAGCCCTGTCGTGCGTGCGGCACCCCCACAGCCCGGAAGGGAGAATCTTCAAGCAAGCCCTGCCACTATGGAGAGAAACCAGGCTGAGCAAGGAGGGAGCCTGCAGGAGAGGAGAGCTGGAGCTGCAAACTTGGAGGAACCAGTTTTTTTATCTATGCCTTTCGTTTCAGCAATGGCAGTGAGTACTCTAGAACAAGTTTCAAAAGCCCCCCTTCCGGATTGTATTATGGGAGAGATTGAGAAACCAGCCGTAGTGACTTTGGAGTCACTTTGGGACTTGACTTCTAAGACCCAATCTGCACTGCAAACAGTAATTCTAAAAAATATGGGGACAATTAAAATTTTGTCAGAGACTGCGTTGATTCAGTTAAAATCTAGTGAAAGCCAAGCTTCTGAAGTTAAAAGACTGTCTGAAAAAATTGAAAAGATTGGACTTGTGGAGCAAACCCTTATAAAAGACAAGAATTTTACCCTAAGACGCTTGGAATACCTAGAAAAATGAATCTAAGAGACTAACCTTGCGATTTATTAATTTCCCGAGATCACCACTTATTACTCTGACGCAAATGGTTAAAAAATATTTGACGGAGACTCTGGGCATGCTTGAAAATTCATTGCCCCCAATAACTAGAGCTTATTATCTGCAGACTGATGTTACTACATCAGTAAATTTACCTGGACAAGGGGCAATGAATCTCACAGCGTTCCTAGAGTCATCCCTTGAGGTGATAACACAGAGAATTACATTGCTTGTAACCTTTGCGCTGGAAATGGACAAAGACGCAGTTCTTAGACTCTCCTTAAGGCATTTGGATTCCTTATTTTTGGGATCAAAAGTGAGAGTTTTCCCGGATTTATCCAGGGAAACCCAAAAGAGACGCAAGATGTTTCTGTCGTTGCGCCCAAGAGCTTTGGCGTTTGGGGCAAAATTTCTTTTGAGATATCCATGTGTATGTAGATTAATCTTGCAGTCTAAGCATTATCAGTTTTTTGACCCAAAACAATTAGATGAATTCCTTAAAAGCAGAGAAGAGGTCAATGTGCAAGTCTAGTCACTTACACAACGCTGTATGCAGGATTTGAGTAACCCATTTTGGGAATGCAGCTACTTTTTTGGTTTAAACTTATGTGATTTTGCTTATTAAGCAGAGATATTCTATTTCTATATCTTTCTTGGATTATTTCAAACTATCGTGGTCGTTAGAAAATATTATTTTGTGTGAATTTATCTATCTTGTATTGAATGAAAAATTTTATTTCATTTGTGTAATATCACTCATAATTATTATGTTTGGTAAAAATCTAAAATAAAGATTAAAAAATAAAAAATAATTTTGGGAGCCAGTTGTTAAAGTAGCTACTTTAGGGGAGATCACGTGATGTGCTAAGAGGAGCAGATGTGCGTCAGACTCTCTCTGAGGTCCCATGCTCTATTGCCGTCAAAATCAGAGCCAAACAACAACTAATTAGACAGAATTATATCAGAATATTGGCACTCGGTAAATAGAAAAATTCTTAACTCCCAAGGAAGGTAAAATGCCTGGAAAACCACAGAAACTAGAGAAAGACCAGATGAGAGCGAGTGAATTAAAGATGGCGGCAGAGGAGTCCCCGGAGTACCACAGTTCGCCCAATCACAAGTGCAACAATTCATGGAAGCAGTCTGCAAAGCTATGGAGCCACAATTTGACAAATTATCAGAACAGCTATCCAGTTTAGAGATACTGTTAACAGAAACCACATGGTGAACTACAGAATTAGAGGAGCGCTTGTCGGCGGTAGAAGACGAGAGAGGATTGGCCAGTGCGAAAATCATGAAACTAGAAAAGCTGGTGGGGAAAAAGAAAAAAAAAATCAGGCAGCGCACACAGATGACCTTTAAAATCGTTCAAGGTGAGATAATCTTTACATAGTGGGATTGCCAGAGACACTACTGGACCGCCTGCTAGGAACATTACTGGAAAAATGGCCAAGTACAGAATTTGCTTTAACTGACAGTGTAGGCCCGCTGTGTCTGGAGCGGGCCCCGTAGAGTAGGCCGCTTGCAAGCTGGAGGAAATTGACCGCGAGTGGTGTTGATAAAAGTCCACAATCACGTCCATAAAGTGGAAATATTAAAAGGATTTCATCGGAAGAGAGACACTTTAAAATATAAAGAGGTTCCGGTACAAATATACTCTTCAACATTACAAGAACGAAGGTGCAGATTTTCTCCAATATGCACAGCTCCGCGGGAACAACAAGCTAGATTTCTTTTTCTCTATCCGGCATTACTCAAGATCTATCACAGGGGATAGTGGTGCAGCTTCGATACTCCACAGGAATGCCAAACAGAACTGAAAAACCAAGCAGAGCAGAAACAGTAATGTATATGTAAATCTTGTGGCTTTATGTGCTCGAGATCTGCTTAAACAGGTTTCCCAAATAAGAACCAATTTGAGTGTACTCTAAAGACAGTATTACTTCTTAGAGAAAGTGGAAATTAGGGCGCAGGGCTTCCAACATCATTCGTGTTATCTCCAAATTCTTTTCCACAAAGATGGTGAGAATACAGCTGGTAATTCAGCTGGGATAAGGGAAGGGATGGGATATCAAGAGGGGAGAAGAGGAGAGGGAGGAGCAGCAAAGGGAGGGTATTGGGTTCAGAGGGGGGAGAGGTAATAGAGTGGAAATAGGGGAAACTAGAGGACGGCAATGGGGCAATATAGCAAGAGAAGTTATTCGCCCTTCAGGCGAGGCTGGGCATCCCGGGATAACCCAAATGTTGTGGCAGCACATGCTATTACTCATTTTTTTTCCTGTGACCAGGGATGAGTAAGAAACTGCTTGGTGAAACACGAGTCACTTCTTAGAATGTCTGCGGCATAACTTCCCCTATAAAATGTGCCAAAATTTTGGGAGCACTAAATAGACACAAGGCTGATGTAATCTGCATACAGGAAAATAGGCTATTTATAACTGAACATCAAAAGCTGAAAAGACAGTGGGTGGGAGAAGTGCTCCCTCTCGGTGGGATGTCGGGGATGGCCATATTGATAAGAAAGACGGTACACTGCACAGCGACACAGATTTTTCAGGATGAACAGGGACACTATGTAGAGGTGCACTTAAACTTACAAGGTCGTGAACTGGTGTTGATTAGTGTGTACAGTCCCGTTCCTAGAGACAACATATTCTACAGGCATTTACTGCAAGCTTGTCAGGGTTACACACATCTCCAGGTGTTTGCAGGCAATTTCAACTTAGTATTGGACAGGTCGACAGGAACTTCCTCTGGTGGTGTGGCGGGGACGAAATATCTTCAATCCTTCTGCCAGGAATTGGGGTTGTTGGATCCATGAGACTCCTCCACCCAGAGAACACGATTTTACACGTTTCCAGAGCTCCATACATTTCCTTACATTATCTAAAATTGATTATATTCTGGTGAGTGATCGATTGTTCCCGCAGGTGGGATCAGTGATTAGGACCAGAGGAAGTTTCTGATCACTCAATGATATGGCTGGACCTAGAGGGGAGCCCTTACCTTCTCCCAACAACCGGGGTGGAGATTTCCAAACCACTTGTTCCAATCCCCCAAACTTCACTCACAACTGCAAACACAACGGGAGGAATTTGCCTGCCACAATAAATCTCACACAATCACACCACAGTTGTTCTGGTCAACGGGAAAGGCAGTGATGTGTGTGTGTGGGGGGGGGGGCGGTTATCACTGCCTATATGTGCACTCGGAAAAAAACGCTTGGCAGAAGGCATTGTAGACATGGAACGCAAGTTGAGGTCAGCTAGACGCGCATATATCAACAGGACCACAAACACAAACTATGATACAATGCAGGCTGCAAGGATAGCTTTAAACTCATTGATACATGAAAAAGCAACCAAACTACAGCAACAGCACAAATCTACTTTCATGAGGTTTGGTAACAAGACAGGGAAACTACTATCTAGAGTGACCAAAGAATGGGAGGGCCGCCGCTATATACCAACTATCTGACGGCCTTCTAGGGGGGATAACCTCACGGATAGAGGAAATTGCTGAAATTTTTCTAGTTCATTGTCGGGGCCTTTATACACCTGCACTTAGCCTCCCTGGGGTTGACAGCCATATACAAGACTCCTTACAACGAACAGGAATGCCCCAAATCTCATCCAAAGTAGGAGAGAGTTTAAAACAGAACTATATCTGCTAAAGAGGTTCAGGTGGCTATCAAAACTTTAAAGCTGAATTCTGCTCCAGGTCCAGATGTATTTTCTGGAGAATACGATAAAATGCTAAGCCCCAAAATAAAGGGCCCTTTTGTGAGCTACTTGGACAAGGTGATAGAGGTGGAATGCTTTCCCTTGAATGAAAACGTAGCGTTCATCAGTCTGGCTACAGACGTACTTCCTACTTCACCAGGGTGATGCTCTCCTTCTAGGAGACCTCCCTCCTCCGAGATAGCACAGTGGCTACCAGACTGGAGGTGGGACTTCTCTACAACATCCCTGTAAGTCTCCTCTATGTACCTCTCTGTCTCCCTCAGCTCCACCAAGTCTGCTACTCTAGCCTCAAGAGAACGGAAACGTTCTCTGAGAGCTAGGAGCTCTTTGCATCAGGCACACACATATGACATCTCACCAACTGGAAGATAATCATACATGTGACACTCAATGCAAAAGACTGGATAGCACCCCTCTCGCTGCTGGACTGCTGACTCCACCTTAATGTTTTTGATTTTTTTCAATAATTTAAAACTTGCTACAGTATTAAGGATATTAGCCTAATATAAAAATGTCTTTTAGTTTATATAGTATATTGTGTGATTTATTTAGTGTTTCTTTCTTAGATGGTAATGAAATGTATTTAAAACTGTGTAAGAGCACTCCTTGCTCGTTAACCTAATTACAATAACTGACTATAAATGAAGAGTTGTCCTAGGGGTGGGCTGGTGTTGGGAAGACTAAACTAGATTCTGCAGTGCCTGCTACCATCTATCTTTTAATGCTGTGGTACAAAGTTCAAGTAAAACTAAGGGGGAAAGACTATGGAGATTAATTTATACAATTTGCATTTTTATTTTGCCTATTACTAACCTACAATTCCTCCTTTAAACCCCAATCTTTAAGTTCCCAAAGCACAAAGCAAAATAATGTTCACTTACCAGAGAAGTGTCCTCTGCTCTCAGAACTTCTCAGAAAGGAAGGTCAGTGGGACCTTACTACTTTATATAGTTTTTAATCTAAGGGGCCTTTTTTAAACAGGCTCTTTGAAGCTAACTCAGCAACCTATGCAAATATTCTACTTCCCCACACCTTAGTTAACACCTAATTGAGGTCGATGGACATGCTACTTCTCCAGCAGCCAAAGAACAGAAAATAACTACCTTTTAGAACAAGACCTTTTGGCTGTTAAATTTCTACCTATCTCTTTAACACAATCCGGATTTCCCTCCAGGCACAGACTATGAAGTGTTCTCCCGCTGGTGCCCCCCTTCATCCCTAAGGGATATGGTAGTGGTGTACAGTTGTGGGGAGTGAGTTTTTTTTTTTTTGGGGGGGGGGGGAGGCTCAGCACACAAGGTAAGGGAACTATGCACCTGGAAGCTTTTTCTGAAGTCCACTGCAGTGCCCCCTTGGGTGCCCGGTTGGTGTCCTGGCATGTCAGGGGGACCAGTGCACTACAAATGCTGGCTCCTCCCATGACCAAAGGGCTTGGATTTGGTCGTTTCTGAGATGGGCGTCCTCGGTTTCCATTATCGCCAAAAATCAGGGACGACCATCTCTAAGGTCGACCTAAATGTTTAGATTTGGGTGTCCCCGACCGTATTATCAAAACAAAAGATGGCCGCCCATCTTGTTTTGATAATAAGGGTTTCCACGCCTCTTCGCGGGGACGTCCTGCAAGAACGCCCTCAGGAAAACTTGGGTGCCCCTCCATGTGTCCCTTGGAAACACCCCCCTTTTTTTTTTTATTTGTGCATTGCCTTATCAACATCCATTTCAATGCCCTGTGCTGGCCAGTGCCTTCCACAGCGGTTAAAACCCCAGCTCAACCCCTCTCCTCGGCCAATAACGTCCAGCACCCGCTCCCCAGTGGCTACCGTCATTTTTGTATGTTTTTATTTTTCTTACATTTGTACCCCGTGCTTTCCCACTCATAGCAGGTTCAATTCCGCCGCATGTCTTATCTACCGCGTGAATCGATACTCTCATATCACCCCTCTCCTCAAGTCGCTTCACTGGCTCCCGATCCGCTACCGTATACAGTTCAAGCTTCTCATATTGACCTTCAAGTGCACTCAATCTGCAGCCCCCCTTTACCTCTCTACCCTCCTCTCCCCGTACGTTCCTACCCGTAACCTCCGCTCTCAGGACAAATCACTACTATCTGTACCCTTCTCTACCACCGCTAACTCCAGACTCCGCCCCTTCTGCCTCGCATCACCTTATGCCTGGAACAGACTTCCCGAGCCCATACGCCATGCGCCCTCCCTGCCCATCTTCAAGTCCTTACTCAAAGCCCATCTCTTCTCCCTTGCTTTTGGCGCCTAACCACCTTCCCTACATAGCTTATAACCTTTAGATTGTAAGCTACCTACATTGACTACATAAGTTGTAAGTCACCTACACTGACTACATAGTTTGTAACCTTTAGATTGTAAGCTCTCTTGAGCAGGGACTGTCCTTCCCCATGCTAAAATTGTACAGCGCTGCGTAACCCTGGCAGCGCTATAGAAATGCTAAGTAGTAGTAATGTGGCTTACATATTATATATGGGTACTTATTTGTACCTGCCGCAATGGAGGGTTAAGTGACTTGCCCAGAGTCACATGGCTGCCTGTGCCTGCAGTGGGAATTGAACCCAGTTCCCCAAGACCAAAGTCCACCACTCTAACCACTAGGCCACTCCTCCACTAATATCTCCTGCCACAAACATGATAATAATCTGAGAGTGGATCCAAGAAAATCTATCAAGGATCACTTCATGTTATGTTTTGTTGTTGTGGGGGAGGATGCGTGAATAAAAAGCACAAGAAACTATTTAGCAACTGGTTGCAGGAGCTCTGCATCACCCCTGGAGGTGGGGTGGGGAGGTGCTGAAGCCCGCCAGCATCTGCTGGAGGTTCCTCTTAGGAAGAAAGCTGGAGGGCGAGAAAAGGGACTGTCTGTCCTGTGTGGCCACATTAGCGATTGCTACCCGATAGCACGTAGAGGCGAGGAGCTCTATCAGCATCTCTAAAACAGGAAACAGCATCTGCTGCTCAGAAACCAACAGATCTTTCTAGGAAAAGCTCCTTCGAGCCTTTTTTTTTTTTTTCAAAATGCAAAGATGGGTTTAGCAGACGAATTGGCGCTGAGGCATCATGTCCTATTTTACTGTGTGCATTAAAAAAAAAACGCTACAGCTAACTCTGAAACCAAATCGTGCACGTCCCCTCCCCCCGCCAACAACTTCGAGGGAAAAAAATATATAAAGTGCAAAATACCTACCGATTGTCAGCCCAGCAGTGATCTACAACGCCGAACAAGATCGCTGGTTGGTTGGTTTCTTTCGTTTCGGAACTGCAAAGATCGAAAACTCCGATATCCTCAGCTTTGGTACGTCCACATTTGCCAGTTTGATTTACCAGTATCTTGTCACCCCACTTGTGGCTTTTTAACTAGTTCCCCCCACGACAGCCAAGAACAGATTTCTCACCTCACTTTCAACACACAGCCATCAGCCAAACTCGGCTTTCTTTATCTCTCCTCTCCTCTCCTCCGTCCCAACACAAGAGCCTAACAGTGAGTGACAGGAAAAATGACCAATCAGGAACTGCCCAATCAGGAGAGGGGACCGGGGTTTTGGGCAGAAGTTCCCAAAGAGTATTTTGGCAGAGGGAGAAAAAAAATCCCCTTTCCCTAGCTGCACCGATCCAGGGATAATGGAAAAATCACTCTGAGCCAGACAGGATGAAAGAATATGCTTTTTTTTTTTTGGCTTGTTTTCTGAGCTCCTAAAATCACTGGAGGACTTGAATATCATGTGCAATCCAGGCTGGCAAGAAGAGCAGGAACCAGATTTTTGTGCATCTGGGACAGATGTTTCAAATTACATCCCAGGCATAGAGAGAACCTAGGGTGGGTATGGAAGGGGGGGCTGTTAATGCTGAGTTGATGCCACTCACCTCATTTCATTGCCACTATGACTTTCTTACCCTGTGCCCCCCCCCCCCCCACACACACACACACACACACACAACTTCCCTCACCCAGCAAAAATAAGCAAACTTCACCTATGTTGCCAGAGCCGGATTATGGCACAGGCAAACTAGTCAGCAGTTACATGAATTCCTCTAAACATAAATATAGATAAAGATCTTATATTAAAGATTTAAAGCCTCATATATGCAACAGGAGGAAAAAACATCAACAGACTCCAACATAAAACATTCTTTCTTGGAGTTCTTGCTGTCTTCATTGGCTGAAAAAAACCTCCTTTGTATCAAAAAATTTGTAATCAAAACCAATATCACACGTGCACTCAACACTTAACTTTAATGTGCAGAAGGAAGGGATCCTCAGGAGCTTAGCCTAGAATGGGTGGCAGAGCTGGTGGTTGGGCGGCGGGGATAGTGCTGGGCAGACTTATACAGTCTGTGCCAGAGCCGGTGGTGGGAGGCAGGGATAGTGCTGGGCAGACTTATACGGTCTGTGCCAGAGCTGGTGGTGGGAGGCGGGACTAGTGCTGGGCAGACTTATACGGTCTGTGCCGGGGCTGGTGGTTGGGCGGCGGGGATAGTGCTGGGCAGACTTATACGGTCTGTGCCGGGGCTGGTGGTTGGGCGGCGGGGATAGTGCTGGGCAGACTTATAGGGTCTGTGCCAGAGCTGGTGGTTGGGAGGCGGGGATAGGGCTGGCCAGACTTATAGGGTCTGTGCACTGAAGAGGACAGTACAATAAAAAAGTAGCACATATGAATTTATCTTCTTGGGCAGACTGGATGGACCGTGCAGGTCTTTTTCTGCAGTCATCTACTATGTTACTATGTGCTGAAATGCCTCCTGCATTTACTCCACAGTCAAAATATGTATTACGTTAGTGGACTATCATCTTATTTTATTTTCTGTTTTGTTTTATTTCTGTTTATTACTTTTAAAAGTGGACCAACACGGCTACTGTACCACTTTACTTTAAATTTCATTTAAAAGGTATTTACAGATGGCTTCTCTCCAAACTGAATTAAAGGAAAGTTATAATAAAATCAAATTGATACAAATATAATCATACACAAAAACTGACAAATAACAAACATCTTTACCTAACTAAGGGGCCAATGCAGAAAGCTACTGCGAGCCTAATCGCAGGGTTGCCGGGGGGGGGGGTTGTACAGTTACGTTAATGGACAAGCAAATGCAGTGAGGAGTTGAGCACAGGCAATCAAATCACTCATGGCCACACATTGTATTAAAATGTATGGTAATTAACCCATTAAGTATTCTACAGCAATGCAGAGAAGGGAACAGCAACTTATGCAGTGTGGGCAGCTCATTCAATTTTCTGTCCGGTCAAAAGTGTCGTCAAGAGCATTTTGGCTTCCTGGACCATGGGATGCTTTTCCAAAGGCTGCTGAGCAGGGATGGTATCCATCAAAGGAGGGAAGAAGTGTTTTCAACCTTACTGATCAGGGATTTAAACATTGGGGCAGGGTGATCAAAGTCCCCAGGTAAGTACAAGCCCTTAAGAAAAAAGGACAACATCTGGAAAGCAGTATATAGTAATGCTGAAGTATGGGAAATAAGGTTTTAGATCTTGAGACTGTGATAGAAGAGGCAGATGTGGATTTAGTGGATATCACAGAGACATGGTTCACAGAGAACCATGACTGGGATGTAGTTATACCAGGCTATAATCTGTTCAGGAAAGACAGGGGAGGAAGAAGGGGAGGAGGAGTGGCATTATATGTTAAAGATAATACAGTGGCGTAGCCAGAAGTCAATTTTTGGGTGGGCCAACAGGTTGGATGGGTGGGCACTAGACAGTGGTTTGCTGGTAAATGTTTAACAACAGGCTCCCTCCCCAGTCCACCTCTGCGCCCCACCCCCCCTCAAAATTGCAGAGCTGGCTATAGCCAGGGAGAGAGCCTGGGGGGGGGGGGAGAGGCAATGCATTACTCTCTCCAGGAAAAAAAAAAATTAAATGATCCCAGGTTCCAATCTAATTCATGTTTAATGTGGGATAATATGCCATAAATAGGTAAATAAATAAATAAATATAAACTTTTAATGTTGAGCACCTGATTCTCAAAGTGGACATATTCCAAACACTATAATGAAAATAAAATGATTTTTTTTCTACCTTTTGAAGAAAAGGCTAAACGAATTTCATATTTAATATAAAAAGTAGTTTATAAACTGAATACCAATCATATTCAGGAAGCATTTCTTGATAAGCAATATACAAATCAGAATGAATGATTAAAAAAAACAATGTACAGCGAATAAATCAGAATGCTATATACAGACAAAGAGATCAGAATGCTATAGACAGACAAAGAAATTAGAATGCTTGCTACCTCTTTGTTCCAATCTGTTTTTATATCGTTCTTCTTTGGCATCTGACCAATTCTCTCATACAACATTCCTGTGCAAGTCTCTGAATACCACAAACTGTTAAATGTGCAGAACATCTGCTTTCTGTTATTGCTCCCCCTACTTGCCAGACTTTCTGGAGCCGTGCCTTCGGCTGATGTGGGCCTCATGTCTCAGGAGATTTAGTGTTGAAACAGCTTGCTCTGCATGTTCTTTGAAGCTTTCCACTTCTATTTTTTTATGCTTTTATTCAACATCCTCCCTTTTGAGGACTGATTGTTTCAGGCCTCAAACATCTGTTTCAGCTCCAGTCTGTTTCCTTACCTCCCTTCTAAATCTCCTCCCCCATGTTTGTGGCATTCAGTTTCTGCACACTTTTTCAATATTTTTGGCTGACATATTAAAGTTCTATTCATTCTTGATTTCAGTTACCATTGTCATTTTAAAAGCATCCTGGCACATCTTTGCAAACATGCTAATACACATGTTATACAGCATTAAACAGATTCAACTGTACTAGGGTACAAAATTTATATCTCTTGAGGTATATAATTTATAGGACAGTGAGCTTCATCAAAGGGGAATACACTGTCATTCATTCTTACTTTTACTTGTCCGTAAGCAAGGCTTGCTTATAAATAGTCTCATTTGTCCAATGAAGTTTCCATCATCCCTTACACAGGTATTATTGGGATAACAGACATAATTTTATCATTGTAGTCCCATATATCATAGCTGGCAAGGACAAGGATGATGTCAGTCAGTGGGCACATATGATACAATCAGTCAAATTCAACATCTTGGCCGCTGTAACAAGTCTATATGTGTTCATTGTCCATTAACAAACAACAACATCCCAATACCATCATGTTTAGGGACATGATGTTTGTTTATTCTTTGTCCATTTCAATATTATTAGTTCGTCGAATATCTGATAAATGTATCCAAGAAGTATGACCTTCCAGACGGGCAGAGGTCTGAGTAAGGGCCGTGATAGCAAAAGGCCCTACATACACAGGATCCTTCCATGTTTTATGTGTAAAGTTCTTTCGCAGTACTAGATCACCTACTTTAAAAGCACAAACATCATTAGTAGTCCCTGCCTGTGATGCTACATTTGTTCGGATCATATCACTTGTCAGGTTCAACATAGGTTGTAGCTTTTGCCAGTACTGAGCTGTGCTATCAGTACTTGCTGTCTGCATCGGGAAGAAATGACGTCCTGTCTGAATTTGGAATGGGGTCAATTTTGTACGCCCATTAGGTTGGGCCCTTATTGTCATTAATGCTAATGGCAATACATCAAGCCATGTATATAATTTTCCCACCATTTCTTTATTGAGAGATTTTAGTAAAACTCTCAATTTGGTTTTTAAAATGCCATTGTAGCGCTCCACCAAACCATTGGAGGTGGGGCGATACACTGATACTTTCCTGTGTATTAAACCCATAATCGTTTCCATTTCTTTCAAAACACTGTTATTAAAATGTGTCCCGTTATCAGAAATTATTCTAGACGGACACCCATGGCTTGGCATAATATGAGTTATCAGGCATTGTACCACCTCATGTGCTGTCTCCCTTTTACATGGAAATGCTTCTATCCACCTTGAGAAAGCATCCACCCAAACTAACAAATACCTTTTTCCCTGCACTGGAACAATCATATCAGTAAAATCAATATACCATTCTTTTGCTGGGCCTTCTGGTATTGGAAGTGTCCCAGGCGATATTTTAGGACCTCGTTTAGGTATGTTAATATTGCATACCATGCAATTCTGCACAACCTGTTGAATCAGGTTATCAATTTTTAAAGTCCAAAATCTTTGCTCAAATTGTTGCCTCATTGTTTCCTTATTCCAATGCATGGTTGCATGCCACTCAGCCAATACCTTAATCACCTGACTCATTGGCATACAAGGTAATCCTTCTTCTGCATTAAACCATTCACTTCCCAATTTCATACATCCTCTCTTCAACCATTTTTCACTTTCCTGTCCCTCTGGCTGCCACATTTCAATCTTATCTACATTCGTAAGTGGCCCTTCCTGTGTCTGTCTAGTATTATACAAAATCTTTTCACTTTGCTTAACCACCTCCGTTGCTGCTGCATCAGCCATTGCATTACCTAGTGCCTCAAAGGTTGGCCTTTCAGTGTGGGCCGGGGTCCACACAACTGCAGTTTTTCTACCTTCACGTTCCCTTTTAGCCAAAATTTCAAACAGCAATTTCCAATATGTATAATGTTGTAGATTTTTACCTGCACTGGTTATCATCCCCCTACGCTGCCATTTTAATATATGATACTGTAGTGAACTTGCAACGTAACCACTATCAGTATATATAGTGACATTTTGAGTCATATCAGTGTGTTGTAAGGCCGTAATAACGGCTAAAAGTTCAGCATGCTGTGCAGTTTGGTCAGGAGGGGTTTTATATTGTACTTGCATTATCTTTCTTAGATTCTCATCTACCTGCACGCAGGCAAAGCCTGCAACAGTCCTTTCACAAGCTCCATCTGTAAACCATATTAACCCATCAGATAAGGGTTCAAAAGTAAGACAGTGAAATGTAGGGATTTCTATAGTATCGATCTCACCCTCTAGATCGACAGGAAAAAGCAGATCTATCTTATTTCTTTGTTCTTTAGTTAATGGTATTATTCTTATATCTTGTCCTAAAAGTACTGCTTGATATTTTCCAAATCTAGTGGCTGTCAATGCCGTCTGGCTAGGGCTCAACAGCGTTTTAATCGTGTGGTTGGTATGTATTACAATAGGAACAAAAGGCATTTGTGCTCTCCATTTGCCTATTGCTGCCACAATAGCTGTCAATAACTTTGGTATTTCTTTCATTCCCTTTTCCACATGATTAAAAGAGCCTGACAAAAAAGCTACTGGTGTATTTACTTCATTATTTTGATTAATCATAGCTGCCCAACTGTTTCCCATGTCTTTTACCCACAAATGCACAGGTGATTGGATATCTATTACTGCTAAAGGTCCTGGGGATAACAAATCCCTCACAATCTTAGCCAGCACTATTTTATCCTGCTCTTCCAACACAATTAATGTATTCTTTGGTGTGGCTGCGGGCAGTTTCAAATGTTTATAAAGTCTCATTACTTTTTGTGTATAATTTGGTATCCATTGTCTGCAGTAATTTAACATTCCCAAAACAGCACGTAACTGGGTAACTGTTTGCGGTACCGGAGTCTCATTTAAAATAGATATAACTTCCGGTATAATGACCTTATGTTCTGCTGAAACATTTTGTCCTAAAAAGGTGACAGTAGACTGAGCTATAACACATTTTTCCTTGTTACATTTATATCCTAACTCTCCTAATAACAAAAATAATTTTCTAGTCCATTCTAGGCATTCTGCTTCAGTCTCAGCAGACAGTAGAATATCATCTACATAGACAAACAATGACACCGTGTCAGGCAAGTGACTCCTGAAATCCTTTAAATCCATCATTAGTTGTTTTGAGAATACCGATGGACTATCAGTAAAGCCTTGCGGCATTCTAGTCCACCGATATGCCTCATTCTGTACTATAAATGACGTCAAATCCCTAGACTCTGGATGAAGAGGTATTGAAAAGAATGCATTAGACAAGTCAATAACAGTGTTATATGCATATATATTCTGGGTATGCAAAAGAGTAGCAGGATTTGCACAAATCGGAAATTGATTTCTTGTAATCTCATTTAGCTCTCTTAAATCATGTACTATCCTTACATTGTTTTCCCCTTTTGGAACCGGAAACAATGGGGTATTGTACGGGGATACTGAAGGTTCAATAATACCACATTTCAATAATTTACCAATGTGTTCCAGGGTTTTGGATACTAATTTAGGTCGTATGGGGTAAGGGTCTTGCTTCGGCCCCTGTGCCCCTTCTATTAATTCTATCTTATGGGGTTTTGCATTTACGGCTAATCCATATGGTGAATCACTTGTACTCCAAATATGTTGTGGTAATTCTTCCATAACCCTTACTTTATTTTCATTATTCAACTGTTGGACCATAGTGAGCAAACTTGGTATTTCTTTATTTCCAAAATCTAAACACAGTCCTAATTGAGACAACAAGTCTCTACCACACAAATTTACTGGGCAATCAGGTGCCACTAAGAAGGGTACCACAGCCTCCCTTGAACCGTGCGGTTGGCATTCCAAGCGCACCAGAGTCGGTTCCGTTAGCCTTTTTCTTTGTTCTATCCCCATAAATCCCACTGTTGTTCTATACTGATTTGAAAGCTTAACTCCCTGCGGTTTTGCACATAACACAGAGGTACTCGCCCCTGTACCTATCAAAAATTTCACAGGAGTTCCATATTTTCCAATTGTCAATGTAATAAAGGGCTCCCTTGTGTCTAACCTGAAAATCATTCCCTCCTCCTGACACTGGTCTGCTTCCAGTCAATAGCATTGGTCTGGAGTATTCTGCCAAGTTGGAAAGGCATTCACAGTACCCTGTCTCTGTACTGCCGCTCCTGGTCCCTGTGACTGCGTCGCCGGCTGCTGTATTGCAGTCTGCGGGGCACTCGCAGGTATCCCTACTACTTGTGGCATTAATCCTTGCTGCGTCTGCATTTGTACTTGGGGCATTCCTGCATTCTGATAACATTCTGAGGCATAGTGACCAAATTGATTACAGCCCCAACATTGTACATGCGTCCTTCTATTAGGTGATGGTCCTGATCCTTGCATCCCTCGACCTCTACCCCTGCCTCTAACCATGCCTCGTCCCCTTGGTTGGTATGGCCGGCTATATCCCGGTTGTACATAGTAAATGACCTGTGGAGGTACAATTGTTTCCTGTTTTTTGTTTCTATCCTGTTCCTTGCTTTCCAAATCCTTTAACTGCATAGTCATTAACTTAGAAGTTAATTTAGCCTGTTCTTTCTGTGGGGTCTCTATCAGTTTACGATGCACATTACTAAAATGCATCAATGTCTCTCTTATTTCTGGCCACGGCTTTGAGGACAGGGCAATGACAGCATCTAAATTCTTACGCATATTATCAGGCAGTGTGGACATGAATAGGTGTAAAAATACTGCTACATTATGATCCACATCTGCATCTTGCCCTGTTTGAGCCTTATACAAATTTATACATTTTGTCAAATGTGCCGAAAAATCAGTTTTAGGGTCCCATTTATTTGCTGTTATGGCTGAAAAATCAATCGGTGTTGGATACATCACATGCAGAGCTGCAGAAAGAGCAGCCTTACTATTCCCTGCGTATACATCCCCATCCACAGTATGTGATGGCAGGCACTGATATCCACACTGCACTGCCAGTTGAGAAATACTGATACCTGACGCTGCACACAGGGCTTTAAAATCTCCAATAGTCAATTGAGTCCCTGCAGTTGCCTGTTCTATCCCATCTAACCACATACGAGCTCCTTTCACTATACTGGGAATTTTTGCAACTAAAGTTGTAACATCTACGGGGGTGTATGGTTTGTAATGACGTATTCGATTGCCAGCTGCGTCTAAGCGCGTCATAACTGGCATGTGTAAAGCACTACTATCTAAAGCACTGCAAATCTCCTGTTTACCTTCCTCTTCCACCTCTTCTTCCAAATCACGTTTTATTTTGTGGAACCAATTATCCCAGAATTCCAATCCCTCTTTTACAAATGTTCCAGTCCCTATACCCGGGCAATTTTTGTGGACAGCCTTTAATAATTCCTGAATGTCCTCATGTGTACTAGGACCATTTTCATCGCACGGCAAGGGGAGCCGTTTTACATCTAACAAGTGTCTAGTAGCCCCCCACCATTCCTCACCATATCTAGTATTATTCAGTCTCATAAGCTCTGCAGCCACATGCGTGCCTCGAAAAATTGGCCTGGGGGGCCCTGGGGTTAAAGATGTTGGCATAGTTTTTGTTCGCTTATGAGTTGGGGTTGACATGGTCATGGGAGGCTCGGAATACATCCGCAGTCGTCCCTCAATTTCAAATTGAGTTGCCAGGTCATATTGTTCTGATGTAATTAGGGTTTTCAAATCAGGGTAAGTGCCTGATTCTGCACTAGATTTTCCTTTTTCTTTCTGCCTCACCCGTTTTTTCTCCTTTTTCTGTTCCCTAGTCCCCACATCACTGTCCTCATTATCCCCTCCCTTTTCACTTTCTGAATCACTGGGGGGGTCATCAAGAGCCGAATACCCAGCGCATGGTACAGAGCGCTTTGACTTTAATTCCTTCATTTTATCAGTCGCCCTTATGGGGCACAACGTGTCCCTGCTAGATTCATATGACGGGGGATTATTTCTTTTATACATTTCTGCCTCTTTTTGTATCCTATCTACATCAGCATGAAAAAGATCGGCTGCTACAGAAAATAAATTCCAAATTGTAAGATGCTTCTCTAAGCTTTTCTTCTTTTTCTTATTTTCTTGTATGTATGTCAGGAGAGATAATAATTTTGGACGATCAAACGATCCATACTGAGACCAGCTCAAAACAGAATCTTTTGCATCATATTTGACCCATTTCTCATGTATTTTTTCAATCTATTTTTTTTCTAACGGGAATAATTCTATGACATGCTGCAAAGGGGTGCATTTTTTTTGACTATCTAAATCTAAATACAAAGCATATACAGGAGGCTTTTCTTTCTTATCTGCCCCTTTCCCTTCCATTTTATTCTGACTATTAAAATTTCTCCTATAAAGCCACAATCTACAAAAATATACTACTGCACCTAAACAAAGAAAATATACAAAACAGAAAACTACAAAGCTAAACAAATATACCACTAATAAGTCCACAATGTAAGCTTACTCACGCGTCTTCTTATTGCTCTTTAGCAAGCCCAGGAGTCGTCACCTGTATGTCCACGTCAGTAGGTTGATCACTCCCAAATCAGTGGTACACAGTAATCAGGCGTAAACAACGCTTGCTCTCTCTCAAAATCCTGTAAAAAACTTCGTTAACAACAAACACTTAATTTGTCATTCGTCTCGCCTTCTCTTTTCCATGTGCGGCATAAATCTGCGCTCCTGGCTGGCTCGCCACTTTGAAGAAAAGGCTAAACGAATTTCATATTTAATATAAAAAGTAGTTTATAAACTGAATACCAATCATATTCAGGAAGCATTTCTTGATAAGCAATATACAAATCAGAATGAATGATTAAAAAAAACAATGTACAGCGAATAAATCAGAATGCTATATACAGACAAAGAGATCAGAATGCTATAGACAGACAAAGAAATTAGAATGCTTGCTACCTCTTTGTTCCAATCTGTTTTTATATCGTTCTTCTTTGGCATCTGACCAATTCTCTCATACAACATTCCTGTGCAAGTCTCTGAATACCACAAACTGTTAAATGTGCAGAACATCTGCTTTCTGTTATTGCTCCCCCTACTTGCCAGACTTTCTGGAGCCGTGCCTTCGGCTGATGTGGGCCTCATGTCTCAGGAGATTTAGTGTTGAAACAGCTTGCTCTGCATGTTCTTTGAAGCTTTCCACTTCTATTTTTTTATGCTTTTATTCAACACTTTGTTGTCTGGTGACTTTGTTTTTCTGATCATGCTGGCCCAGTATCTGATTCTGCTGCTATCTGTCCTCTTAACTCCGTTTCCAGAGCTTCCTTTCCATTTATTTCTTTACTTTCCTCCTTTCTTCTTCATTTCTTGCTCTACATCCGTAAGTAAAAGCTGGGTCCTCTGCAGACTTGACTGTCCAGTGGATCCAGCTTCTGCCTATTTTCTCCATCCATGTGCTGTTTTTCTCCTCTCTTCCTTTTCCCTCATATATCTTTCCTCTCTCTTCCCTCCCTCCCCTCCATCCATGTCAGCATTTCTTCTCTCTCCCTTTCCCTCCATCCATGTGCATCTCCTTCCTCTGTCTTCCCTCCCCTCCATCCATGTCCAGAATTTCTTCTTTCTCCCCTCCATCCATGTGCATCTCCTTCTGTCTTCCCTTCCTTCCCCTCCATCCATGTCCAACAATTCTCTCCCTGCCCTCCCCTCCATCCACCCATGTCCAGCAACCATCCTCTCTCCACTGCCCTTCCTTCCATCCATGTCCAGCAACTCTCTTCTACCCTACCCTCCATCCACCTATGTCCAACAACTCTCCTCTCCCCTGCCCTACCCTCTATCCACCCATGTCCAGCAACTCCCCTGCCCTCCATTCATCTATCCATCCATATCCAGCAATTCTCCTCTCTCCCCTGCCCCCTCCATATCCAGAAATTCTCCTCTCTCCCCTGACCTCCCCTCCATGTCCAGCAATTTCTCCTCTCTCCCTGGTCCTTGTCCTCCCATCCATGTCCATCGATGCTCCTCTATCCCCTTTGACCACCTCCCTCTCATTCCCTCTCCAGCACTCCCATTCCCCCCTCTGTCTCTCCCTTACCCAGTCTCCTAAATTCCTCCCCCCATCTTTCACCCACTTCATTAGTCCCCCATTCCCCATACTCTGTACTTACCACCCCTCCCAGTCCCATCCATCTTCTGCTCCTTCCCTCAGCTCACTACCCCTCCCAGTCCCATACTTCCCTCTGCTCACCACCCTCTGCTGAATAAAGAAGACAACGTGGATGCAGGCAGCACAGCAGCTCACTGGTTTGCTTGCTGTGCTTTAAGTGAATGGCGACGGCTGCGCAGGGGAGTAGAAACAGAGATTTAAAAAATGGCTTCCTTCTGTAGTCGCAGCGGCGAACTGGCGGGCGGCGGCACTAAAAGCATAAAGCAGCAAAGCTCTTCAATTCCATCCATCGCTTTCCGTTTCCTGCCCTCTCAGCGTCCCGCCTTCCTTTGATGTCATTTCTTTTCGGGCGGGCGGGACGCTGAGAGGGTAGGAAACGGAAAGCGATGGACGGAATCGAAGAGCTTCACTGCTTTATGCTTTTAGTGCCGCTGCCCGCCAGTTCGCCGCTGCTGCCAGTCTGGAGAGATCAGCTGGGTGGGCGGGCGGGCCTGAGCTGAAATTGGGTGGGCCTGGGCCCACCCGTAGCTACGCCCCTGAGATAATATTGAAGTCACACAATTGCAGGACCTGCAGGGTAAGGAAGAAGCACTGTGGGTCAATCTGGAAAGAGGGAATGGCAAATGTATTTACATTGGTGTGATATGCAGGCCTCCTTCACAAACAGAAGTGGACACCGATTTCATAGCAGTTGGTAATGGAACCCAAGTGGGAGGAGGCCATACTGGACAGTGCTTACTAATGAGACTGTTTCTCAATTTACAGTAGGTGATCATCTGGCATCCAGTGATGATTCATTTATTTCAGTATCTATACACTGCTTAGATCTAAGCAGTTGACAGTTTCATTTTACAGGTACTGGGCCTGGCCCTAATGGGTTCACAATCTAAATAGTACATTGTACTACTGTTGTACCTGTGGCAACGGAGGGTTAAGTGATTTGCTCAGGGTCACATGGAGCTGCAGAGGGAATCTGGTTCCACAGGATCTCAACCCACTGCCAACCATCAGGCAGCAACAAGAATAGAACCTAGTTCAAAGTACAAAACAAGGGTGGAAGGGAGGAAAAGTTCCAAAAGGCACTGGCAAAATTGAACTAAGAACTACTAAAATGTTCATTTGCCACACATAATAATCCTCAAGAAAATACAAAGGAGTTCAGTTTCACTAAAACCGAGCATGCATGCAACATGAGAGGAAGCAGGGCAGGCAATGCCCAGAGAACAGCACTGGAGAAAGGCTTCAGCTGGCAGGGGTTGGGGATCCCCACCAGCCAAACCAGGAGCCCTGGATCCAATTTGGGGAGGCCCAGGCCCCCAAGGCCTCCTGTAGATACGCCATTGCAGGCCGGTAAGTCTGATTTCTGTGGTAAAGTTGTCAAGCCCCTCACCTCACCCCTGAATCGGTCCTCTGGCGCTCTGGATTCTACCGCCATTGCTGGCGCTACAGCACGACCGGCATTCTTGGACTGAGCCACTCTCTCCACCCCGTGCTCCTTCCGATTCTCCGGTTCGCGCTGGTCAGGCGACACCCGACGCTGCATCGGACTCTTTGACCCGCCTCCCTGCTTCTCGGGGATTGGTCAGTCCCATGGGCAGCATCCAGGGAGCTCTCCCTCTTCCTGCCTCCTCTCTATGGCAGTCCTTGTCTTCCTGATACGCTGCTTCCATTGGAGGGTGCTGTCTGCCTCTGTCCCATGGCTATTCACTCTCCCAGTTGTTCCCTGCTGACGTCACATGCCAGCTGTACTTCTGGTGAGCTCCTCTCTGCCTTGGGGCTTCAGCTTCTACTTCAGTAGGTGTTTACTTGCACTGTTGTTTCCTTCCTATCGGTTTTGTCTCTCATTTCTGAACTCTGCCTGTACCTCTGACTACTCTCTTGCCTGCTGCCTGACTATTGATGTTGCCTGTAGCTGGATTACTCTCCTGCCTGCTGCCAGTGACGATCCTAGGTCGACTGCCACCCGGGGCAGAGGGAGCAGGGAACCAGCTGGGAGGGAACCAGGGAACCAGCGGAGCCGACAGGCGCGCGGCACCCCCCCCCCCCCCCAGTAGCATGCACCCCGCCCTTGGTACGCCGCTGCCTGCTGCCTACCTGTTTGATGCTGCCTGTACCTGGAACACTCTCTGTGTCTGCTGCCTGCCTGGCCAATCCTTTCGACACCCCTCTTCCAGACTCGTCTTGTAAGTTCTGCAGGCCGCCTGCACCTGGGGACTCAACCTCTGGGGAATGGCGGTTACCGTAGGTGAAGCTCGTGGTTGCCCGGCCACCAAGCAGAACCGGGTCCGCTTCAACAGACTCAGCAGCGCTCTACTTGGTACAAGAACTCACGAGTCTGACATAAGTAAATTAATGGAAACACTTTTAAAACAGAGAATAGTAAAGGTTTTGGAATCCAGTGGAATACAGGACCCAAGGCTAATGGTTTCACTAGAGGCAGGTCTTGTCAGACAATCTGATGAATTTCTTTGACTGGGTGACCAGAGAGTTGGATTGAGGGAGAGTTTTAGATATGATATATTTAGATTTTAGCAAAGCCTTTGATACGGTTCCACATAGACAACTAATAAATAAACTGAGTGTCTTCAGAATGGGGCCTAAAGTGACTGACTGGGTCAGGAACTGGTTGAATGGAAGGTGACAGAGGGTAGTGGTAAATGGAGCTCATTCTGAGGAAAAGAATGTTACCAGTGGTATGCCGCAAAGTTCAGTTCTTGGGCCGGTTCTTTTAAACATTTTTGTAAACCATACTGCTGAAGGGCTGTCTGGTAAGGTTTGCCTTTTTGCAGATAATACCAAAACCTGCAATAGGGCAGACACCCCTGTTGGTGTGGATAATATGAGGGTAATGCCCCTCTGGGTCCGGGGTCCGAGTGGGCTGGAGCCCCTGCGAAGGGTAGACTCCATCGGACCCTTGCTCACTCACTTACTTGGCGCGTCGTGCCTCCACCTGGGGAAAGAAGTGTTAATAGGTGGGATTACCCTCTTCTCCCCCAGGAAACTCAAAGTTAAGGTCCAAACTACTGTGGGAAACAAAGGTTGGCAGTTAAGATAGGCTGCCTGTGGAGAGACAACTGTATACCTGTTAGTCCAAATGACCACACAGCAGGAAGCAGCTCAAAACTGAAACCGTTTATTCTTCAACTTCAAACCACAGGAACATCCAACTGTATGAAATCTTCATTAAATAAATATGATTTCTTCCTCTGGTATTCCCCCAGTGGAACTCCTGTATTCTCCTAATAGGGTATATGTTACAAGGCACTCTTGTACAGATCCACTCTGAGCCTTTCACCCAAAGACAGTGTTCCAAAGACTGTGCTTCTTTCTGTATCAGGTTCAACCCCCCCCCCCCCCCCCCCCGTGGCCTGACCTCCTCCCAGGATGACCTTTGTGTTGGCTCACCCTGACTAGGGGATGGGCTCTCTGGGCTCCAATCCCGGGCTCCTGGGCTGGGTCTCTCCACTGCCCACCAAGAGTTCTTCTCCACAGTTACCGTTTTTCCTAACAGCAACTCTCCTTGAATTTAGCCAGTGGGCTCACTTTTCTGTTTGATGGGATCCCCCCTTCTCTATTTTTGGGTCAATTTGGCAGGGGCTTGCAGGCAACCAAAGACCTCTAGCTTCAAACATAAAATCCAAAATGAAAAGCAAAAAGGAGCCCCCCCCCCCTAAAATGGCAACTAACTCATTTATTAACAGCTAACTCCCCCTCCCTTGTCACTCTTCCTCTCACTGCACTTTCTGCATTTCTGTTTCAAAAATGCTGCCCTTGGGTTGGGCTTCCTCCCACCCAGAGACCTCCTAGTCACTCCTCCCAGTGACGCTACACAGGGATTTACTCTCCTAGTAATCCCAATTTAACAGGTGATTACATGAGGAAGGATTTAGCAAACGTAGCTGACTGGTCTGGAATTTGGCAGCTTAGATTTAATGCTAAAAATTGCGGGGTCATGCTTTTGGCTGTAAAAATCCGAGGGAATGGTACAGTTGGGGGTGAAGAACTTTTGTGCACAAAAGAGAGCGGGACTTGGGTGTGATCATATGTGATGATCTTAAGGTGGTCAAACAGGTAGAAAAGATGATGGTGAAAGCTAGAAGGATGTTCGGGTACTTAGGGAGAGGAATGGACAGTAGGAAAAAGGAGGTGATGATGCCCCTGTATAAGTCTCTGGTGAGACCTCATTTAGAATATTGTGTACAATTCTGGAGACCACACCTTAAAAAATATATAAACAGGATTGAGTCAATCCAGAGGGTTACTAAAATGGTCAGTGGTCTTCGTCATAAAGCATATGGGGACAGAGTTAAAGATCTCAATCTGTATATTTTGGAAGAAAGTGCCTAATATAATACTTTTTGAATAAAAGTAAAAAAGTACTGCAACTACAAAATTCAAGTTTGTTTCTTAAATTTGATTGTAGGATGTCATAAGACACCATAACACTGCCTTAACCTCATCCTATATAATAATTCTCACCTCCAACAGGATGTGCTTGGGACCCTGCCTGCCGGAAGTGGTCTGCTAGGCAGGCAGGCACTGACCTCAGTGACATCAGTGACAGACAATTTGGCAAAGCAAAACAATCTGAGTGCTGGCCATTAGGACACAGGGTTGATAGGAGAGTTTTAAAAGACTGAAGGAAACGAAAGTGTTAAACTGGAGAAGGGGGGGGGGGAGTTGTGAATTACTGAAAGACATGCAAATTTGGGACAGGAAAACAATCTCAATGCTGGCCATTAGCACACAGGGTACATAGGAGAGTTTTAAAAGACTGAAGGAACCAAAAGTGTTCAGGGGGGGGGCAAGTTCTGAATGAATGAAAGAAATGAAAATTTACGAGAGGAACACAATCTGAATGCTGGGCATTTGTACACAGGGTAGATAGGACACTTTTTTTAAAAAAATGAAGGACGTGAAAGTATTACATCTTGGGGGAGGGGGAGGAGGAAAGCGGTGGGGTATCCGGATACTGGGCGTTAGGGCCACGGGAGTACATAGACTTTTGAAAGCCTTAAGGAACCCAAAGTGTGGGAAGGAGGAGGAAAAGGAGGGGAGGGAACGGGGTGAGGGGCATTAGGAACAGGGGAGGGGGTCCTGTCACACACTCTCATTCTCACACACACACTGTCACACAGACAGTCTCACTCTGTCACACACCCGCACATTCACTCTGGCTCTCTCTCTCAAACATACACACTCCCAGGAAAACCTTGCTAGCGCCCGTTTCATTCGTTCCAGAAACGGGCCTTTTTTACTAGTGATATATCAAAAGTATTCCATCAGATGAATCATGGAGCGCAAATATGTCAAAAATATTTAATGTTCCCAAGCTTTTTGTTCTTTAGGGGCAAGGTTCCCAATGTAGGATATAAGCTATGGCTTTATGGCTAAGGCTGAGTACATGCACAGTATAGAGAGTCAAGCTCCACCTGACCCCAATACAGGCCACTTCCAAAGCAGGGAAATTAATCTTCTTAAACACTATTCCAATTATTATTATTGCATTCAGCGGGGTTTATGAAATAAAGCTTTGCCTCCAAAATGTTCAGGAAAGATTGCTACGTTGGCACACAGAGAATGTTTTATTTGGGGAAGGAATATGGGAGGGGCTAATTGTCATCCGTTCTTTCTCAGCTTGGGGTAAAGTGTGTTTTTTTCCAGACCAGTCATTTGTGACCAGGAAGAAGAGGGGATGCTGGGAATCTGGTTTTCCAGACATATGTGGCTCCAGAAAAAAAAAAGAGGACAGGTTGAGCCAGTCTAAGTAAAACACAGACTAGCTCAATCTGTCCTCCTTTTTCTGGAGCCATATAGTAACCCTATTATAACTAATACAGCACTCGCTGATCTGACCCAACCTGCACCATGGGGATTAATTTCTAAAATTGCAGTTTTATACCTTGTATCTTTCAATCCTAGAATTCCCATCAGACAAGACTGTCTCTCCATGTTGAAGTGTACAGCGCTGCGTACATCTAGTAGCTCTATAGAAATAAGTAGTAGTAGTAGTAGTAATTCTAAGCATTTGAAATGGGCAGCTATTTTAAGGATACATTACAACATTAACACCCTTGGTGTCAGCTGGGTATGAAGATCCTACATTGGTGCTAATGTAACTTGCATCTGAGTTCTAGTTCCCAACAGGTGTTAGATGACATGGCTGGGGGATGACATTTTCTTTTGTTTTGTTTTGGGGTTTTTTTTGTTCATATTGACATTTTGGGATTAACTTGTGCAGTTTTAAATGTTTTCCTCAGTCAGGATAGGCTTGTGTACAGCTGTTAAACAACAGCTGAACACCATTTTTTCTCATCAAACCCCCTTTTGCACTTTGACCTGCCCTTGATAAATCTGTGGGTTGTTTGTAGCAGGGACCAAAAAAAAACTAATATTTATTCATGTTTACACATATATTTCCAGTACATTTATTTGAAGAAAGAAAAATAAGAACAATTATTTTATTTTCCGGTTAAGTACTTCTATTTGGGAGGAGGGGAGAGGGTCAAAGATCCATTTGAAGAACAGATAAAAATATTTTTCCCCTAAGTGGTCTTTTTTTTTTTTTCAGAGTTTATTTTGACTTTATGAGGTTTGGCTGATATTCTCTTCCTGCTACCTGGGGTTTTCATACCAGGAAAAGACTATAGAAAGTTTGATAGTCTGCGTGGGGATGTGAAAGTGTCCACCCTTACTCTACGTGTCTTTGGATGCTGTTGGAAAAAAAAGATAAATTGATTTATCTAACCTCAAAGCAGCAGTAGTGAAGATACAGTCTCCAGCAGGGTATGGAGCCACAGAGGTTAACTGCAAACAACCTCCGGCGTGTTACGGCGCCTTCTCTCTGCAGCGTCCCGCCTCCACTGCATGGATGGGATGGAGCAGAGCGAAGGCCCCGTAGTCCACCTGAGGTTTGCCTGTCTTCACTGCTGCAACCTTCTAGCCCGCCAGAGGTTGTCTGTGTTAATGGCTGTGGCTGACAGATACAGAAGACAAGCTTTAAGGACCACATGAGAGGAGGGAAAGTAATGCTAGACACAGAATGAGAAATCAAGGATAGACGGAGAGAAAGAGACTGAACTGAAGAGGGGAAGCCTTAACTGCTATAGCTGCCAGAGACTGAAGGCAAATTTTAAGGACCCCAGTAGGGGAGGGGGGGGGGGAGCAGGAAGGGAGATGTCAGAGCCGTTTGAAAAGGAGGAGGGGAGGAAAATTGAGTACTTCAGACTTTTACTTGTAACAAAGAGGAGCATAATCGAACTGGGCGCCCATCTTTAAGGGCGCCCCGGCGAAGGGGCAGGGCATCCCGTATTATCGAAACAAGATGGGTGTCCATCTTTCATTTTGATAATACTGTTGGGGATGCCCAAATCTCAACATTTAGTTCGACCATCTTGACATTTAGGTCGACCTTAGAGATGGCCGACCTCAGTTTTTGCCAATAATGGAAACTGAGGACGGCCATCTCAAAAACGAACAAATCCAAGCCATTTGGTTGTGGGAGGAGTCAGCATTCGTAGTGCACTGGTCCCCTCTCACATGCCAGGACACCAACCAGGCACCCTAGGGGGCACAGCAGTGGACTTCACAAATTGCTCCCATGTGCATAGCTCCCTTACCTTGGGTGCTGAGCCCCCCAAAACCCACTACCCACAACTGTACAACACTACCATAGCCCTTAAAGGGTAACAGGGGGCACCTAGATGTGGGTACAGTGGGTTTCAGGTGGGTTTTGGAGGGCACCCATTTACCACCACAAGTGTAACAGGTAGGGGGGGATGGGCCTGGGTCCGCCTGCCTGAAGTGCACTGCAGTACCCACTAAAAACTGCTCCAGGGACCTGCATATTGCTGTGATGGAGCTGGGTATGACATTTGAGGCTGGCATAGAGGCTGGAAAAATAATGTTTTTTTTAATTTTTTTTTTTGGGGTGGGAGGGGGTTGGTGACCACTCGGGGAGTAAGGGGAGGTGATCCCCAATTCCCTCCGGTGGTCATCTGGTCAGTTCGGGTACCTTTTCGAGGCTTGGTCGTGAACAAAAAGGGACCAAGTAAAGTCAGCCAAATGCTCGTCAGGGGCGTCCTTCTTTTGTCCATTATCGGCCGAGGACGCCCATCTCTTAACCACGCCCCTGTCCCGCATTCAGTACACTGCCGACACGCCCTCTTGAACTTTGGTTTCCCTGCGACGGAAAGCAGTTGAGGACGCCCAAAATCGGCTTTCGATTATGCCGATTTGGGCACCCTTAGGAGAAAGACGCCCTTCTTCTGATTTGTGTCGGAAGATGGGCGCCCTTCTCCTTTGAAAATAAGCTGGAAAGCAACATATAATGTTACCACCTCTCTCGGCTGGACTGTAGTAATGTGCTCCCAGATACCTGCTGTTTGTAGTCGTGGCGAATATCCAGGGAACACACACTCACAGCCGAGGGAGTGGAACAAATAAATTAACCTCGTCCTTTACTCTCAAAGAATAAAGGAGGAAAAGAAGCTAAATTTAGGATTTGTTCCTGAACTGGAAGAACCGCACCTTCGGATTTACAAATTATCTTTGTCTTTATTGAATACAAATGCAAGCAAATTTTCATTCAAATAAACTCAAATTCACAATTAGTGTGAAGCTTAATAGAACTGCAATAACATATTCAACATTCAAATGTAGAACTACATGTATACCCTTAACTTTGTCTGTTTCACCTAAAAAGGCAGAAAATAACCTTTTCAGATAAGTATTTAAATTGTCTTTTACCAAAATCAGATATTTGTGGTTATTCTCTTTCCTGATGTAAAAATTGGTCTCTTTGTGTGCACTATTGGTGTTTTTGCAGGGATCTCATGGATTTTTAATATCTGATGGTCTGTTCCTTTGTTTTCCCTTAAAATGTTATGAAAAAAAAATAATATATTCTGTTCAACACTCTTGGCAATGTCACTTAGCTGTAGTTGAATTTACTTAGATGATGTCTTTCTTGCGTTGGAGCTCATCTGGAAATCCTTCAGCAGATGATCTACAGAATTCTTCTTCCTAAAACCTCACTTATAAAGAAAATAAATAGAAGCAAAGCCCTTAAAACTCCCTGCTTGTCCAGGAACTGACTCCACTCTAGTGACAATTAATCAGTTCTCAATACTGTGGCCACACTCTCTAATTGAAATAAAAAAAGGTTTTCTCACTTCAAAACCTATTTCTCACTGTTGATTCCCTGTTCTAAAATCCAGCAGGCTTCACACTGCATTCAGAGATCTCACACAGTAACCCATTCCATATTCAAATGGTGATTCAACATTGCATCTCACAGACTTCACATATAAACATAACATTTCCCTGCACAGCTATCAGATCAATCTGGAGAATATAGCATACTCATACAAAAGCAGTGCTGGATTTTCTGTAATCTGCAGTCAGATTCCAAACCCTGTATTCCAAATATCAAATTCACCTTCAACCTTAAATCCTTATACACTATTTCCTGATGACCTTATAGGCTTTCTCATTTAGTACAATTCCCAGCACAAAGCACAACCTCTCTCACTCTTACCAGGATAGGCAGCCATGTGGCCTCTTAGTACCTTTGCATATAGACTCTCATTCCACCTTCCAGGGCCTTAAATTCCCTTAGAACTTAACCATTCCATTCACTGCATGCAGGGACATACCTCTGTTTCACTCCAAACCAAACTAAATTTGGTTTAAAATTTCTCACAGCTTTCTATAAGTACAGTTCTCACTCACCTGAAACACACCAGTTTTCCCCACATGTATTCAGCAATACAACCATGAGAAAGGCAGTCTGTTTATTTAAGTACTCACTTCTAAGCTCAAATCATCTCATTCTCAGTACCAAGGCTCACCTTCACTCACTTTCAATATCAAAGTACCCTTTTTCAATGTCACCTTTCACTTTAAACTCATAAAATATACTTTTACTAGCCGTTGAGCCCGTAAAAACGGGCTGGTATAGAGGTTTTCCTCCCCCCGCGGTCACCACCACTCCCCTCCCCCCCCCCCCGCGAAGTCACCACCGCTCCCCTCCCCCCCGCGAAGTCGCCACCACTCCCCCCCCCTCGAAGTCGTCGCCGCCGCCACCCCTCCACCTGGTCCGGGCCCTCTCTTCACTTCTGAACTTACAGATCCATTCGCCGAACGCAGCAACGCACATCAGCTGAGCTGCCCCTTCCTTCTCTGCCTGTGTGTGTCCCGCCCTCGTTGACATTACGTCACAGGAGGGTGGGGCCACAGGCAAAGAAGGAAGGGCTCACTGCAGCTCAGCTGATGTGCGTTGCTGCTTTCGGCGAATGGATCTGTAAGTTCAGAAGGGAAGAGAGGGCCCGGGCCGGGTGGAGGGGTGGCGGCGGCGACTCCGAGTGGGGGGGGGGAGCGGTAGCAACATCGGCGGCGCAGTTTCCCTCTCTGTCCCGCCCCCCCCCCCCCCATCATCACGTATTGACGCGGGGGCGGGACAGAGAGGGAAGTCTCTACTGCGCATTTGCAGTGAGTACGGTCACTCGCCGTTTATATATATTGATTCCTCTTACTTTACACAGACACACACCATAAGTTTCTCTCCCAGTCATTCCCTGCTCTGTCTTCAGTTCACTCAGCAGTCTCCCTGGCAACTCACCCCCCCTAGAGGAACATCTGACATCCCTCAACCAATCAGCTTGTCAGCTAAAGACTGTTTTTTTTTTTCTTAGATGTATGGTTTAGAATCTTGGCTGTCCCTTCCCCCCATAAAAGTTACTGCAAAACTTCCTACACAGAGAATTTCAAAGTCAATTTTAACCTGACTTGTACCCAAAACAGCAAGGAACATTTTATAGTACAATCCCCACTTAATCATGGTTTATTCCTTGAAAAATAAAACCATATTTAAGAAACATCTCACACTTTCTTCAGCTAACTCCATTAAAAATTCCCAAACTAACTTTAAACCTCTTCCAGCCAGCAGCCTTCACCAAAACCCTGGAACAAGCCCCCCCAGAGCACCAGGAAAAAAAAACATTTAATAAATGTTACCATATATTACAATAATGAGGTAAAGGTACTTAGAACTGGTTCAGATAATACTTTGTTACAAGTAGAAGTGTTCACTCTTATCATGTACTCGGTAACAATTAAAAGTAAGGAAATGTTTACTTAAGTATTGTAACGCAATACTTTTACTTTGTTACTATACAACACTGGCATTAGCTGTCTAATCAGGGAATGGGTTTGGTCGGAAAATTGTTTCAATTTAGTAAAGATTTCTGTGCTTGCTGGACTGAGCCAGGCCAAGGATGAAAAGTTGCTGGTATTTTGCCCTTCTCCAGCCGACCAGCCCTATGGTCACCAGGATAAATAAGTTATTTTACTGTAGATACATGGGGAGCAGGAGGGATCTGTGGCTTATGCTGATGCCATGGTCTGAAATATCTCTTTGGCAGCTCTGTAATGGAGAGGACCTATAGTTAAGTCTCAAATTGAAAAAGGAGAATCAATTCTCTTTTTCACAAAAATAAAGCACTCACCCCCCTGTCATATCCCATGAGATGCAATGGGGATGGACCAAGTGGGCTTATTAATTTGCATCGGCCCAAAGAAATAGCATGGCAGCAGCAGGAAGAGGTGATGAGAACGATGGGTGGAGTTTGAAGGGGGCAAGGGGTACTCTGTCTCCAATGTGTTTGTTGGTTCAGTTTTCCTCTTGGCTCAGCTACTAAACCCTATCTTCCTTTCTCATTCATAGTACTGCTCTGCGGATCAACTCTTGACAACTCAGGGCTAGCTTGGGCTAGTTTTTGGAGTGTGTTCTGCCCCCATTTGTATGGAGGCAGGTGGTGGGGCTGTGAATAGGACTATAAGTCCCTATAGTTTTGTAGTTCCCTGTAATAGGCTCTTCTAGAGCATATGTCCAGTTCCCTGTGTCTTATGTTATTCTTTCTATTGGCTTGCCTTGTTCTCTGTGCATGCTAGGCAAGTAGGCTGCCCTGCCTTCTCCCGTTGTAAGAAGTTGCAATTCACTGATCTTGCAGTTCATGCTTTTAAGACTACTGTAATTCCATCACGTTTTTCATCCTACCGTTCCATTCCTGTCCTACTTCTGATATAGCATTACCATGCAGCATTTGCTAAACCCTCTCCAAGCTTCTCATGACAAGGGAGCGCTGGTTGAGAATGGACTCTGGTAGCGGAGGCTACAATTCTTTCCAAGCAACTAAACTGTAAGCCTATTTTCTCATTGTTTTTGATAACTACATTAAAGAAGAGTTAGATGAATTCAGAGTCTGTACTGATGATGTTATATACTTACTGTACTTGGGTTTAAAATGCATGCCAATCACCCCAGTGAAAGGGCAGAACAGTGGAATTCTTCAGTGACTTAAAGGTTTCAAACATTGCTCAAAGCCTCACGTGTGTGGATGACAGAGGATGTTTCAGCTTTGAGTGCAAGGTACACGAAGAGTGATTGCAGGCATTGCCTTGCCTCACAGTTACATTGCCATAAGAGTATTAGAAAGCAGAAATTTGTGGAACTGTTTCTGGTCATCTTAGCAAAAAGAGGTATCCTGTGAATGTGCAGAAGCTGCTCAGACAGGATGGAACCATCATTTCCTACAGAGAGAGAGAGTGCTTCAGGACAAAGATACTTAAGCCAGGTGCTGTGTGCTAACAGAGGAAGGAGCTACTGCCCCTCCCCCATCCTTTTTCTAGATGACAGCAAACAAACTTGAAATTAGCAGAGTCAACTGACCGCAAAGAAAAAAAAAAGTTTAAAAAGGGGGTTATTTTTACCAGTGCAAAGCAATGGCAGATTCTATTGTGTCAGAGAGTGAAGTAAGTGAGCACACTGAACAAAATAAGCCAAGCTAGATGATGCTAGGGACCCACCCAGTTTTGCTTTGGGACCACCCAGTGGCAGCGCACATCATTAGCGTAGCTGGCATGGATCCCCTGGCCCCACCGGCTGACGAGTCCTCTCTAAAGTTTCCTCCCCTGTCAGTCTCATCCCTGGAGCAGTCAGCAGCACATTTTCAGCTGTCGACACCGGCACCACCACCCGCGCATGCTCAGTTCAATTGGCATCCCCTCGCATATGTGTATGGGGCATGCTGGTTGAACTGAGTATGCGCGGGAGCCTGGAGTGGGGCAGTGCTGGTGTCGGCAGCTTCAAATGGGCTGTTAACAGCTGCGAGGATGAGACTGCTTGGGATTCTTCAGCTGGCGGGGCCCTGGAATCCCCGCCAGCCAAGGTATTTCTTTTTAATGCTGAGGGGGCGGGGATGGGAGGAATAGCAGGCATAGAGGAAATGCGGGTCATGCCCACCTGGTTCAGTCTCGGGCCCACCCAATAACTGTGGTCTGGCTGTGCTACTGCTGGGAACATAGATAAGAATGGTCAGTCTACTAGTTTAAAGATAATTCAGAAGCTTACAGAAAAATTATGAAGCAGAAGTGCTGTAGACTCTGGCTCAGAGTAGGGCAGAAAATTAAGTAAGGTTTCCAAAAAAAGGCAAAGCTGATAGCCTCCATACTGAGCAATTACAGTCAAGTCTACAAGCAGCACCAGCACAAGTCAGAAGAATATTGCCAATTCCTAAGCAGGAAAGGAACAGAAGATAGTGTAGCCCAGTGAGAGAGAGAGAGAGACAGCAAGCTACAGATCTCACATGCCAGGCCATGGTGACAGAGGCAATTAAAGACACAGAGAGGCATATAAGTTCCATAGAAACCTATGGAACTTTAGAAGGCTAAGTGCTTTGAAAATGAGCCCCTTAATCACAAGGGGGGGGGGTGTTAAGGGTGAGATCTGGATGTTTCTAACATTTGGACATTTTTCTGCCATAATGTAGCAAAACAAAAACACCCAGGGCTATAAGTTGGACGTTTCAGTCTAGACCTGTAAGCCATTAAAAAGTGCCCTAAATGACCAGATAACACCGGAGGGAATCAGGAATGACCTCCCCTTACTCCCTCCAGTGGTCACTAACTTCCACCCACCAAAAATGTGATTAAAAATATTACTTACCAGCTTCTATGCCAGCTTCATAAGTTATACTCAGAGCAGCATGCAGGTCCCTAGAGTACTATAGTGGTGGGTGTAGTGCATTGCAGACAGGTTGACCCAGGCCCATACCTCCCCCAACCTGTTACACTTGTGGTGAAAACTGTGAGCCCTCTAAAACTCACCAGAAATCCACTGTACCCACATATAGGTGCCCCCTTTACCCATAAGGGCTATTATAGTGGTGTACAGTTGGGGATAGTGGGTTTTATGGAGCAACGGTAAGATGAGTACCTGGAAGTATTTATGTGAAGTCCACTGCAGTGCCCCATTGGGTGCCCCATTGCTCTCCTGGGATGTCTGTGTGGCCAGTCTACTGCATTTTTCACTTGGACTTTTGTTTTTCTCAAAAATGGTCCAAAAAGATAAAAGCACAGAGCACAAAAACATCTAGCCCTCATTTCCTGTTTCTGCAAAGGCGGGACCAGAGCTGAGAGAGAAGGGAAGGCTGAAGGCAAGCCTGCTCACCTTTCACTGGAGCCGGGACCTGAGGTATAATGAGTTTTAAATTCTGGGCAGCAGGAAGGTGAGGACGGAGGGCTGTTGTGGGAGAATAGGGCGGGCAGGTCGTGCTGGGGTTGGAACCGGAACGGCTCGTTCTGGTTGGGTGACGAGCGACGGGTAAGAAAATATTGGGGGTGCTCGAGCACCCACAGCACCCACAGAGTCGGTGCCTATGCTCACACCTATATGCCTAGTGCCCCCCCCCCCCATGTTAACTCTGGCCCCTCCCCTCCAAATGTCAACTCTGGCTACGCCCCTGGTACTGCTATAGGCTTTCTAGTTTCGCTGTACTTCTTGACTGGCTTTTAATTCAGGAAGAAGCCTAACTTGCCTGCTTCATGTACATCAAACATGAAACTGGGATTATTTATCCTCTTTACCAAATCTCAGATAAATTAATGAAGACTAAACAGAGGAAACTTCCCTTTGTCATCCTTTTATTACTTTGTGCCTAATGATGACCATATTTCTCTTATGTCATACCGGAACTTTGCTATAATCTCATTTATGCCCCAAGGTGTATCCAAGTAGCATAGGCCTGGAAGGATCAGATCGGCTTTGATTGCTTCCAGTTCCTGGAGGAGATCTCTTAATTCTTGTAATTTGTCATTATCTTTACTTGTAACTTTTGGAAATCTCCTTATTCTCTTTATTAGTGCCTTTTGGATAGCTTCTGGGCTGCCATAGTGCTGCTCAAGTCTCTTCCACAGTTCTTTCAAGTCTCTGGAGGGGTCATGCAAATATTAACATAAGAACATAAGAATAGCCATAATGGGTCAGACCAATGGTCCATCTAGCCCAGTATCCGACTTCCAACAGTGGCCAATCCATATCACAAGTACCTGGCAGAAACCCAAATAGTAGCAATATTCCATGCACCAATCCTGGGATAAGCAGTGGCTTCTCCCATGTCCATCTCAATATCAGACTATGGAACTCCAGGAACTTGTCCAAACCTTTTTAAAACCCAAATAATCTAACAGCTGTTACCACATCCTCCAGTAACAAGATCCAGAGCTTAACTATTCTTTGAGTGAAATAATATTTCCTCCTATTTGTTTTAAAAGTATTTCCATGTAATTTCATTATATGTCCCCTAGTCTTTGTACTTTTTGAAAGAGTGAAAAATTGATTTACTTTTACCTGTTCTACTCTACTCAGGATTTTGTAGACCTCAATCATATCCCCCCCCCCCCCCTCAGCCTTTAATCCCTTTACATATTTGGCTTACTCTGTTCCCAGCAATTTTATCATCAGATTCATTTCTTGCTTTGGGGTGGGCTATGGTATCCTTACAGTCAGATTTTCATCCTCTATACTTTTTGGAGCAGTCATTGAACAGGGTAAGCGACAGGGCCGTGCCTAGGGTCTCTGGCGCCCCCCCTGCAGACTATCAGTTGGCATGCGCCCCCCCCCCCCCCCCCCCGGACCTGCCTGGCTCCAAGGCACGTGGAAGAGCTGGGCGGTGCCAAAGAGCCGAGCGCTGCTCCCCCAAGCTGCCATCTGGGGCGCGATGGATGAAATGGCTGGGTTTGGCCTGCAAAGGAGGATCTGAGCATACTTCTCAGTCAGCCTGAGCCTCCGCTCCATTCCCGATTCCCCGGCGCTTTAAATTTACCTCACTCCGCCTCCGATGTCTGCGCAGCGTCAGTGAAATTGCTGCCTGTCTGACGTCTCTCCACCAGCCTTCCCTTCGCTTGTTTGTTCCCTCTGTGTCCCGCCCTCAAGGAAATGACGTCAGAAGAAGGCGGGACACAGAGGGAACAGAGGGAACGAACGAGTGAAGGGAAGGCTGGTGGAGAGACGTCAGACAGGCAGCAATTTCACTGACGCTGCTCAGATGTCGGAGGCGGAGCGAGGTAAATTTGAAGCACCGGGGAATCGAGGATGGAGCGAAGAAGTAAGTTTTTTTTTTTTAATACAACTCGACGGCGCGGCACCCTTGAAGGCAGGCGCCCCCCTGCAGCGCTTACCCCGCTTACCTTGTTGGCACGGCCCTGGTAAGCCACATGTTCACCATCTATTTGCGAGCCATATATGCTGCTAGATCTCTCTCTTCAAGTTTTTAGTGTGACTGGCTGTTTGTTGCAATTTGTCTGGAGTCAGGTATAACGTGTGGCTGGTTGAGTGCTTCTTGCTTAATCACATGGTGTTTAGCTGATGCCCTCCCTGGGCGCAACTGCTCAACTTTTACTTCAGCCCAGTTCCCATGTAACACCAAAATCTGTGTTTGAAATTAAGTGCTTCCCTCGGTGCACTTTCCTGGAGCGAGAGTCAGTGGTAGTGCATCCATATGCATGTAAGCGTGTGGATCACTGTGGTGGCACTTTGCCTCCCTGGCATGCTTTGCCTTAGGCTTGTTTGTTTCAGGCAAGCTAGACTCTAGTGTGGAGGAACATACTTTCTCTAAATCTGATGACTCTTCTGAGTCAGGCTGTGACTGTGCGCTTTCATGTGCTATGATATTAGCCTTCGTATAGGCTGCAATTTGCTTCTCACAATCTTCAAAGGCATCCTGCATTATGTCTTCTTCAAGGGCTGTGGCTTTGGCCTCAATGGCAGCTGCTTCCATCTCTTGCTGGGGCACCTCCAAGGCAATGTCCAGCTAAATTTCTTTGCATGCAGCTTTCTGTTTATTTTCTTCTATTATAAGCTTCTCAATTTTCATGGCTGATTCTTGCTGACTAAAAAAAAAAAGCATTTGATTTAGTGACTTCAGCCTTAGCCCAAACCCAGGTGGCTGCTGAACTAGTTGCAGACTGACTGGAATGGCTGGTCCTGTGAGATTTTGTCAGTGCTTTTTTTGTAGGAAAAAAGATACCGGTACTCATTATGGGCGGGGTCAACATCTATGGCTCCGCCCCTATGGTAGCCACACCCACAGTAGCCACCTCCCTTATACCAGCCGTGGTGCATACAAACAGTATCATTGAAAATACTGTACCAGTATAGTAGAAAAAAATAACTTGTGATTTTATTTTTCATTATAAGCTGTTACAGCTCTAGTATACCCAGTACAAAATAAGACAGCAGATACAAATTCTCAAATTGGACATCTTCCAAACACTAAAATTAAAATAAAATGATTTTTTTTCTACCTTTGTTATCTGGTGACTTTGTTTTTCTGATCATGTTGGTCCCAGACAGTCTCCAATTCTGCTGCTCTCTATCTGTTCCCTTAACTCCGTTTCCAGGGCTTCCTTTCCATTTATTTCTTTACTTTCCTCCTTAATTTCTTGCCCTATATCCATAGGTAAAAGCTGGGTCCTCTGCAGACTTGACTGGAGGAGGTATAGAGTGGATCCAGCTTTTGCCTATTTTATTTATCCAAGTGCAGTTTTCTCCTTTTTTCCCTTACCCTCATCTCGTCAGTATGCATTTCCTTCCTCTTTCCATCCATGTGCAGCATTTTTTCTCTCCCCCTCCATCCATGTCCCAGCATTTCTCCTCTCTCCTCCCCTCCATTCATGTTCATCTCACTTCCTCTCTCTTCTCTTCCCTCCATCCATATCCAGCATTTCAACTCTCTCCCCTCCCCTCCATCCATGTCCAGAATTTCTCCTCTCTCCCCTAAATCCATGTTTATCTCCTCCTCTGTCTTCCCTCCCCTCCATCCATGTCCAGCATGTCTCCTCTCCCCCTCCATTCTATCCATGTGCATCTACTTCCTCTGTCTTCCCTCCCCTCCATCCATGTCCAGTATTTCTCCTCCCTTCCCCTCCAACCATGTGCATCTCCTTTCTCTGTCTTTCCTTCCATCCAACATTTCTCCTCTCTTCCCTGCCCTGCACTCCATTCGTGTCCAGAATTTCTCCTCTCCCCTCATCTCCATGTTTATCTCCTTCCTGTCTTCCCTCTCCTCCATCCATGTCCAGCATTTCTCCTGCCCTGCCCTTCCCTCCATCCATGTCCACCAACTCTGCTCTCTCCCCTGCTCTCCATTCCCATTTATGTCCATCGATTCTCCTCTGCCCTCCCCTCCCATCTGTCCAGCGATTCTCCTTTGTCCCTATCCTCCCCTCCCAAACATGTCCAGTGATTCTCCTCTCTCCCCTGCCCTCCCCTCCATGTCCAGCGATTCTCCACTGCCCTCCCCTCCATGTCCAGTGATTATCCTCTGCCCCCTGTCCTCCCCTCCATGTCCAGTAACTCGCCCCAGCCTCCACCTGCCCCCCTTTTCAGCCCCCAACGAGTTCCAGTACCAACCCCAGCCCCACCTGCCCGCCCTTAGCTCCCCAACAGCCCTGCTTTTTGTTCCTGCTGCCCTGCGACGCATTCAGATCTTTTTTTTTTTACCTGAAGTTGCAGCGCCGCCGGCAGCATTAGTGAAAGGACCAGGCTCGCCTCCTCCAGTCTTCCTTTTGTTCCCTCTCAGTGTCCCGCCCTCACAGAAACAGGAAACTATGTCAAAGGAAGGCGGGACACTGAGAGGGAATGAAGGGAAGGCTGGAGAAGGCGAGCCTGGTCCTTTCACTAACGCCGCCGCCGTGACTTCAGGTAAAAAAAAAATAAAACATTTAAACGCGTCACGGGGCGGCAGGAACAGAAAGCAGGGCTGTCAGGGAGCTAAGGGTGGGCAGGTGAGCTGGCCCTAGGGGAAAAAAGGTGCCGGTATGCCATATCGGGACAAAAAAAAGCACTGGATTTTATAGATCTAGAAATTCTAGAATAGCTGGCAGCTTAGAGCTGCCAGAGTATTGGGACTCATTTTCCCTTTCTGGATCTGTGTGAGGTGTAGAAGTATGTTTTCAAAGCAATTAGACTTACAAAGTTATGTGGAGGGGCATTTTAAATTTGATATCTAAGTCTAAGTTTGCTAAAAGATTCAACTGGGGAATATGGCCATTTTCAAAACAGAACCTCAACCTTCCCTGGAACATATCCCGCCCTGCTCTCCAGTAACTACCTGTTTCCGCAAGGGCGGATGGAAAGAAGTTACAGAGGAGGGTGGGGTATGCTCCAGGGATGGCCGAGGCTCCGAGGTAGCTCTTCTGTCTGTCCTGCTTCAATTGCTGTGGAAACGAAGTGGAGAGAGAAGGGGAGACACTTGCATTGGGAGCATCCATGGACAGTCGTGGGCAGGGGTACAGTGCACGGACATGCAGGCAGCTGGCTGGCCACCGTTGCTGGGGGGCCTGAGACAGGAATGCAGGAGCCTAGGCCCCCTGTAGCTATGCCACTGAGCGGTACACGACAGATGTGTTGCCAACAGTAAACCCATCATCTGAATGTCCTCTTACTACAGAGAAAGTAGAGGATTGAGGCCGACAGTATCCTATACATGAGAAACCTCATTCTCTCAAGAAATGTCGGGGGTTTAGGGAGAAACCCTTGAGAGAATATAAAGAACTATTGAAAAAATACTAAATTTGTTACAAATGTTGCTCTTCATCCAAGCATATGGCTGAAACTGTAAAGAACCCATTAAGTGTACGGAGTGCGATAGTGACCATCATGTCAGTGCCTGACAAGAGTAAGCCTACTTCTCCAGGAACCCCAGCCTCAGAGTAAACTCACAGCAGGGAGAAGTAGGTGGAGCAAGCATCACCACTGAACATTACTCCAAACTGTACACGTGTGCGGAGGAGGCCGCAATGGAAGGTCATGCATCAAGATATGTGTAGCTAAAGTATATCCAAAAGAGTAACCAGAAAAGGCAGTAAAGATGTATGTCATCATAGATGAGCAGAATAATCAGTCCCTGGCAAGGACAGAATTCTTTGACTTATTTGACATCCAGCGAGATCACTATCCCTACAACCTGAAGACCTGTACAGGGATGACAAAGAGGACAGGGAGAAGAGCAAGTGGATACGTAATAGAAGTGATGGATGGCAGCAACAAGACACGTCTACTGACTCTCATTGGAAATTCCTACACCAGAGGTTGTGCAACACCACCCTCATTTACAACCTATAGCAGGGTATCTGCAGCCTTTGGACCCAAATGCCGAGATCTTACTCTAATTGGGAAGAGATGTACCAACCATTGCTCAGAGTTCGTGAGTCACATGCAGGCCCACCTGATGGTCTATATGCCAACATGACCAGAATGTGCCAACTAACCAAAACCCAGCAGACTGTGCTACCAGAGCTGTGCCAGCATGCCATCTAAAGGAAACCATGTGGTTATCTGGACCAGATTTCCTTCTAAAACCTGGCCACATGTCCCCAGCTATGGAGAACTCCTTTGAACTCATAGACCCTGACTGATACAGAGATCCATTCAGAGATGACTGTTCTTGCTACTAACATTGTACCTGAAAGCAATTTGGGAGCTCACCGTTTCTCAAGTTGGTTAACGCTCAGAAGAGCCATAGCACACCTCATCCATAATGCATCTTCATCTCATCAGTTAGCTTATGAAAGACCCAGCACTTGTCACTACTGGCACATCTGTACAAAAGCCTCTCTGAGTAAGTGAGATTATCCAAGCAGACAGTACTATCCTACATTGGCTACAACAGGAAACGTATGTAAGTGGAAGAATTCAAATGCATTAGTAAAAACATGAACCTTCCAAAGGATAGCCCATTTCTGAAGTTAAACCCCTTCATTGACAAGGAAGTCCTGCTGAGGGTCAGGGCCCACTTCACCCAAGCAGAAATTAGAGAAGGGTGAGAAGAACCCTCTTATTTCCAGATCAGCAGCATATATCAACCTTGCAAGTTAAACGTCAAGGATGACATTTCACAGAGGGAGCTATCAGAGCCGCAGGATTATGGATTGTGGGAGCAAAACATAGCATTACCTCTGTAATTCACAAATGTGTCAAATATCATAGACTATGGGGCAAGCATCAATAACAAAGAATGTCATATTTGTCAGCAGACCGGCTCAGTACCAAACCGCCATTCACCTACATGGCGCTACATGTCTTTGGTAAGTTGTGACAAGAGGTGGAGGACCCAACAGTAAACACCGGACTGTGATTTTATATGCATAAACATCTGAACAGTTCACATCAAAGTTATTGAGTCAATGGACACTTCAAATTTTATTAATGCTTTGTGAAGATTCCTTTCCATCAGAGCTCCAGCAAAGCAAATCCGTTCCGACTTCGGAACCAACTTTGTGGGCGCTTGCAGGGATTGAACATGTGGAGGGGCATATTCGAACGGAAACGCCTATCTCCATGGGCGTTTATCTCCGAGAACGGGTCCGTGAAGGGGCAGGCCGAACCGTATTTTCGAAAAAATGGACGTTTTTGACCTGGGCGTTTGGTTTTTTTTTTTAGCGATAATGGAAACTAAAAACACCCAGCTCAAAAACGTCCTAATCCAAGCCATTTGGTCATGGGAGGGGCCAGGATTGGTAGTACACTGGCCCCCCTGATATGCCAGGACACCAACTGGGCACCCTAGAGGTCAGTGCGGTGGACTTCAGACAACGCTCCCACATGCATAGCTCCCTTACCACGGGTGCTGAGCACCCAACCCCCCTCCCCCAAAACCCACTACCCACAAATGTACAACACTACCATAGCTTTGAGGGGTGAAGGGGGCACCTACATGTGGGTACACTGGGTTTTGGAGCCCTCCCATTACCAGCACAAGTGTTACAGGTGGGGGGGATGGGCCTGGAGCCACCTGGCTGAAGTGCACTGCGGTACCCACTAAAAGTGCTCCAGGGACCTGCATACACGCAGGCCTCTAGGACTGGTTGCTGCTATATAACATTGTCACACCAGTTGACACCTGAAAACTAATCTCTCGAAAATGTCCTTTATTGGAATAACCGCGTTTACTCACAGTTAACTGCAGATCAAAGGTTGTGCCCCACTAGCAACGAGTCTCCCTGGTACTGAGATGAGCAGTAGGTCCGAGCTGGCAGAATGCTGTACAATGCCCTCTTTCAGCCATATTCAAGGTAAGAACTAAGTTGTCTAACGTGGCTAACGCAGGAAAGGGAAGTAAAACTGGCTTACAAAAATGGCCACTACCGCATGGACTACAACAGGAAACACAACAGGGCACACTCTGACCCAATAGGCAAGGGGAAAAGCACCATGGGAGAAGAGCCTACCAACTACCAACATCGTGAGACTGTAACACAAGCTAATGAAATCACGGAGCCCAATACCCTACACCCACCACAATGCAATGCTGATGTGACCCTGTACTGCACCCGAGAGCCACATCTGACCCAGGGAAAGGCTGTGACAGGATCGAACACATTCTGCTGTCATGGAGGTGGGTACGGCATTTGAGGCTGGCATAGAGGCTGGAAAAAAAGTTTTTAAAGTGGGGTTTTTTTGGTGGGAGGGGGTTAGTGACCACTGGGGGAGTCTGGGGAGGTCATCCCCGATTCCCTCCAGTGGTCATCTGGGCAGTTTGGACACTTTTTTGGGATTTGTTCGTGAAAAAAAAGGGTCCAAAAAAAGTGACCCAAAATTGCAGTATAAACGCCTTTTTTTTTTCGATTATCAGCTAAAGACGCCCATCTCTCCTCGGCTGATAACCACGCCCCAGTTCCGCCTCCACCACGCCTCCGACACGCCCCCGTCAACTTTATTCGTTTCCGCGACGGATTGCAGTTGGAAACACCCAAAATCAGCTTTCGATTGTACCGATTTGGGCGCCTTTGCGAGATAAGTATCTATCTCCTGATTTAGGTCGCACTATAGGCGTTTTTCTCTTTCGAAAATAAGCTGGTACATCTACTAAATTGGACCATTCTGTCATTGAAAGGTACCTATGTGCCCAAAAGTGTACTTGGATTTTCAAACCTCCTCACTCTTCACATATGGGAGGAGCATGGGAGCATACGATTGGAACAGCTCATCATATCCTTAATGCCATGCTCTTAGAAACTGATTACCTTAGATTAACACAAGAAACTCTATCAACCATTCTTGCCGAGGTCACAGCTATCATAAATGCCATACCCCTAGTACCAGCGTCTTCAGTTCCAGAGTCAGCATTGATTTTAACACCAGCTATGCTTCTTACACAAAAGACTAATGCCATTCCTACTCCACCAGGAGAGTTCAAAGGTAACAACATCTACAAGCATCAATGGAAGCAGGTTCAAAACCTCACAGACGTCTTTTGGAAACATTGGAAGAGGGAATACTTTCCTACTCTGTAGTACAGAAGTAAGTGGCAGGATAACCAGCTCCTTTGTGTGGACTTCGGAAAGACTTTGAGAGGTTCTTTGGACTGTGTTTGAGAGATTTAGAGGCATATTTTCAAAGCACTTAGACTTACAAAGTTACATCAGAAGAGATATGTCAGACAAAAATCCTAACCCTTTCTTTTTAAATACTATTAAAAATACCTGTATGCAGAGGTGGACTGACCATTCTGGCAATCGGGCAGTGCCTGAGGGCCCAGAGGCTCTGCCCAGTTGCCCGCTGCACACTTCAACCCCCCAGGTCCTACCTTGAAGGGCCCTGGTGATCTAGTGGCCTTTGTGTGGAGGGGAGCGGTGGTGGGGTGCAGGAAAGAACAACATTCTTTCCTGCCTTCTGTTTTAAAAATGGTTGCCGAGACTCCCTGCGGAAGTCTGGTGAGACTGTCGAGAACTGCAAGACTACTGAGGGAAATCTCAGCCGCCATTTTGAAAACATGGCAGTGCCGGGAAGAATAGCGGTAGTGGACAGGAAAGAGTGTTATTTCCTGCCTTTGAAGAAGACACTAGACCACCAGAGGACCCTTCAAGGTAAGACTGGGAAGGGCCCACTGAGGCTCAGGGGACTGTGGTATGTGGGAGGGGGTGGTAGGGGAGGGGTGGCAGCATGGCAGTGGGGGGCAGTGGCCGTCAGGGCTCAGATCACTCTCATTGCCCAGGGGCCCAGATCACTGTAAGTCCACCCCTTCCTGTATGCCAATTAAAAATATCTCCTCCCAATTTAACCTAACACTACAGTCAGCAGAAAGAGAGACAGGCTCACTAGGCATATATGCACTAGTAGAGCCTTGGCCAATGACAGGGATTCTTTGTTTTTTTTCCCCATGGCTCATGATAGGCAGAATGCTGCACTACATTGCTCTTCATCAGGACCTGATAATTCTTGTGGCACCAGACTGGCCCAGACGTCCTTGGTATATGGACCTTGTACACCTTCAAGTTGCTCCTCTTTTTCATCTTCCTCAGCAAAATGGACTGTTACATCAAGATTCGATTCTCATGAAAGATCCATCCCCCTTTGGTCTTAAGGCCTGGCTATTAGAAGGCACAACTAAGGAAGAAAGGATACTCCGAGAATGTTATTATGACTTTACTTCAAGCTTGTAAGAGGTCTACTTCTTCTTATGCTAGAGTGTGGAGAACTTTAGAAGGTTGGTCTAAACATACGGGTATTTCCCCTTTGAAAGCTTCTTTGCCTCAAATTTTAGCCTTCCTTCAGGAAGGCTTCACAAAAGAGCTAGCTCTTAATTCCCTCAAAGTTAAAGTTGCTGCCTTGCCTTGTTATAGAGGCTGTATTAAGAAAGTTTCTCTTGGAATGCATCCGGATATAGTCCATTTTCGTAAGGGAGTAAATCACTTATATCCTCCTCTTTGGAAGGTCTGTCCAGAGTGGAATTTTGCTCTGGTTCTTAAAGCTCTTCAAAAGGCCCCATTTGAACCTCTTCAGAAAGCCACCATCAAAGATCTGACTTTGAAATCAGTCTTGTTGCTATTTCTTTGAGGCAAGTTTCTCCGTTTTTTTGGAAGCAGGGGTTTCTATATGGACAGTTCCTTCTTTTTTTTTTTTTTGCCAAATTTTGTTTCCTCATTTAATCTAAACTAGACAGTTTCCCTGCCTTTCGTTTCCAGAGATGATTATCTCAGATTACTCTTCTCTTCATCTTATAGACATTAAGAGAGAACTCAATGTGTTAACTTACTACTACCAATGATTTTAGGCGCCCTGATCATCTTTTTGTTCTCTTTTCAGGACCACATGAAGTTATGTCTGCCTCAAGAACGACAGTGGCTAGATGGTTAGAAGAGGCTAACAGTTTATTTGCTGTCAGGCAAAACTTCTCCATTGGACATTAAGCCTCATTCCACAAGGGCTTTATCTACTTCTTTGGCGGAATCTCATGCTATCTCATTGGAGGAAATTTGTAGATCCATTACGTGGTCTTCTGCTCATTCCTTTGTCAAGCATCACTGTTTAGATGTGGCAGCCAGATCAAATGCCTCTTTTGGAGCTCAAGTTCTTTCTGCGGGGGTATCATGCCCTCCCTAATTAAGGATTGCTTTTTTATATCCCATTGGACTGATCTTTTGGTGATGTAATGGAAGGAAAAATTAGTTCTTACCTGATAATTGTATTTCCTTTAGTTCTAAAGGATTAGTCCATAACCCATCCTTCTTCTCTATTCAGTATATTTTGTATGCATATAGTTATGCAGTTAATTGTTTCCAAGGCACCTGTTTTGTCCTCTTTCAATTATTACTTAGGTTATTTAGAGGCTGAAGCTTTTTGGCTATAAGTTACTCTCTTTCCGCTGCTTAGCTATCAAATAATGGCTGAGCTATACTGCACTATAGTGCACTTAGTGTTCTCTATCCCCACCTGCTGGCGGATGGGCATAACTCATTAGCCTGGACTCATCCTTTGAATCCAGGAAAGAAAATTATCAGGTAAGAATTAATTTTCCTTCCATCACAGCCTCAAAATCTAAAACCTTATTTCCTGTATTTCGGGCATTAGTATATTCGGCTTCCCTAAGTTCTTGTAGTACTCTCGCTTTGTCCACCTTTACTTTAGCCAGCTCCTCATGAACACAGTCCTCTGAAAATCGTTCAGGGACTACCACCCCTCCATTCCTATTTATGTTTGTCTTCTGTGGTCCTGCTCCTGGCCCTTCAGCTGTGAACACAAAACAGAAATATTTGTCAAGCAATTCTGCCTTATCTTTATCAACTTCTACATATTCCTCCCCTTCACCTTTGAAGGTCACAGTGCCACTTTTTATCTTAAAAAAAAAAGTATTGTCCGCCTCCATTTTACCGTATTGACTCTACCAGCTTCTCTTAGCTTTCCAGATTTTGTCGCCTGTCTTCCTCTTTCTTTGATCTCTTGTTTGTTGCCCTTATAATTGCTTCTTTCAGTTTTGCCCACTACTTTCCAACTTCTTCCAGATGTTTCCATCCAGACAGCAGTTCCTTGAGGTAATCCCTCATCTGAACAAAGTTAGTTTTTTTGAAGCCTGGAACCTTCACTTTTGAATGAACCCTCTCCACGCCTATCTTAATATTAAACCACACTCACTGGATGCCAGATGCTAACCCACTATAACATCGGAAATACTCTCCCATTCGTAAGCACTAAGTCCAGTTGGGGGTCTTTTGAGACCTGAATCTTCAGATCTCACCTTTTGTTTCTTAACCGGTCTTTTTGACAGAAAGGCAGGTTCCTTCAGAGTAAAAAAAAAAGATAACTCCTCTTTTGAAAATGGGGGGGGGGGGGGGGGGGGGTTGATTTTTCATGAAAGTATTACAGCAGGGAGTTTTAGTTCAATTCATGGATTTTTTGGAGCAAGCCCAGCCCCTACACCAGGTTTCCATAGGGATCACAGCACAGAGTCAGTGTTGGTGGTGTATCAGAATGCTGGCAGAGCATACAATGGATATATTGTGGATTAAGCTGGATCTCTCAGTGGCTTTGGCACTGTCCCTCACAATCGTTAACTGACTCAGCTGCAGGAATTGGGGATTCAGGTGGGGGGGGGAGGGGGGAATGCAGTGTTTTTCCTATTTTATTCTCAATATCTCTCAGTCACCCCTCTTCATTTAGATCTGGGCTATATAAATTAAGCAAACAAGCAAATATATAAGCTAAATACATCAAATCAGGGAATAACTACAACATGAATATGAATAAACAATGTTTCAAACAAACAAGTTTTCAACAACATCTAAAAAGATAAGAGGTAGGTTGAAGTCTAACCTGAACAAGTAAGTTATTCCAAAATTTGATCACCTGGAAATGAAATGCCGAATCTAAAATCTCTGTACCCCTTTCACTGAGGGAAAGTGGAGTACACAGCAAGACACTCCTATAGAGTCTTGAAGCCAGGAAAATGAAATAAGAAACATATTCAGCTATTTAAAAAAATATATATAATTGAGCCTGAACAGGCAACCAAAGGAACTTCTGCAATAATGGGAGATCCTATCATATCTGCACATATTAAATACTAATTTGGCCACAGTATTTTGTAGTAGTTGAAGCTTCTTAAGTAACTTTGAGGAGAATCCTAAACATAAGGGAAATGATATACCACCTTTCTGAGGCTTTTGCAACTACATTCAAAGTGGTTTACATATATTCAGGTACTTATTTTGTACCAGAGGCAATGGAGGGTTAGGTGACTTGCCCAGAGTCACAGGGAGCTGCAGTGGGAATTGAACTCATTTCCCCAGAATCAAAGTCCACTGCACTAAGCACTAGGCTACGCCTCCACTAGCAACAGTCCTGCAAATGAGCAGTGCAGCCGAGGTCTTTTAAAGTTCTTTTTCGTCCTCCGACGTCCGTGCTGTTCAAAGCTGCTCCTTTCGGAGTCTGACGTCGCTGCACATTGTACGTACAGGACGTCTCCTGCATGTACAACGTGCAGCAACATCAGACTCCAAAAGGAGCAGCTTTGAACAGCACAGACTCGACAAAAAAGAGCTTTAAAAGACCTCGGCTTGGTTGGGGGGGGTTGGGATCCCCCGCCAGCCGAAGGAATATTTTTAAAGGCAGCGACAGGAGGAAGCGGACCTCGGCTGGCGGGGGTTGGGGCCCCCGCCAGCAAAGGTAGGTGACAGCGGCAGGGGGGTCCAGGGCGAAATCTGCGGCGGCCCAGGCCCCCGTGGCCCCACGCAGATATGCCCCTGGCATGCGCTAAATGCTAGAAACGCCCATAGGAATGTATGGGCATGTCTAGCATTTAGCGGACGCTAAAAACACTAGCGTGCCTTTGTAAAAGGAGCTGTTAGTTAGGAGTTAGGGCTTTTAGACATTTCTAACATTTCTTAATTTTTTACATGTTTGCTCTCGTCACCACTTTTTTTGCTGTTTGGCATCTGACTGGGTTTTATGGTCTTTTGAAAGACTGAATGATTTTTATTTGACTGTGGCTTTAGTTTTGCAAAATGTCCCAGAAGAACACCCTCGGTGGCTTAAAAAAAATGCAGGTAGTGTAGCAAGAATCTTACCTGGAGCAGATACCCACAATTGACTAAGAAGATTTTGCAACTGTGAACAGCAAAAAGAAAGCATCTTTGGCTCTTTTAACTCTGATTCAATACCATTGACATTAGTGGTATCAGTCCATTAGGGTTCAGGAGATGCACAAAATTCTAGGGATGCATCAACATTTAAGGATCATCAGTCTCCATCAACATCAGGATCAGACATCAACCAATACTACTACTACTACTACTTATCATTCCTATAGCGCTACTAGACTTATGCAGTGCTGTACACCAAACACGTATGAGACTGCCCCTGCTCGACAGAGCTTACATTCTAATCGAGAGAGACAAACAGGACAAATAAGGAATTAGAGAATTACTTATGGTGGGAATAATTAAAACAGACATGGCTACTGGAGTGGAGGAGTAGCCTAGTGGTTAGTACAGTGGACTTTGATCCTGGGGAACTGAGTTCAATTCCCACTGCAGCTCCTTGTGACTCTGAGCAAGTCACTTAACCCTTCATTGCCCCTGGTATAAAATTAAGTACCTGAATATATGTAAACCACTTTGAATGTAGTTGCAAAAACCTCAGAAAGGTGATATATCAAGTCCCATTTCCCTTTCCCTCGTCTGGCCTTAAGACTAAAAGGTTCCCACACATTGGACGTTCTTGAAGATATTCAAAATCCCAAAACAGTACAATACATTTTATGCTGCTTTTTATAGAAATAAGCAGTGGATTTTCCCCAAGTCCATTTTAATAATGGTCTATGGACTTTTCTTTTAGGAAGCCATCCAAACCTTTTTTAAACCCTGCTAAGCTAACTGCTTTTACTACATTCTCTGGCAATGAATTCCAGAGTTTAATTACACGTTGAGTGAAGAAATATTTTCTCAGATTCATTTTAAACTTACTACTTTGTAGCTTCATTGCGTGCCCCTGAGTCCTAGTATTTTTGGAAAGAGTAAACAAATGATTCACATCTATCCATTCCACTCCACTCATTATTTTATCACTATATCATATCTCCCCTCAGCTGTCTTTTCTCCAAGCTGAGGAGCCTTAGTCACTTTAGCCTTTTCTCAAAGGGAAGTTGTCCCATCCCCTTTATCATTTTCATCCCCCTTCTCTGTACCTTTTCTAATTCTACTATATATTTTTTTGAGCTGCAGTGACTAGAATTGAACACAATATTTGAGGTGTGGTCGCACCATGGATCGAAACAAAAGCATTATAACGTCCTCATTTTTGTTTTCCATTCCTTTCCTAATAATACCTAACATTCTATTTGCTTTCGCCGCTGCCACACACTGAGCAGAGGGTTTCAACGTATCATCAACGATGACGTCTAGATCCCTTTCCTGGGTCTATAATTTCCCAGATCTGCTCTGGAACATTTTTTAAAAAATTGGCGTTACATTGGCCACCCTCCAATCTTCCGGAACCATGCTTGATTTTAAAGGTAAATTACATATTACTAACAATAGTTCTGCAAGTTCATTTTTCAATTCTATCAGCACTCAGGGATGAATACCATCCAGTCCAGGAGATTTACTACTCTTCAGATTGTCAAATTGCGCCATTACATCCTCCAGGTTTATAGAAATTTCATTCAGTTTCTCTGACTTGTCAGCTTTGAATACCATTTCTGGCACTGGTATCTCTCCCAAATCTTCCTCAGTGAAGACTGAAGCAAATAATTCATTTAATCTCTTCGCTATGGCTTTGTCTTCCCTAAGTGCCCCTTTTACCCCTCAGTCATCTAGCGGTCCAACTGATTCTTTTGCTGGCTTCTTGCTTTTAATGTACCTAACACATTTTTTGCTATGTGTTTTTGCTTCCAACACAAATCTTTTTTTCAAAGTCCCTCTTTGCCTTCCTTATCAGCACCTTGCATTTGTCTTGCCTTTCTTTATTTTGTTTCTTATTGTTTTCAGTCGGATCCTTCTTCCATTTTCTGAAGAATTTTCTTTCAGCTCTAATAGCTTCCTTTACCTCACTCTTTAACCATGCCAGCTGTCGTTTGGTCTTCCTGCCTCCTTTTTTAATACATGGAATGGAATTTGGCCTGGCTTCCAGGATGGTATTTTTGAACAGCATCCATGCCTGATGTAAATTTTTGACCTTTGCAGCTGTTCCTCTAAGTTTTTTTTTCCACTGTTCTCATTTTAATATAGTCTCCTTTTTGAAAGTTAAATGCTAACGTATTGGATTTCCTGTTTATACTTACTCCAAAGCTGATATCAAATCTGATTATATTATGATCACTGTTATCCAGTAGCCCCAGCACCATTACCTTCTGCACCAGATCATGTGCTCCACTAAGGACTAGGTCTAGAATTTCTCCTCTTCTTGTTGCTTCCTATATCAGCTGCTCCATAAAGCAGTCCTTGATTTTGTCAAGGAATTTTACCTCTCTTGCATGTCCTGATGTTACATTTACCCAGTCAATATCAGGGTAATTGAATTCACCCATTATGATTGTGTTCCCCAGTTTGTTAGCCTCCCTAATTTCTGATAACATTTCTACATCCATCTGTTCATCCTAGCCAGGTGGACAGTAGTACACTCCTATCATTATTCTCTTCCCTTTTACACATGAATTTTCAATCCATAGGGATTCCAAGATGAGTTTTGTTTCCTTCAGAATTTTCAATCGATTTGATTCAAGGCTGTCCTTAACATACTACGATATAATTTGTACCCCCAAATGACAGTGTCCCACTGGTTATCCTCCTTCCTCCAGGTCTCAGAGATGCCTATTATATCTAGTTTTTCATTTAGTGCAATATATTCTAACTCTCCCATCTTATTTCTTAGGCTTCTGGCATTCGCATATAGACATTTCAAACTATGTTTGTTGTTCCTATTTACATCTTGCTCAGCAGTTGACAGTGTTAATTTGTAATCTTTTGTCTGCTTTTTATTTAAAGACACTTGCCAGCTCATTTTCGAAAGAGAAAGGCGCCCATCTTTCGACACAAATCGGGAGATGGGTGCCCTTCTCTCAGGGGCGCCAGAATCGGCATAATTGAAAGCCGATTTTGGGCGTCCCCAACTGCTTTCCGTCGCCGGGATGGCCAAAGTTCCCAGGGGCGTGTCGGAAGGGTAGCGAAGGCGGGACAGGGGAGTGCTGGGGCATGGTTAAGAGATGGCCAGCTTTGGCCAATAATGGAAAAAAGAAGGGCGTCCCTGGCGAGAATTTGGCCCACTTTATTTGAGGAGCCGGCATAACATGAAACAGATATGGTGGACTGTTGAGTTAGTCACTGAGCACACAGCACCTGTATTGTGATGCATACTAATGACTGGAGGTGGTGAATTTGAACAGCCAACGGAGGTTTAACGGAAATACAGAGTTTCTTCATGAAGAACAGTCATCCAGCATTTATGTGGAAATATTTTCACTGCGTCCATGCGGAAGGCGTGGTGTTTGTAGGAAAAGGACCATTTTGCTGGCAGAACTGAGTTTTGATTATTTGAGTATGATACAATGTATAAGCATGGCAAAACATATGCACAATATGAAACAGTATAAGTATGCAGTTTAAAATGTAAAATCAACTGTTTTGTACTTAAATTAAATACAGGTGTGCAAGGTGAGCGGAGGAGTGAATGTGTGAGGTTTTAATAGTAGGCAGCAGTGCTAGTGAGGTTAGCGGGCATTGCAATATAATAAAATGTTTTTGTGATAAAGAAAAAAGAAAAAATACTGGAGTCTTTGTGTAGCCACTTTATTTGGTCCCTTTTTTTTAGGTCCAAGTCACAAAAAAATTCCCAAACTGCCCAGATGACCACCGGAGGGAATCAGGGATGACCTCCCCTGACTCCCCCAGTGGTCACTAACCCCCTCCCACCCTAAAAAAAAAAACAACTTTTAAAACTTTTTTTTGCCAGCCTCTATGCCACCTCAAATGTCATACTCCGGTCCATCGCAGCAGTATGCAGGTCCCTGGAGCAGTTTTAGCGGGTGCAGTACATCTCAGGCAGGCGGACCCAGGCCCATCCCCCCCTACCTGTTACACTTGTGGTGGAAAATGGGAGCCCTTCAAAACCCACCAGAAACCCACTGTGCCCACATGTGGGTGCCCCCCTTCACCCCTTAGGGCTATGGTAGTGGTGTATAGTTGTGGGGAGTGGGTTTTGGGGAGGTTTTGGGGGGCTCAGCACCGAAGGTAAGGGAGCTATGTCCCTGGGAGCAATTTGTGAAGTCCACTGTAGTGCCCCCTAGGTGCCCAGTTGGTGTCCTGGCATGTGAGGGGGACCAGTGCACTACGAATCCTGGCCCCTCCCATGACCAAATGGCTTGGAGTTGTTCGTTTTTGAGATGGGCGCCCTCGGTTTCCATTATGGCTGAAAAATGAGGGCGCCCATCTCTACAGCTGGCGATCTCAGCATTTATTTTTTATTTGTTGCATTTGTATCCCACATTTTCCCTTCCCACCTCTTTGACCCAAATGTTGAGATTTGGGCGCCCCCAACCGTATTTTCGAAACAAAAGATGGACGCCCATCTCATTTGAAAATACGGTTGGCCCTGCCCCTTCGCGGCGCCATCCTCGGAGATGGGCGTCCCCGTTCAAAAATTCCCCTCTTGGTCTACTATGGTCTCTACTGCAACCTCGCTATCAGGCTACCCTATCTTCCCTGTTTTGGTGATATCTTTGAAAGATACCTTGTTCTGAACCAGGTGCTTTTGAGCGACTGTCACCCTTCCCCCAGGTTCTAGTTTAAAAGGCTGCTCTATCTCCTTTTTAAATGCCTTATGTTTTCCCAGTGCTTAACTTTATGCAGGCATACAACAGGGCAATTTTATAGTGCATATAAAACACTGTTCTACAAGCTCAAGTGACTTATTAAACCATCCCTTATTTATTTATTTATTCCTTCATTCATTCTTTATGTAGTGCACAGAGTTAATTTAGGGACACCATATTGGTCCAGCTGGGTTTGTCCATCAATAAGTCAGTCTGCATGGGTTGGCAGTGAAGGATTTATGCATGCAAGTCCTTTGCAGTGTGTCACACCTGGCGGGTCTGATGTTGTTTACACACCAACATAGCCATGATCAAGCATATTAAAGAAGAGAAATGACAATAAAGAACTCTGTGGTATTCCCACAGTGCAGGAGTTTATCCACAGGTGTGCATGGGACAGCCATTTTTGCCTCAGGTCCACCCAGCAGCTGGTGGGGATCAGCCCACCCCACCTCAGGTGTGCAGCACAATGAAAAGGTAGAAGGGTCAGTGGCAGCATTTTGAGTTGCTGACACTGGCACAGCTAGCACACTTGATTCTTGTGAGAGCACATCCCATGAGCATGCTCACAAACATGCGTGGGATAAGCATAAAGGAATCCTGTGCCGAAGGAATGGATTCCTCAGGAGCTTAGTCAAGATCGGGAGGCGGGGCTGGTGGTTGGGAGGCGGGGATAGTGCTGGGCAGACTTATATGGTCTGTGCCAGAGCCGGTGGTGGGAAGCGGGACTGGTGGTTGGGAGGCAGGGATAGTGCTGGGCAGACTTATACGGTCTGTGCCAGAGCCGGTAGTTGGGAGGCGGGGCTGGTGGTTGGGAGGCGGGGATAGTGCTGGGCAGACTTATACGGTCTGTGCCAGAGCTGGTGGTTGGGAGGTGGGGATAGTGCTGGGCAGACTTATACGGTCTGTGCCCTGAAGAGCACAGGTACAAATCAAAGTAGGGTATACACAAAAAGTAGCAAATATGAGTTATCTTGTTGGGCAGACTGGATGGACCGTGCAGGTCTTTTTCTGCCGTCATCTACTATGTTACTATGTTACAATGCTTGTGCTGCTGCAGTCTTTGATTTCTTCAGCAGGTGGGGCTTGGGAACCCACCACCTATGGTATTTTGTAATTTTAATTTTGGTGGTTGGGGGAGGGAAGAGGAAAGGGAAAGTGGGGGAAGCAGTTAAAATGAAGTGTCTAGTATCCCCTCATGTTACCCCCCCCCCCCAAAAAAAAAAGAAATAATAATCATTTCTGGCTACTCTACTGCCATAGCAGTGTGTGCTCTTCCAAACTTGTTACCATTTTATTACATTATTCTTATCAATGCAGACTTTGTATTTTATGTTCCCGGTTTATTTTACATAATAAATAAAACTTAAACATAAGTTTAAATTAGAAGCTTCCTTTCCTGTTCTGACTTGTGGACATCATAGATTTGTTGATCCTTAAGGGGATTACTGAGAAAACCTGTGGTTAACCACAAGTCATTATCTACTTAATAGTGTGGTTAGGGAGTTGGCCTGCCACTTGCTCTCATATTTCCTCAAAAAGCCCATCTTCTCCTGAAAGGAGGAAGTTTACTTAAAAGGCACAGTCCTCCGAATTTTTAACAAAAGCCTCTTTTTTTGCTTTGCCTTTACAAGTTCAGGAGTCCCAAGTAAGATAGAAGGACATTTTTATTGAATTGAATAAATGTCTTTAATTTTTTGTGTCAGTATCTTTAAATCTTGTTATGCTTTTACTGGCATTAGAAACTGCCAGAGAGCAGGTAGGAGGGGAAGACCTCCATTATTGTGCTCCAGGGCTGTTTTAGAATACTGAAAATGGTTTGATAGCAACCCCCATAGCTGCAGGGGCCCTGTGGTGGCCTCAGCCACATACAAGTCCAAACAACAAAGAAGCAAAGCAAATTTCTGCACAATACTGGTCTGAAGAAAAAGGAACGGTATAACACTATAACAGAGCTAGATCCCACAGCGTGGGGCCTGCTAAAGGAAAGAATGGTGGCATTGTGGCATAGCTGAGTTCTGCAGTATGGGGCCTGCCAGAGGAAGGAGACACAGCACACAGCAAGCTCCTAAATCCCAAGATAGCTTCGGGCTTGTTGGAGAAAAGAGTGGCAAGTAGCCAACTCCTTGTTCTCCAGACAATGAGGCTTGCCAGAGAGGGGTGGCTCTATCATTGGGCCAAGTGAGGAAGACACCTAAGGCGATTAATTTTAGGGGGATGACAAAATATGCCTCTAAAATGCCCCTGCAGAAGTAGGCTTGCCTGGTTCCCAGTTAACTCACTCATGCTCCCTGCCACCTTTGCCACTGCCACATGTCATTGGAAGCAGCAGCAATGACAATAAATCAGAAAAAAGATGCAGAGCCAAGGTGGCTCGCGGAAGACACAACACTGAAGGCAGTCACTCTCTCTTAGGCCTGCAGAGCCTTTCTTCTGCCATGACCTGCGCACAGGTAGTTGCATCAGAGAGGCAGAGCGACCCTGGCCAATGTTAGCTATATCCCTGCTAAGACACTGCCCCTATGTGGAGTCTTTGTTGTATAGTCAGTGGAGGATTCTGCTGAAACCAGAGCCTCCCACTGACTATAGTGGCTATTCATTTTGTTCTACCACTTTCCTGCAATTTTCAGCTTTATCTGGAAAGTTGTAAGTTCAACTTTAGGACATCAGATTGTCTGCCTACAAGTGAGGTCAGCCAGATAGTTTTATTTTATTGAGGTACTAAAGTAGAAGCACTGGGAATTCAGTCAAACACTCCTCACTGCATAATTCTTCAGGCTGCTACATTTGGGGGAAAAAGAAAAAGAGTACTTGAAAGCAGCCCCCCAATTCTCTAAACTTGCACAGTTTGATGCTTAGCGTATAAAGTTGTATGCACAAATGATAGAATATTGCCAATTATATGCGTAATTTTTGTTTAAATATCTTTATTGTCATTGAAAACAAACGACTCAAAGAGCTTCAGTAACAACATTTCAAATAAAGCGCATATAATCAATCATACTAGCAAGCAATGACCAATTTTATTTTATGTTTCAATCATTTTTATTAAAGTTCACACAATCAGCTGTTACATTTCACATTGCATAATTGTTTCCACAATTACTGTTGACATACCATCATATTTGTATTTTATCTTTTTATTCCCCCCTAGACTACTCCCCTCCCCCTCCCCATTCCTTATCCCCCTTCCTCCCCAAAACCCTCCCCTTCTATGTCCAATAACAAGCAGAGGCAGCGTGAGCAGCAGAATCTAGGATTATAGGTTCAGTATCTGTCTCTGGGCTGTTGGGGTCAAAGTGTCCCAAAAGGGTGCCCATCTGCATTCAAATTGTTTCCTCAGCTGAGGCTGGTTCCGCACTTCCAAATGTTCTGTACATAAAAGCATGAGCATTTGAGTTCGCCAGTATTGCAGTGATGGTGGTTTATTCCCCAGCCACTCCTATAAAATTGCTTTTTTTGCTACCACTGTAGCTCTTTTTACAAAGTCTGTAAGTCCTTTCGGCGTGGGCTTGCTTAGCCTTGGATGTCCAAAAAGCAGCTGTGGATCATAGTTCCATCTTCGAGACCAGAGCTCTGTTACTTGCCTTAGTATGCTTCTCCAAAACCAGGCTACTCTTGGACAGGTCCAAAACATATGAGCCAACGTGGCCCCTTCTTGATGGCACTTCCCACACGCTCCATCCGGTGATGCTCCCATATGGAACGCTCATCTAGGTGCCACGTAAATCCTTAATGCGAATTTATATTGTAATTCCCAGTGCTCTAGTACAGAAAGAGAGGGTAATACAGTATACAATCAGAGAAATAAAAATAAAAAAGCAACACTGGGCCTTCAAGACTAGGACAACAGGAGTACTTTATTAGCCAAAGACCCGACACGGGCCAGATAACAGTGACACTACAGGACACGTTAAGAACAAGGGTCAGGCATTTACAACTTGAACTCGGTACGATTGCTATATCTACAATTTGACCCCTGAGGCAGGCGCCTTGTTGGTGCCGAAACACGGCCCGTGTCGGGTCTTTGGCTAATAAAGTACTCCTGTTGTCCTAGTCTTGAAGGCCCAGTGTTGCTTTTTTCTTTTGAATTCCCAGTGCTCTGCCAGTTTTGTAGTCTGCCAGAGTGTCTGCACATGGTCCTTGAACATAGTCTCTGTTATCTGGCTTCCCAGATCTTGGCTCCATTTTGCTGCATAGCCTGCATAGTCTGGTTCTGGCATTGTATCTCGGATGTGGCAGTGGTGGTAGGCCATTGGTACTTTCAATTGCGCCCCCAGTGATATGGCAGATGCCAGTTCCTCCCTCAGGTCCTCGGTGAGGTCTGTCCAAGGCAAACTGGATACATAGAGGGGCATAATCGAACAGAAACGCCTATCTCCATGGACGTTTATCTCCGAGAACGGGTCCGTGAAGGGGCGGACCCAAGCGTATTTTCGAAACAATTAGACGTCCATGTTTTATTCGCCAAGTTGTGAGCTGGGCGTTTTTGCTTTTCAGCGATAATGGACAATGAAATCGCCCAGCTCAAAAACGAATAAATCCAAGGCATTTGTTCGTGGGAGGGGCCAGGAGTCGTAGTGCACTGGTCCCCCTAACATGCCAGGACACCAACCAGGCACCCTAGGGGGCACTTTTACAAAAACAGAACAAAAGGTCAAAGAGCTCCCAGGTGCATAGCACCCTTCCCTTGTGTGTAGAGCCCCCCAAATCCCCCTCAAAACCCACTGCCCACAAGTCTACACCATTACTATAGCCCTAAGGAGTGAAGGGGGGCACCTACATGTGGGTACAGTGGGTTCGGGGGGGGTTGGACGACTAAGCATTAAGCAGCACAATTGTAACAGGTAGGGGGGGGATGGGCCTGGGTCCACCTGCCTGAAGTCCACTGCACCCCCTAACAACTGCTCCAGGGACCTGCATACTGCTGCCAGGGAGGTGGGTATGACATTTGAGGGTCAAAATAAAAAGTTGTGAAACATCATTTTTTTGTGGTGGGAGGGGGTTTATGACCACTGGGGGAGTCAGGGGAGGTCATCCCCGATTCCCTCCAGTGGTCATCTGGTCATTTAGGGCACTTTTTGGGGCCTTATTCGTGAAAAAACAGGGTCCAGGAAAAGTGCCCTAAATTCTAGCTAAAAACGCATACTTTTGTCCCATTATCTGTGAAATGCGCCCATCTCTGTTCGGCAGATAACCACGCCCCAGTTCCGCCTTCGCCACACCTCTGACACGCCCCCATCAACTTTGTCCGCATCCGCGACGGAGTGCAGTTGAAAACGTCCAAAATCGGCTTTCGATTATACCGCTTTAATCGTTTTTGTGAGATAAACGCCCATCTCCCGATTTAGGTCGGAACTTGGGCGTTTTTCTCGTTCGATTATAAGCTGGATAGTGTTTTAGCTGATAGTAATGGAAATAGTCCGCTGAACTTATTTTGAACTGGGCTCTCAATTCTGAGAATGTTCTGATATGTCCTCCGTCTGTGAGCACATGATGCAGGTATTCTAGCCCCTTTTCCTTCCATTTGTTGAATATTGCATAGCTTCTCCCAGGTTCAAAACCTGGGTTACCACAGATTGACAAATAGGGGGTAGCTTTTGGCGAGAAACCATGCATGCGACAGATCCATTTCCACACCGCTATCATCGTAGGCAAAATGTGTGACTTCTGCAGGACTTCTGGGGGGTGGTGCTTGCTACCATGCAGAAATCCTGTAAAGTTGTCTGAGCCAAACAGGCTTAGTTCCATCTGGGTAGCTGAATATTCACTTGTCTTTCTAAACCAGTCATTTAAGTGTCTGATTCCACAGGCTACCGTTAAATATCGCAAGCTCAGGAGGCCCAGGCCCCCATATTCTCTTGGGATCTACACTATCCGCATGGCAATTTTTGCTTTCTTTCCTTTCCAAAGAAATTTCTGCAACAGTTTATTTATTTGCCCTTCCACTTTCCTTGGAAGGTAGAGTGGGAGTGTTTGAAACACATACAGCCATCTAGGCACGATCATCATGTTGTATAATGCTATTCTGCCAAGCAAAGAGAGCGGTAGAGTTTGCCACAACTTCAATTTGTCCGCCATATCCTCCAGTAGCCTGTTCACATGTTGGGCACACACTTGAGCTAGGTTCTAGGGGATTTGGACTCCTAAGTACTTGATCACATCTTCAGATTCCTTCACTCCCAACTCCTCTAGCCCTGTGTCTCCCACCCCCGGAGAGATGGTGAGCCAATGTGATTTGTGTGCATTTATTTTGAACCCTGAAAGAGCACTGTATTGTTCTATCCGTGCCCAGAGCTGCTTCAACGAATTCTGGGGGTCTCTCATCACCACCAACAAGTCATCTGCAAATGCCAGAGTCTGCACTACCTCTCTGCCCACCTCCAGGCCCTTTATCTGCTCATCTTTCTTTAGAGTGCGAAGCGGAGGCTCAATAGACAACAAAAACAATAGGGCTGAAAGGGGGCATCCTTGACGAGTACCCCGCCCTATGTCTATAGGGTCCGTTCGCACTCCATTGATTAATACAGACGCAGTAAGCTTAGTGTATAGCATTTGCACGGCCTGTAGATACCAGCCATCCATCCCCGTATATGCTAACACTCCAAACAGGAATTCCCATCCTGTTTTGTCAAATGCCTTTTCGGCGTCGAGACTTAGGAGGATTGCTGGTATTTGATTAACTTGACTGTTGCTCATTGCCATCAGCAGTTTACGCACATTAGTGGAGGAATGTCTGCCTTTCACAAATCCCATTTGCTCAGACCCTATTATATCTGGTAAATATTTGGCCAACCTGGTGGCCAGTATTTTTGCTAGTATTTTGATATCAACATTCAAGAGCGAGATGGGCCGGTAGTCTTCAGGTTTATCCCCTTCTTTCCCTGGCTTGGGCAGCAGCATTATCAGTGCCATGTTATTTTGTCGGGGAAGCCTGCCTGTCTCCACTTCTTCCTCAAGATAAGCATGCAGCACCAGTAATGCTTTCTGGGGTATCATATTATAGAACTCTCCCGTAAACCCATCTGGACCCGGGGCAGAGTGGAGAGGCAAGGATTTAATGGTAGCTTGCAGCTCTTTGCCAGTGATTGGCCCATTTAGAGTCTGCAGTGCTGATGGAATTTTGGTATCTTTGAGGCTTCTAAATATCTTATGAGGGATTGTTTATCTATTCCTTTATACTTTTGGTATATTTGGCTGAAATGTTCTCGGAATATTTTTGCTATTTTTTTCGCTTTTCATATGTATTTGACCTCTCTCGTCCTTTATGGCTGATATCACTCTATTCCCTCCCCATGTTTTAACCACTCGGGCAAGCAGGGTCCCTGTTTTATTTCCAAATCTTTGCAGCCTGTACTTATAATATATAGCCCCCTTTAAGTGCCCTTCCCTGCAGCAAGGAGTTAAGTGCCACTTGTGCAGCTTGTAGCTTCTCCCTTTGTTCCTTAGTTGGGGTTTGGGTGTATTGGCGTTTAGCTCTCCTTGCCCGTGCTTCTAGCCACACTATAGCTGCTGTTAGCTTTTTTTTCTGCGCACAAACATATGCTATTATATCTCCTCTCAGTACTGCTTTTGCTGTTGGCCAATACAACTCAGCATTTTGTTCATGTTGCTTATTATAACTGGCAAATTCCTCCCATTTTTTGTTCACATATGCTTTGAAAGCTGCATCGGCCGCCAGGTAGGATGGGAATCTCTACCCTGCTTGTCCCTGTTAAAACTGTCCTGCCTCCAAGTCTATCCATACCATTGCATGGTCTGATACTTCTTCAGGCCCTATTTCCGCTGCATAAACTTTTTGGAATAGTTTTTGCCCTACTAAAATGTAATCAATTCGAGAAAGGGTGCCATGGGCTCTCGAAACATGGGTGAAGTCTTTTTCTCCAGAATGCAGGACGCGCCAGGCATCCACTGTATTTGTTGCTATCATAAAACGCGAGAGCGATCTAGCTCTGCCCCCCCCCATGAGCTTTACGTAGCTCTGAGCAATCTAACTGGGGATCTGCCACCATGTTCAAGTCTCCCATTATCAGCCGTTGTAAGCTGGAGTACTGGTTACAGTGCTGAATTAATTCTTGGTAAAATCTTTGGTCATAGATGTTGGGCCCATACACTGCCACTATTAATAAGTCCAGGCCCTGAAGCCACATGCGCACTAACACATAGCGGCCCTCAGGATCCTGTACTAACAGTTTCATTTTTGCTGCCAGGACTTTTCGCACTAAAATAGCTACTCCCCCATGTCTCCCTTCTGATGAAGCTGCATGCACCTCCCCCACCCAATCTCTGGCTAGTTTTTGGTGCTCTTCTGCTGTGAGTCGTGTCTGTTGCAGACAGGCTACATCCACCTTGTGTCTTTTAAGTGCTGTTAAGATTGTGTTTCTTTTAATTGGTGATGAGAACCCCCCACGTTCCATGTAATGAATCTCGTTGTGTTAAGTTGGGTTATAATGTCGTGAAATTATTCTCCTACAGTTAAACTTAACAATCTGAGGTCTGGGCGCCCAGCTCCACCCATTCCCCCTACTCTCCCTTCTACCTCTACTCCTTCCCCTCTTCTCACTAGTTTCATTAGCAACAGCCCCCAAAACATTCATAAGTGTGAATTTCTCCCCATCCTGACCCAATCCACCCACTATACCTGCCCCTCCCCTCCCCCCTCTCCCATCCCTTCCTCCCCCCCTCTTCTTCCTCTCTCCCCAATTGAACCCTTGTCTTTATCCATCTCCTAACAAGATAGATATTGAGATCACATACATTTTGCCAGGGACCTCCGCGCCCTATCAATAACAAATGTATTCAAACCTACTTTATAACCTAATTTGCTTTCAAACCAGCAATAACAAACAACAATTTTATCGTTTCACTGACATCCTCAGTATACCTTCCACCTCACCACACATGTCCCAGTTCAGTCTGATGGCTTCTCATCCGGAAGACTGTTCAATATTTTAGCCACACCAGCCCAGTTTGCCAATGTCCATTCTGCATTACTTTCAATGTGGTCAGATATAATAACATACATCTGATATTTTTATCATACGGCTGCCGGCACAATGGTGTGAACTGTCGCCTTCTTTCTTGCAAAGCATATGAGTAATCCTGAAAAATGTGCACCTTGTGGCCTCCATATTGCACAGTGTCCCGCTTCGCTCTGTAGCCACGTAAAATTTCAGCCTTATGAATATAATTGTGTAGCTTAATAAGCACTACTCTCGGAGCGGCGCGACCATCTTGCTTCTTTCCCACATGGTGCGCCCGTTCAAGGCACAACGGTCCCGCGCTATCCAATAGGGCGAACTCTTTTTTCAGCCAAGTTTCCATTATAGTTGAAAGGACCGCATCCCCAATCGTTTCTGGTATTCCAATGATCCTTAAATTAGATCTCCGGCAGCGGTTTTCAAGGTCGTCCACCTTTTCCAACAACATCTTCACCATGTTGGCCATCTTGCCCCGCTCTTCCACAGCCGATGGGCCTGCGTCTTCCAGAGACGAAACCCTCTGCTCCAGATCTCCCGTCCGCTTCCCCAGATCAGCCAACAGGGTCTCAAATGCAGACAGCTGCTCTGACAATTTTCCAAACTTAGGCTCTAAAGCTGTTGTCACTGCCAGGGTTAACTGCTGCAGCTGCTCTGTCGAGAAGGCCTGCTTTTCTGGTTGCTGCTTCATCTCCATAGTGCCAGTCTGTTTCAGTTTCTCTTTCTCCCGCTTAATTCCCCTCCCCACCATACTGCTCCCTGATGATTCCAAATATCTGTCCATTGAGCAGGGATTTACAGGAACAAAGAACTCAGTGGGAGCTAAAGTAGGCTAATTATAGCTTAGCTATAGGTCCCGGAGAGCAAAGAAGCCCATCGTGCTCTCTCAAGGCATCACATGATCTCCCCCCAATTTTATTTTAAATCCCACCCCCACCTCCATCAATACCCACCCCTCCTCCCATACATAACTAACATCTTTCCAGCTCCAAACTACCCATCCAAAAATAGCTATTAAGAATGAACTATCCATTGTGCGTAATTTAATTGTTAAATTAGCTGCTAATTGGTATTAACTCTAATTATACCCAATTTTTTTTTTTTTGCGGCTACGCATGTAACTGCAAGGGGGCATGGACTTGGGAAAGGCATGGGCGTGCCTAGCACTTATGCACAGGTTATCGAATATTATCATTTACATTTACACCAGCCATTGAGTTAGCTTAAGTGATTGCGCCTTAAGTTAGGTGCATAACTGCGGCATAACTGCGGACTTACACTAGTATTCTAAATCTAGAACACCTATAATTCCCGCTATTGAATTCATGCTTAGAGAGTCTTTTACTAAGCCGCAGTAGTGTTTATCGCCAGCTGATTTCTACAGTGGGCTAAAAACGCTACCGCGGTTTAGTAAAAGACCCCGTTAGTGTGTAGCATCCCGGCACTTAACATTAGGTGACCTGTAGAGAATTATCCCCTATATATTTTGCACAAGTTGTCAGCAACGTTAATTGGATCACCCCAAACCAGTCTCTGAGCATTTGAGGGAATGTGTGAATTCTACACGTAGGCCTTGAAGAGTAATTCTCTCTCCCTGGTGAAAACTGACCCCTCCCCCCTTGGAGAAAAGTATGTATGTTCCGAATGAAAGAGGGGAGAGGACTGGGAGAACCATAAATATTCTGCAGGCTCTAATGGGTGACAGTTGCCTAATGGACTGCCCGAGACAAGGTATTCCTTATATCATTCACCTCTGCTTCTTTTCACTGAGATTTGGGATACACATAGGGGAAAATTCAAGAAACGTTGCCTAAAGATAGGCGCCAAACATTTGGGCACTAAGGATCAATTCTATAACACCTTCAAGCATGCTGTTGTCACACCATTCCTTAAAAAACCATCACTTGACCCTACTGGTCCCTCCAACTACCGCCCCATTTCCCTCCTACCCTTCCTCTCTAAGATACTTGAACGCGCCGTTCACAGCCGTTGCCTTGACTTTCTCTCCTCTCATGCCATCCTCGATCCGCTTCAATCCGGCTTTCGCCCCCTACACTCGACAGAAACGGCACTATCTAAAGTCTGCAATGACCTGTTCCCTTGCCAAATCCAAAGGTCACTCCATCCTCATCCTCCTCGACCTGTCCGCCGCTTTTGACACTGTCAATCACAATTTACTTCTTGCCACACTATCCTCATTTGGGTTCCAGGGCTCTGTCCTCTCCTGGTTCTCCTCTTATCTCTCCCACCGTACCTTCAGAGTACATTCTCATGGTTCTTCCTCCACCCCCATCCCGCTCTCTGTTGGAGTTCCTCAGGGATCTGTCCTTGGTCCCCTTCTCTTTTCAATCTATACCTCTTCCCTGGGCTCCCTGATCTCATCTCATGGTTTCCAATATCATCTTTATGCTGACGACACCCAGCTTTATCTCTCCACACCAGACATCACTGCGGAAACCCAGGCCAAAGTATCGGCCTGCTTATCCGACATTGCTGCCTGGATGTCCAACTGCCACCTGAAACTGAACATGGCCAAGACCGAGCTTATTGTCTTCCCACCCAAACCCACTTCTCCTCTCCCTCCACTCTCTATCTCAGTTGATAACACCCTCATCATCCCCGTCTCATCTGCCCGCAACCTCGGAGTCATCTTCGACTCCTCCCTCTCCTTCTCTGCACATATCCAGCAGATAGCCAAGACCTGTCGCTTCTTCCTCTATAACATTAGCAAGATTCGCCCTTTCCTCTCTGAGCACACCACCCGAACTCTCATCCACTCTCTCATTACCTCTCGCCTTGACTACTGCAACCTACTCCTCACTGGCCTCCCACTTAGCCATCTATCCCCCCTTCAGTCCGTTCAGAACTCTGCTGCACGTCTTATCTTCCGCCTGGACCGATATACTCATATCACCCCTCTCCTCATCACTTCACTGGCTTCTGATCAGGTACCACATACAGTTCAAGCTTCTCCTACTAACCTACAAATGCACTTGATCTACAGCCCCTCCTTACCTCTCTACCCTCATCTCCCCTTACGTTCCTACCCGTAACCTCCGCTCTCAAGACAAATCCCTCTTTTCAGTACCCTTCTCCGCCACCGCCAACTCTAGGCTCCGCCCTTTCTGCCTCGCCTCATCCCATACTTGGAATAAACTCCCTGAGCCCATACGCCAGGCCCCCTCCTTGCCCATCTTCAAATCCGTACTCAAAGCCCACCTTTTCAATGTCGCCTTCGGCACCTAACCACTATATCTCTCTTCAGGAAATCTAGACTGCCCCAACTTGACATTTCGTCCTTTAGATTGTAAGCTCCTTGAGCAGGGACTGTCCTTCTTTGTTAAACTGTACAGCGCTGCATAACCCTTGTAGCGCTCTAGAAATGTTAAGTAGTAGTAGTAGTAGTAGTATAACAGCATTTCCATGTGGAACTGCCGTTATAGAATACTAGCGTCAAGCCACATTTTGCACATCTAACTTTAGGCACGAGCACTTATTCCAGTTCAAAGGCAAAGTGGCTGCAAGTTCTGGGAGAGTCCTTGGCCAACTCATGCCCCTCCTTGGTCCCCCCTTGCAGTTGAGCATTATTGGTTTTGCACGCACATTTCCAAGTTTACCAAGTTTATTAAGAATTTGCTATCCCACCCATCAAAACAGTAGTATCGAATTCAGTATAACATACTTCTTCTGGCATTTAAGGCTTTCAGAATTGGTTCCCCACCTTATTTCTCTTCCCTTACTATCCCTTTCTCTCCTATGCATTTGGTATGCTCAATAAATGATCATCGTATGGTACTTACAGGCCCTAAAGCTGCCAAGTATGAATGGACACATAGTGCTTTCTATTTATTGGACCCTGCTGTTTGGAATAATCTTCCGTCGGATATCCATAGTGAGCTTTGCCTCCCCAAATTTAAAATTACACTTAAGACCTGGTTGTATAAGCAGGCTTTTGGACTGTGATGGTGGCGCGATGACGGGAGTCCTGCTGCCCTCCTTTTACCTCTCTTCCTCTTTAGTTTCTAATTACCCTCATGGTTTCTTTTTTCCACCCTTATCCTTTTGGTTTTACAAATGTTATCTGGTAGTTGCCTACTTCTTCCCTCTTTCCCATCTTTATTGGAGTTCTTTTCTTGTCCTATTATATGTTATATTTTTAAATTGTAAACCACTTAGCTCTGTGCATCAGTTTAGGCGGTATAGCAAATGCAATCTGGTCAGCTTGCAGTCTAAGAATGCTGACTAAGATCAGTTGTGCATTCAACTGACCATTGGTGCCAATTAAAACTACTTAGTGCCAATTATTGCTAGTTGACATCAATTATCATCTCATTATTATATTAAGTTACATTGCGCAACTGACCTTATTCTATAACTTGTGTGTACAACTTTGAATGCTAAGTGGGAAGTTGGGCATAGAAGTTTCTAGAATTTGGGGAATAGACAGTTGCAGTAGTGATCTCTTTCAAAGAACCATAAAACAGTATAGAAATGAGCTGGACTTTCATCTTTCCCTAATAAATACATTTCCTTTATGGGTATGTCTCAGCTTTGCATTCACATACAGCACTTATGGAAGAGTAAGCCACTGCCCCTGGAAAGAGACAGAGCCTGATAATATCAAGGACCTTGGTGTAGTTTCATAGTTTGGACTGAAGGAGGGACCTGCTGACGACTGCCCTGGTGACATCATCTACGAGCACCCAACACTAGTTAAGACCTGTTGGGACTGCAGTACATGGGAGAACATCCCATATTGGTGGAAGAATGCAAAACTGCCCAAGGACAGATTGCCCTAGTCATTTCTTGTATGAGCTCCTGGCACTACTTAAGACCTGTTGGGATCGCAGGGTGCAGTTGAAAGGGCATAGCCAAAAGGGTATACCCCTTTGGAGCCACCAAGGGACACCAAGGCCCAAAGATTTTGCAATAAGGCAGAAGAAAGTTGAAGTCAAACTTCCAGAATGACCCATTACTGGCTCTATGGACAAACATTTGGGGAGATAATTCCATAACAATGTACCTATATATATATATATAGGAACCCAAAGAGCACCCATGTGGTGCCTGTTCCATAAAGGAAAGTAAGCACCTACTCTACATGGGTGGGACTTATAGTTACATGCATAACTTACAGAAAGTTACAAATCATGAGCATGTGTCTGGTATTGCACAAGTGTGTTTCACCTGTTATTCATCTAACTATAAATCTACCCTTGTAGAGACTGAGTGAAACGAGTGCTTTTGGTTCTGGCTGAAACTAAGTCAGCAGCCAAAATTTGCCACTTGGTTTCAGCCGGAACCGAAGACAAAACTGAAAACAACTTTCTCTCCTGGCAGAAAACATGCACCACAATGTGCCTCCTTGAAAATGGGTCATGAGGGTGGTAGATACGTAGAATGCCCTCCTGCGGAGGATGGTGGAGATGAAAATGGTAATGGAATTCAAACATGCGTGGAATAAGCACAAAGGAATCCTGTTTAGAAGGACTGGATCTATGGAATCTTAGCAGACATTGGGTGGCAACACTGGTAATTGGGAAGCACCAGTGCTGGGCAGACTTCTACGGTCTACGCCTTGATCGTAACTGAATAGATATGGATGGGCTGGAGTGTAAATCTAAGGGACTTCGACATTAGCTTCAGAACTTTTAGTACAAGAACAGTGCTGTGCAGACTTCTACGGTCTGTGCCTTGAGAATGGCAAGGACAAATCAAACTCGGGTATACATATAAAGTATCACATACCATGTAAAATAAGTTTATCTTGCTGGGCAGACTGGATGGACTGTTCGGGTCTTTATCTGCCGTCATTTACTATGTTACTATGACACTGACCACCACCCCCCTCCCCGGCAGAGTCCTGGCCCCCCAGGATGCCTGGTCATCCTGTAGACCCTCCCTGGATCTATCTTAAGAAACCCTGGTAGTCTAGTGACTTCTTCGGGGCAGGAATGGGGCCCACTCATTCCTGCCTACTGTGACCACTGAATCAAGATGGCTTTCAAGACTTCCTGCGGCAGCTTTGCAAGACTAAGGAAGCTGTGATCTAAATTCAAATCCAAAATCCAGTAGCAGGCATACTGTGAAGTAATACAAAACATTACAAATGTCACTCAGAACCTAAAGAGCAACTCTACCATACCATAATAGCAGCATAACTTCCACAAGTCACACAACAAGCACCTGCGTAGGAAAACATAGCACTGCAATAGGTACTAGAAATCAATAAACCCTATTGGAAAACTAAAGAAGCTGGATTAGAACAGATCCATCCTGCACAGTTAATGCTAACAGAAAACCATGTCTCTTTCATATATATAGAACACAGTCAGACCCTCACCCAGTATAGAATAGCTAACCACAAATCAAAAATAGAAATGTGTAGACAAATAGTAGGTTGAACCCCCTAAAAGCCACAGTGCAACACCAGAATAAGAGAAAAAGTGATGCATATTCCTCTGTACTATGCAAAATATAAAGATAGTAGACATACATTTCAAAAACTAATATTCCAATCACTACACTAAGGAGTCTTTTTACTAAGGTGTGCTAAATAATAAGATGCCCATTATATTCCTATGGGTGTCTTATCATTTAGCGCACACTAATCATTAGCATGTATTAGTAAAAGGGCCCCTAAGTTAACAAATAAAGAAAACAAAAAATTGAAAATATGATACCATAATTTTATTGGACTAAATACATTTTTCAATTATTTAGATTTTGCTCACACCTTTTTCAGTAGTAGCACAAGGTGAGTTACATTCAGGTACACTGGATATTTCTTTGTCCCAGGAAGGCTCACAATCTAAGGGCTAGATGCACAAAAGTTAACGAGCCAGCAACGTGGTTTTTAAGCTGGTTCTGGCCAGTTTAACGTGCAAGTAGTAAACCAGGAAATGCACAAAAGGGCATTGTCCTGTCACGGTAGCAGCTAACGAAAACGGAATGCAAATGAGCAAATTAGTATTATAATGTGTATAATTCGTAATCTAATGAGATGCACTACCGTTTTCTGATCCCCTCACCATGGAAAACCTAACGGGAGGTCTGCACCTCTCGTTGGGGCTACTGTGAGGGAATCGGAAGGAAAAAAATATACCCCATGCCAGTGCCACAAATAACAACTACACTTCCACCACCCGCACATCTTAAATATTTACAGTGTTACCAATACTTCTATTCAAAGCATAAAGCTGCATCGGGAAAATAAAACACATTTCTCGTTTCACCATACTTCTTCTTAAATTGTACTTTTCCATATGAGGAATATCTACTCAAAAATCTATACTACCACGATCGTAAAACATTAAAAATGTCTTGACACAAGCCCTACTGAGAAAAAAATAAGAGATGAGCCACCGGTGAAGGAAAATAAAATAATGCATTTCAGAATTTTTAAAATTCTAAACATAAGCAGCACTTCATTTTCAGCTGCACCATGATTACCTTCTCCAGCTTTCATTATCCTTAAATCCAAAAGTGAAATTAAACCTCATATATCAAAACTTAAAATCAGATGATCCCAACTCAGTGCTGACCTTTTCTCTAGAACAATTTTGCAAGCGGACACTTCCCAGCTTATTTTCGAAAGAAATCGCCGGCTATCTTCCGACACAAATTGGGAGATGGCTGGCGATCTCCTGAACCCAGCCAAATCGGTATAATCGAAAGCTGATTTTGGCCGGCGCCAACTGCTTTCCGTCGCGGAGCTGGCCAAACTTCAAGGCAGGGTACAGAAGGCGGGATGGGTGCGTGGTTACGAGATGGCTGGCTCCGACGAGCATTTCGCCGGCTGCACTTGGTCCATTTATTTTTAGGACCAAGTCTCAAAAAAGTGCCCCAATTGACCAGATGACCACCGGAGAGAATCAGGGATCACCTCCCCTTACTCCCCTAGTGATCACCAACCCCCTCCCACCCTGTAAAAATAAAAACAACAATTTTTTTTTGCCAGCCTCAAATGTCATACCCAGCTCCCTGGCAGCAGTATGCAAGTCCCTGGAGCAGTTTTTAGTGGGTGCAGTGCACTTCAGGCAGGTGGACCCAGGCCCATCCCCCCCCACACCTGTTACACTTGTGGTGGTAAATATTGAGCCTTCCCAAATCCCCCAAAACCCACTGTACCCACATGTAGGTGCCCCCCTTGATAACTAAGGGCTATGGTAGTGGTGTAGAGTTGTGGGGAGTGGGTTTTGGGGAGGATTTGGGGGGCTCTGCACACAAGGTAAGGGAGGTATGCACCTTGGAGCAAATTTTTATTTTTAGAAGTGCCCCCTAGGGTGCCCAGTTGGTGTCCTGGCATGTCAGGGGGACCAGTGTACTACAAATGCTGGCTCCTCCCACGACCAAAGGGCTTGCATTTCGCCGGGTTTGAGATGGCTGGGCCCGGTTTCCATTATGGCCGAAAACCGACGCCAGCCATCTCTAAACCCAGCAATCTCAACATTTGACCTAAATGTTGAGTTTTAGCCGACCCCAACCGTATTATTGAAAGAAAAGATGGCCGGACATCTTTTTTCGAAAATACGATTGGCTCCGCCCCTTTGCGGAGCCGGACCCAAAGATGGCCGGCCATATAGATGGCCAGCCATGTTCGATTATGCCCCTCTTCCTGTTTGCAAGTGATTCCAGCCATAAATGCCTACAGACTTCAGAAATAAGAGGGAAAAAAATTACCTTATAAAAACTGGTAGTTGATAATCAAAGCGGCGCCGACTGACTTCAGAATTCATTTTGAACAAGAATAAACGGGACGTACTGTTGGTTAAAGCTGCCCACCTCGATTCTGTTGACATGGGGATGGATGATTGCATATGGGTATTAATTGACTCTATGGATTAATTATGGCTGCCTGTTTTCCCTCCAGTAAATCAAATAATTGGAGCAAAAACTCAGAAGAAGTTAATGAAAAAGAGCTACCTGCAGAGAACTATCCTGGCTGGGGAGGCACATTCATTCTTTCACCCTACCACGTGTTTCCAGGAGGTCCCAAAGCAGGGATAAGGGAGGGTCCGGCGTCTCCATCATAGTTTAGACCATATAGCTAAATCTTTTTTTTTTTTTAAAGGGGGGAGTGGTAATTTCAGTGCAATCGCACGAGTAGGGAAAGGAGTTTATGGTTAATGAGCTATTGCCAGCCTCTTTGTTTTCAGAATGTAAAATAGAGAATAACAAAATCTGCTGTGAACAAATCCTGCACTACAGCAGCTGGAAAACCAAAAGCTGATGTCCTTGGCATGCGCAGAGCAGCCAGCATAACGCTTGGCTGCTCTGTGTATGCTCAGCTGGGCAGGGGCGTAGCCAAGGGCGGGCCCGGGTGGGCCTGGGCCCACCCAATTTGGGGTCAGGCCCGCCCAGCAGCAGTGTACCTGACAGTGATTCCAGTTGCAGGCTCCGCTCGTAGTCGCAGCGATTCCCACACGCTACTTGCTGGCTGCCACTCAACACTCTCCCTACGCTACTAAAGCGCTAACCCGGAAGCCTCTCCTCTGCAGAGGAGAGACTTCTGGGTTAGCGCTTAGTAGTGCAAGGAGGTTGTTGAGCGGCAGCCGGCAAGCAGCGTGTGGGAATCGCTGCGACTGCGAGTGGAGCCTGCAACTGGAATCGCTGTCAGTCGGGTCTAGGAACACTGCTGCTGGGTGGGCCTGCAAGGAGGGTAAGGGAAGATGAAGTGAAAGTTGCTGCAGCTGCACGGGGTGGGGGGGAGGGATGATGGAGAAAAGATGTCGCATGTGGGAGGGAAGACGGGGGACAGCAGCTGCACAGGGGAAAGGGAAGATGGAAAGAAAGATGCTGCACAGGGGGGGAGGGAAGATGGAAAGATGAGGCATGGTAGGTAGGTAGGTGGGTGGGTGGGAGGGAGGGAGGGGAAGATGCACGGGGAAGAAGGGAGATATGCAGCAAAGGGGTGGAGGGGTGAGGAAGGGAGATGTTTTGGCTGTGTATGAGGTGGAGGGGAGGGAGACAAGCTGCATAGAGGGGGATAGATGATGAGGGGGAGAAATGGTGAGCATAGGGGTGGAGAGGAGGGAGAAATGGTGGGCATAGGGGTGGAGGGAAGGGAGAAATGTTAGACATGATGGTAGAGGGGAGAAAGAGAGAGATGCATTGGAAGGGGAGAGAGATGTTGGATCAGAACACAAGGGAGAGGGAGAGAGAGATGGTGGACAGTGGGAATGAGAGGGGGAGATAGATATGGGGGTAGATGAGAGGGAGGGAGAGGTACACAGTAGGTGGTGAGGGGGAAAATGGGCCATGGGGGAGAAGACAGGAATGAAGAGAGAAGGGGCAGGAAAATATAAGGCTACCAGGGTGGGGTGGGGGAGGCGATCAGATGCTGGTTAGAAGGTTGGAGGGAGGAAGACAATGGGAATGGTGGAACCCTGTGGGAGAGGCCAAGAGGGGGAGGAGGGGGTGGGAAGGACATGAATGAGAGATAGTGATTACAGAGGGTAGAAATATGGTAATGGGGAGTAGATTAAAGATAAAAGAGAAAGTAGGGATGGGGAGGAGTAAGATGGGGAATGGGAGAGCTAGTGGGTAAAAGAAGAAGATGGAAATTTGATAGGTAGTTGAAAAGTAAAAGGAGACGAAGAAGGGTGAGAAAGAGGCAGAAAAGAGCTAAAAAGGAATGATCAATATGTCAGAGGCAGGAATAGTAAGGGAACAGACAGGAGAGAGGAGCAAAGACAAATGGACTGCAGCCGCTTGAAGAAGAATTAGCAGATGACAGAGAGGAAAGCAGAAAACAGAAATTGGAACCAGCAAGATGAAAAAATAAAACGTCCAGACAACAAAGGTAGAAACAAAACATTTTATTTTGAATGTTTATTCTGTTATGTTGGTGAATTAGGTGGGTAACAAAGAAACATAAGGCAATCTTGGATGATACTTTTTATTGCATACTTGAAACTCTTTGTCAATGTTACCACAGCATGTTAGTTATTAAGATGGGACGGAAGGGGAGGGAGGGGGAGGGAAAGGAAGGGGGGGAAACTTATTACAAAACATTGATGAGTATTGTTGCTGTTATACCTAGTTGATTGAGATGTATATGCACAAAATTTGTTGTATGTATAATGGTTTTGCAACCCTGATACTAATAATAAAAAGTTTAAACATAAGTGGAATATGTTAGCTTTTGGAAATGTGCATAGCAAATGTCTTTCTATTGTGTTCTGTAGAAAAGGAAATGCATCTCTGTTTTATGTCTCCAGTGTTGCAGTAATGCTATGTTTAACTTCTTAGGGTTCCCTTTCAATTTTTGTCTAAATATTTTTATTTCTAATTTGTGATCCCTTGTTCTGTATTTGATGAGGGTCTGTTGGTGTGATAGTAATGGCAGGTGGGAGATTGGAGGGGAGGCAAAGAGGAGAGGGAATCAGGGAGGGGAGCCCTCCTTTATTTTCTGACCTGGGCCAAGTAGGTCTAACACCAGTCCTAACCCTTGCTGTATAGCTGGTGAGGATTCCCAGGCATCCTCAGCTAAGGACCTTCTCCAAAGGCAGCCAGAACTCCCTTCTAGCAAGCTCTGGCAACAGCATCCTTGAGCCATCGACAGCTAAGCATGTGTGGGGTGCTGGCATCAGTGGCTTAGGGTCATTGCTGCTGCCTGCCAAGCTTGGTAAAAGAGAGTTCTGGCCACCTTCAGAGAAAGTCTTCAGCTGACTGAGCTTGAGGATCCTCATTAACTAAAGTATTTATATTTTGAGGTGGAGGTGGAGGTAGGGCGGAGCAGAGAAAATTTTGTGCCCACTCACTTTGGGCTCAGGCCCACCCAAAACTGGCTGTCTGGCTGGCTGACTTGGAACAAAATCCCATGCAAATGAGCTAGCAGTGACCAGCTCATTTGCATGCGATTTCTTACTGATTCACTAAGGAATTGGTAAGGGAAGGGCTTTAATGATTTTTTAGTGCATCTTGGCCTAAATCTGTACCTGAGGCAATGGAGGGTTAAGTGACTTGCCCAAGATCACAAGGAACAGCAGTGGGATTTGAACTGGCCACCTCTGGATTACAAGACCAATGCTCTAACCATTAGGCCACTCCTCCACTTAGCTTGCAAAGGCTAAAACCTCTTTCCTCAGGTCAGGACAGTATATTGCTGTTATGGTATCCTGTTCTGACATGAGAAAGGAGGCCCCCCCCCCAGTGCCTGGGTTTTGGGCACTACTGACTGCTCTCCCGTTCCTAGCATCCTGTTTGCTTTTTTTGGCCACTGCCACACACTGAGCAGAAGATTTCAGCGTATTATCTACAATGACACCTAGATCTTTTTCTTGAGTGCTGACTCCCAAGGTGGACCCTAGCATCAAGTAAGTATGATTCAGATTATTCTTTCCATCACCTTGCATTTGTCCACATTAAATTTCATCTGCCATTTGGATACCAAGTCTTCCAATTTCCTAAGGTCTTCATGCAATATTTCACACTCTGCACATGTTTTAACAACCTTGAATAGTTTTGAGTGGAGTGGAATGCGTTTTTTTTTTAATGCTCAGAGTGCTGTGATTGGTCTTCTTTCTTGACATCATCTTGTTTGCTGAACAGGATAAAGGACGTTGGCATCTGATCTGTCCTGCATCCATTTTGAGTGTGTGCCAGTTGCCAGTTTCTCCCAAGGGTGCCACATTGGTGAAACAGGGATCTCCCGTTGGGATTTTCTTTTGTCTTTTCAGCTTCTAGATGGGTAATTTTGGACATTTCTGCCTTTAGCTGTATTATTGATATTTTGGATGATGTGTTTATTGCTGAAAAATGTTGCTGACTGGAACTATTACTGCCTATTCATGTGATGTTTCTGACTGCTGTTTGCAACATACTGCAATTGTGGAGTTTTTTTGTTTTACTGTGACCAATGATCGAAGGGGAGCTTTTGACTGTTTATCAGCCTTGGCTGTAAGTTATAAAGCCCTGATATTTCTGAGGTATTTTTTTCTACACACTTGTAAATTGCAAGGCGGCCGGCAGCACTCTGAATAGAAGAGAGGTGTCTGCTTTTTGAATGCTTATCATCTGCCCATCTCTGATCGTGTTGGTTTTTCTTGAAGGTAATTGAAATCACCCATTATTATAGTGTTGCATAATTTGCCAGCTTTCCTAATCTCTGTAAACACTTCTTCATCTGTCTGTTCATTCTGTCCCAGCTGATGGTAGTACAGCCCTACAAGAATACTCCTTCCCTTCACACATGGAATTTCTATCCATAATGATTCCACGCTGCTATCTGTTTCGTGTGAAATGTTTATTTTAGTTGACTCAATTCCTTCTTTAACATATAGCACAACCCCCCCCCCCCCTCCAATTTGATTCTCTCTATCATTGCGATACAATCTGTACCCTGTTAACACAGTGTCTCATTGATTGTCCTCTTTCCACCAAGTCTCTGAGATGTCTATTATATCTACTTCAAATCCAATTTAAAGGGTCAAACATAAAGGTTTGCACTTTGCACAAAAAACGGGGGCAAATTAAGCAATAAACAATCCTAAAAAGAGCCCAGCATCTAATAATTTTTTTCAAAATTGTATTAGTGAAACAGTTTTCTATGTTAGCTATGATGGACCTCACTGGCGACTCATCTCATAAGAGCCAGAATATGTCTTAGCTCGCCTTGCCTCTTCAGCAGTCCAAACTTTTCATCAATTCCTTATCTTGACTTTAATTATTTCTAATTTATATACATTTCTTTACAAAATAACTTAACTTTAATTGTAATTATAGACAGCAGGACCACTGGCCGACACGCGGCATATTTCACTAAAGCTGCGTCAGGGTCAGGTCCAGTGAAAAAAAAAATAAAGAGAAAAAGGTTTTGAATTATAAACATTCCAATTGAAAACTATATCTACACAATATATTTAAAATTGGCTTACCGTGTTGAACACCATAATATAGTCACTCCTTCGATATGGCGACAACGTAGGTAGTTGTTTAAATGGTCCACATCATGATTCCCCACCAATCAGAGCAAAACAACATTGTCCAATCAAAAATTAAATGAGATGCTTACATCACAATAGGGATCTCCAGTCTAATTGATACTCTCTCCCTACATTCCTCCCCGGGAACTCCGTTCGCTGGGTAAATCTCTCTTATCTGCACCCTTCTCCTCCACTGCTAACTTCAGACTCCATTCCTTTTGTCTTGCTGCACCATATGCCTGGAATAGACTTCCTGAGTCGGTACGTCAAGCTTTATCTCTGGCCATCTTCAAATCTAAGCTAAAAGCCCACCTTTTTGTCACGTTTACAAAGCTGAAAACTGGGTTTGTGAGCCCTTGGACCACTGCCGAGGAGCGGCAGTGGCAGGCAAAACTACCCCACGCTAGAGACAGGGCAGATCTCTAACAAACAGTTAGACTTCACCTGCACCTGGACACTTTTCACCAAGAGTTGAGCCCCAGGCTTCAGGTGGTCGGCAGGACTTACTGGACAGGGCAGGACTGGATAACAACTAGGCAGCACAGGGACAGCAAGGCAGGGAAAGGATAGGCTAAAAGACAGGACTGAAAGCTGCGAGCAGCCACTGAAACAGGGAACAAACACAGCTAGACAGGAGACTGAACTGAAAGCTGCAAGTAGCCACTGAAGCAGGGAACAAACACAGATAAACCCAGAACTAGACAAAGACATACAATCAAGACACAAGACTGGGAAACAAGCAATACAGTAAACAAGCAATACCCTAAACTAAACATAGACTAACTAGAACAGGCAAGACTTCAGGCAAGAACAAGAGCAAGGAAACAAACTCAGGCTGAAGTGCAAAAGCACCAACATACCAGGGCCTAGACGCAATGCAAAGGCAAAGGCAGAGAGTATCGAAATGGCTAATAAGCCCAGCAGCACCTGGAGCTCAGATGCAACAATCACCAGGCAGCTATGGGTGCTGTGCAGGGCCAAACAAGACAGACAAGTCTGGCAGCCTGGAAGATCCGGACTGGACTCGGCTAAAGTCTGGAACGGGTGATAGGCCATAGCAGCCACTGGTTCTGGCCACCAGAGGGCAAGGTGAGCACAGACGTAACACTTTTTTATGCTGCTTTTAACTCCTAATCCTTATTCACTTGTTCAGAACCCTTATTTTATCATCCTCACTTTAATATTCCCTTATCTCTTGTTTGTCCTGTTTGTCTGTCCTAATTAGATTGTAAGCTACTACTACTACTACTACTATTTAGCATTTCTATAGCGCTACAAGGCGTACGCAGCGCTGCACAAACATAGAAGAAAGACAGTCCCTGCTCAAAGAGCTTACAATCTAATAGACAAAAAATAAATAAAGTAAGCAAATCAAATCAATTAATGTGAATGGGAAGGAAGAGAGGAGGGTAGGTGGAGGCGAGTGGTTACAAGTGGTTACTAGTCAAAAGCAATGTTAAAGAGGTGGGCTTTCAGTCAAGATTTAAAAGTAGCCAAGGATGGGGCAAGACGTAGGGGCTAAGGAAGTTTATTCCAGACGTAGGGTGCAGCGAGACAGAAGGCGCAAAGTCTGGAGTTGGCAGTAGTGGAGAAGGAACAGATAAGAAGGATTTATCCATGGAGCGGAGTGCACAGGAAGGGGTGTAGGGAAGGACGAGTGTGGAGAGATACTGGGGAGCAGCAGAGTGAGTACATTTATAGGTTAGTAGAAGAAGTTTGAACAGGATGTGAAAACGGATAGGGAGCCAGTGAAGGGTCTTGAGGAGAGGGGTAGTATGAGTAAAGCGACCCTGGCGGAAGATGAGACGGGCAGCAGAGTTTTGAACCGACTGGAGAGGGGAGAGGTGACTAAGTGGGAGGCCAGCAAGAAGCAGATTGCAGTAGTCTAAACGAGAGGTGACAAGGGTGTGGATGAGGGTTTTGGTAGAGTGCTCGGAAAGAAAGGGGCGGATTTTACGGATGTTGTAAAGAAAGAAACGACAGGTCTTGGCAATCTGCTGGATATGAGCAGAGAAGGAGAGAGAAGAGTCAAAGATGACCCCAAGGTTTCGAGCTGAGGAGACAGGGAGAATGAGAGAGCCATCAACAGAAATAGAAAACGGGGGGAGCGGGGAGGTGGGTTTGGGGGGGAAAATGAGAAGCTCGGTTTTGGTCATATTTAATTTCAGGTGGCGTTGAGACATCCAGACAGCAATGTCAGACAAGCACGCTGAAACTTTGGTTTGGATGCAGGGTGAAATATCAGGGGTAGAAAGGTAGATTTGGGAGTCATCAGCATAGAGATGGTAGGAAAAGCCATGGGATGAGATTAATGAGCCAAGGGAAGAAGTGTAGATAGAAAAGAGGAGGGGACCAAGAACAGAACCCTGAGGTACGCCAACAGGCAGAGGGATAGAAGTAGAAGAGGATCCACCAGAGTGAACACTAAAGGTGCGGAGGGAGAGGTAGGAAGAGAACCAGGAAAGGACAGAGCCCTGGAATCCAAGTGAGGACAGGGTATCGAGAAGTATGCTGTGATCGACAGTGTCAAAAGCAGCGGAAAGATCAAGAAGAATGAGGATGGAATATTGACCTCTGGATTTAGCCAGTAATAGGTCATTGGAGACTTTAGTAAGCGCAGTTTCGGTTGAGTGGAGAGGGCGAAAACCAGATTGTAGTGGGTCAAGAATAGCATGTGAGGAGAGAAAATCAAGGCAGCGGCGGTGAACAGCACGCTCAAGTAATTTGGAGAGAAAAGGAAGGAGGGAGATGGGTCGGTAATTAGAGGGACAAGTGGGGTCGAGTGAAGGCTTCTTAAGGAGAGGTGTGACCACAACATGTTTAAAGGCAGCAGGGACAGTCGCAGTGGAAAGTGAGAGGTTGAGAATGTGACAGATAAAAGGAATAAGAGCAGGAGAGATGGCATTAAGAAGGTGGGTGGGAATGGAATCAGAGGAACAGGTGGTACATTTTGAGGAAGAAAGGAGAAGTGTAGTTTCCTCAATTGTAACTTCAGGAAAGGAGGAAAGGGAATGAGGGGAAGGAGAGAGAGGGGAACGGACTAGTGGAGGGAGAGGTGGTGAGGTAGAGAAAGCAAGGTTTATCTTTTGAACCTTGTTGTGAAAGAATTCAGCAAGGGTCTGAGGAGATAATGAAGGGGGAGTTGGGGGAGGGGGCACCTTGAGGAGAGAGTTCAATGTGGTGAAGAGAAGTCGAGGATTAGAGCCAAGAGAGTTGGTCAGTTGGATATAATAATCCTGTTTGGCACGTAAAAGAGCAGATTGGAAGGAGGTCAGCATGAACTTAAAGTGTAAGAAGTCAGCAAGGGCCCGAGATTTCCACCAGAGGCGTTCGGCGGAGCGGGTACAGGAACGTAGGTAGCGGATATTAGAAGTCAGCCAAGGTTGGGGTTTTGTACATCCTACAGGGCGGGTCATCAAAGGTGCAAGAGTGTCTAAGGCAGAGGATAGAGTATTGTTGTAAGAAGAAACAGCCTCATTGACAGACGTGGATGGTGCCACAGTAGAGAGGAGTTTTGAAACATGGGATGATAGAGATGAAGGGTCAATATCGTGAAGATTCCTAGATAAATTAGATAAGATAGGACGGGACTGGGAGGGAGGAGATTTAAGTGTGAAAGTTATAAGATGGTGATCAGAGGAGGGAAGATCAGAGGCAAGGAAACTAGAGGGTGAACAGTTGGAGGAGAAGATGAGATCAAGACAGTGACCATTTTGATGAGTGGGGGAGGTGGAGCATAGTTGGAGATTAAAGGAGGACGTTAAAGCGAGTAACTTGGAAATATAAGAGTTGGAAGGATCATTAGCAGGAATATTAAAGTCACCAAGGATGAGAGAGGGGGAGGAAGGATCATGGAAGAAGGCAAGCCAGGCATCAAAGTCACTGAGAAAGGATGAAAGGGACTTATCAGGGGGACGATAAATGACCGCTATTCGAAGAGGCAGAGGAGAGAAAAGGCGGATAGAGTGGACTTCAAAGGAGGAAAAACAGTGAGATTGAAGTGGAAGAAGGGGTTGAAATCTGGAGGAGGGAGAGAGAAGTAGTCCAACACCGCCCCCACGGCCAGCAGGGTGAGGAGTATGTGAAAATAGATAACCGCCATGGCACAGGGCTGCGACTGAAGCAGAGTCATCAGGGCAGAGCCAGGTTTCTGTTATGGCGAGCAGATGGAGGTGACGCGAGATAAAGAGGTCCTGGATATAGGCAAGTTTGTTACAGATAGAGCGGGCATTCCATAGGGCGGAAGAGAAGGGCAGAGGAGGGGAGTAGAGAAATAGAGATGAGGTTAGAGAGGTCGCGGTGAGATCTGTAGAGTTGGGATAATAGTTGGTGAGGGGGGCCAGGATTGGGATTGATGTCACCGGCTGAGAGTAAGAGAAGGAGTAAAAGAGAGCGGAGGAGAGTAGGAGAGGTGTGGCCACGAAGGTGTCGAAGGCGAGAGGTATTTAGGTGGAATGGGGAAGGCAAAATGGACGGAAGAAAGAGGCGGAGATTAAAAGCCAAGAGGGAGGAAGAGGGTAGGAGAGAAGGTGAGGTGATGAAGTCAATGGATGGGCAGTGAGTTCCTGTAGCGGAGAGAGGTAGGGGGTGAGGGAAAAGATTAGGAAGGGACAGGGCTAGGAAGAGAATGTGAATAGGGGCCATAAATGACTGAGGTACTTTAGCAGCTGGGAAGAAGATTAGATGTAAAGAGAAAAATGCCCCAGCGCGCGGCACCTAGAGCGGAGCCCTGAGTGGATCGGAGTGGACCTGGGTGTCACCCCGGAGAAGGCTGTAAGGATATGCAGATGAGCTGCAAGTCCTCCACAGCACCTGAAAGGCAGCCGGTGGTAGAGCTGGGCACCTCTCAGCTGAGGAAAGGCTTACCAGGGGTTAGGCCGAAGCCAGCATTCCTCCCCCTGAGGGTCGCTTGATCAAGCAGGGACTGTCTCTTCATGTTCAAGTGTACAGCGCTGCATACGTCTAGTAGCGCTTTAGAAATGATAAGTAGTAGTAGTAATTGGCTATTGAGGCCCCTAGGAAACAAAGTATCAAGCGTGAATATCTAACGTTGCTCTTTGTAATTAAGCAGTTTGGCAATGTTAGCCCCTCCCCCCATCTGCCCATGGTAACTATGTCTAATATTCTCTAGTGTATATCAGATAGCTTATTAGCCTTGTCAAGCCAATGTTGTACAATAGGAGCCATCAACGTCGTGGTATGAATACCAACAGCCCATCCCTACCAAAAATTGACCCTCCTCCCCAGAACAACCCCCTGCTACAAAGAAACTCCAGACCTAGTGATATCTGGCCCAGATCTTAAGCACCAGTGAATGTGGCAATAATGGACTCAGAATGGAGCTGAGCAATTCAAAATTTAACTTTGAGCTTGGGCTGTGCAAGTCCTTATCTGCCATCATCTATGTTGTTACTATGTTACTGGGACCCAAATGTTTTCCAGTTTGGGGACTCCCCTATTGCTCCATACTGGAAGACCTGATTGCAGCAAAAGTTGGCATGAGCCTATGTGTTTCCTTGTCAGAGTGGGATGTACAAATAATGTAGAACACCACATAGGCCTTACAGATGACACCCCATTCTGGGGAAGGTCATAGAGGATAGCTTGGCTGATGAGGCATCTGTAGGAACCCATGCAGGCAGGGATTGTCTCTGAATCCCATACCCAGTGCACTGCCTCCACTGCATGCAAATCTCTCTCATGAATATTCATTGTGGATATCCCAAAAACCTGACTGGCTGGTGGAACCACTGCCATAGCCCATATGCTTCCCCTATTTTAGTTATAAGGAAAAAAAAAGATGGGTTGATGCGACTGTGTGTTGATTATCACATTCTGAATTCCAGGACTACACCTTACCAGTACACTACCACCTGAACTGAAGATTCCCTTGATTCTCTGATTGGAAGTCAATGGTTCTCTGTTTTAGTCCACTTTAAAGGTTAATAAATAGAACAAAAAAATGATGCCATTTTAATTGGACTATTAGCATCCGGACAGTACTGTACTGACCTCAGGAAGGACGTTTTGGCCACCAAAAGCTACTAAAAAATGTATTAAGTCCAAGATAAAGGACACCTTATATTCTTTGTTGTTTTATTTCTATTTATTAATGATATTTATCATTTTGGGAGATGGGAGGATGGATAGAAGGACCTCTAGAGTTGCCTGTATTTGCAGATAATCATATTGTTCAGGAGGTGCTTTGGTGTTAACCACTGATACAGAGGTTAAGATAGAGACTGCTGCCACCTTGTGGCTTGTTGTATGCTCACATGCTTCTCATATATATTGTCTTAAAACTACACTCTGGACTTTGCAATAAAGTTATTGTTATTTTTTATATAGCACAACAGCTCTCAGTGGTCATTATTGCAGACCTGCACTCCTGCTGAGAGGCGAAGAACTCTCACTCAACAGCTTCAAGTGTCTTTCTCTCAGGAATTGGCAGACTGCGAGATCAGGAAGCCATTTGTCTTCCTCTCTCTCCCTTCCTCCTCTCGCAATCCAGCATTCCTCACTCCCTCCGCTCTGCCCCCCCCCCCTTCACAGTCCAGTCATCTCTTACTCCCTCTAACCTCCTGATCTCCAAGCTTGCCGTAGATTGCTGGCAGTGGCAATGCTCCACCCAGGTTGTCTATGGCCGGCCTGTGGAGCCTTTCATCTGTCAGGTCATGCTCACCAAAAACAGGAAGTTGTGTCAAAGCAGTGGGACCTGACAGAGGAAAGGACCCACAGGCGATAGCCTAGGTTGAGCACTTGCACCACTGGTGATCTAAGGCAAGCTTGAAGATTAGAGGGAGAGAAGAACACTCTTGAGGGGGAAGAGCATAGACAGTGAGAGATAGCCATACTAGGGGGGGGGGGGGGAATGATGCTGGGTGCTGGGATCTGTGGGGGTATATACTGGACTCGTAGAGGGTGAGGAAATGGAAACAGGAGAGAGAGAGAGAGAGTGAGATACATTTTAGATTCCCAGGGAGGTGAGGCAGGATGAAAGGAGGAGAGTCAGAGAGATGCTGAACCCCAGAGAGGGGTCTTGAGGAAGAGAAGACATGCTGGTCCTAGGGTTGGGGGGAGGAAGGCAGGAGGGAAGGAAGGAAGAGAAAGGGAGACATGCTGGTCCCAGGGTTGGGGGATCAAAGTAAAAAAGCAGGAGCAAGACCTCTATGTATGCACAAGTCCAAGAAAGAGTAGAGGATGAAACAAATGGCGATCAGCCATGGTGATGTAGTCTTCAAATCTTTATTGCAAGCACCAGTGAAATCAGACCCAACATAGGCTGTGTTTCAGTGGGCACAGCCACCTGCCTCAGGGGTCACAAATATAACTGTATAAAATATAAAAATTAAATCAAATCAAAGTAAAAGGAGGCAGAAACAAATCAATTGTTCTGAATGAAAACATGATGCTATATACAATTTACATATGTAAATTAGATTTAAAAAATATAAGAACATATATATAAAAAAACCTCAAGTGTACTGAATAAAATAATTGCCTAACATGTAAATACAGAACAAAGTATATTGGTTAGTACCAGTCAAAACTATATACCATTTATTTATGAGAATGAAATGAAAAACACTTCAGAGTGCTAAATTAATAACATTAAATAACATAAAATAACATGTGAGGAAGAAAAATTATGCATTCACTTATGAGAGTTAAGCTTTTAGAAAAAAAAGTTCAAACACTGACCAAACTAATCTAAGAAAAACATATGAGGAAACACAAAAAGAAAGAAAATATATAGACCAACAGTATACTTATAACATTGGAGTAAAAATCAAGTAGAAAAACAATGTCTCTGGTGCTCAAAACCTCATCAATCCACGCAATTATGAACTCCCACCTTACATAACTATCCTAATCACGCCCTTCTTTCCTTTCTACTCCTTTACTTAATCGCCACACATCACTAACTGTACTGGACAAACTGAAATAACAATGTTATTAAAACGATGTAAGCCACTATGTAATTTAACAAAACTATGTAAGGCACATTGAGCCTGCAAATAGGTGGGAAAATGTGGGATACAAATGCAATAAATATAAATATAATATAAAACAAGACTGGGCATTACTGTGAGCTGGTGGAAAGGAAGGAGAGACATATGAATAAATGGAGTGGAACTGTAGCTGTAGTGTGCACTTGTGATATAAACAAACTGGTAATGGCAAGGGTTGGGAGGACAGGGACAGGAGGAAAGGAAGAGAGAGGGAGACATACTGACCCCGGGGGAGGAAAAGAAGAGAGATGGAGACATTGTGCCTCGGGGGAGTGGAGGAAGAGATACAGACATGCTGGCCCAAGAAAAAGATCTAGGTGTCATTCTGTCCAGGGTGCAGCAGTGGCCACAAAAAGCAAGCAGGATGTTAGGAATTATTAGGAAAGGGATGGCAAATAAGGCCAAGAATACTATAGTGCCTCTGTATTGCTCCATGGTGTGACCTCACCTTGAGTATTGTGTTCAGTTGTGGTTGCTGTATCTCAAAAAAGAATAAGGCAAGATGGCCACACCTCGCTGAGCTCCAGCATCTCAAGGAACTCAGGAGGCCCCCACCTTGCCCACGACCGGTGATCAGGCTGCCCATTGACAGAGGCTGTGCAGAGGACCACCAAGTGTCAAACAGAAGGCGAGGGGGGCACCCAGGGGAGCTCTTTGTGGCTCCGGCAGCCCTCCACCTAGGAAAGCTCCTCACAGCTCCAGCACAGCAAGGAAATCTGATAACCTCCCCACCTTACCTGCAATGGGAGATCGGGCTGGGCCGGCTGTCCACCGCCACTGAGCAGAGAGTCAGAGGTGCACAGACTCCTGAAAGGGCTCTCTAAGGGGCTCTGATGCCTCATGGAGTTCCAGCAACCAAACACCACCAACTGCAAAAGAGCTTGCCAAATATTCTGAACAAAAATTAATGAAGACAAGAACAAATTTAGCGCAAACATAGACACCCATTGCAGACTTCCTACATGATGGCAAGACCAATGATACCTACATCATAGCAGACAGAATCTGGTCTGACTTTAAACCACCCAAAACAGTTATGACACTACTGACAAAATACGCACATGCATTCTGTATGCTGGACAAATGTCCCAATTATATAATGAAAAACCCACCAAACTGGTTCATCAACTGCCTCACCAACTTCACCCACATGTTTTCGAATGGTCAATTCTCATCTGAGAAGAGTGACATTATACTCACCCCGATCCCTAAAAACACCACCAACAACATCAACAGCGACATCACAAACTACAGACCACTAGCCTCAATACCACTACTGACCAAAACGATGGAGGGAATGGTAATACAACAACTAATGGAATACCTGCTCCAATTCTCAGTTCTTCACAAATCTCAATCAGGGTTCAGATCACAATGCAGCACAGAGACAATAATAACCACTCTGATAACAAAGTTCAGAAGTCTAATATACCAAAGGTCAGAAAATCTTATTACTACAATTCAACATGTTGAGTGCGTTCAACCTAGTAGACCACACAATACTAATGGCCCTGCTCAACAATATGGGAATCAGCAGAGCAGTGGTAACATGGTTCAATGGTTTCCTAAGGACCAGATCCTACATCATAAAGATGTCCAACCAGCTATCCACCTCGTGGCCTTCAAAATGCGGGGTACCACAGGCTCACCTGTTCAATATAATGATAGCCCCACTCAGAAAAAAAGTGGAACAAATGGATCTCAACCCATTCGTATAAGGAGACAATTTCACCAGCTATATACCTTTTAACCACAGCATCATAGAAATACTAGACAAGGTAAAAAAAAAGGCCTGGACCTTAAGGAAAACTGGACTACAACCTTCAAACTCAAATTAAACAAAGAGAAAACAAAATTCCTGGTCCTATCCAGCCCATACAACCCCACAACTCACCACAACTTTACAATCGAACACCAAACCTACCAAATCAAAACACAACTAAAATACTGGGAATCACTCTTGATAAACTCCTATCCCTGGACAGCCAAGTTTCAGCAGTTGCATCACAACGCTTCAAAACACTATGGAAACTGAGAAGGATCAGGGACTACTTTCCTAGACAATCATACCGGATAATAGTACAATCGATGATATTATCAAAACTAAATCTTTTTTTATTACCTCCGTCACAGCGGCTGTGTCATTGAAAGCCCTGCCTGTCTCTAGCCTTCCCTTCGTGAGTTTGTTCCCTCAGAGTCTCGCCTTCTTCTGACGTAATTTCCTCTTTCCGCGAGGGCAGGACTCTGAGGGAACGAACTCACGAAGGGAAGGCTAGAGCCGGGCAGGTCATTCAATGACGCGGCCGCTGCGAAGGAGGCAAGAAAAAAGATTTAAACCACGCAGGGTGGCACTGTAGCAGGAAGAAAAAGGGGGATGTTGGGGGGAGAAGAGGGCGGGCAGGTGGACATGAATGGGAGAGAAGGATGGGGGCAAAGGAGAATCGCTAGGCATGGATGGGAGTGGGAGGGGAGGGCAGGGGAGAGAGGAGAATCGCTGGGTATGGATGGATGGAGGGGGGCAGGGGAGAGAAGAGAATTGCTGGGTATGAATGGCTAGAGGGGGGCAGGAAAGAGAAGGGAATTGCTGGATATGGAGGGGGAGAGGAGATTTGCTGGATATGGATGGATAGATGGCTGGAGGGCAGGGGGAGGAGAGTTGCTGGACATGGGTGGATGGAGGGGAGGGGAGAGTTGCTGGACATGGGTGGATGGAGGGGAGGGCAGGGGAGAGGAGAGTTGATGGACATGGGTGGATGGAGGGGAGAGGAGGGTTGCTGGACATGGGTGGATGGAGGGGAGGGCAGGGGAGAGAGGAGGGTTGCTGGACATGGATGGATGGAGGGGAGGGCAGGGGAGAGGAGAGTTGCTGGATATGGGTGGATGGAGGGGAGAGGAGGGTTGCTGGACATGGGTGGATGGAGGGGAGGGCAGGGGAGAGAGGAGGGTTGCTGGACATGGATGGATGGAGGGGAGAGCGGAGAATTGCTGGACATGGGTGGATGGAGGGGAGGGCAGGGAGAGAGGAAAAATGCTGGACATGAATGGAGGGGAGGGGAGGGAAGAGAGAGGAAGGAGATGAGATGAGGGAAAAGGAAGAGGAGAAAAACTGCACATGGATGGAGAAAATAGGCAGAAGCTGGATCCACTGGACAGTCAAGTCTGCAGAGGACCCAACTTTTACTTACGGATGTAGGGCAAAAAATGAAGAAGAAAGGAAGAAAGTAAAGAAATAAATGGAAAGGAAGCCCTGGAAACGGAGTTAAGAGGACAGATAGCAGCAGAATCGGATACTGGGCCAGCATGATCAGAAAAACAAAGTCACCAGACAACAAAAGTAGAAAAAAATCATTTTATTTTCATTATAGTGTTTGGAATATGTCCACTGAGAATCAGGTGCTCAACGTTAAAAGTTTATATTTATTTACTTATTTATGGCATTTTATCCCACATTAAACATGAATTACATTGGAACCTGGGAGCATTTAATTTTTCCTGGAGAGTAATACATTGCCCCCCCCCCAGGCTCTCTCCCCAGCTATAGCCAGCTCTGCAATTTTGGGGGGAGGGGCGCAGAGGTGGACCGGGGGGGGGGGGGGCACAGAGGTGGACTGGGGAGAGCCTGTTGTTAAACATTTACCAGCACACCACTGGCCCAGGTCCACCCAGTTTTGAATCAGGGACACCCAGAAGTGTTACACCCCAGCCAATGAAAACATCCCCTCTCTTCCTTCCCTCCAACCTCCATCATGTCCAGTGCCTCTTCCTTTCCCTCCATCCTCGCACGTCCAGTGCCTCTTTCCCTTCCCTCCATCCTTGCATGTCCAGTGCCTCTCACCCCTCCCGCAGTTCCGGCACTTCCACATCTTTCTTACCCTTCCCTAGTGGCACTTGCACTTTAATGTTACCATGCTGCTGGGCAGGAGCTCCACACAGTGTGTCAGGGCCTTCCCTCTATTGCGTCTCACGTAGTGATACAACTTCCTGTTTACACAGACTGCGGGGCAGCAATGATAGCATGACATGCAATGCCATGGCAGGGATTGGGGGAGGGTAAGGAAGACATGGAGGTGGTAGTGCCAGAACTGTGGGAGGGGAGAGAGGTGCTGGACATGCGGGGGGGGGGGGGGGTTGGAGGGAAGTAAAGAGGCGCTGGACATGCATGCATGCATGCGGATGGGAGGTTGGAGGGGAGAAAGGCACTGGCCATTGTAAGGAGGTGCTGGAGGGAAGGGATAGAGATGTAGATGTAGAACTGCGAGGGGAGGGGAGGGAAGGGAGAGAGGGGCTGGATATGTAGCGGAAGGGAAGGGAGAGAGTTGCTGGATATGTGGGTGGGAGGGATGGGATAGAGATGCTGGACATGTGGGTGGGAGGGAAGGGGGAGAGGTGCTGGGCATGCAAGGGAGCTGAAGCAAAGGGAGAGTGGTGCTGGATATGTAGGGAGAGAAAAGGGAGAGAAAAGGGAGAAAGGTGCTGGATATGTGGGGGGGGGGCAGGTGGGAAGGGGGAGAGGTGCTGGGCATGCAAGGAGAGCTGGAGTGAAGGGAAAGAGGTGCTGGATATGTAGGGGAGGGCTGGCGGGAAGGGGGAGAGATGTGGACCTGCAAGGGGGGCTGGGAGAGAGGTGCTGGACCTATGTGAAGGGGAGGGGTTAGGATTAGAGGGAAGGGAGAGAGGGAGTTGGACCAAGGAGATAAAGGAAGAGGGGGTCAAATGCTGAACCCACAATGGGAGAATGAACCAGATGCATAAGGGGGAGGGAAGAGAGAAGGAGAGGAGCTGGTTGGGGTAGGGTCAGAGAAGAGAGGGCCATATTGGTGTGGGGGAGGGAGAAAGAGAGGTATAGAGAAACAGAAGGGAGATGATGGGCATTGGGTGGGAGGACAGGGACACAGGTGAGATGCAGTATTGGGATGGCATATGGGAACAGAGGGGCAATGTCTGACACAGGGGTGGGGAGGGAGATATAGGAATAGAGATGCAATGGATACAGAGGGGAGATACCAGACAAGGGAGAGAATAGGAACACAGAAGAGAGATGCTAAGCATGGGGTACATGGGTGCACAAAGGAATGATGATGGATGCGGGGATATGAACACAAGGGAGATGCTGGACAAGGAAATATAGGGACACAGAGATGGGCTGGATGCTGGACATGGAGACAGAAGAAATGTCAAATGGACAGGAAATCAGAGACTGGGACCAATATGATTTGAAAAATAAAATGACCAGACAACAAAAAGGTACAAAAAATTATTTTTATTTTCTATTTTGTGATTAGAATATGTCTGATTTGGCATGTACATCTTGCCAGAGCTGGTGTTAGACATGGCCGGGGCCCAGGGCAGAAATCTGGGAGAGGCCCCCAAAGCCCATTACCAGGCTGCACCTTCTTCAGCTTCTGGCAGGCTTGGGGCTCTCTGGTCAGAGAGCCAAGCACAATTGCCCTAGTTGCAACCCCCCCCCAAACACCATCCCTGGCATGTGCTATCTTTATGTTTTGCATAGGAGGAAATGCCTTTCGTTCTTGTTTCTCTTGTGTTGTACTAAATGCAAGGTCTGGCTTCTTGGGGTTTCAGTTTAATTTATATTTATAGAGTTTGTGGTCACTTATTCTGTATTTGGCCTTTGTGTTCTGTGTGTGTGACCCCGAGGTATTCTGTCACCATGACGTTTCTATGTAGCATTCTGTAGTAATTTGGCTCATGCAGTTTTCTTGATACGTATCGATATTTTAGGGCTCCACTGTAATATTTAGGGCACTACCTTTTCATAGGTTGGCTCCTTGTTTTGGAAGTTAGTGCTGGCATGGTAGATTTGCTCTAGATTCTGAGTGACTTTTTGTTTATAGATTTCTAAAAATTACTTTACAATATGTCAATTATTGAGATTACCAACATTTTTTTGTATGGTGAGTTTTATGTGGAAATGTCCTGCATTCATTGTTGGTGGAAGGCCAGGAGGTTCTTTGGATGTGGAATGAATTTGGCTTCAATACCATTTGTGTGTTGGAGGACCGTGGCTCAATGGGGGCTGAAGAAGAGTGCAGTCTCTTGTACTTCCCTTAGCTCTCAATTGGCCACTGAAGTCTGCACTGCTACCCTCATTGAAGTAATTGGGAGTGAGGTAGAGATAGGAGCATGGGGCGGGGTAGGGACAAAGCATGGGTGCATTAGGTGGTTTTTTTTTTCTCTTTCAAAAAGTTGGCAACTCTAGTGCCCATCTATCACAATCTGGGGGAATTTTTTTAAAAACAGAGTACTCACATATAAACTATCAAATAATGTACTCCTTAATTATAGATCAATTAATTTGTATTTCTACATACCTCCAAAACAATACATACATTTAGAAATTATCTAACTGGAGTCTGGGGAACTCACTCACTCACTCAAGCTTTCACTCCACTATCCTATCGCGGCTCTATGTAAATCATTAACTACACATCTCTACTTAAATCTGTCAGCATGGAATCACAAAAGTTCTTAATAATGTCCATGAATTTTCATGTTATACTCCCATTATTGATCTTCATGCAGTGTTCAATAACCTATATCATCAGTTCGATTGATTCAATAATTCATTGATGTGTAGCAGTAAAACTCCACTGCTTATAATGGAGAAAAAGTTCATAGAAACTCAGTATCTTCATAGGCTCGCTCATATAGCAAAGCGCGGCTTGAAGAGGGCTTCCGTCAGACTCCAGACAAAGTAAATACAGCTGACCACAATATGTACAAGCAGTTTTGTATAGGACAAGTGAGGGGTTCTACGGTCTTGCCCTCACACCAGACAGCAAGCCACCTCAATTTAAATGAGTAACACTCTTAGTGCAGTCTTTTCTGGAAGCCAGCAAGATGCAGGAGATACCCTCCAGCAAATCCGAGGTTTCAAATTCTATGCTTGCAATCGCAACATCCAACCTGTGAAGGCCAGGAATTGGAGGTTGGGATGTAGAAAAGACACCACATTCTGCATTATGAGTGTCAGAAAACAGTCCAATCTCCATGGATCTTCAGAGGATAACTCCAAAAGAAAAGGGAACCAGGTCAGCCTCGGCCAGTAAGGCACAACTAGGATCATAGTTCCCTGGTCTTGCTTGAGTTTCAGCAGTCTTCTCTACGAGATGTATTGGAGGATACACATAGAGAAGACCCTCCCCCACTATGTAGGAGAAAGGCATCTGATGCTAGTCTGCTGTGTGATCTGAGCCTGGAGCAGAACTGGGGGACATTGTTCAAATGAGTGACAAAAAGATCCACCGAGGTGGTGCCCCAATCTTGAAAGATCTTGCAAGCTAAGCCCATATTGAGAAACCACTTGTGTAGTTGCAAAACCTTGTTCAGTGTGTCCGTCAGGCAGTTGTCCTTTCTTGGGAGGTATGTGGCTCGGGGGTCATCCTGTACCGCCCTGCTCATTTACATAAAACATTGCAATCTAGTTGTCCCTTTGGATAAGAATAATTGCAGCTGATCCTCTGAAAGTCTTTAGAGTATTCCAAATGGCCCTGAGCTTGAGGAGATTGATATGGAGATCTGTTTCCTGAACAGATCAAGCCCCCATGGTGTGAAGCCCACCTACATGAGCTCCCCATTCAAGGTCGAATGAATCTGTAAGCACTTTCTGAGGAAATGGAATTTGGAATGGTAGTCCCACCGTCCAATTTGTCTGAATTGTCTACCAGAGAAGGCATGAGTCAACCCTGGAGAAATCTGGATGACATCTGCTAAATTCCCAGCCACCTGAGACAACTGGGAAGCTAGGGGCCACTGGGCATGACATGCCCTTTTGGGGCCAATATGGCCCATGAATCTCAACACTTGCCACGCTGTGAACTGCTTGCTGCTTAGGACATGCGAGGCAAGCACTGATATGGTCTCTGCTCTAATTTGTGGAAGAAAAGCCCGAGCCTGCAATGTATCTAGTAGGGCTCCTATGTATTCCAGTTGCCATACCGGAAGAAGGTGGGACTTGGGGTAGTTTATGATGATCCCTAGTAACTCCAGCACCCGAATAGTTGGGTTCATTGACTGACGCCTCCTCCGCCAATGTGCTCTTTAACAATCATCCAGATAGGAAAATGCATACACTACCAGCCTGCATCAATGCGCCACTATTTCCGCTAGACATTTGGTGAATGCCCTGGGAGCTGACTTGAGGCCAAATGGCAGTATGCGATACTGGTAATGGTATTTCCATATTCAAAATTCGAGACACTTTTGATGACTGGGAAGTATTGAAATGTGGGTATAGGCATAGTCAATTGTTTTCCTGAATCATGGGAAGAAGGGTGCCCAGGGAAACCATCCTGAACTTTTCTTTCAGCAGGAATTTGTTCAGGGCCCTTAGGTCTAGGATGGGACGAAATTCCCCCATTTTTGTGGGCACAAAGAAGTACCTGGAATAGAATCCTTTCCCTTCTTCCCCTGGTGACAAGGGTATCAGCTTGGAGAAGGGTAGAGATTATCTCTATAAGTACTTGCTTATGCTGAGAGCTGATGGTCTTGGTGGGCAATTTGGTGGGTTTTTTTTTTTTTTTTTTGCTGTCAATGGAGTGTGTAACCAAGATGGACTATTTGAAGAACCCACCTGTCTTGGCTTCCTCTCTCACTAAGATCAGTCATCTTTTAGTAATTAAAAAAAAAAGCTTTAAAACCGCATCTGTTTGCTTTAGTTTTTGAATGGTTTCTCTATTTTTATAAGAATGCTTGCCAGTTAGTCGGCTGGCTGGCATGGTTGACAAGTGGACTTTTTACACTTTCGGGATGATTGTATTGAGCAAATGCTAGTCTCTGTCTTATATTTTAATGGAGTTCCTTTCTTACTTTGATTTATTGATTTTTGGATTGTACATCACTTTGATTTGTTTTGCAATAAGGGCGATTTTATCAAATTTTAATAAACACAAACATACAAGGGGCCATCCGTGATGGTAAAAATTAATCCTTCCCCCCACTGGAGGACCATCTAGGACAGTCACTTGGAATGTAGCTATGCTCTCCTGGACCCAGTCAAAAGCTCACTCTTTGAAAAGAACAACTTTCCGGGGGCGGATCAAGATGGCGGCACGTTAACCTCGCCGAGAGCCCTCTCTGAGACCTGCTGTGTTTTTCACGTTTTCCTCCATTTAATTAAAGAAGATATGCCTCATACAAAGCGGAAAGGCACTGTGAAGGTCAGTACTCCGACGACCAGAACGTCATCGCCAACACAGCATAGTATTGAAAGGTTCATGACCAGGAACCTCACCCCATTGAATGTTAGAGGGATTCCCACGGCTGTCTCGGTGCTAGGAGAAACCGAGACGTTGGGATTAGATATAACACTCTCACCTCCGTCGTGCCCTGCTGACTTCAATACACTAGCAAGTCCTTCCGCCCCTGGAGAGGAAGCAGGAAGTTCTTTGATTCAGGGTCTAGTGGACGAGGAGGCAGCAGGAGGTCGGAGAACTTTGGATTCTCTGACTGGGCATGAAACGCCAAACATCGGTTCCACGACGGTAACGCTGGAAGCTATTTGGAGCACACTCCAGCCTTTGGATCAGACTGTGACAGATTCTGCTAATCAAACAACAACTTTAGTAAGTACCATAAAAGACTTATCTGCAGCCTTTTCTAATATGAAAGTAGAATTAAATGGTAGATTTGACACCTTACAGGAAGAAGTTAAAAATGTGAAAGAAAGCTCAATCTCTCTGATCAAAGACAATGTGATTTTACATTGGAAAATGGAACAATTTGAAAATTATAAACGGAGGTTAAACCTCAGACTATTGAATTTCCCCCGATTGCCTGTATATTCTCCACTGGAAGTATTTAAGCGCTATTTAGTTGAAAATTTAAAATTTCCCCGGAATCTATTCCTCCTTTAAATAAAGCATACTACATACCTAATAAGAAAAAAGAAGAGAAACTACAGGCCCAATTACCTCAAAAACAGGGAGAATTGAATGTTTCAGAACTACTGGAAATGTCTTTGACCACAACATCTGAGAGACAAACTTTGTTGGTTTCTTTCATATTTGAGCAGGACATGGAAGCGGTGAGAAGAGCTGCCCTTAGGAACCTACAAATACCTTTTTATGGAGAAAAAATTTGGGTATTCCCTGATGTGACTAAGCAAACTCAGGAAAGGAGGAAAGCTTTCCTGGCATTAAGATCATAAACAGTAGCCTTAGGAGCATCATTTAATTTAAATTACCCATGTAAATGTAATGTTAAATATTTGGATGTTAAGTATGTTTTTTTTCTTCCAGAACAATTGAGGCACTTTATCGATTTGAAAAAAATATAGATATGTAGAATCTGTACGGTCAAGATTCAAGGAAAGAGATAAGTTATAGTTGGATATGGGTGAAGGGAAGTGTTAGACCTTTATTGACTTTTTTCTTCTGTTTTTAGCTCTTATCTCCAGAGTTTATAATGAATCCTCCCCCCTAAGTTGGTGGTCTAACACAAGCATCTTGTTTCTCACAATGCTGTTTCTTGAATTTTATGCTGTTTCTCTCCTTCCATCTTTCCAACCATCCAACAGTGGCTTTGAATTCAGTTAGTCCAAGACTTTCAGCTAGCTGGTTAGCTTTCTCCATAAGCAGTGGACCACTGACAGGGAACTGTCTGCTCCTGACTCTAGAAAACCACCGAAGAAGAGCATCTTCTAACTCCTCAGCTTTTCCCGCCCATTTTCGTTTCCGTTGTGGATTTGTTTTGTTTTGCCAGTCTTCCAGAAGCTGGTCTTTCTGCTTCAAGACATGTGAAATTTGGCTGGGATTGACACCATATTCTTTAGCAATAGATGATTGACTTTGTTTGTTTTCTAATTTTTTAAGAACTTCTATTCGTTCAGCCAGTGTTAAAGTCTTACAGTTCCGCCGTGATGACGACCCCGGTGTACGCTCTAACAACATTCTTTCGCTTATTCTGCCTGTCGCAGTTAAAGAGGCAGTAAATTTGAAATCTCATTAGTCGGCTTCCATATTCCATGCGCGCGCTTATGCAGAGTCTTTCCTGCAGAGGAGCGGTCTTGAACTATGCATATAAGCGAATCTTGCACTTATCAGTGGTGCGCTAAACCAAAGTTTGTCCCCATAGAAATTGATGGTGCCAAAAACGGGACCAAAGTACGGCATGCAGTTAAACAGAGCATGCACTTATCTGACATACACTTAAATGGAGTGCACTGTAGATATATATATGTGTGTGTATCTATATATATATATATATATATATATATATGTATGTATGTATATACACACACACACATATATACACACACACATACATATGGGGAAGAAAAGAAGCAATTATCTCACTGGTGGATGATCCCGACAGGGACCCATTTCACCCTCACTTCTTCAGGGGATGTCCTTTAGTGGCTCACTTTCAAATTCTTTACATTCTCCTGTTTCAGCTGTCTTAAGGATCACCCCCAAATTTGTAAGCATCACTGCACCAGAATCATAGTTATTTTTTCCAGTCAAGATTCTGGTGTGGTGATGCTTACAAATTTGGGGGTGATCCTTGAGCCAGCTAGGGGGGGAAACATGATTCATGTCAGATAATGACCCCCACCTGACAGCATTTCAAACAACTATAACATGAGTATTTGAAAAATTTGTGAGCTATCTCTTGGAAGGTGGGGAGAATTTTAAACAGTGCAAAATCATTAGACAATAATTTGAATAGAATAAAAATTTATACTGCCAGATCGATGAGGTGGGTGCTTAATTCTTGCAGTAATAGTTAAATACTGACAAGTTGCACTATTGAGATTGGCAGATAAAAGTCCCTTACATTACCAGCATGCTCACTTTTATCAACTAATCTTTGTATTTGTTATCCACCGACTGGGCAAACGCCTCTGACGGTACTATGTAAGCCACATTGAGCCTGCAAATAGGTGGGAAAATGTGGAGTACAAATGCAACAAATAAATAAGTACATCACTACGACCCTGTTACAAAAATATATTTTATTGTATGGGGCTGGGAGTCACAGGATACATCAAGAACCCCAACAGCAGCTGAATATAGAGGTGGCATTTCATATGGGTATACAGACATTCCTCCATTCCACTTTACATCCCTTAGAACATTAAGGGAATCTGAGTCTAGCATGTCATACCATGCTCTTGGAGAACAAACTTGAAGACTGGAGTACAAATTCAGAACAGAACCAAGCCTAGCTGTCGTTGCATGCTTCAGTGCCCCCCATTATAAAGGGGTGGGAGACAGACAGGAAAATTTTGAACTGATCCAGGTCCAAAAGACATCTCCCGCTGTTGGCTGCTGTTTTACTACTTCTATGTGAACAAAGTCTTGCTGTTGAAAATACCAAAATGATAGTTCACACATCAGATATCACTGTACCGAAAACTGCAGCACGTCACCCATGACCAACACAAGGAAATAAAGGGAAGAAAGAGCTGCACTGGCTATGGTTGATGGTATGCAGGTGGGGGCAGAGACCAAGTACAAACATTCCACATGAGAATACAGCACCACTCCCATGGTGGCAAGGGAGCAGACAACTTTGAATTTTAAAATACAAATCTACACACATGCCTGCTTTTTGCAGAACATATATAGGTCCTGTAATAAAACCGATCAGCAAACCCTTCTACTCGTTTCTCTTAGAAACAGCTGATATGTTGGGTTATAATTTATAACTTAAGATTAAGGCACACATCTCATCTCAACAAGGCTCTCCCCAACCCAGCATACAAGAAAGAGCAGTGGCCTGTGGCTCAGTACGGTCTGAACTTCCTCTGTGCCCGCATCAGTGTGATCTTCTGCTTATCTTCCTCAAACTTCTTCCTCAATTGCGCAATATCTGAAATTAGAGCAAGTTCAGACTTTCTATTATCAAAGATTGGAACCCTCTGAATGTGAACCAGAGATTAGCAAGGAAAGAAGCGGAAAGAAAGCACAAGAGAAGAAGGTGGGAAGAGATCAGGAAAAAAGTCTCAGTCTGTGGAGAAGCAGTGAGATCCAAAATGAAGAACCAAAGAGTCCAAAAGATGTATAAAAGTCATTTCTATTTATTTATAAACAGTACATTGAGACTAAATCTCACAATTGGAGAAGCAAAATGCAACATGGCTGTGTTTCGGAATAAATGGCTTCATCAGGAGACCAGTGTTCTAATATGTTATGAATAGCAATTGTTAGTTAGAAAAGACTGATATATTCACTAGTGCCTAAACAGCCAGGATGTATGTGTCACTGAAGAGGAACTGGCAAACACCAATACAACATTAATTAAACTAATGTCGAATTTGTGTTTGCGATTGCTATTCATGTAGACACTCAAAAGATATTAGAACTTTGGACTCCCAAAGCAGGCAGTGTCGAGTCTTTCTTCTCGAGCTGTGAGCTTTTGTCTCGATACACTGTTTACAAATAAATAGATCTCACTGCATCTCCACTGATTGTTATCTGTGAAGACCCTTTTCTGCTTTGTTTTTGTGTAGACGGTAGAATATTGCACTAGGCATAGCAAGAGTAAGGAGGGCCCCACCCAAAAACAAAAGGAAGAGATGCTAAATGTATTTGGATTTTAGATTTACTGACTCACCCTTTCAAACCAGAGGTAAAAAGGCAAGTTTCAATCAATGTACCTAGATGTAAGTCCTCTGAGGCAGGGAACTGAACTCACCCCTGAGTTAATGAAGGGTTACATGATTTGCCCAAGTTCACAAGGAACATCATAGGGAAAAGAAGGATTGAATATTGGCTTTCTTGGTTTTCAAACCAATACAAAATGGCAAGATTTTCCTGTGGCTGTTCATGACAGGCAAAGAAGTAAAACTAACACCAAACAAATCAAACATTTTAATACTGAATCAATTATGATCAATTTTTTAAAAGGATTTTTTTTTTTTTAAATCCATAAAACCCGATATGGCCATTGTTTCAGCAGCTGCCTGTATCAGAGGTAAAAGGATATAGAATATGAAGATCTAAAAAAAAATTAAATGCATCACTATTACAAACTTCTTACACTTTCTGTTATCACTATGCATTAAATTGATACACTTAAGATCAAAAGCTTATCTCATGTAGTCTTCTTTAACAGAAATGATTTTATGTTGTCTATTGAGATAACAAAAAGAGATTGTGGACATGAAGAAGAGGAGTCACTGAGAATGACGACAGCTTAATTGGAGAGCAGAATGATAAAGGCATTAAAAACAGTCTCTCTCAATCACATTTGAACTTGAGCAGCAGAATTGTAAAGTGGGAGATGAAGTCAATCAAAGTTGAAGTTGTTTAAAATCGCCATATACAGTGGTGCAGGAATTGAGCATGGCAAAAACACCACATGGTGCAATGGTGGAACAGAAGATGGAGCTCCTAAGTTCTGATCGAGATTGAAGAGGAGGAGGAATGCAGCAGTAAAACAAATTTTTACAAGGGTGGAGATGAAAGGGTGGAAGGTGGAACTTAAGGAAAATCTCTCTTCAGTGAAAATACGATATCAAAATACTGTAGTGATCATGGATCTGGGTGGAAGAAATGAAAAGCTAGAAGGTTGTAAGGACCAGAGGAAAGATATGCAGAGCCGAGTGAGACGAGGAGGGAGACTCATGAATGAACAGAAGAGACAGAAGACCTAGAAATCAGGTTGTGACAGTGCAATTTTAAGATTCATGGTGTCAGAAGAGAAGAAATTAAAAAAAAAACACACTTTGTCAAAGTAGTGGAAGGTATATGGCATGAAGGTCCATAAAAAAAAAATCAAGGGATGATGCTGAAGAAAATGTGGAGATTAAAACTGAAAGAGTGCATCATAAGTTGGGCAGAAGAAAAGAGACAGAATTGTGAGATATCACAGAGTGCCCGGATGAATATGTGGTGAAAAAAGAAACGGGAAAAATAGTAAAGTGGAGATTTTTAAAGACATATCCTCAGTAACTTTACAAAAGAGAAGAGAAGTAAAGAAAATAGTGACCCGTCTACAGAAGAACATAAAATATGAACAGATCTTCTAATCTGGTGTACTCTTTATGGTGAATGGCAGGACCCAAGCAAGTAAAACCGGTAAAGGAAGCCTGGGAGGCTTCATAACATGAAGGAATGCATGCAACACATCAGTAAAATAGAGGGGAGGAAGGAGGGGGGCAGGGAAAGGGCAACAGTGAAGGGTGCAATCACCATAATATAAATTTTTTGTTAGTTCAATAGATTAAAGCAATTTCTGGTGAGAAAAGCTATAAGAGATGCTCTCTGGATTATAAGGTATAATTTATATTTTATTTTAATGAATGAGTGATTATGGGAAGGGTAAGAAATTTGACAGTGACAAATATCTATAAACCTTATTTTACCTTTGTTACTGATGTTCTATTAATATTTTATGGTGTTTATGATAAATTCATTATTAAATTATTATGTTCTTCATATTTTTGGTGTTGGTTTTACACCTGCCATACTAACCACGAGGCTGCTCTTCCATTCCTCATTCCCACCATTAATCTCACTCATTTTATTTTTTCTTATTATGCCATAGTTTCAAGGGCAAAGCCTGTGCTCATCCTGCTGCTGAGAAGACAAAGCATAAACCTGGATGTGCGCACTACAGGCGGGCAGGGTGACCACAGAACTCTGTGTCAGTGGTGGATAGCTGGGTCAGCCCTGATTTTACTCCACTTCAAGAGGGAAAATTATAGTTGATTGTACTTAAAGGAACTTAGCAGGAAAATCAGAGCTACATCTTCCTGCATGCAAGAGGACAAAATCAGGACTGGCTCAACCTGTAACCTCTGAAATGGGGCTGTATAGAAAACTACAACAGGCTTGTCCAAGTCCAGTCCTTGGAACTGCAAGCAAGCCAAGTTTTCAGGATATTCCTAATGAATATGCGACAGAATCTGAATACAATGGATACAGTTGGCATGCCAGTCTCTCATGCATATTCATTAGGGCTATCCTGAAAACATGGTCTGTTTGCAGCCCTCAAGGACTGAACTTGGACAAGTCTGAATGAAACAGTGATTTAAAGCATGAACAAGATTGCCCTTTACTCCCACACGGAAACCTGTCCACACCCATGCCTTGAGACTGCTAGTGCCCCACTCTGTATGGCAGTGAAGGTGTCAGACTTTGGGAAATCAGGCAAGGAGATATGGGTAGGAGATGCTGAGAATACTCACGTTCCCGCTTGGACTCTCGGTGCTGCCAGGCGTAAAAATTCAGCAGCTCCTTGCGCGCTCTCCTCTTTTTCTCTCGTTCCAATGCTCGCAGGTTGGCAGCCTCTGTTCGTGGAATGCCAGGCCGCCGGCCCTTTCGCGTCACTTTTACCCAGCCCTCCTCATCCGGCACCCCTTCCTCCTCCTCCGCCTTTGCCTCTTCCTAGGGAAGAAAAGGTAAGACACAGCTGTATACTGCACACCAGCAGGCAGACCAGAAAACCAACTCTTCTGCAATGCCACAGCATAATTTTGGGAGAATGGATCTACCATCTCTTCCCCAGAACTGTATGGTGCATCACAACCAATGCAGACACACAGCAAAACATATCTCATGTCCCACAACATGAGGTGCTCTTATTTCTGTAAATAGCTATGCTGTGCAATACTTGTTACCTCTCTAGCATGCAAAAGGCATGTATGTTGCATATATCAGTTTTTTACCTCCACTACTTTATGTCCTGTCAGCTTTCCACAGTATGAATATATCATCAATATATCCTATATAATAATTCTCACCTCCAACGTTCTAATGTGCCTGGGACCGTGCCTCCCTCAGAGGTGGTCTGCTAGGCAGGCATGCACTGACGTCAGTGACAGCTGATTCCAAAGCAAGGGGAGAAGTAGGGAAACACGCGGGAATCATGGGAATCAGCTGTCAGTGCGCTGCTCCCTGCTACTTCGGAGCAAGTGGCAGGGAGCGGGGCAACACAGAACCCCGCCCCCGGCCGCATCACCAACCCGCCCCCCCCCACCCGACGAGCAACAACATCTCGTGTCCCCTCACGCACCTCCCACCGAGTTCCACACGCCGCCCTCCCTCCGATTTCAACACCCCCCCCCCCGTTACAGCCCCCTGTACCCCCCTTCCGCAACCCTGTTGACCCCCCTTCCTGCTGAAAACCGTCCCCCGCCGCCGTCCAGTACCTCTGCTGACGGGGGACCCCAACCCCCGTCAGCCGAAGTCCTGTGCTGGCCTTCGCGGCGTTCCTTCTTCAATGATCTTCTGTTCAAGTTCCTCTGCATGCTTCTGACATCAGACGCATGCAGAGGAACTTCAACAGAAGATGACTGAGGAAGCAACGCCACGAAGGCCAGCACAGGACTTCGGCTGACGGGGGTTGGGGTCCCCCGTCAGCACAGGTACTCCACGGCGGCGGGGGGCGGTTTTTGCCGAGAAGGGGGGGGGTCGACAGGGTCGCAGAAGGGGGGTACAGGAGTCCGTAACGCGGTGCAGGGGGGTGAAAACGGAGGGAGGGCGGAGTCTGGAACAGCGAGGGAGGGGGGGATGGTCTTGTTAGCGCCCATTTCCTTCCCTTCAGAAACGGGCATTTTTTTCTAGTTGTTTATATAGTTGAACTTTGGCTATAAATAGATGATTCTCCAGGAATAATTTTTCAAAGTTGGCCACGTACAAATTGGAGACATCTGGTGCCATGGAAGACCCCATAGCAGTGTCCTTTATTTGTAGAGAAAGCTAATCTTGAAAGCAGAAAAAGAAATTCTGCGTTAACACTATAGTTGCCAAAGTTAGAATAAAGTGATTCGGGATCCGATGCAAAGTGGTCCTGCTCCTGAGTGTTTCTTCTACAATGAGAACTGCCTCCAATTGTGGTATGTTAGTGTAAAGCATATAAATGTCCATGGTCACCAGGATGGTATTTGCTAAATCACCATCAATCTTCAAAAAGTTGGACCATATGTGAAGAATCTCTAACATATGATTTAATCTGTCGGACAAATGGACAAAGGAAGATATCTACAAATTTAGAGAGTGGTTCGAGGATAGACCCATTGCTGGCGATAATAGGGCGTCCAGGAGGATGGGTGGTAGATTTACGTATCTTGGGGAGCACATAGATCATTGGAACAACAGGATTCTGAACCATAAGTGATATCTAGTGCTATCTTCAAAAGGTGCTCGATTTCATTTTGTAGTCTTGTTGTAGGATCTTGATCAAGTCTGATGTAATATTGGATATTCAAAAGTTGACATTCAATCTCAGCAATTTAATCACCACGATCCATGATAACAATTCCTCCTCATTTTGTCTGCTGGCTTGATAATCACATCATGATTTCTCAAAAGGGTATCAAGGGCCTTCTTCCTTTGTCAAATTATAATAACATTTATGTTGATTATTCTTTTCAAGATTCTCAATTTCTCATAGGACAAATTTGTTAAAAGCTGTAATTGAAGGGTCCAATTGTTTAGGTGGTAACCATTTAGATGGTTTTCTAGCTACTGAAGAATCCATTTGCCCTGCTTCTTTATTAGAGAAGTGAATGATTTGCAGCTTCCTGTTAAAACAAAATTAAATCCACACAGGTTTGAAAAGATTGATATGATGTCGTTGGTACAAAGGATAAGCCCTTCTGAAGTACCTGATTTGAATTTCCATCAAGATTACTGTAGAGAGGTTGAACATTGGAATCTCATTAGTAACTATGGACAAATGTACCTGCCATACCCTCTCTCTCTGCCCCTGGTGGGGTAGAAGGACCTGGGGTGTGGTGTATAATACCTGTGCACTCCGCACTCAAAATTCTTCTTGCACATACCCCCTGCTGCTGGATGGGTCTGGAAGGGGTTGTAGGCCATATCTTTTCCAAAAAATCATTGTGGGCAGCTCCCGCTTGAGAAACTCATTGTGCAATAGAAGAACTCGCTAAAAGTGATGTAGGTTGGTCTCGAGATTCACTTCTCATGTCACTAATGTCATTATTAACAAGATCTTGTCAGCCAACAGGATGTTCTGAGCGAGGGCTCACTGGTCTACTAAACCTAAAATGTGACTGTCTGGCTCTTGTAGTGAAAACTTTAGGTTTAGACCATGGGTAAATGCTCACTTTCTTATAATCCACTGCATCTCTTTAAAACTTATCAAGCTTCACCTTTCTGACATCTTTCCTAAAAAAATTTCCAACCATTTATTTAGTTACATCTTCTTAACTACATCAATCTCCACTTGTACTACCGGTTTCACAGCATCATTCTTCTTTTTGGCTGTTTCAACAATTAAATTCATTGAGTCCAATGCACACTTATTTAAAATTGCAGAATCATCTAAAAACAACTGCAGTTCCTTCATAAATCTAAGGCCCTGCAGTATACACTTAACTGTACAATATTGCAAAATGGTTTGAATTCTATATCTGCATGAAAGTCTTTCTGGTGTTAATTGAGACCACTTAAGAGACTCAGAAGAAACATCTGGGTCCTCATCTGGCAATTGTTCTTGAAGTAAATTCTGTAGTCTCACTTCACTAAAGCTCAGAACATTGTCGCTAGGTTTGAACGCCATCGTTTCCCTGGACATAGGAACACGACAAAACACCAAAAACACACTCCACAGTGTACTGAGGCACAGCACAAAAAAACAGCAAAGTAGATGATGAAATAGCAGAAAATCCTTTATTCGTCTTCCGATGACTTGATGCGGACCATGTTTCAGCCCATAGCCTGTGTTAGGAGTCAATCAAGAACTAAAACACATCAAAATACAGAAAACACACGAAATAAATAGCAAAATAAGCAAAAATTAAAAATATGTAGTCCGTGTTGAGTCATTTGAAGACTGAATAAATGATTTTCTGCCATTTCATTGTCCACTTCGTTTTTGTTTTTTTTGTGCTGTGCTTCAGTATTCTGCGGAGCATGTTCTCCTTGGTGTTTTGTCATGTAAAATAACCGTATTACATACTAGAAAGATTTCAACAGGGAGAAATTTCTTGACAAATCTGTTAAGGAACATGGAGATATGATGAGAAAGGAAATACATAAAAAATACAATCAGTTAAATACGTTAAGGTTGCGGAACTTCTGGAAAGAGAATGTCTATAGGAAACTGTTGGAATGACTTTCGTCTTGCGATTCACATACAGATTGAACATGAAAGACAGGGGAAATGTCCCCAAACAGTTTCAATTTTACATGGAACTGGTATTGCTGAAGGTGCCAATATGTCCTTCAAATTTTTATTTCTCTTGAATGCCACCATAATATCCTTTTCTTCAAACCCTGGGATACATTTTCATTCATCCCATCACTGGAAATAAATTTGAATTGCAATTTTATTCGAACTGTAAAAATGCATGTTGTTGAATGCCCCTGCAAATTGCTGTACATAGGGAAAACAAAGCAAGCCCTTAATAAACATATTATGGGACATCAGTGTGCTATCAAAAGAAATATTCTTGAAAAACCATTGGTAAAACATATGCAGGCTAAAGGGAATAAATTTCATGAATTAAGATTTACAGTATTGCAGAAAGTCATTCATCATTGGAGAGGAGGAGAAACAGAGAAAATCCTGCTACAGAAGAGCAAAAGTTCATATTTAGATTCAAAACTATCTTCCTCTACCCTTAATCAAGAACACCATAAGGGACACAGTGAATTAAGCAATGACCACACTGATATGTTTCTTTTTTTTATATTATCTGATATTCTATAACTTAGTATAAATTACTGTTGCATATAATTGTTGTCTGTATGCACTATTTTATTAACAGGTTTTATCATCTCAGATACACTATATATTTAAGATAATTTATTAGCTTTTACTTTGGCCATTTCTTGATTCATTTTATTACATTTTATCATTATTCATTGGGTTTTAACAATGTACTATCTTTGCCAATATGATATATGGAATCTGGGGCATTTCCTGCCTTATAACGTTTAGCCTAGTGGTTAGTGCAGCGGACTCTGATCCTGGGGAACTGGGTTCGATTCCCACTGCAGCTCCTTGTGACTCTCTGCAAGTCACTTAACCCTTCATTGTCCCAGGTACAAATAAGTACCAGTATATAATATGTAAACCGCTTTGAATATAGTTGGAAAAACCACAGAAAAGCGGTATATAAGTCCCATTCTCTTTCCCTTTTTTGTGTCATTGAAACGCAAAAAACATGGCAGCTGGAATGCATAAACTTTTGAACTTTGAAGTAATTTCTCGACGATTTTACAGCGTTTATGTATAATAATTAGTGTTTTGAGAAGGCCATAATGAGCAGATTTCAAACCTACCTTCAGTTCTGTGTTTCATATTTTTTCAGAGAAACAATTTTTTCTGGGGGTTTTTTCCCCATGTTTTAAAAGGGTGTTTTAAGATGTCTTACATGACTTTCTATAAGAATTTAATTATATTTTAGGTTATTATCCAGTTTTAACAGGATATGTCCAATTTGGTGGTTTTTTAAAAATGTTTTATAGTTAGGTTTTATTTGACATCTGACCCCTCAAAGCATATAAACAACCCTTTCCGGCAGAAAGCTGATTCAGTGCTGTCAGTAAGGTGGTGAACTGCTGGAAAAGAAGTGCGGCATTGTAAGTAATATGATATCTCTTTCTATCCAGATTTTAATTGTTAGAGATGTACTGCTCTGCTGCTGTTTGAGATTTTATGAACAGCTACAGTATGCTTTTATTTGTTTTTAGGCTCTTTTGCATAAGTTATAACTACTAGGGGAATACTGGTTGCACCATCCCCTATAGGTATGCGTTCCCTTCTGATGTTTCTGATTACCTATGATTGTATGACACGCTGCTAATAACAGTTGTTAAAAGACCAACTAAGGATTTTATTATTAAATGAGAACTTTAAAAGGCTAGTTTCTCTGTTCACCATGTATAGATTTATATGTTCACATTTAGAGAAAGTTTTTCTTTCACATAGTTATTTTAATTCTTTTTCTGTACTAATATTACATTTGATTTTCTATGATTTTGCTTTATGAACTGTAACCATAATTGTGCTTTTATATGAGTACCTGCTGTTTTGCATATTTTATCAATTTTATTTATTTGGTTGTAACTGCTTCATTTATTTGTTAGTTCCCAACCCCTGACACAGCCGTAGGGCGAAACCTGGCCACGATGGGAGACTGTTTCAATAAAATGGCTCCGCACTTAAGTTGGTCTGCTTCACTTTCTGCTGCTACGTTTGTATGCAACTGCTTCCAAGTACTATAGTAACAAACCACATACTCCTGCTAGAATTCTATGTGGCTGTGCAGTGCAGAACTCCTCAGCCATACAGGATTCAGACTTTTTGTGCAGAATTGCAGTGAAGGAAGGAGTGAAGGCTGGCTGCCACCCCCTCAAATCTCGATGGGCCCACCTTAACACTCCCTGGTGGTCTAGTGGCCTCTTAAGGGCCAGGAAAGAACCCTACTCTTTCCTGCCTGCTGCTGCTCTTACCGCTTCTTTAACATGGCTGCCGAGACTTCAAGCGGTAATTCTCGTGAGGCTGCCACAGGAAGTTTTGCACAGCAGTGGGCAGAAAAAAGTGGGTTCTTTCCTGACCTGAAGAGGTACTTCCGATGCAACTCCTAGCTCTCTGGCGAGTATAGGGGTTGGAAAAAAAATATGGATAGTGTGTCGGTGCAGAGAGGGGGTCTGGAAGAAAGGTGGATGCTATGGGTGCTGGAAAAAATATGGATGGTATCTGTGTACCGGGAGGGGGCTGTAATATTGTTTAAATTATGACAAACTTGCAGAATTTTGAATTTTTTTTGCACAGAATTCCAGCAGGAGTAACCACAAGAAGAGTTGATATTGGGTGAGTTGTACCATTCAAGAGCAGGGGCTGTATGAAGGCAGAGGTAGGGGATCAGGAGAAGTTTGGTGAATCAGAGGGTGGTAGGGGTGACAGAATGGTGAGCAGAGATTCAGAGAAACCCCATAGAATGGCTCACATGTGAAATAGTACCCCAGGACAATGTGATTAAACTGTATGTCTGGCCTAGAATTCCCTGTTGCGTAATACCAACAGGATTATCATCTCTAATAAAATCAGCTTGCATCAGCAGTCACGCTTGACCTTTTAGTGCTTCCACAGTAATGTAGTGCATGTCAGGATTACCTCTGCAATCCTTTTGTCATGCTCCTGCATGAATGCGTCCACCTCAGTCTGAAGCTCTCCAGGATCGATGAGTGTTGTGGAATAGTCATGAATCCATTCTGCAAGAGAGGAGGGCAGCTTTATGAACCAGAGTACTCATAGGGATTGAGGGTGGCTCATCTACAAACTTCTGGATCCACAGCTCTGGAACTAAATACAGGCTCAAGATTCAACACCAGTGCAGAAAAGTTTGCAACACTACCAAGCCCTGAGGGAAAGGGGAAGAGATTTGATATACTGCCTTTCTGTGGTACAATCAAAGTGGTTTACATAATATGTATACAGGTACTTTCTTGTCCCTAGTGGACTCACAATCTAAGGGTATTTTTTAATTTTTGGTACCTGGGGCAATGGTGAGTTAAATGACCCAGGAGGAGCTGTAATGAGAACTGAACCTGATTCTCTGGTTCTCAGCCCACTGCACTAACCATTAAGCTGCTACTCCACTCCACTCCCGAGGAGTGATGGATCACACAAACTGCCACAACTGCAATGGATTTTTTTGGTGTCGTAGTGGAGTAACAGCCAATGATATGTTAAGGAAATTAGGGAACATACTAACATCACAGGATGCGCCTAACATGAACCAAATGCTTCTCTCAGCACTACAGGATTCTTTCCAAAGCACAAGAACTCACAGTCTACCTAAATCTAAGGCTTCGTCACCAGAGCAGAGGGGGAAATTTCAGCAGAGAAAGCAATAAACTGTCTTGAAATTTTTGAGCATGTGCTCATCCATAACACATTTACTCCCCTTGCATGAGGTACAAATACCATATCAGAGAAACACATCTCACAACTGATCAACTTACTCGCAATTCCAGTTTTAATGCAGCGAGTCTTTGTTGAGATCACCAACGGCTCCCGTGGTTTCAAGGACTTAATGGCCTGTGCTCCTTCCTGACTCTTAAATACTACATATGCAACCCTGAAGCCCTGTGGAAATTAGAGACAGAAAGGAGTCATCAATGCACATCTGTAAAATCTCCTCTCCAAGCACGTGATCTGCCCGTGTGCAGAAGTGAGTTATCCTGCCCAGTGAGGCCTCTCTTCTAACAGGGATCTATACATCTGGATTTCAGTATTGCCCTGGGCCCCCTCCCCCCACCTGCACATAGAAAACTGCAGTGAAGTGCTATGTTAGGAGACTGCATCCTTAAAAACCCTGCCTAATGTCATTCTTTCTTCTGGCACAAGTACAGCAGTGCCCATCAATCCTATCCCCATCCTCAGTGGGACCAATAAGCTGACACCTTTGGCTATTAAAACACACTATTCCCTCTCCCTGTCCATCCATAGCTCTCCACACTCACCCTACAGAGCACACTACATATGGATTCATAGTATATATTTAAAAATAAATAAATCATAAGCCACCCTGTGGATAGTCAGGCCTCACAGCACCTGTCCCTGCCCTACTGCTCTTTTCTGTCTAACACTAAACATCCTAGGAGCTGCTGTGAACACTCCTTCAACCAGCTAAAAAACAAGTCAGACAACATTTGAAGCAGAACTAAAACGAATTGTTTAATGGTAAAAAGAAAAAATAATAGAGTTAAAAGTGTAAAAAAAATATTAGAGAGAGAACATGGAGAGCCGACCCAATGGTGAATAGAGCAACACTATGTACTGCTATGAGGCCAGACCCCAGTAGCTGTGCACCACCATGGGCTGGCTCAGCTTCTTACCGGCACAGTTTTCTGGCTGAAGAATTTGGACTGTGCTCTCGTTATTTCCGCTTTCTGTGCTGGTCCTGGTTTCTCCTGAAGCTCCACAGACTCTATGGCGCAGTGCCGGGAAAATAGTTCAGACAAGCATTTCTGGTAAGAAAGCAAACAGCTGCATTTTATCTATAACCTTAGCCACACTGCATGACATCCAGGGACGCCGACCCTATATTTAACCCCTTCCCCACCCCGAGAACCACCATCATCTGCACAAGGCAACATTACTTTTATATCCCAAAACATTCTTCTGCATGAGCTACAGGCAGCTCCTGCATCTGCACCAAAATGCTCAATGGGGCTATTTTGCACAGTTTACAGTCCAGCCTCCTCGCTGTGTAGTAGAGGAAGCTTGGAGATCCACAGCAAAATGCTGCTAACACAGTGTTTTACTACAGGGATCATGAGACAGGGTGTTGTGCTATGCCACACATCACTTGCAAATTCTACATGCAAACTATGTGGCATGTCATATTGTTTTACTTCAGACATGGCTTCCTTCTTGCTGCACTCCCATAAAGGCCGTGTGTGTGGAGTAACCTTGAAATTGTTCAATAATCAACATGTCCCTCAGTCTCAGACTGAAACCTCTGTAGTTCTTTTACAGTAAATCTTACAGTGCCCTTCCTCAGCAGTTTCCTTAAACCATAAAGAAGGGTTACCTTCAAAAGCTAATCAAAAAATACATTAAGTTAGTCCACTAAAAAAGGTGTCATCCTATTTTTTCTTTATTTTCTATTTATTACCTTAAACCATGACTACTGGCTTTGAAGGAAGTTCCTAATCAATACAGTGTCCTGATGGCACAAAACTGTTTCCTTTTTACAATGATGGATTTGACAGTGCCCCAAGGAATGTACAAACCCACTGAAATGTCTTTATTGCCTTTTTGTACCTTTAAATAGCTCTATTCTGGAGTTCTTCAGGCAATTAAGTGTCCAACATGTTTAGACCAAATTCACTTTTACAGCTCGGTTCTTCATCCAGGAGTATTTAATTCAGATCTACTACTCTGATTGGACACAGATGGCCTCTAACTTATTGTGGACCTTGTTAAGGCAATTTTTAGAAACGAGAGTTCAATTTGCGTTTGCCATGACAGAACGAGAACGAGAACACTTATAAATTTAAAAAAATTGTATTAAAAAAATAAAAAGTTCTAAGAATACACTTTGATAAAGAAATATTTAACCAATAGTTAACAATTCAAAAATGACAGTGTACATTTAGGGGGAGAGACCTACAGAAATTCCACAGAAAGCTAAAAATACAATAAAGAAATATAATAAAAATAAATTGAGGAGAGAGAAAAGAAAAACTTCCCTTCTCCAATTCCAAACAGGATCAAAGTGACTTAGGTAACTGTAGTAATAATGTAATGTAATATGGTTCTTATATCCTGTTAACTCCCACAAAACAGTAGTTCAAAGCGGGTAACAAAAGAATATAAAAGAAAAAAACAGTTCAACAGTTAAGCCAAAAATATTTTTAAAGAGTCCTCCAGGAAACTCTTGTACCTAATGCCCATAAAGGAAGAGGAAGAAAAAAAAAAATCAGACAATAAGGGTCTCCACATCTTGAAGTTCTAGAATTGGACGGAAAAGATAACAATCCAAAACAATATTCTTGAGAGGATCCATCAACCATCTTAAATACAATACAAGCCTGTATAGGAAGCCAATGGAGAGAAATCAATACTGGAGAAACTGTCAAATTTCTTCAAATGGAATATAAGTTTGGCAGCGGTATTCTGAAGAATCTGGAGTTTGGTAGGTAGTCGACTGTAATAGACATGTAAAGACTGTTACAGTAATCTAGAATGAGATAAAATCATGGCCTGAACCAGGATAGAAAAATGTGTACTAGCCATAGACAACCCCTTTCTCTCAAGAAAAAACTGCAATTGAAGATTAAAAAAAAAATATATATATATATATATTTTTTTTTTTAATTATTATTTTTTTTTTAATACAAGAAATAAAACATTTACAAGGAAAACACAATTGAAAAGAAGCTCCTATAGAAGTAACAGCTTGTTGCATGGTCAAAAACTTCCTCCTTCAGAGTTGCATCCACCTAGAAACATCTGGAAAAACTGAAATTTTTCCTTCTAGGACGGTAGTGTTTACAGTTCTATAATACAGTCTCAAAACTGCTTCTTTGTACTGTAGAAAAAAAAAAAAAAGATACAAATAAAGTACTACCACCAGAAATGTCAATATCAGATGATTCTAAAATAGCTGAAACATCCAATCCAGCTTGAACTTCAGCTCCTGCATTAGTCTTGGAGGTCTTTGTTGGAATATGGTAAATCTTTTGCGTAGATGGTAGATTTGCCTCAGAAAATTTAGAAACTGACACTAAATATCTAGGAGTATTTTAGCGCAGCTCTAAAATGGCCGAAATTATATATCTGCCATTAATGGCCACACACTAACTTCCAAAATAGTGTTTGGCTATTACTGCCTCCTATTTAAAGGTGGTAAGGGCTCACACACTACTTGTGCGGTAATCGAGTAGAAAGCAGCATACTCCCTGTCTCCCATACTAGAAAATACGAATTATTTTCTAGCACAAGAAATGGCGCGCAGCAAATGCAGAACTACTGAAGGGCGCAGTACAGCTGTTTTGTCATGCGGTAGCCCTACTGCACCTTCATAAAAGGGCCCCTAAATTTACATTTTTTTAAAATTCTCCAGATTTGTAATTTTTCTCAGCAGCAAGTTTTTATCTTGTACTTGTTGAGCTGAAGTAGCTTTAATTTTACTAGTCTTCTCAACAATATCAACCCTAGTAGTTTGCCGATTCAAGGTTGAACCCAGGTTCTGCAACTTAGTAAAGAAGTTTGAAGACATGACAACAAAAGAGGCGCGTACCTGATGGAGGCTTTCTATAGCAGTCCACTACGACACCGTCATTATGGGTGGCTTCTGTAGAGGCTACAAGGAGAATGGAGAGTTAGGAGAAACCCCATCTTGGGTAGTCACTGCAGGGGTTCTTCAGGGTCTGTTACTAGCTCACCTCCAGCTTGCCCCCTAGTCTCAATTCCCCCAACAGGCATCAGTGATGACCCCAACGCTGAACCGATCACAACTGCATCTGTTCTTGACCGAGAGCTGGTGTAGCAACCACAGCAACCAATATGGGTTCCTCCTTAGACTGAGCTAGCTGCTTGTCGAGCACTCTCGGAGGTGGAGGAGAAAGATATAGACAGGCTCAGCGATACAACACTAAGTTCGAGTCCTTCCTGACCCCGACAGTGGATGTGTCCAACAAAGAAGGTACTGCAAAAGATGTATTTACAGTTTGGCACAGAGAAGTAGCAGAGGGGGATGAGAAGAACACCTTTTGGCTTTCCTCTGTGTTTTGGCATCATAAACAGGTAACACAAAAAATGTTTAGGGTTTTTGTTTGTTTAATCAAAATGCCTCCAACTCCATGTCTTACTCCTGTGCCATCTTGGTCATGTGGTCTCTTATTTTTAATGATGCTTTGAGTATTTATATTATTGTGTATAATCAATGAACAACTCGTACTTCCATGCCTTTTTAGTAGCATTTTTAAGACAACAGAATGTGAAAAATGCATAATGTTGTGAAGACTTGTTCAAGGCACTGTGGAAAAAAAACATGAAGTGAGTGTGTGTGCGCGTGACCCATTGAGAAAAAGGTACCAAAAAGTGGAGTTAGCACTTAAGACTTAAAAAGTTACATACTAACCTATGGAATTTTAAGTCTAAGTGCTTTGAAAATGAGCACCAGAGGCTATATAACATTTGGAAGAGCAACTTTCATTTTTGAAAGCTTCGTGTACTATGGAGTCAGCAATGGGACTATGCAATTCTTTTTTTTTCACAAAGATGTTTTTCATGTTTTACAGCCTAAAAATTGTAGGCACCTAAAGTGGGGTATGTGATTTCTGGGTTAATTCCTTTTTTATTAATAAATGTTTAGCAGTTGATATCCCTCTATTCTGTGGTATAAGTAAGTCACATACCCCAGCTTTGGTACCTAGATAGGCAGGTCAAGATGACCAAAGTAACAGAAAATATTGAGAATGGCTGATTTTTCATGTCGTGGGTTCATAAGCAATCTGAAAAAGTTATGTTTGAACTTCAATAACTTTTTTATTTTTTTTACATAAAAAAGATGAAGTTTTGACTATTTTTTATTCTGGTGACTTTAGTTACCCTTTCCCAGAGATTATCATTCTCACACAGGACTAAAGGCCCTGTTTATTAAGTCGCACTAGAGGCACGTTAGCGTTTTTAGCGCTTGCTAAGCATTAGCACACACTAACTGTGCGGATACCCATAATATTCCTATGGGTAATCTACATGGTTATTGCGTGCTAATTTTTAGCATGCGTTAAAAAACGCTAATGCACCTTAGCAAACAGGGCCCTTAATTTGTAGACAAAAAGGATATGGAACTGGGGGTGAGGCCAGGGTCGGAAGTGAACTTTGGGGGCGGGGCCAGAGCCAGAAGATATGAAAAACATATAAATACCTCTGTGACAAATGCACAAGAGGTGAGTCTCTTTCAATTGAAAGGAATGTCTGGAATGAGGCAGCACAGAATGAACGTGAAAAGGAAAGACTAAGAAGTTGCCTGAGGAAATACTTCTTCACAGAAAGGGTGAATTTATGGAATGGCCTTCCAGTGGAAATGGTGGAGATGAAACTGTATCTGAATTCAAGAATATTTGGAACAAGTACATAGGATCTCTAACCAAGAGAATGGGATAATAGATGGCATGGATGGGCCATATGGTTTTTATCTGCCTTCATTTTTCTCTCTGTTTCTATATATTTAGAACATTCATACATTAAATAAAGGAAATCTTAAAGAATATCAAATTTGCAACATTATAGAAAAATATCAGACAAATCAGTGTTTTTTTCAACATTTATACATTTGATACCAATCATAACTACGGTTGATTGGTGACTCAGCTGTTTGGGAAGGCTAAATTTTTTTTTTATTTAATTTTTGTTACATTTTTTTTTTGTTACATTTGTACCCCGCGCTTTCCCACTCATGGCAGGCTCAATGCGGCTTACATGGGGCAATGGAGGGTTAAGTGACTTGCCCAAAGTCACAAGGAGCTGCCTGTGCCTGAAGTGGGAATTGAACTCAGTTCCTCAGGACCAAAGTCCACCACCCTAACCACTAGGCCACTCCTCCTGGAACAGTGGTCAGATCAGGCTGTGGGGCAGGGCATAATGGAGCAAGTTATAATGCTTAGAGTAGGAGGCAACACCTATGTCAGCAGTAAAGGGACAGTGAGGCACTTTTGAACACAGACTGAAAGGAGAATGGCTCTGGTGCAGCTGTACCAGCTGCATTCCCCCCTCCTCTTTGCCCCCCACCTAGTACTTGTTACTGATGGCAGTATGCACAGTAAAGGTACTCCAGGAGTTATGTGCCAAAAAATACCTAATGTACAAAATTATACAATATATTAAACAAAACACTATTTGCAGTACAGTGCACTCCATTTAAGTGCACGTTGGATAAGCGCATGCTCTGTTTAACTGCATGCCGTACTTCGGTCCCGTTTTTGGCGCCATCAATTTCTATGGGGACAAACTTCAGTTTAGCGCACCACTGATAAGTGCAAGATTCGCTTATATGCGTGGTTTAAGACCGCTTCTCTGCAGGAGAGACTCCGCATAAGCACACGCATGAAATATGGAAGCCGACTGGCACGTGACAAAGGGGCGGTAAATTTGAAATCTCATTGGTTAACTGCCACAGGCAGAATAAGCGAAAGAATGTTGTTAGAGTGTACACTGGAGTCATCGTCGCGCAACTGTAAGACTTTAACACTGGCTGAATGAATAGAAGTTCTTAAAAAATTAGAAAACAAACAAAGTCAAGCATCTATTGCTAAAGAATATGGTGTCGATCCCAGTCAAATTTCACGTATCTTGAAGCAGAAAGATCAGCTTCTGGAAGACTGGCAAAACAATACAAATCCACAACGGAAACGAAAACAGTCAGGAAAAGTTGAGGATGTAGAAGATGATCTTAAGTGGTTTTCTCAAGTCAGGAGCAGACAGTTTCCTGTCAGTGGTCCACTGCTTATGGAGAAAGCTAATCAGCTAGCTGAAAGTCTTGGACTAACTGAATTCAAAGCCACTGTTGGATGGTTGGAAAGATGGAAGGAGAGGAACAACATAAAATTCAAGAAACAGCATGGTGAAAAACAAGACGCTGATGACTCTGGTGCTAAAAATTGGGTTGTTTCAGTTCTTCCTACCATCTTGAACGAGTTTGCACCTCGTGACATTTTAAATGCTGACGAAAATGGTCTCTACTGGCGAACGATTCCTGATGGAACACTTGCATTCAAACATGCCGAAACTACTGGAGGTAAAACATTGAAGGACCAACTGACAATGCTTCCTTTGCTGCAATATGGATGGGAGTGAGAAGTTGGAACCACTCATCACTGGAAAGAGCAAACAGCCCCGTTGGTTCAAGAATGTTAAGCGACTTACTGTGTCATACAAGGCTAACGCAAATTCATGGATGACTGAGGAAATTTGGAAGCAGTGGCTAAAGAAGTTAGACACTAGAATGCAGGCACAAAAGCATCAGATTTTGCTGCTTTGTGATAATTGTGCTGCAAACAGTGATGATGTCAGGCTGTCTAACGTCAAGGTGGTCTTCCTGCCACCAAACACTACCTCTCTGATCCAACCTATGGATCAGGGCATAATAGCCAATTTCAAACAACATTATCGGGCTCTTGTGCTATGTCGTCTGATGAGCATTATGGATGACCAGACTGGCAAGGATAAACGTGCTGTTGAACTGGCTTGTAATCTATCACTGTTGGATTCCCTACATATGCAGAAAGAAGCCTGGAATCATGTTACACAAGCAACCATTGTGAACTGCTACAAGCGGGCAAGCTTTGTTAAGGATGCGGAGAGGGACGAAACAGATGCAGCTGCTGCAAACGCGTCAGATGAACAGGCTATTGACATCCCAGCCAGTGTTACTGAAAAGGAGTTTCATCACTACGTAGCTGTTGATTACGATCTACAAACAGCTGACGACAGCACTGATGTCAAGATATGCGCCTACACGCAGGCAACGGCTGATGATGACACAGATGATGAAATGAGCAGCGAGGCACATGCTGATGAAATTCAACAACCTCCTGTCACTTTTGCAAGAGCGCTGGAGAGTCTCAACACCGTGCGGGCCTATCTGGAGGCCACTGGATGTCAGTGCTATGACAGTTTTTACCATCTGGCAGACGTAGTTTATGGAACTCACAGACAAGAGTGTACAGAGGACTATGACTGATTACTTCAAGTAAGCCTAACGTCAGTTAACAGAGACTGTATACTGTACGTATAATAAACAGTACTGTACATATGTTTATCAATCAAGCTTCTTTGGGCACTAACGCTAAAGACACCCAAAGGAATATATGGGCGTCTAGAATTAACATATGCTAAAAATGCTACTGCACCTTAGTAATCAGGACCATTAAAATAGAAATATATAGACAAAAATTAAACAACCCCATAAAAAGCCAGATGCTGCATACAGTACAAGACCAGAGAAACAGAAATAATGATGCATGCCTCCCTGTACTGTGCAAAATATGATGCAGATATAAATTTCAAAAACATATTCCAACCACTATATTAAAAATTAAATAAAAATGAAAAATAAGGTGGTTATTTTCATTGGACTAAGGGGCCCTTCTACTAAGCTGCGGTAAAAGAGGCCCTGCAGTGGTATCGGAGCATGGATTTGCCACACACCGAGACCCCTTTTATTGCAGTGGGTTAAAAAAAAAAAAAAAGGAAATGGCTGCGCTATAAGTACAAACTTGCCACATGGCCATTTCCTGGGAGAGCCCTTACCGCCTCCTATTTAGGAAGAGATAAGGGCTCCAGCGCTAACCTCAGAAAAAGATAAAAAAAATATTTCCAGTCACACTGGAAATGGTGTGTGGTGGGGGTGGCACTACTACTGGGGCCCACGGTAGTGTTGGACTGGTGCATGCCAATGCCGTGGTAGCTCTACCTCAGCATTGTAAAAAGGTCCCTTAATACAATTTTTGACTAGCTCTCAAAGGCCAAAACGACCTTCTTTAGGTCAGGATAGCGTACTGTAACAGCAATATACTACCCAAACCTGAAGGTGGCTTTGGCCTCTAAAAAAAAACAAAAAAAACCCCAAAATAACTCAACTAGTTAAAAAAATGTCCAATAAAAAGGTATTGCCACATTTTCTGTTTTTTCTTTTTATTTATTTACCTTTATTATTATTTGTTACATTTGTACCCCACATTTTCCCACCTATTTGCAGGCTCAATGTGGCTCACACAGTACCGTAGAGGCTGTTGCCAAATCGGTTAATAACAGATACAGTGTGATATTGTGATCATATGAGGTAGGTTGGGTCAGGTAGGTGGATTAATACAGCAGCCACATTATTTCATACTAAATTAAAAACAATACTCTTTACTACCTTTGTTGTTGGTCATTTAATTTTTCTGGGTTGGTCCCAGTCTCTGGTACAATGGCATCGCTTCCTGAGGCTTAAAGTAGTGCCAGAACGCCATTTCACCCCGTTCCGGGACAAATTAAGCCCTCATCTCTTTTAAATATACACACACATATGCATGCATACATAAATTCTGTTAATTTTTTTTTTTTTACAGAATTTAAATTCTGTTGACAAACCATGAGGAAGAACAGATTCTGCCCTGGTGAATGGGTTGCTTTTCCAGTTATTAAAATAAGCAATATTGTGACCTAGAAGCAGTGATACTGAAAGCCTAAACCTACACCCAGCTTCAAATCACAAAAGCTAAGGAGGCCAGAAGGGGAGAAGTACCATCAGACATAGTTCATCTCTTCTCTCCTTGACTTGAGTCTTGGGGCACAGAGCACTTACCTTGGTACAATATGGGGGAACATTTAGAATGAAGAGGGTGCGGTCCTGAGGCCTTGTGGGGTCCAACTCCTCTCGCACTCTGTGCTCTTTCACATACAGGAAATGATGGGACCGAGATTTCTTAGAAAACTTGATGGGGATTGCTACAGGGAGTGAAAAGAGAGTTTGTGATTAGATAAGACTTACAGCTCAACACAGCATGATGGAATAGCAGAGACAAACTTGGCTGTTAGTCAAGAACATCATTACTGAACAATTGATTGGAGGGAGAAAGTAGTATAAAAATAATTTATTAAATAAATGAACTTAACAAAAAAAATCAAATGTCATATCAAATAAGATTTAAGCTTCCTAAGGTGTTTTTGGGTCCTGTTCAGAGCTCTTAAATTCTATATAAATGAAATAAAAGTGGCAACCCCATGGTTTGTGAAAACCTTGTCACACACGCAAATCTGCCATCTACTTTCTTGTACCCTTCAACATATTTTCCTCCTTCACCTTCGAGTCTCACAATGCCACTTTTGTACTTCCTCCAATTGCTAACATATTAAAAAAAATGTCTTGTGCCCTCATTTTATCATATTGGCTATTTTTATCTTTCCTTTCCTGACTACTTTACCAGTTTCTCTTAGTTTTCCCAGATACTGTCACCTGTCTTCCTCTTTCTGTGATCTCTTGTGGTTTATGAAGGCTAACCTCTTTTTCCATACTTTTTCAACTACTACTCATGAGAACCAAAGCAGCATTCTTTTCCACTTACTTGTATTACTTCCCTTACAAAAAAGGTTTGTTGCCTTTAAAATAGTTCTTCTCAGTTTTACCCACTGCTTTCCTACATCTTCCAGATGTTTCTAATCCAGACAACTCAAGGTAATCCCCCATATGAATAAAGTTAATTTTCTTCACAAATAGAACCTTCACTTTTGAATGAATCCTCTCCACACCCATCTTAATATTAAAACCATACCATCTGTTGATCACTGGATGCCAGATGATCACCTACTATAACATCAGAAACACTCTCCCTATTCGTAAGCACTAACCCCAGTATGGCCCCATCCCGCAATGGATTCCATTACCAACTGCTGGAACAGAAGGGAGGAGCGAGCAGAGTAGTCTCTCCCGTTTTACTTAACAGATCTTACATACATCCCCTTGAAAAAGCTTGAAAATGTGAAACGTGGCTCCACGTTGGGGATAAAGACAGAGAGCCTGTTGTTTTAGATCACTATGCACTAATCACGGGAGCTCTGGAGGCACTGCAGACCGAGCACTCGCCGATAAACAGCTAAGATAAGTGTCATCAGTATAACACCTTTGTTTTCCCGGCAGGGAATGTTCAATGCTGTGAGAATCGGAAGGCAGGGAGGGTGTGTGCCATGATGTGAGACTGCTGCAGTTCCAATCCAGAGACATTTGGTTTAAAGGACACTACAGCACTACTGAGCACTGCAATTTAAAAATAACAAAAAAAAGTTTTTTAGCTGGGTTATATATTGTTTAGTCTGGTGGAATTGTTGGAAACTGATTAAAGGTACACTAGTGAGGGATAGGATAACAGAAATTGTGGATCGTAAGTTTTTCAATTCCAGGGGACCTGGATCTGATGTGCGTAAATCAATGACTTTAGTCAGATTGAAGGGGGGCAGACAAAAAAATGTCAGGAAGTATTTTTTCACGGAGAGAGTGGTGGATACTTGGAATGCCCTCCTGCGGGAGGTGGTGGAGAGGAAAACGGTAACGGAATTCAAACATGCTTGGGATAAACATAAAGGAATCCTGTTCAGAAGAAATAGATCCTCAGGAGCTTAGCTGAGATTGGGTGCCAGAGCCAGTGGTGGGAGGCAGGGATAGTGCCAGGCAGACTTATACGGTCTGTGAGGCGGGGATAGTGCTGGGCAGACTTGTATGGTCTGTGCTCTGAAAATGACACTTACAAATCAAGGTAAGATATGCACAAAAAGTAGCACATATGAGTTTGTCTTGTTGGGCAGACTGGATGGACCCGTGCAGGTCTTTTTCTGCCGTCATCTACTATGTTACTTTTGGATTTGCTACTTTCAAACTATTTGATCATTAGTTTCAATTGAACACAGCAACCACCATACTTTCGTTTTGATTAAAATATTGCTCTGTTTTCACAAAGGAATAGTTTAAAGTACTCCCCAGGCATGCAGAAGTGGAATGATATGAAAATACTACATATTACTACTACTACTTAACATTTCTAGAGCACTACTAGGGTTACGCAGCGCTGTACAAATTAACAAAAAGGACAGTCACTGCTCAATGGAGCTTACAATCTAAAGGTTGAAATGTCAAGTTGGGGCAGTCTAGGTTTCCTGAATAGAGGTATAGTGGTTAGGTGCCAAAGGTGACATTGAAGAGGTGGGCTTTGAGCAAGGATCTGAAGATGGGCAGGGAAGGGGCCTGGCGTATGGGCTCAGGGAGTTTATTCCAAGCATGGGGTGGGGTGGGGTGAGGCGAGGCAGAAAGGGCGGAGCCTGGAGTTGGTGGAGAAGGGTACTGAAAGGAGTGATTTGTCTTGAGAGCGGAGGTTACGGGTAGGAACTTAAGGGGAGATGAGGGTAGAGAGGTGGGGGGGGGGGGCTGCAGATTGGGTGCATTTGTAGGTGTGCAGGAGAAGCTTGACCTGTATGCCGTACCTGACCGGAAGCCAGTGAAGTGACTTGAGGAGAGGGATGATATGAGTATATCGGTCCAGGCGGAAGATAAGACGTGCAGCAGAGTTCTGAACGGACTGAAGAGGGGATAGATGGTTAAGTGGGAGGCCAGTGAGGAGTAGGTTGCAGTAATCAAGGCGAGAGGTAATGAGAGAGTGGATGAGAGTTCGGGTGGTATGCTCAGAGAGGAAAGGGCGAATACCTTTGGAGAAAACCGTCACCGCTCCGACTCCCTCTCAAAGGATACTGAATCTGTCCGGAAAGGGGTCAGTGGGCACCCAGAAGAAACCAGATCGTCGAAGAAACTCATGTGGAAGTCCTATACAACGTTACACACGTCTCCAATGTACACCACCATTGTAACCTACTACCAAGAAAATTTCAGCCACGGCACTGTCCAGCGAACACCCACATGCTCTCGGACAGCGAGACAGAAGAAAGGGGGACTCTGAAAACTTGTTTATCAAGGGGAAATGGCCCCTATAAGCCAGTCCCACCTTCCAATCAGAGGGGACACACTCGGCGATACCACCCAGGTGCGTGACTCCCTCCTATACCCATTCACCATAAGAAATAATTACCACCGCCAAGCCTCCTTTTCCAGTTACCTGAATATCCAGCCGGAGCCGCTATGATTCCCTCTTCCTTCGTGTGCTGCCCACTGGAAGCCGCCATCTTTGGTACTAGGGAAGTGACGTCAACACGTGTGCGCGAACTTCGCGAAGCCTACTGGGGTCTATACTTTCCTGATTCCTCTAGCCCGCAAGGAACCTCCTCCTGGTCATGGAATTAGTGACGCATTGAGCGTAAGGCGGCGTAACAGGTCGTCGTGAATGTGATTGTGTGTATTGGCTGCCGCGCGCTTTGGCGGAGGGTCTGTCGTGCGAGCGAGATGAGGTTTTTTTTATTACTTCGCAGGTTCCTCGCTGAGGAAGCTTTATTTTTTCAGCTGGAGGGATCCAGTCTGATATGTTCAAATTTCAGATCTCCAAACAAAATTCTAGGCTAGGAGCACGGGTCCATCTTGGCGGAGGCTAGAAGAGCTGCGGACAGATGGGGCCGTTGTCCGATACGTCCCTAATGTCCTGTGGATTGCTGCTTGCTGCGAGTGAGCTTCCATACTTACCGGACTCACTTCTTCACACCTAGTGATTGTCAATACTTTCCCAGGCTGTCTTGAATTCTGTCGGTTTGCCATGCAAAATAAGACTTAAAAAAATTCTTACATACTTTTCACCAAAGAAGCATACGAAATGTGCAATAACAATATCAAAATAACACAAGTATACAAAATACCAAGAAAAGTAAAACAAAAATAATATACACAAATAACAAATAAGCGCTAAAAATGTTATGGGTCCTTTTTAAGTTTTGCATTTACTACAAATTAAGAGCACACAATGTACAGTAAGCAAGTGTGGAGGGATCCATCTGCCCTGCATTTACTACCCAGGGCAGAGTTCCTACAGAGGCATCACATTATATGCACTGTCAGATAACATGGGAGTACTCAAGTACTAATTGCTGTGCTGGTGCACCTCCCCCCCCCCCCCCCCCCCCCCCCATTCAGTCCCCATGAAGAGATACCCCTTCACAATCCTGACTCCTCTTAATCACAATTCCTCCCCCAATCTTAACAACCTCACAGCCTTTAATAAACCATGTCCCCCCCCCCACCCAACCTATCCAGGGGGTAGCAATTGTGGTCTAATGGTCCCCAGCAGCACAGATCCTTTGCTGCTGTTGGCCAAATCAGTGCCATTGTAAGGGTGTGCCCTATGTTTCACCTTTGCAGACCTGAAGCCTGGGTAGGTCATGAACCATTTTCTGAGCTACCATGGATGCTACAGGACTTTCTGCAGCACTGGTTTCTGGCTGACATCATTCAAGGACATACTGTTTGTGTGGAACACCTTGTGCTGGCTCTCCTGTTCGGCCTGTGAGAAGTTTGGGGCAGAGCTGCTCACAGAGAAGATACAGAAATGAGGAATTCATGGTTAACTATCTTGTCAGCAAACCATCATGTACCAGCCCTGATAAAGAGTACCATCTGGACGACTCAGGGCCCCTTATCCAAAGTTGTATATCATCTGCGGGACAGGTGTATACAATACCTAATTGGTCCAAACAAAACAGCTGAGGACCAGGAGAGCAGAGTTGGATCAGGCTTTACTGAGAATTTTGGTTTGTAAAAGAATTCAGAAGAAGATCTGAAGGCGTAATGTTGCCCAACTTCTTCAAGCCAAGTACCCCGTAAGTCTAACGCATTTCAACTACATAGCCCCAACCACCGATCAGAGATTTTGAAATGGACATCTTATTAGTAAACAGTTAACTAACTTAGCAACATATATAACATGTACAGATCACTGGAAATGGCATACAAAACAAGATACAGTTATATTTCACTCCCATATAAACTATCTGGCCCCTTGACAAGTGATGGGTTCTTACAAAACAAGTAAAAATGAACAATGAGACTTACAGATGGGGCCTATTTATAAAGGAGAAAAGGAAGTTCTCCATTAAATCAGAGAGCTTCCCTATAATGACTAGTCAGATTCCTTGTTTCATTTTCCCAGAGAATAAAATACGAAACTTCATTGGTTACTAAGCTGCCTTTTTGGCTTTTCAAAGCAGTATGGGCAATTTCACCACTTTTGTGAAGAACTTCCATTTTTTTAAATAAATAGTCCCCAATGAACTAAGGCACTTTTCTATGCACATAACAAATGAAAACTAAAAATAAATAGCACATAGTAGCAATCCAGTTTAGGATGGGCTGGAGAGGGCTTCAACAGAGACTCCAGTAATTTGGAATGTGAGGGCAGTGCAAGGCAGACTTTTACGGTCTGTGTCCCGCCAATGATACGAGACATTCGGATAGGCTAAAGTGGGCTTTGATGGCAACTCCAATAGTTGGAACATAAGGACAGAGCCGGGCGGACTTCTACAGTCTATGTCCCAGAAACACCGAATAAAGACCATGATCAAGTATATAATCTCAAGCTAATTTCTGATTTAATCTTGAATTGATAATGTGACTGGTGAGCAGACTGGATGGACTGTTCATATCTTTATCTGCCGTTGCTTAGGGCCCTGCTTACTAAGGCGTGTTAGCGTTTTTAACGCACCTACAGTTAGCACACGCGCTAACCGTGTAGGCACCTATAGGGATATTAAAGGCACATACATGGTTAATGCATGTTAAAAACAGTAACGTGCCTATAACGTGGCTTAGTAAACAGGGCCTTTACTGTGTTACTATGTAATGACACAAGTGCAAACTGACTTCAGAATATACAAGGAATGCAACACAGCCACTTAAACACAAACCCCCAGATACTATATTTGGCGACTAAAGTTGCATGTACAACTGGATTAATGAGTCCATCAGCACCAATAATTGGCTGTTAACAACCAATTATTGGCATTAATTGGGAATTATAAACACAATGTATTCCATAATGCTGTTTGCGGAACTCCTATAGTGTGTAATTTCAAGGGGCCATGGCTGTTCCCAGAATTTAAAAACTTTCCGCAATTTGGTACAGTCCACTGTACTTACCCAAGTTGACTACTGCAACAGCATTTTCATTGGCTGTAAGGCCCAAATCCTGATTAAACTCCAGACCGCTGTTAATATGTGTTACAGCTAGAGGCCCCTCCACTGGAATAGTGGTGGGCTCTGCCATAGAGCCTAGGTTGCTAAGAAGCACTGACCAGGCCAGAAAATCTGATAATGGATTGCAACTGGGTGTTTGCTGAAGCAGGGCCTAGCTGACAAGCCTAATCAGGATCTGGTGTAACTTCCAAATACAGTTTTAAAGTTTAGATGAAGGATTAAATGACTTGAATAACTAAAAGTTAGGTCAAGCAATTGAATTTAAAATGGAGTCCTTTTCACAAGATGGATTCATGTCTTAACATTTGAAGATAGAAAAAGTTAAGTTGTTTATTACAAAGGATGTAGCAAGAGTTGAGAAATAGGTAGAAGGGGGAGATTTGGGCTTCCGATCTAGCTTGCGGTCAGTAACTGTAAGAAAAATAAGATTTGCATACTAAAATATACAGTATTAATGAGCAAAAAGGCTATTTAAGAAGTGTGAATCTGGGAGGAGTTTGGAGAATTCCCCAACTCTACCCAGAGGGCAGAACTACGGTCGGTTATCCTGAGACTTTGACTGATGAGCGTGCCTGATTGATATATCACTTTGGGTAAGAATAAATTCAATATAAACACCTATCTCCCTTGTCTGGATCTGTTTCTTGGCTACATACCTATTTCTCTTAATACACCTACACAGACATATTATTCTCTATAATATCCACATAAGCAAGTAAACTCCTACTCATTAGCACATCATGTGGGAGAGCAGATGCACAAAGATGCTTTTAGATGTCAGGAGTCAGAAAACAGAGGTCATGTTAAAGAGACTTATTCTGAGCCTTCTGGAACCCTCTCTTCACCCCCATGGACAAAGGTCCAGCGAGGGTCTAGATAGGGGCAATTAAAAACACCGCCCAGAACACGGCAGCCAGACTCATTTTTGGTAAATCACTATTTGAAAGCGCAACACATCTTCATGAAAAACTCCATTGGCTCCCTGTCAACGAACAAATAAACTTCAAAGTCCAAACACTGATTCACAAGATTATCTACGGAGAATCTCAAAGCTACATGACCAACCTAATTGACCTACCAGCTAGAAAGGATCAAAATCCTCTCGAACATATCTCAATCTACACCTTCCCAACTGCAAAGGTCTCAAGTACAAAACCCACTACGCATACAACTTCTCCGTTATAGGCAGCCAACTCTGGAATGCCTTACAAAGACCCATTCGAACAGTTAGCGACCATCTACCCTTCCGGAAGTTGCTAAAAACTTACCTCTTCAAACAAGCTTACCCAAATGACCAGACTTAACCTATGAACCCACTCTACACCACTCCTACCTCTTCTACCCCTACGTCCCCTGCCCATTTCACCTATCTCAACCTATTTCCTAACAACCACATCATACCTCTACTATTGCTACAGCTGTGTTCTTTCTGTGATATTATGTAATTCCATACTATGTAAGCCGCGCTGAGCCTGCTACCGAACGGGAAAGAGCGGGGTATAAATGCAACAAATAAAATAAGAGTTGCCATACTGGGTCAGACCAGTGGTCCATCTAGCCCAGTATCCTATTTTCCAAACAGTGGCCAAGCCACTCATCCCATGGTTTTCAGTATCATCTTTACGCTGATGACTCCCATATCTACCTCTCCACACCAGAAATCTCTGCCGAAATCCAGGCCAGAGTATCAGCCTGCCTGTCTGACATTGCTGCCTGGATGTCTCAGCGACATCTGAAACTAAACATGACCAAGACTGAGCTTCTCATCTTTCCCCCTAAACCAACCTCTCCTCCTCCCCCATTCTCTATTTCTGTGGATAACACTCATCCTTCCTGTCTCATCAGCTCGTAACCTTGGGGTCATTTTCAACTCATCCCTCTCCTTCTCTGCACATATTCAACAGACTGCTAAAACCTGTCGTTTCTTTCTCTATAATATTAGCAAAATTCGCCCTTTCCTTTCTGAGCACACTACCAGAACCCTCATCCATACTCTTATCACCTCTCGCTTAGACTATTGCAACTTGCTTCTCACAGGTCTCCCACTTAGCCATCTCTCTCCTCTTCAATCTGTTCAAAAGTCTGCATGACTAATATTCCGCCAGTGTCGTTATGCTCATATTAGCCCTCTCCTCAAGTCACTTTACTGGCTTCCTATCCGTTTCCGCAAACAGTTCAAACTCCTCTTATTGACCTATAAGTGCATTCACTCTGCAGCTCCTCAGTACCTCTCCACTCTCATCTCTCCCTACATTCCTCCCCGGGAACTCCGTTCACTGGGTAAATCTCTTTTATCTGCACTCTTTATTTTCAAGTGTACAGCGCTGCGTACGTCTAGTAGTGCTTTAGAAATGATAAGTAGAGTAGTAATTAACAAGTACCTGGCAGAAACTCAAATTGTGGCAACATTCCATAGTAGACTATGGACTTTTCCTCCAGGAATTTGTCCAAACCTTTTTAAAACTCAGATACCTCTTTAGCCTTTCCTCATATGAGAGGAGTTCCATCCCCTTTATCATTTTGGTCGCTCTTCTTTGAATCTGTTCTAATTCCGCTATATCTTTCTGAGGAATGGATCCTCAGAAGCTTAGCGGAGATTGGGTGGCAGAGCCAGTGGTGGGAGGCGGGGCTAGTGGTTGGGAGGTGGGGATAATGCTGGGCAGACTTCTACGGTCTGTGCCCTGAAATGGCAGATACAAATCAAGGTCAGGTATACACATAAAGTAGCACATATGAGTTTATCTTGTGGGCAGATTGGATGGACCGTACAAGTCTTTCTCTGCTGTCATCTACTATGTTACTATGCATCTTTTTTGAGATACAGCAACCAGAACTGAATGCAATACTCAAGGTGTGGATGCACCATGGAGCAATGCAAAGGCATTATAGCATTTTCAGTCTTATTCACCTTCCCTTTCGTAATAATTCCTAGAATCCTGTTTGCTTTTTTGGCCGCCGCACACTGAGCAGATTTCAGTGTATTATCTACAACGACACCTTGGTCTTTTTTTTTAGTGCTGACCCACAAAGTGGACCCTAGCATCAGGTAAGTATGATTCAGATTATTCTTTCCAATGTGCATTACCTTGCATTTGTCCACATTAAATTTCATCTGCCATTTAGATGCCCAGTCTTCCTGCAATATTTCACAGTCTGCACGTGTTTTATCAACCATCAATCGTTTTGTATCATCTGCAAATTTAATCACCTCACTCGTTGTTAAATATGTTAAATAGCACCAGTCCCAGTACATATCCTTGCAGCACTCCACTGTTCATCCTCCTCCATTGAGAGAAATAACCATTTAACCCTACGCTCTGTTTTTTGTCCAATAACCAATTCCTAAACCACACCAGAACCTTGCCTCCTATCCAAAGACTCTAATTTTCTCAGGAGTCTCTCATGAGGAACTTTATGAAAAGCTTTCTGAAAATCTAGATACACTACATCAACCGTTTATTCACGCCTTCAAAGAAATGAAGCAAATTGGTGAGACAAGACTTCCCTCAGCTGAACCCATGCGGACTCTGTCCCATTAAACCATGTTTGTCTATGTGTTTTGTAATTTTATTCTTTATAATAGTTTCCACTATTTTGCCCAGCACCGATGTCAGGCTTACCAGTCTGTAATTTCCCAGATCACCCCTGGAACCCTTTTTAAAAATCGGCGTCACATTGGCCACCCTCCAATCTTCAGGTACTATGGACAATTTTAATGACAGGTTACATATTACTAACAGCAGTTCAGCAATTTCATACTTGAGTTCTTTGAGTACCCTTGGATGTATGCCATCCGGTCCAGGTGATTTACTATTCTTTAATTTGTCACTTTGGCTCAGTACATCTTCCAGGTTCACTGAGATTTCTTTCAGTTCCTCTGCATCATCACCCTTGAAAACAATTTACGTGCATTGCTACAGAATAGACTTGATCGGCACCTAACTTAGGTGCCAGTGTTTACATCTGCTTTCAGCAGGCATAATTGCCGGCACCAAAAGTTAGGTATCTTTTATGTTGTGATAAAGTCACATCCAGGATAGTTGGGTTAAGGCAGTGTCAGTTTGAAATACAAGTCTCAGAAGGCATTGCAGGCAATGAGCCAGGGGGTGAGATGAAGAACCCGGACTGGACTCCTAGCTGCAATAGGGGAAGATATGGGTGTAAGCTGGCAGGACGTGTAGATTGGCTGCCACTAGGGGGAAAGAGAGATAGGAAACCCTGTGTGCAGGAGCTCATCATTAGTCTAATGCTCAACTCAGCTGGTATGGGTGTGGGGGAAGCTAATGGAAGGAGAATGATTGGTTGTGAGAGCAGAAGCCAGGGATTGATTAGGCAGGTGGGAAGGCGTCCCAGGGGGAGAAGCAGTTGCAGGCTGAAAACCCTTGGGTAAGAGAGGCCCCTAAAGTATTGAAGCAGGCTGAAATCCCTTGGGTGTGAGGAAGTCCCAAAAGTATTTGCAGGCTGAAAATCCTTGGGTAAGGGAGGTCCCTAAAGTATTGAACTCTCCTGAAGGTAAAGAGAGTAGAAGGTAGAAACTGCTGCTTTGTGATTTAACTGTGATGATGAATTGAATGAACTGCTTCTATTTGGAATTGAACTACTATTTATTATGTACTTGATAAAGAGCCCTGACTGTGAGCCTGTATTGAATCCTGATATGTGCTGATAGCCTACTGCTTAAAGGGGACTATTTGCCACACACTTTCAGGTGGCTTATATGTGCTTAAGATTGAAGGTGAATCCTGCTGTTGGAACTGTGTATCAGGTCTACTAGAAACCTGCATGGAATAAAGTCTTTAAGATTGAAGTTGCGGGTGGACATTTATTTCTTGACTATACCAGGAGCCTGTGGCTGGAGGAGATTGTTCTATCCTTGGCCTGCACCTAGAGGTACCTGGTTACAATGTGCTTAGCACTATTATATAAAAGGCATGGATCCTTTATAGAATAGCTCTCAGTGCTTAAATGTTTCACTGATGATTTTGTATGGAATCTAGTCCAAAGTGTGACATGATACCTCTTTTAGCATTCTGTGCTTAGAAAATCAGCACAGTTAGCATATTATGTTATATTTCATGCTCATGTTTAAACACTAACTTTGACAGATGTACATTCCAGAAACTGACATAACCAAAACCAAGAGGAGCTCAGAAGCCCCAACATATTATTTTTCACCTCCAAAGCAACAAGAAGAGGAGCAAGAGAGGCTCAATAGCTCCATCATATCACCTCTCAGTGGGAGGTTATAGGTTGGGGCTGCCTCTTCCTGTTTGTCTGAGGCTGGTGGGCTTTTAGGGCTTTCACCCCTAGAGAGCCAGGATGAGGGGTTTAGCAGGCCTAATATATCACCTTCTAATTCCAGAGCAATAACAAGAGGAGCTCAACAGCTCCATCATGTCACTTCTCAGTGGGACGTGATAGGTTGAGGCTGCTGTTCTCTGAGTCTAGGAGGATCCTCCCCTCCACAGGCATAGCAAGAAGGCAGGGCCATAGCTATGTGTGGCCACACAAGGGAAGCCAGGGAGCCAAAATTGAACCCCACCCATTGGCTTCCCTTGTTGACATCATGCAAGAGGATGGGGGGGGGGGAGTACATGGGGGCATATCGCAGAGTGCATTTTCAGCTTGCGACACTCCTGTAAGAAGGGCTCAGCGGCCCCAACATATCACCCCACAGAGCAACAAGACAAGCTCAATGGCTCCACATATCACCTTCCAACCCCAAAGAAAATCCAAGAGGAGCTCAGCTTCCCCAATATATCACTTCTCACCCCAAAAGAAGCTCAGTGGCTCCATCAAATTACCTCAGAGTGGGAGGTTACAGGTAGGGGCTGCTAATCCTCTCTTGCTGTTTGTTTGAGACTGGGAGGCTTCCACCCCTAGAGAAAACCGGATGAAGGGCTCAGCAGGTCCAGCATATCACCTTCTAACCCCAGAGAAACGTCAACAGGAGCTTAATAGCTGCAACATATCAGATCGCCACCCCAGAGAAATAAGAAGAGTGCAACAGCTTCATCATATGACCTCTCAATGGAAAGTGATATGTTGTGGCAACAAAGCCCACCTTACTGTTTCTCTGAAGTTGGGAGGATCCCCCCTCCCTGAGACATAGCAAGGGGCCCCAGGATATCAACTACCACCCTCAAAGACGCAACAAGAGGAGCAGCTCCATTCACCTGACACCTACATACCTCTCACACACACTCCTTTCTGCCCCCACCTTCTCCATTGTTTTTTAATTTCTTTCAACTCCACACCCTTGAGATATCTACCCTCCTGTCATTTTTGTACAATGCACATCCATTCCCTTTCTTTTCCCATCCTGCCCCTTCCCAGCTTGCTACTCCAAAATCTCCCCTCTATATTCCACCCCTTCCTCTCCCCACCACCATCACTTCTTTCTTGTGCCCACTCACCCCAACCCCACAATACATTTCTTTTGTTGCTTACCCAGTGCTGAGGTAGACGAAGAACTGGAATTAAGGCTGCAGCCCAGATGGAATTGGGTCTCATAAGAGCATAAGCGTTGCCATACTGAGACAGAACGAAGGTCCATCAAGCCCAGTATCCTGTTTCAACAGTGGCCAATCTAGGTCACAAGGACCTGGCAAGATCCCATAAGAATAAAACAGATTTTATGCTGCTTATCCTAGAAATAAGCAGTGGATTTTCCTAAGACCATCTTAATAATGGCTTATGGTCTTTTCTTTTAGGAACACCTGAACACCCAAATCCCGCCTCCAACACGCTTTTTTGTTGTGAGGGGGAAGCACAGAGGTAGTGGCAGGCTGGAATTCAGGAGACATCAGATAAAGATGGCTTTCTTGCGGTGGAGGGGGGGGGGGGGGCTGCCCAGAGAACTATGGCTTTCCCACAATGAGAAGGCCAGTACAGAAGCAGTGGCAGGCAGAAATTCAGGAAAGGCCAGAGAAAGATGGCTTTCCTGTGGTGGAGACGGAGGGGGGGGGGGCTGGCAGAGCTCAGAGCTGTCTTTGGGCAGTGGCTGGCACAATTGCATGGCCGCAGTTAAAGGGAGCCCAGAGGGATATGGCTTTCTGGTGGTGGTGGGAGGGGGGCAGCACAGATCTGTTCTATTTGAAGAGTCTCAGAGCCCAGACATTGATGTGGCTTTCCAGTGGTGGTGGGGGTGGGGGGGGACCGGTACAATGCTTGACTCCCACAGAGGTTCAGAAGTGCCCAGAGATGGCTTTCCAGCTGATAGCTCAGCTTGGGCAGTGACAGGCCCAATTGCACAACCGATGTTCAGGGGAGCTCAGGGGCAGTTTATGCAGTATAGAGGTTGACTCTGGTAATATCAACCCCTATTGTACGGCCAAGGTTCGGAGGATCTCAGAAAAGATGCGGCATTCATGGCTCGGGGCACACTTTCCAGAAGCTACAGGATCATGCTGCGCTGTTCCTATGTATGTGCCTTTTGTAGCGTCTGCACCTGCTCCAGTTCAATTGCTGTGCCTGAAACACTGTGCAAATGGAGGGGGGGGGGGTGGAGGGAGCGATTCACCTTTTTTTTTTCTTGCCTGGAGCTGCACAACGCATACGCCCTGGGGATATGTCTACTTGTACCACATGTTGGGAAACTGTGGCATACACAGCTGTCTGAGGCGATTGGTTGGTAATAGAGAATGACTAAGAGCTGAACCTCACAGTAAAAACTGCTTGTAGTCACAGAAAAGACTTTCCAGAAGCTGAGAATTTATGGCTAGAGAGTCTGAGAGAGTCTAGCATTTTGTACCAAATGGAACATTATCTGGCTTATACCTGAAAACATCCAGCTGTCACTGGCCTGGCTTGTTGTTGCAAATACAGCTCGAGCTACAGGAAGATCCTTCCTATTCCAAGTGGAAGCTGCCTCCAAAGATGCTGCCAGCCACAAGAGATGAAGAGAAGGGTTCCTTAGCATCAGCAGCAGATGAATCCAGAGACTTTTGGATTGTGACCATCTACCAGCAGGTGGAGATAGAGAGCACTGAACTGCACTGCCTTATAGGACAGAATGCTCCCTGGTCACTCAGTATTCTCTATCTCCAGCAGTTGGATGAATGGTCTCTCACAAGCTCCTGGTCTCATCTGTTGGTGGCTCCTGTTCTGGGTCTCCCAGTTCAGTAGAGTTTAGGGGTGTCCAGCTGAGTAGTGCTGGCTTTTGGGGGTACACCTGGTCAACCTGGGTCCCTCCCCCATCTCCTCCCCTTTCTGGTCTGTCCTTCATTCTCTTTCCTCAGAGTTAAAAAAAAAAAAAAAAGGGAGGAACAGTGACTTTTCAACAGCCTTTGCTTTAGCTATGGCTGTTTCTTGGAGAGGGTGAGACTACTGCTTAGGGCAGCTGGGTGATTCAGCAGCCTCCATTGTTCTGCCACAAGTTTCCAAACACTGACCTGCAAGGACACCAGATTCAACCTCCTCAGCACTGGGATGAGTGTTGCAATAGTTTGAGCTGCTACTTAAGTTTGAGGCTTTTTTTCTCCATTGTGTTAATTAATTGGGATTTATTACCAACCTTTATGAAGAGATTCATCCACGGCAATGTACATTGTCAGAGGTTAACAGATCTTGTGTAAGTGGGAAGAGTTTCACACGAGGCGCAGGATTCACTGGGATCCATATAGCAATGGAATTTTTCTTGCGTTTTGGCATTTTAGTCTGCTGCACCCATTGTGATTTAGAGTTATATATAGAACCTCCTTCTTTTTGGCATTAGAGAAATAAGTGTAATTTGTTGATGTGGGAATTGCAAATGACAAAATTAACATTTAAGAAGAATTTTGTGCGTATCTGGGATCCATATATAAATGATTTATTACCCAAAGCTAGTAGCTATTCCTCTAATTCTATTTAATGTGCCACAAGTTAGTAATGGTGTGGAGGAGTAGCATAATGGCTAGAGCACCAGGCTTGACATCCAGGGCTGCCTGGTTCAACTCAGAAGCGGAGCCAGGATGAGGCAGGTTGATGGTGTGGGGGGAGCGAGAGCGGACTTCCGCCGGCGCACATTTTCAGTGCAACAGGATGAAACAAAATAGGCGCTGGCAGAACTCCGTTTGGGGGAGCGGCCACTCCCCTGGCACCCCACCTATCTACGCCACTGGTTCAACTCACATTGCTGCTCCTTTTAATCTTGGGCACGTCATTTAACCCTTCATTATCTCAGGTACAACAATTAGATTGTGAGCCTTCCAGGGACAGGGAAATACTTAGTGAATCTGAATGTAACTCACCTTGAGCTTCTACTGAAATGAACAAATCCAGATTCATAAAAAATAAATCCAAATTAATTAATAAATAACTTAGGTTCCTAACTACACTTAGGCTGTATTCTGTAAGTGAGCGCCTAAGTGCTTTAGTACCTAACTGCAAAGGAGGTGTGCATGTGGGTGAGGCATGGGCAGGTAACATGTTCAGCACCAAACTTGTAGAGTACTGTAAGTTGCGCACTGAGGGACCCTTTTACAAAGGCTTGCTGAAAAATGGCCTGCAGTAGTGTAGACGCGTGTTTTGGGCGTGCAACGAATCATTTTTCAGCACACCTGTAAAAAATGCCTTTTCAGAATTTTTGCTGAAAATGGACATGTGGCAAAATGAATATTGCCGTGTGTCCATTTTGGGTCTGAGACCTTACCGCCAGCCATTGACCTAATGATAAAGTCTCACACGGTAATCGGTCGGTAATGACCTGCCTGCGTCAAATGCCACTTGGCGCGTGTCCAATACATGCGTCCAAAAATAAAAATTATTTTTCAGACGCATATCGGATGCGCGCCAAACATGAAATTATCACAAGAGCCACACGGTAGCCAGGCGGTAACTCAATTTTGGCGCACATTGGGCACACATAGACACTTACACGGCTTAGTAAAAGGGCCCCTTTGGTGCCAACATATTGGCACTAACATCTACACCTGCTTTTTGTATGTTGTGTGGTGTCTAAATGTTGACACTCAAATGCGAACTGACTCTATTTATATCCTTTTTCTAAATAAATCTCTTAATATGCTCTTCCCATATTGTAATAATTAACATAGTTGCAGGCCACTTCTGTTTTACTTATATATTATTTATATTTTATACTTGAAGTATGGTCTTTGAGATATTAATGCATCTGTTACATAGGCGCCCGGTATAAGAGGCTTGGGGAGGCTAAGCCTCCACAGCCACAAGTTCTCAACAAACAGCAGCAGGATCAGCGTTTCTCATTCTCTGTCTTTATTCTTCTACTCCTCCAGACCAGTCCTCTCTCTTCTTTGCAGCGCTGCCTGCGCCCCACGGTTTCTCCTCTTTCCCTCCCCCATGCGACGTCACTTCAGGGCTGGGCTGCTGGCATGATCGAGTCCTGCTGAGTGCTCCCGCCTTAGCGGTACTGTAGCAAGTCGCAATCGTCGATTCCATTAGCACTGTATTCTCATCATCTGCTTCAGCACCTCAGCCAGTCAGCCTTCCCTACGAGGGCTCCCGTCATTGATGCAACTTCCTGTTCCACAAAGGTGGGAACGCGCAGGCGGGATCTGTCACCGAGTAGGGAAGGCTGGCTAAGAAGAGTGGCTGTCTGAGGTGTTCCTTCCCAGAGTAGACGGGGGTCCATGATGGTAGACCTACTCACATTTGTAGAAAAGGAAATTGTGGCACGCACGTTGGATTTCAGGAGAGGTAGGTGCTGACTCTGGGGCAGGTTTTAAGTCAAAATAAAAAATATTTTCTTTCATGCAGATCTCTTTTGTTTAAACATAACTAAATGGGCTATAAGCCCCTAATGCAGTCCATTGGTTTTCTTATATTTTGTTTGTGATGACTTATACTGTGCCAAAATTGAAATTTGAAAACTCTTATCTCTATTTGGTTGTTAATAAAAGGAGCTCATTGTGAATATTATCCACCCTAAAAGGATGTTTTGTAGCTGTACATGAGAATTATGATATGATCCCTTGTTTCATATTGTTGACAGTCTGTGATGTTGTCCATATGGGTGGTATATTGGTGTATTAGGGTCTGCCCAGTGTAATATGTATATTACAATAAGGTTATGAGTGTTGTGCATAGTGTTTTGCAGTTGAGGGGTTGTTGGCCTTATTGAGGTGACAAACATTAATATTTTAATTTAATTTTAGTTTGTCATAACACCAGACATGGTTTGGTTTTAGAATATTTTGGAGGATCTGGTGTTGAATTGTTCCATAGATGTGTATGTGGTTTTGTGTTGGTTAAGTGCTTGAAATAATTGAGTTTAAAATATGTTATGTCATTTATGATATATAAATCCATTTTTACACACACATAGAAGCATTACTTTTCAATAACCAGCAGCCCTTCCTTGGGACTCAGTCTGTTCTTCACCATGACAAATTTATATACCGAATACACTGCAAGAAAACTTTCACTTGCTAACCTTCAATCTCACTAATTAGAGTGGTACGTATAACTTTTTACATTTGGGATGGGACACCCTTCGCTCCCCTAGAGTAGATTTATGGTGATGCACAAGTAAATAAGGTAATTATGGATGTAAGCCCCACCCATGGCCCCACCCTCTTTAGTCTCCCCAAACAGTTGGGCCACTGACTGCCTATGATCTGTTATGTGAAACCATGGATGTTGATTTATTATTCTCTTTTTACATATAGTTGGGTATAATGACCCCTGAGGCAGGCAGCTGCGTCCACTGAATCATGGCCTATGTCAGGTCTTTTTGTTTTGGTGCTCTAATAAATCTGCTTTGAACTTCAACTCCCTGTTGGTTTGTCACTGTGTCATCCTCTATTCCTACTTTGGATTTCCACAGAGCAGTGATTCTCAAACCTGATCCTGGAGGCATCCCAGGGAGATTTGTATGCCCTGCCTCCTTGGTATGCAAATCTCATGAATATTCATTGTAGATATCCTGAAAACCTGACTGGCTAGGGTACCTCCAGGACCAGGTTTGGGAACCTCTGCCATAGGGTGTCTTCTTGCTTCTGCTGTGGACATTTATTGGATTCCAGGAGTTTGGAGCCCATGATTGGGATCACTCACCACATCCTCAACTCTATATTCTCATAAACCGGGACTGCTTACCTCACTCATGATGTTCTGACTACACTCCTTGCAGAGGTGTCTGCCATCATCAATGCCAGACCTCTGGCCCCATTGTCTTCTGACCCAGAGTCACCTTTGATCTTAACTCCAGCCACACTCCTAACATAAAAAGAAAGATGTGACCCCCAAACCCACCTGGAGACTTTTCTGCAGATGCCAATGGAGACAAATCCAAAGCCTTGTCAATACCTTCTAGAGCCACTGGAAGCCACCCTACAGACCCGCAGCAAGTTGCAGACTAGTAAAGTGAACATCCATGAAGGTGACCTTGTCTTACTCAAGGATAATCAAATCCAACACAATGATTGGCCACCTGGCATTGGTCACCAAAACCATCCGCAGTGACGATGGGAATGTCCAGAAGGTTGAAGTCAGAACTGTGAAACAAGGAACAGCAAAGCACTTCTACAGATCCATCACCAAGATTGTGCTCCTTGTAGAATGAGCATTATGAACCACCATCCAACCTCTCTCTCTTTTTATATTGTCTAGTGTTGTCTGTTTCTCATTTCAGCTCCTGCGTGATGAAAAAGATGACTCCTCAGACAATGGACAGACTGAATGTAAAATTCATTACTAGTGGTCAGTTCTCCTGCAAAGGCCTCCTCCCTTTCTCAACTGAGCTTGATTCCGCTACCTGCTGTCATTTCCTGATTATTTCTATTTTTGTTCTGATGGGTCAGCAGGGTATGACCTTTCTCTCCAATCAAGGACTGCCCTCTGCTACCTGGCTTCAGGCTCTGTCCCTATTGGATTATTTTGCCCCTGTGGTCTTGTGGGTGTGCTTCATGACCTCTCTGTCTCCACTAGCCAGACAGCCTCCATCTTGTCTCGGATTCACATATCCCTGCTACCTTGCAGTGAATCTGTCTTTTTACCTCTCACAAAATTGCACAAATCAGCATCCTATCCCTGAACTACTTTCAACTACCTGACAACTCCCTCACCTCTGCCATAAAGCTTCTTTCTCTTCACATTTTCATCTCTACCCACCAGTACAACTTTCAGAACTGCAAAGTCTCTTGCCCCGGGGCAATACTTCTAAGAATCTACTAACTCTGAGTAAATTAGCTACATTTATTCAGGGGATCTTTTATAAAGGCGCACTAGCATTTTTAGCACAAGCTAAACACTAGAGACACCCATAGGAAAATATGGCCATCTCTAGCATTTAGCACATGCTTATTTTTTAAAAATGGTAGTGCACCTTTGTAAAAGGACCCCTCAATAAAGTAAATTTCAGAAAAGAAAGAGACTTCTGGTGTGTGCTGATATGTGGAGGTTATACTTGGATATTAAAGCTTTAAGGATATTACGCTTTAAGAGGCCTTGACACAAGCTGTCCCCTCTTATCTCACCCACCCCTCTGATCAAGGAGGGCCAGCTACTGAGAACAAAATAACAGGAATTTTGTGGAATTGAAAAGATACAATCCAACTAATAGAACTGGTTCTATGGTATCTAAAAAATCCCATGTCCTGTGAGGTCCTAATACACTGGGGTCATGGACTGCTATTATCTTCTTTTGATACTTGTTTTAGATCACTATGAGGCCCTTTTACTAAGCAGCAGTAAGCCCACCGTGGGCTTGCCACGCGGCAATCCAGAACTACTGCTGGCTCTACATGGTGCTGATGGTAGCTCCTTCCCCAGTGCACGCCATTTCCACTACCTCAATGTGTGGTGGTGAGTGCTCCCCCTGAAATGACCAAGTGGCAAGTGTGAACATACCGCACGGCCATTTCAGTTTTGGCCATGTTACCCGCTGTGGTAAAATGGGCCCTAGCATGTGGCAAAAATGGCCGCTGGAACTAGTGCAGAGTCCCTTTTACTGCAGCTTAGTAAAAGGGCCCATATACTTAAGAATGGTAACATTGGAAAATGGTCACATGCAAACCCATGAGAAGTTAATTTTAAGAGAACACTTTGCCCATCTGTTACTGTTTTTACAGAATCTGGTGTCAAACATTATCTGCTTAAGAGGACAAGTCCCCGTTTCTTAGTTAAAATAGTTAACCATGGTCTCTCCCCCCAAAATTCCCTTCCTCTAATGCATTTTAGTAAAGACTAAAGGGGGAGATTCACAAAGCGTACTGTGCTTGCAACGTTTGCTTTAGGCCAGTTGGAGCCGGTCTAAGGCAAACATGATTTAGCATCTAATGCACAAAGGGGTTCTTCATGGCTTTAACCATTTGCCATAGCAGCTACCGATAATCCAATGCAAATATATTACGAGCTTATCAGTATTAAAATGAACATTCCGTGAGTTGCACAGAAAGGAGCATTTACCTTTAATGTGCAAAATTTTCTGGCAGGTCAGGAGCTGTCCTTGTGTGACCAGTCCCTCTATCTACCCTTTTCCCAGGGTTTTCTTTCTCTTCCCCTCTTCACATCTCAGCTCTAACCTGGGATACACAGCTTTGAAGGGGGGGAATATTTTGGATATGATTTGGGAGGAAATCATCAGCAATTGTGTCTGTAGCGGAAAATGGGAAATCGGCCATAGCACGGTGTGTGTACACACCCCTATCTTTATCCTAGGCCTGGGACTCTAAACAAAGAGCACTTCACAGACCAGGAGGCAGTGGATTACCCCCGCCAGTCCATATAGCACACAGCTGCTGTCCGAGAGGAGCCCTCCTCATGTCTGATAGCCACACTGGCAACTCTGGAGCTGATCCCTGCCCTGTCCAGTTCCCTTCTCTCCTTCAGCCTCCTGATCACCCCCCCCCTCCCACAAACACACACACACTGGCTTAGCCACAAGCAGAAAGTGAACTCCCGCATTTGGTACAGGCAGGATCTGAGCCCATCACCAGCAGAACAGGCAGCAGCAATTCCCAGGCATGCGTAGAACATGGACACTTACCTAGAGACTGTTCACATGCGCTAAGCACTTTCCCTCGCAGAATTTCCATGCATCTAATATGTATGTGATTCCCATTGTGCATCGGTCACTGTTTACAAATCGGTATGTACAACCGCAGATGCTGTATTTAACGGCGACCTTTGAGCATCGGGGCCTACAGACGGTGCTCCTTTTTAAAATCAAATACCAGCAATTTAAGCCTCAATAGTCAGGTGTTATAAGTAGCAAAATCCGGTGCTTATTTCAACACATTACTCTACAAGATACTTTTATTCTAATGATAAACCTTCACAGAATTATCCTGTTGATTATGGAAACTCTTCTGGACTGATTTGCTGAAATAAACATTGGACTTTTGCTAGTTAGTACATTTTGTAACTTTCAATTTCTCCTTTTTGCTCTTTTATGTAGGCAGCTGTGATGTCCGTAAACTTTTTTAACTTGTACTGATGTCACATCTCATTTCAAGACTCCACAAAAATGGCTGCTGTCTTAATGCAGTTTTAGGGCTTGAATGTACACACACCATAAGACTGAGACTGACCAAGTCTGAAAGAGATTTTGAGCTATCACTAGATACAGGGCATTTTAAAAATGGACAATATAGAGCCATTTCCTGCACTCATCATCAGAAAATGTCGTACAATATAGATGTAGTTATTTGAATCAGGAAATTGCATACTGCTTTTATCTAGCCACTCTCCCAGTTTCTATATTAAAAGCATCACAATATAAGGAGGGGAGGGGGAGAGAAGGGAGACGCTAGGGATAGTTGCAAGTAGCCTTGTACACTTCAGATCCTTGCCTGAAGCCTAGAAATTTAGCACAAATTTATGTTGACTCTACTGGATGAGCAAATCTTGGACTGCATCTGCAAAAGATAGGAGAATAGCTAGAAGCCGAGAACTAGAATGACGTCAATTTTAAAAGACTTGTGAATGCACCTATTCATATGTTGGATATAAACAGCTGGATATAAACAGTTGGATATAAACAGAGAGGATTATTCCTAAAGTAGTGAATAATGCAAGAACCTGTATTCCTGCTTTTCAAGGGTTAAAAAAAAAAACCCCCAGGAGTAGTTTAGCCTCTTACTTATGACATGAAATCAGTTTGTATATCTACATGTAGTAGATACACTACAATTGGCATATAGTATCCAGTTTCCAAATGAAAGGGAATCATTTTGCTTTGTAATTAAACCGTCTTGCTTTTTACCTTTAGTTTGTTTTTCTTAACAATATATCTACTGAGTGCCCTCCCTAGCAGGGACATTCTCAGATAGCTGCAGTTGCATTACCAGAGTTACTGGCAACCAGTGGAGTAGCCACAGGTGGGCCTGGGTGGGCCAGGGCCCATCCACTTAGGGCTCAGGCCCACCCAACAGTAGCACATGTTTAGCGGTAGCTGGTGGAGATCCCAAGCTCTACCAGCTGAAGACTTCCCCGATGGTAATGACAACACTACTCTCCACGATACTGGCACCTGCGCACGTTCAGTTTTCAGCTCATGCCTGCTGCAGACTGCCAAGGTGGAAAGAAGCATTTTCCTGCCAGCTGAGATATCTTTTGATGGTGGGGGGGGGGGGGGGGGGGGGGAATATTTGGTGACCACCCACTTTTTGCCTGGGCCCACCCAAAATCTGTTGTCTGGCTACGCCCCTGCTGGCAACACCCCATAAATGCTCCAGCAGTATGAGAAACAGGAGCAGATAAAAAAGTGCAAAAACAGAGATACTGATTATACTGAATCCCCCCCCCCCCCACCCAGAAATCAGAATACCATCAAACAGACCATCACAAAATAGCAGGGCAGTTTTTCAAACTCCTGTAAACCCAGCTATTCCAGGCTGCTACATGAGCACAAATACTTCAACACAAGTTCGAAGGGAGAGCATTTTCTGCTGGTTGTTGCCTTTTAGCAATTTTAAAAATTGATGTGACTGCTAGTGAACCCCGGATGCAGGTCTTTGATCGAAATGCCATTATTTCAAGTGGGAATCGGGTGATTTATTCTTACCTGTTAGCACACAGTGCAGGTAGCATAACCAACGATAAGTGGTTGCTGTTTTGACATTTTTGCTACTTTATGTATTTTGTATTTAATAAAAAGTAGAAATTTAATAAAATGTAGAAAAATGAATTAGAGAGACAACTTGGCAAATGATTGACACTATAACATAAACTGTGCCCTGGAATAGCTGAGCACTTTAAAAGGTCTTATAGCTTTTTCTTACCTATGTCTGATGCCATCATGCCTTTTATATTTTTTAAGTTGCATACTATAAATTTGTTGTAGTTTTTTTTTTTGAGGATGTTACACTTTTTGCATTTCTTCCCATTTTCTTTCCAGAAACACAAATAGTGGCAACATTCCATGCTACCAATCACAGGGCAAGAAGTAGCTTCCCCATGTCTGTCTCAATAGCAAACTATGGACTTTTCCTCTAGGGACTTGTCCAAATGTTTTTTTAAACCCTTCTGGTGAAAACTCTTCTGGATGCCAAGAGAACCTAAGAGACACTATCAGGCACCTTGAAGGAATCCACTACTATTCTTTCAACATCCAAGCCATTAGGGCTGGGGCCTGAAGGTTGGGCTGTAGTAGGGATCACTGATCCCAAGTTATCAGTGTTGAAAAACATTCCAGTCTTCATGGACTTTGGGAGCAAAGCTCCAAATATGAGGAAACTAAATCTGCCTTGGCCAGTAAGGCACATTCAGAATCATGGTTCCTCAATCCTGCTTGAGTTTCAGAAGAGTTTTCACTTTGAGAGATATTGGAGGATACACATACAGAAGGACCCCCCTCCTCCCCAGTGAAGGAAGACTGAGGCTAATCTGTGAGTGATTCTAGGCTGGAACAGAACTGAGGGATTTTCTTCTTGTAATGAATGGCAAAAAGATCTATTGAATGGGTACCCCACTCTCAAAAGACATTCTGGGCTATGACCTAATTCAGTGACCATTTGTGAGGTTGCAGAATCCGACTGTCTGACAAACAATTGTCTTTCTCTGCCACATATGTGGACCTGAGGGACATCCTTTATGAGATGGCCTACCTCCACATCCCTACTACTTCCTGACATGAGGTACAAACCTGTCCCTCCCTGCTTGATGTAAAACATTACAATCTGTTTGAATTAGAATAACTTGATTTGCCAATCAATCTCTGACGGCCTTTACAGCGCTCCAAATAACTCTTAACTGTAGGAAATTTATTTGAAGTTTTTCCTGAGTAGATCATAACTCCTGAGTGTGGAGCCCATCTTCATGAGATCCCCATCCTAGAATTGACAAATCCTTTGTTAATACCTTCTGAATTTGAGGTATTTGGAACGGGACTCCTTTTGACAGATTGGATGGTGGCAGATATGACATCCTGGAGGGTCCCTGTGGTTTGAGACCACTGGGTATACAGGGACCATTGAGCTTGACTCATATGGAAGTTATATGAACTGTAGAAGCCATGTGGCTAAACATCCTTAACATCTGACCAGCTGATTCTTGTGCACTTCTATTACTACAGAAATGAGAGCTGTTATCTGCTGTTGTGGAAGAAATGCAAAAGCCTGAGCCATGTCTAGCAGGGCTCAGTTGAACGCCCCAGTGATGGATTTAACTGTGCCTTGGGCTAATTTATAATGAACCCTAGCAGCTCAAAACCTGAAGGGTCTTGCCCATTGATACCTTTGCCCCTTCCTATGATCTGCTCTTGATCAGCCAATCATCACAGAGCAACATATGTACCCCTGGTCTATGTAGTGATGCTATGACTACTGTTTTACAGTTTGTGAATACGCTTGGTGCTGATGTGAGGCCAAATGGAAGCAATACTGAAACTGATGTTTCTCTACTATGAATTGCAAATATCTCCTGAGACTACAGAGAAACCATGAAAATGATAGTAAAGACCAAGACCATATGGCTTATCCAGTCTGCCCACCCATACCATCTATTATCCTTTCGTTTTCCCCTTAGAAATCCTATGTGCTTGACCCATGCTTTCGTGAAATTATAGTCTTCATCTCCACCAGGAAGCCATTCCACACATCCACCATCCTTTCCATAAAGAAGTATTATCTTAGATTATTCCTGAGCTTATCGCCATTCACCTTTATCCTATGCCCTCTCGTTTCAGAACTTCCTTTCCTTGGATTGATCTGTATGTGGGTAAATGCATCCTTTAAGTACAGAGAGCATAACCAATCTCCTCTCAGAAGAACAGGAATTAGGGTGCCTACCGTAAACATCTTGAACTTTTGTTTGACCAGATATCTATTCAGGGCCCTTAGGTCTAGGATGGGATGGAATCTCCCCATTTTGTTTGTGATTAGGAAGTATTTGGAATAAAATCCCTTCCCCCTTGTGGAATGGGTTGACTGCCTTGATCTATGAGAGGAAAGAGAGTTCCCTTCTAAGCAGTTCCTAATTCCGAAAGCTTAAATCTTGATGGTCTCTGTGGGCAGTTTGAAGGAGTGGTCTTGAATTCCAGCCAGTAACCCTTCTGGACAATTTTGGGAACCCACCAGTCTGAGGTTAGAAGAGAACATCTTTCTGCAAAAAAAAAAAAAAATCAGCCTCCCTCCTACTGGATTGTCCAGTACAGTTACAGGGTTTGAGGTTATGCCCTCCTGGAAGCAGTCAAAACACTGTCCCATGTTTTTGACTGTGGAGCTGGTTCAGATCTTGTGCCCTCTGCTGTCTTGGGCAAGAGGTCCCCGAGTCTTGTGGGAGGAAGAAGGGTGACTACACTTGTGAGAGTGGTAGAACTTTCTGCACCCCTATTGTAAACCTTCTAGAAGAGGATCCCATGTCAGGAATAGGTCTGGAGAGGGTTTTAGAACATCTGAATGCTGCTTGATGAGGGCAGCAGCATCTTGCACATTTTCTCTGAACAGATTTTCTCTATGGCACCCACAGCCATGCAATTTTGCAGGTTCTAATCCCCATTGCGGAGGCTCGCAATGTTATATAAAAAATACCATAAGTTAAATGGACCATGTTATTTTCCTCACTCAGTTCCCTTGGCTACTAGCTTGCTGATTTTATCAAGTCTTGTTGTGAGGGAGAGTTTCAGCAAACTCTGTTACACTGCGCACAACATTCCAGAGGTACATGCTTCCTACTCTTGGCTCATGTGGATTCAACCATGATGGAATGGTTAGGAAATTGTAGTGTCTCAAAGCCCAGAGCCTTTTGCACTCTATATATAGAGTCAACCTTCTTGTTAATTGGAGGTACAGATGGGGGAGGGGTCTCCCACATGCTCATCTGTGTCTCCTTCAGGAATCTGTGAACTAGCACTGTGCCATCTTTCTTAGAGGAGTGGGTCAAACTGGGGGATGTCCAATATTTCTGTCCTGGGTTTGTCCTCCGTCTCTAAAGGAAATGAGTCTTAGCCATCTGCCTGACAAACTTCATGAATGAGAACTCTTCTGGGGAAGATTTGCATCTCTCATGAGGTGGAAAGGGAGCTGAAAAGATCAATGGACCCCTTTTCCAGAAGAAAGCGGCTTTTCTTCAGATACCCAGGAGCACTAAAAATCTGACTCACTGAAATACTCTCCAGGAGATGTTCTAGTCTCTGCCTACCTTGAGTGATTGACATTCCCTCCACCCCCCCCCCCCCCCACACACACACACGTCAGGCCTAGCCAGGGGTGTCAAGGAACAGGATCTCCAGTGCTTCAAGGAGGTTTCTGTCCTGATGGACTGGATTATCAACACCAGTGCAATCTATATTGAATCTGAAGCCCTTTGAGGCCTCAGTGTAAGCGTATCTCCTGCAGGCAGTGCATAAACTTAGAGTATCAGTTGAACCATCTCAAGCCACGGCATCAATATCCTTGAAGTCACAGCGTCATGCTAAGGAAAGAGCTTCATGCATTCCTGAAATGTACTCAGGAGCTGCTCCTCGAAAACTGCCATCAAAAAAGGCAGGGGCATCATAGTTGGAGTTGCTATATGCTTCTGTGTTACTCAAGGTGTATTGGGGAACTAGGTTTCAGCTCCTTATTAGTATGTCACATACCCTCTGATACCCTGGAGGATGAGAAATTACCACTTTGGGTGTGCTTTAAAGGACACCAGTGACCTGATTGCCTCCGTACTCTTGGCACTGCACTTTGAGAGGGCTTGATGACAGTGCAACCCAGCCACCACCTAACATCTTTATCTAGGAGCAATGACGACCAGTGCTTCTAATGCCAATGGACTGGACTTATTAGCACCAAAAATACGTTTGTGCTGTTTCAATCACGGATTCCTCTCTTTGACATCTGTGAACACCGAAGACATGGAAAGGGATCATGGTCAGGTCCAAGGCACTGCAGGAACCAATTATGAGAATCCATTATAGATATGGTCCTGTTACACCTGGAACACTTCTTAAAGCCATTAGGAACATTTTTTTCTGAGACATGTCCGAAAAAAATACAACAAAATCAACAACTTGATTTTGAAAATTACTTGACTGAGAGCTTCTTTTAAAAAGCCGCTCTAGCAAATCCTGAACGGCAAATGAGAGGAAGCCCATTTCAATTCCTATGGGCTTCCTCTCATTTGCTGTGCAGGAACTGCTAGTGAGGCTTTGTAAAAGAAGCCGTGAGTGCCCAGACCAATGAAAAAAGAACGAAAAAATTAAACACCCATAAAACTTAACTAAGGCAAGTACTGGGGTAGGAAAGGGGCCCGTTTGAAGAAAAAAACAACACAATCTGACATAAGTTGAGAGGGCGCACTACATCAGTGCAACTGTTCTGCTCCACAGAAAAATGGCGACTGGCTAGAACCCATACGATACATGCAGATGGGAGGGCATGCATGCACAGTACATCATTCTCAAAAACTGTGGTAAACACTTTGGAGAGCGATTCCAGATGACATTACCCACATGTTAAACTCTCAGTTTCCTGTTTGTCCTTGCAAAATGCCTGTCTCAGGGGTCTTTAAAATAAGTTTCAATGGAACTTTACTCTGTTTAAATCAAAATGATACATGCAGTCTTTTTGTTGCCGTGTCTTTTTAAAGACTGCATGTATCATTTTAATTTAAATGGTGTAAGGTTCCATTGAGATTTATTTTAAAGACTCCCTGAGGCAGGCAGTTTGCCAAAACACATGGCCATGTCGGGTCCTTATAAGAATAAAGCCTCCTGTATTATCCACGTTGTCCTCCTGTTTTTCTTTGGAAGAGATCTGTTTGGCAACACTACTCTCCTTTTATGTTTTACTTTGTACCACTTGGGGGTTGTTGTTAGTTCCTGTTCACTTAACTGACTACAATTTGACCAATGGTACCTAAGCCTTTGTAAATCCATGTCATGTACATTCACTATGGCCTAGCCTGAAACTTAACCTGCCTTGGTGACTCCTCATTCAGTTGTAGGAACTCCTGAATTATAGCCCAGAAGTCAACAAAGAACCATTTTGAGAAAAACTGGCATCAGTACTTCTGGTTCTTTCTCAAACAAGTAGGTGTGCCACCACTTACTCTCTCATAAACCGCTACTAAATGGACTTGGGGGCACGCAAGACTATTCTACAGAAGAGGACAGACCTGGATCTACCGGTGTATTGGCACTGGAGGAACCAGATACATGAGTTGGCCACCTGGGAAGCCAGAGAGGCGAAGGGAGCCCCGAAAAGAAAAAAACAGTTCATGTCAATATGGGGCCGACATAGGACAGTCCACGGAGGCAAAGTTTGCTCCTTAATCTATTGTGAGTTGCCTTGGCAGTACACATGGTCTGAATGTTTAAACCCACTATCCCCAATATTGGTTGGCACACACAGAAGTAAGGGGGGGGGGGTGGAAAAGAGGGTAGGGAGGGGGGGGGGGGGAGTATATAAAAATTTGATGATGGTCTGTTCAATACTTATATGTGAAGTTCCATTGTACTGTTGAAGTTTTATATTTTATGGTATCTGTTATACCATATTTATTTCCTCATTAATAAAAATGTTGAAACATAAATGGACTTGGGAAAAATCCACAATTCCAGGAATAACATGTATAGAATGTTTGTATGTTTGGGAAGCTTGCCAGGTGACCTTGGCCTGGATTGGCCACTGTCGTGGACAGGATGCTGGGCTCGATAGACCCTTGGTCTTTTCCCAGTGTGGCATTACTTATGTGGGCTATGGTTTCTTTGTGATTTAGGAAATGGTTTCCTTGCGGGTAGCCAGAGAACTCATTAGGGGCAAATATTACTAGTTGCCCCTGCAGTCTCCCTCCCCCCTAAACTGGATGACACTTGTTTGCTGGGTTTGGTTCATCCAGAGGGGGGTGTGTGAAGGCTTTTTTTTTTTGGGGGGGGGGGGCGGGGAGGAAATGAAATACATTGCCCAGGTGAGGCATGAAACTCTGGAATCCTGCAATTACGAACACTTGCCTCACATCACAGGGATGTTTCTAGCCTCAAAGGATGACATGTTGTTTGCAACTTTTAAGGAAGCAGAATACTTCAGGATATCACCACTTTAAAACAATTGGGGGTGCTAAACTCAACAGAAATTATATCTGCTTCGACACAATCAAGGATTTGCTCAATACTAGGGGTGCTCAAGCACACACAGAGCTGACCTCTATATAGATAATGTACTTGAGATCTAAATGCATTTCACTTGAACAAAAAGAGAAAAATAACTGCTAATGCAAATAAACAAGGAATGGAACCCCCCTCCTCCAAACTTATTCCTCAGACTTCTGCACAGGCATGCTCGTGCTTGCTTTATACTTAATTCACACATTGCTGGGGGGGGGGGGGGAGAAGGGGTTTCTTAGTAACACTTGCCTGGAGGGAATAAAGCACTTGAGATCTTGAATCAAGCACTATACAATACACAGGAACAAAAGTAGTGTTAGCTAGCTAAAATTCACAACTTGCAGGGCACAGGAACTGCTGCTCCAACAAGCTGAGGAAAATGAGCAAATTTACAAGGATCATCTAGCAAGTCACTAATCTTTCTGCTCCTGATGGACTTGGCTCTCACTATTTGACTGCTTTTCAAGCCCTTTAAGAACAGCAGCCAACAAGCAGAAACATTTTCAAACATGAAAGGACAGATGTAGCAACTAGAACTGCTCTGTAAGGCCTGGAAATTACTTTTAATTCTGGCACTTTGGATACTCTTCCTTGTCAGAAGAGGCAATTCCACTCCTTTTATCAAAAGGAGAATACATTACTAGGACACTGTATCCACTTTCAATCAAGTCACAGCACAGAGAAAAAAAAGTATTTACAAAAGAACATTGTTTTTTTTAATAGAAATAGTCAGTCAGTCTTCTGTGAACTTTAATAACCAATCACAAGGGGGATGGCTGAAGGGAGAAGCCAGAAGGCTGGATGAGAGTTTCATGTCCGGAAGCCCACAGGAACACTTTGCACTATTTTGGAGAACACACAGGGAAAAACAAAAGCGCCGAGACTATGAAGACAAAAGAAACTAACATACAAGGGTGGTAGTGAGTGTAGAAAATGCCAAAAATAACCCCAAGAGTAAAGCAGCAACCCTGGGAAACATATACAATCTTCTCCTCTGCTCTCAACAAGGTTAGTAAGGTCCCTGGAGAGCTGCTTATTGTTTCTATGTTGCTGCAGTTCTTGTAATAATCCTCTTCAGGGCAGCTCCCACACAGTCTCGGGGGAGCTCAGAGTTTAATTTGGAAAGCCGTTGGCTGCACTGAAGCGGAGGCTCCCGAGGATTTGAAGAGTGCCTGCAGAATGGTGGCAGGGTCCACTTCAGCTTGAGGGTTAGAGGCCAAGCCTAAGCTAGACCTGCGAGCCTCACCTGTCTTCTTTACAGAGGCAGGGGTGTCACTCAGTCGCCTGCAGAAGAAATAGAGATAGACAAGGCCTAACACAACCCATGAAAAGGCAGTAATGAATCAAGAATCTTATCAGTTTCTGTTGGTCAGATGTGGCCCAATAAATGACATTGCTGCTCTATAAATCCTGGCTCAGTAGCAGAGATAAAACTCATTTTCCTGAAAAAGGAAAGGTGATTTATCTTCATCACTTATATTTACTACTTTCCTCTGCCTTTGTCTCAGACATGCCTGAATTTTATGGAAACAAGGTACTTTATATTTTCTTAAAGTTTGCCAGATATTTGAAGGTTTTTTTTTATCATGCTCATTTCTACTTCCTTCTTCAAGTGAGCATACTTAGTGTTTTGATGCCTCATTTAGGAATTGTGTGAAAGCCCAGCACCATTTTGTTAGCTGTCCTAGGAGCAGGAGGATTAATTCAGCCACACTGCATAAAAGTTCTCTCAAATAAGTTTTTTTTTCACTGTCTCCCTGAATCTTAGCCTCCACTACCTTCAAATCTACTTCTCAAGCATGACCCAGCTGGGATACGTACAGGAGAATGGGCTGGTCTGAAGTGATGACATTCCCATTCATGTGAAGGTTGCATTTCATTGGCTGCCCTGGAACACAAAAGCAAATGGATCAGGAAGCAGGCCACTCATCCTCCTATATCTAATCACAACAAACATTTATATTAATACATCAGCTTTTTATTTTATGTACAACCATTTATAATCTACTAATACACAAAACCAGCCACTAGTGGGTAAAACAAAAGAAATACAACAGTATATCAAAACAAGCCATATTACGCACATAAAAAAAATAGCAACACTATACTTCTGCCTTAAGAAGGCTGTACCCGCAACCAAAAGAGGGAGGTACTAGTGCAAACCTAAAGCAGCTAGAAAAGTCCTCTCTAAGGAAAATAGCTTTTAGTTGTTTTTTGAAAGTCACATATTGAGAGCCCTGCCAGAGTGTTTCTAGGAGAAGATTCCAAAGAGAGCACAACTTTAATCCAAGGTGCATAAAGTAAATGCTTCCCAGCAGGGCTGAGAAACAGAACAGTTGGAGGTCATCAGCATATATTCTATAAGTCATGCCGTGCGAAGCAAGCAGCTTCTCTAATGCTGAAAGCAGACGTCAAGATAACACTGGGGACAGAGAAGAACCCTGTTAAACCCCCGTGTTTACAGATTTTCATGTGAACCGTTTCTTGGTAGGAAAGGATCCACCCTGAGGAATCCTCTTTGGTGCATATTCCTTCAGGTGTAATCAGAGTGGTGGGGACTACAGTTTTTGTATGGCATATGTTCTATGAAATACTGTACTTAATGTATAGCAAAAGGTTCTAGGTAAATAGCCTGAAGATGGAAATAATGGAGGCAACTGCTACAAAGTACTAGCTATGTATTGCAAAAGAGCAGATAACATTTCTAATGTCAAAATACAGTTCCACAAGGATCCAGACACATGGAAGGGCATTTTCGTAAGGATGTCCAAGTCAGAACGTCCCAAACGGATGTCCATCTCAACTATATTTTTGAACAGGAAATAATGTCAAGATTTCCTGTTCGAAAATATGTGAGACAGACGTCCATAACACTGGAAACATCCAGTATGAACATCAATGTTACAAACTGGAACATCCAAATTATGAATAGGAGAAAACATAAGAACATAAGTATTGCCATACTAGGACAGACTGAAGGTCCATCAAGCATCCTGTTTCCAACAGTGGCCAATCCAGGTTACAAGTACCTGGCAAGATCCCAAAACAGTACAATATATTTAAGTACATAAGTACATAAGCATCGCCATGCTGGGACAGACCAAGGGTCCATCGAGCCCAGCACCCTGTCACCGACAGCGGCCAAAAGAACAAGCAATTTCTCCCGCCCATCCTAGAAATACTGTATTATCCCCTCGTCCATTCAATAACATTCTATGGCTTTTTCCTCCAGGAAGCCGTCCAACCCTTTTTTGAAGTCCGCTAAGTTAACCGCCTTAACCACCTTTTCCGGCAGCAAATTCCAGAGTTTAACTACGTATTGAGTGTAGAAAAATTTCCTCCGATTTGTTTTAAATTTACCACACTGCAGCTTCATCGTATGCCCCCATGTCCTAGTACTTTTGGAAAGCATAAACAGACGCTCCACATCGACCTGTTCCAATCCACTCATTATCTTATAGACCTCTATCATATCTCCCCTCAGCCGCCTTTTCTCCAAGTTGAAGAGCCCCAGCCTCTTCAGCCTATCCTGATAGGGAAGTCGTCCCATCCCCTGTGTCATCTTTGTCGCCCTTCTCTGTAGCTTTTCCAATTCCACTATGTCTTTTGTGAGGTGCGGCGACCAGAATTGAACACAATACTCGAGGTGCGGTCGCACCATGGAGCGATACAATGGCAGAATAATATCCTTATTTTTGCTTTCAATCCCTTTCCTAATGATACCAAACATTCTATTTGCTTTCCTAGCCGCAGCAGCAAATTGAGCAGAAGTTTTCAATGTATCATCAATGATGACACCTAGATCCCTTTCTCGGTCCATGACTCCCAATGTTGAACCTTGCATGACGTAATTATAGTTTGGGTTCCTCTTTCCCACATGCATCACTTTGCACTTGTTCACATTAAACGTCATCTGCCATTTAGATGCCCAGTCCCCCAGTTTCATAAGGTCCTCTTGTAGTTTTTCACAATCTCCCCGCGATTTGACTACTTTGAATAACTTTGTGTCATCGGCAAATTTGATTACCTCACTAGTTACCCCCATCTCTTAGGTCATTTATGAATATGTTAAAAAGCAGAGGTCCCAGCACTGATCCCTGAGGGACCCCGCTAACTACCCTTCTCCATTGTGAATATTTACCTTTTAATCTTACTCTCTGTTTCCTATCTCTCAACCAGTTTTTAATGCACAGTAAGACACTACCTCCGATCCCATGTCCCTCTAATTTCCTCTGTAGTCTTTCATGAGGGACCTTATCAAACGCCTTCTGAAAATCTAGATACACAATATCAACCGGCTCACCTTTGTCCACATGTTTGTTTACCCCTTCAAAGAAATGCAGCAGATTGGTGAGGCAAGACTTCCCTTCACTAAATCCATGTTGACTTTGTCCCATTAGTCCATGCTTTTGAATGTGCTCTGTAATTTTGTTCTTGATAATAGTCTCTACTATTTTGCCCGGCACCGACGTCAGACTCACCCGGTCTATAATTTCGCGGGTCTCCTCTGGAACCTTTTTTAAATATCGGCGTTACATTGCCCACCCTCCAATCTTCCAGTACCAGCTCATTTTTTAGTACCCTAGGGTGAATACCATCCGGTTCAGGAGATTTGCTACTCTTCAGTTTGCAGAACTGCTCCATTATGTCTTCCAGATTTACAGATATTTCAATAAGTTTTTCCGACTCTTCAGCTTCGAATACCCTGTCCAGCACCGGTAACACACCCAACTCTTCCTAGGTGAAGACCGAAGCAAAGAACTCATTTATTTTTTCTGCTATTTCTTTGCCTTCCTTGATCACCCCTTTTACACTTCCATGATCACCCCTTTTATGCTGCTTATCTTAGAAATTAGAAGTGGATTTTCAAGTCCATTTTAATAATGGCTTATAGACTTTTCCATTAGGAAGCTATCTAAACCTTTTTTAAATCCTGTTAAGCTAACTGCTTTTACTACATTCTCTAGCAATGAATTCCAGAGTTTAATTACACACTGAGTGAAGAAATATTTTCTCTAATTTGTTTTAAATTTACTACTTTTTAGCTTCAATGTGTGCCCCCTAGTTCAGTATTTTTGGAAAGAGTAATAAGCGATTCACATCTACCTGTTCCACTCCACTCATTATTTTATAGACCTCTATCATATCTCCCCTCAGCCGTCTTTTCTCCAAGCTGAAGAGCCCTAGCCGCTTTAGCCTTTTCTCATAGGGAAGTCATCCCATCCCCTTTATCATTTTCATCACCCTTCTCCGTACCTTTTCTAATTCCACTATACCTTTTTTGAGATGTGGTGACCAGAATTGCACACCATATTCAAGGTGTGGTCGCACCATGGAGCGATACAACAACACTATAACATCCTCATTTTTTGTTTTCCATTCCTTTCTTAATGATACCTATCATTCTACAGAGTCATATGGAGGCATATTTTCAAAGCATTTAGCCTTCCAAAGTTCCACAGAAACCTATGGAACTTTGGAAGGCTAAGTGCTTTGAAAATGAGCCCCATGGTCACCTCTGAGATGTGGAAAGTCTATTCATCAATCCGCCTGCATTACAAGGTGAAAGGGTGGGAAAAAACAATATTGCCACCACCCAATTACAGTCAAACAAACAAAGAGCAGACATTGGGATGTAAGCAGATTTGTCTGAATTTATGGAAGGACTGGGCAGAGAATCTAGTGATTTCCACCCAACTTTCAGCTTGGTGCCTGAACCACATGGTCTGAGCATAAAAGGCTGCTGGTGTCTGACCCTGCACAGACATGTGGCCTTTCGTTATTAAGCCCACATGCCCCACAACTTACCATCTAAGCATCTGTTATTGTATTTCTTGTATGCGCTGATGGCATCTTCTTTCTTCACAAACACCACCTCTGCGACACCAGGCTGGATGAGGCGAGCTCGCTTCAGAGCGCCACACACGCAGAATAATTCCTGAAAAGGAAGCATATAATCACAGCATGACATCTGTGCCACTGCCATGAGCAGTAACCCTAGTCACTCACAACAAGTAAAACTGGATGTAATCAATAGGCAGCATCTGGGATACACTTTACAGACCCAAGCATACAAGGTCATGACCTTAGATGTACAAGGCCATTATGGGGAAAGGTTATAAGAAAGGGGTTCCCACTAAGATTTGATTAGCACATCACAATGCAGTGGTGTTTCACTGGTAGAGATGTAGAGGAGAAAAATAGGAATTCTGATACACAATGTTTAAAACTGGTAGTATAGCTTCAGAAGAGTATTTCTGAATGTTCTTTAAACGATATGTATGTTTTCAGCACGGATAGTGGAACAATGGTTATGTCACTTATTTACTTGTATTACTGTTGCCTACACTACTTATTATTTTTGTCTTATATCCCATCCACCTTTTCCTTATATTTTTCCATCTCTGTCTCCAGGCCTTTCCCACCTCTTGCCTCCACTGTTGAATCAATGTTATGACTTGGTTTTTTATTGTATTAGAATAATAAAACAAACTATAAAGATATTTTGCTACATGTGATTGCACTTTATTGTACTTCATTATTTGTATTTCATATTTTTATATTTTGTCACTATTTGATTTTTATGTTGAAAATCACTTAGGGTTCCTTTTAGTGCACACTTACCACAGCTTAAAAGGGCTTACTATGGGACATGTTGAGGAGTCATGCAGTAAAGTCCAATGTGTGTGTGAAAACCATGTGCTAAAAATTTCTTCTTTATTTTTCTCTGAAGGGGTGCGTCTGGTGGCGGAGCATGACAGCACAAATCAGTTAGCACAGCCATATGACCACACACTAACTGATTATTGTGGGATTAACGTGTGAGCCCTTACTGCCAGCCTCTAGAGGCAGATTGAGTTTTGGTTTCAGTTATGGTGCCAAACTGGGCCAAAATCCTTTTTCTGCCAAAAGGCTAACGGCCATGGTTTCATTTTTGGCCAAAACGGATCTGTGTTTTCAGTGGAAGCCAAAAATGTGTGCTTTGTCCTGCTTGTCTCCCTACTTGCCCCTCTCCTCCAAAAAGGAATTGCCTTTCACTCCTGCTCACCTGTAGGGGCCACCCTTGGGTCTCTCTTACACTCCCTGGCGTTATCTGTTTCGTGAAAAATGCTTAATTCTTTTCGGTTTGCTTTTTTTTTTTTTGGAACAAACTGAAAAAACTGAATGAAGCATTTTTCACGAAACATGTAAGTGTCCCTCAATTCTCAGTTTACTTGATAATATTAAGTAATGAAAAGAAAAGAACGTATCTACATTAAAAAAATTGAAAAATACTGAGGAGGTAGAAAGTAAGATCTTAACAAGCGCAGTTATTTCAATTTAAAGTAAGCTTTTCTGACCAGACCATTAATCTGTGGCTCCATAGTTAATAACAAATCCAAAAATGGAGTGGAGGAGTGGCCTAGTGGTTAGGGTGGTGGACTTTGGTCCTGGGGAACTGAGGAACTGAGTTCGATTCCCACTTCAGGCACAGGCATCTCCTTGTGACTCTGGGCAAGTCACTTAACCCTCCATTGCCCCATGAAAGCCGCATTGAGCCTGCCATGAGTGGGAAAGCACGGGGTACAAATGTAACAAAAAAAAAAACTACTCCCAAAACTTTAGAAGTTCTCACTACATTCAACCAGGATCCATCATCACCCAAAATCATCTGAGGAATTTTCTCTAGGTCTAAAGAAAACCATAGCCCGTCTTATCAGCATTAAGTTTAAATTTAGACTTAGCCAACCAGTCTTTTATCCTATTTATACTGCTGTTAATCCTAGAAGAGATAGAATTTACACCCAGATCAACAGGGATCAAAAAGAAAATATAATCCACATAGGACAACATGAGCTCTCCAGGTTTCAGCATAATCTGACCAAGACAGCTCATATATATATTATACAAGAGTGGAGATATAGTTGAACCCTGGGGAGCCAAGTGGTAAATGAACACAAAAAAATCCCATGGAGAATCCAACAACAAATCAAGAAGTGGGAAATGAGGGAGGGCTGGAAAAACCACTGGTTCAACAAGTGAAATTTATTCCATAAATACAAATATCAAGACTTGACACAGCACCATGTTTTGGCATACGAGATGCCTGCCTCAGGAGTGTACAAATAAAAAGACAAAATGCTATCACAGATACAAAATATAAAAAATAAATACAACGTACATTAATACTTGGTACATGAAAAATATATATAAATAATTATAAATACGTACTAAACCATAAAGGTGCATAAAATATCATAAAAACATACTTGACATTAAAATTTAAATAGAAAGTAACCGGCGGTTAGTAAAAATAAGGATAGATAATGTTATCTTGCTGGTGTACTGGGCTCCTATATATGTCTAGCTTATGCAGGCAAAACACGGGTATGGCCTGGACAGTGTAGATCAAATGTATAAGCTACAAGTACAGGCACCAATATTTGGAACACAGTTATAGTTGCAGCACCTCTGAAAAACTACATAAAAGTATAGTGGGATACGTCCCATTTAAATCTTGGCCTGTTAATGTCAGTTTATATTTTCTTTTTATCAAAAGCCGACTTACAAAGAGGATATTGTGAATAATGTGTTTATAATTGTTCAAATAAAAATATTTGATACACAATGCATTATATTATTATTCATGTCCCAATTATTTATTTACCACATTTTCCCAAATTTCTCTCTAGGATTTATCCTCTCAATTCCAAACTACTGGGATATTTACATCTCTACTCACTCACTTCATTCTTGTCCCATACTCTAAAGGCCTCTTTTACAAAGCCGCACTACCGATTCTCGGTGCGGCAAATGAGAAGAAGCCCATTCAGTTCCTATGGGCTTCCTCTCATTTGCCATGCCGGAATCTCTATCTCGGCTTTGTACAAGAAGCCCTAAGTCTTTTGTCAGCATGGCTATTCTTTTTTCCCTTCCCAGTCCCCCACCCTGTTCATGTAATGTGGTAAAAATCAGGGAGAGATGGAAGGATGCCACTTGTTCTAGTATGTAAGCTCTGCCTCTGCTCTTCTGCCAGCTCCCATTATTGCCGAGTTTGGAGCTGGGTGCCTTCCCCTCAGAAGCTCAAAGTGCTGTGCTAGCACTCCCCCGCATAAGTTGAAAATAGGTAAATACTTGAGTAACACAAGAAAGTCTGGTTTTCGGAATACAGAGTACTCAATCTGTGCTTATTAAGCACACATTAGAGATGGTTTATGCTAAGAGATTTTATAAATATTCATTGTATATATTATGAACACCAAACTTAATTTGAGTCTCCATCCCTCCCTTCGATCTCTCCAGAAGAGGATGTACTGGAAACTCCAAGAGAAGCTCCGAGGATCCATGACCTATACATCCCAGCAACTAAAGCATCCAGAAAGGTTATCAATTCTATCGACCTTGTGCCACTCACCACAATATCTTCTTCTGTGACGCGAGGATGGAGGTTATTCACAGTCATCTTGGTACCTTCCAAAGGGCTATACGCTGGCTGAAAACAGAAAGCATCAACAGGATATGAAGATATTTAAGACAGTCAGAGAAAAAGGACCTGGGCAGCCATATCCTAGGTCACAGGTCCAAGAAATAGAACACAAAGTCTTCTTTTTCTGGAAAGTGGTCACTAGATCAATATACAACACGACCAGAAAATGGTATGGGAATGTCTAGCTTATGCATTTGGCCTGGACATGGCAAAACACAGGTATGGCCTGGACAGTCTAAATCAAATGTATAAGCTACAAGTATAAGCACCGATATTTGTGTATATCTGTATATATTAACCACAGTTAGTCTGTGATATCTAATCTTTCTCTCCTCTGTATCTGCATGAACTCTCTGCTATCTACCCGGCTGACCTGCAAGGCTTGAAAATTATATAGAAAACTTATGTCAGCCAAACATTTTCTTGGAGGAAGAAGCTCAGTCTTTTTTTTTTTTAACAGATTTTGCTTCTTTAGGGGTCATTTACTAATGCGTACTAATGGATTAAAATTTTTTTAACGTTTTATTAAAGAAAAATAAAATCTCAGACAAACAATGAGCAAATTGCCATATGTAAACACAGTATAACCCCCACCCCCAAAAAAGAACCACTCCCTCACCCCCCCCCCCCCCAACAAGTCCCCACCCCTAAAGAAAAAAAAAAATAAACCTCTGCAGCTTAATGAGTGGGAGAGTGGTGTGGCCCCACTGGAGCAGGCACTATGGGGGAGCTTGAGGTCCACTTCCACGCAGAATAAAGTTCCCACACCTTATGATATGAAACAAGACACCCATTCCAGATAGCTGTTAATTTGGACATCTGATGAATGTAGTCCAGTTTCCACAAAATAACAGGCAGTCCTGGCAATGTGGGTTGTTTCCAAGCAACCGCAGGTGCCAGTTTACCCTCAACCAGCACATGAGTCACAAGCCAATGAACCGCTGGTTTCACCCCGTAGGGCTTAAAAGTGCATGAAGCAGTGTTCCACCTTGACCGGATATGATACATCGGTCATAGTTTGAACAAACTGTAAAACCATGGTCCAGTACTGATGCACCCATGGGCAAGTCCACCATATATGAAGCATATCACCAACATTGCCACACACTCTCCAACACAGTGTTGATCCCAAGGAATCACACATAAAGGCTGTGAGGCCACCCAGGCTTGCTCAAGATCTTTCCAAGTCTTACAAGAAACCTGGAGCCAATCCACCAGTATCCGAAGGTGGGCGGCCTGATAGCATTGAGAAAAAGGGGGACCCCCATACCCCTATGCTGGCAGAGCTAATACATAACAGAACGCCAAACCCGGGGAGGTCGTTTCTTCCAGCTATAGGCAACACTTTGCTCTGTAGGCTGGGGAGAAAACTTTTGGGAAGAATGATGGGCAAGGCCATAAAAAGATACAAGAGCATCCTTCAAAGAATGAAGAAAATAAGCAACATAAGCAGTGTCAAGCTAGATGCAAAGCACTGTTAAAGAAGGCTAAAAATGAATATGAAGAAAATCTTGACATGGACACAAAAACTCAGGTAAATCAGAAGCAGAAAGCTTGCGAGGGAATCCGTGAAACCATTAGATCATGAAGGAGGAAAAGGGGCACTCAGGGAGGACAAGGCCATAGTAGAAAGATTGAATGAATTCTTTGTTTTGGTCTTTATGGAATAATATGTAAGAGATCTACTTGTACCAGAAATGGTTTTCAAGGGTGACAATGCGGAGGAACTGAAAGAAATATCGATGAACCTGGAAGACGTACTAGGCCAAAATGACAAGTTAAAGAGTGATAAATCACCTGGACCGGATGGCATACACCCCAGGGTACTGAAAGAACTCAAACATGAAATTGCTGATCTGTTGCTAGGGATCTGTAACCTGTCGTTAAAATCATCCATAGTACCTGAAGACTGGAGGGTGGTCAATGTAATGCTGAGTTTTAAAAATGGTTCCACAGTGATCTGGGAAATTACAGACCGGGAAATTACAGTGCGGGAGAAAATAGTGGAAACTATTATAAAGAATAAAATTACAGAACACATAGACAAACACGGTGTCAGCATGGGTTCAAGCCAAGGGAAGTGTTGTCTCACCAATTTGCTTCATTTCTTTGAAGACGTAAATAAACATGTGGATAAAGGTGAGCCGGTAGATGTAGTGTACCTAGATTTTTCAAAAGTTTTTGACAAAGTTCCTCATGAGAGACTCCTGAGAAAATTAAAAAGTCATGGGATTAGGAAATGGTTACTGGACAGAAAACAGAGGGTAGGGTTAAATGGCTATTTTTCTTGATGGAGGAGGGTAAATAGTGGAGTGCCACAGGGATCTGTACTGGGACAGGTGCTATTTAATATATTTATAAATGATCTGGAAAACAGAATGACAAGTGAGGTGATTAAATTTGCAGATGACACAAAACTGTTCAAAGTTGTCAAAACATACGTGGATTCTGAAAAATTGCAGCAAGACCTTAGGAAACTGGAAGACTGGGCATCCAAATGGCAGATGAAATTTAACGTGGACAAATGCAAAGTGATGCACATTGAGAATAATAATCCAAATCATAACTACCTGATGCTATTGTCCACCTTAGGAGTCAGCACTCAAGAAAAAAAATCTAGGTGTCATTGTAGACAATACACTGAATTCTTCTGCCGAGTGTCTGGTGGTGACCAAAAAAGCAAACAGTATGTTAGAAATATTTTAATGCCTCTGTATCATTCCATGGTGCGACCTCACCTTGAGTACTGCATTCAATTCTGGTCTCCATATCTCAAAAAAGATATGGTAGAATTAGAAAAGGTTCATAGAAGACTGACCAAATGATAAAGGGGATGGAACTCCTCCCATATGAGGAAAGGCTAAAGAGGTTAGGGTTCTTCTGCTTGGAAAAGAGGGGGTATATAATTGAGGTCTATAAAATCTTGAGTGGTGTAGAACGGGCAGAAGTGAATTGATTTTTCACTCTTTCAAAAAGTAGAAAAAACGGGACACTCAATGAAATTGCACAGAAATACTTTTAAAACAAATAGGAGGAAATATTTTTTCACTCAAAGAATAGTTCAGCTCTGGAACTCGCTGGCGGAGGATGTGGTAACAGCGGTTACCATATCTGGGTTTTAAAAGGTTTGGACAAGTTCCTGGAGGAAAAAAGTCCATAGTCAGTTATTGAGATGGACATGGAGAAAGCTACTGCTTGTCACGGGATTGGTAGTATGGAATGTTGCTACTAATTGGTTTTCTGCCAGGTTCTTGTGACCTGGTTTGGCCACTGTTGGAAGCAGGATACGGCTAGATGGACCACTGGTCTGACCCAGTATGGCTATTCTTATGTTTACGAAGGACCATCATTTTAACTGCATGTATAAGGCCTATCCATGAAACGTTCAAGCCCTTCCACCGCTCTAAGTCTGCTAGAATTTCCTGCACCCAAGGGGGGAAATTAACACTATAAAGTGTCGAGTTAAGCTAACCCACAGGTACCAGATATAGTAAGATGCACACCAAAACGGAAAACAGGCTTGCAGCCGGGCCACCTGGTGGTCCAGAAGGGTAAACATTCAGGATCTTCAAATTGCTGATGTTAACTTTAAACCCTGAGACACAACAATACCCCTGCAGCTCCTCAACCACCCCAGTCAGGGAGGCCTTCAAATCCATCAGGGCCAACAGGACATCATCCGCAAAAAGCATAATTTTAGAGTCAACAGGGCTGTGACAGAGGCCTTTAACAGCCAGCTGCGTCAGAATCTTACTAGTCAAGGGCTCAGTGGCCAAGGCAAAAAGCAAGGGGAACAGAGCGCACCCCTGCCTCGTACCCTGATGTAGCACACAGGAGGGAGAGTGTTGCTCATTAATTCAAACTGAGGCTCAAATGTTGGCAATAAATAAGACATAGCCAGTGAAGAAAGTGCCCTCCTATTCTCACCCATTCCAGAATCAAAAACAAAAATGGCCAGTGTACCGGGCCAAATGCTTTCTCGGCGTTTAGCAAAAGCAAGCACATAGGAACCGCTTGAGACCAATCACTATAGATAAGGTGTAGGGTCCACCACACATTTATCAAAGGTTTGGCGACCATGAACGAAACCAGCCCGATCTTCATGAACTAAGACAGGCAGTAAGCACTGGAGCCAGTTGGCAAGATCTTAGTGAAAATGTTATAATCAGAGCCAAGCAGAAAAATGGGGCGATACGAACTGCAAAAATGGGGGTCCTTGCCAGGCTTAGGCAATACCATGATGGCAGCCAAATTCCAGATCTCTGGCAACGGCTCCCCCTCTTCAAAAGAGTTAAACACATGCAAAAACACTGGAGCTAAAATCGCACTAAAACATTTATAAAATTTATTAGGAAAGCTATCCGGGCCTGGTGCCTTACAGTTGGGCAGAGCCCAAATCGCTTGATGAATCTCATCAATGTTGACTGGCTTGGAGACGGCCTGCCGATCAAGCTCAGAAAGCTCGGGCAACACTACCCCCGCCAGATAGGAGAAACCATTTGCCTCCATCGACTGTATATCAGAAATATATAACGTCTAATAGGAGCTAACAAACATCTCCTGCACAGCCGACGGATCCATATAAAGTGCCACCTGATCATCCTGGAGACACAAAATGTGGGTGTGAGTCACTTGCTGCTTAAGCTTACAGACAAGAAGCCGAATGGACTTGTTGCCAAACTCAAAATAACCGTTGCAAACCCGCAAGAGCTGCTCTGAGATGTCGGCCAATTGAAGGTCATTAAACTCCAGCTGAAGCTGACAGGCTTGTTCTTTCAAGTGTGACTGCCCACCCCCCTTGTCGAGATTGACGCTCCAGACTAGTTATGCGGGACCTAAGTGCCCCTTTCTTAGCGAAGCAAATTTTATGTGAGTGAGCCTGCAGGGAAATAAAGGTGACCACGCATGACTGCTGCCTTAAGGTCTTCCCAGAGGATGCCAGGAGACACCGCCCCTGTATCAATGAACTGCAGATAATCAAACAAATGGCATTCTAGTTGGGTAATATTACTTACATCAGATAGCAACGCATCATTCAAATGCCACAGCGGAGCGCCCCGTCACACCATAGTGAGTCGCAGAGTGAGCAAGACAGGAGCATGGTCAGACCAGGTACGAGTCACGATTTGATGAGACTGAGCAAGTCGGAGAAGAGAAGCATCCCCCACCAAAAAATAATGTGGGATTAAGTCTAATAGACTGCTGAATAATAGGTATAATCCCTAACCACAGGGTATGGTCTGCTGCCATAGATCCAGCAGTTGCCATCTAGCTATGAAGTTATGCAAGACATCCCGATCACTCTGGGCATAATGCACAGAGGGAGCTGAGTTAATCCAGCATTGGGTATAATGTAAGGTTAAAGTCTCCACCCACCAGCAAGGAACCCTCACCATGGCAGAGAAGGTGGTCCAAGCATCCGAGGAAGTCCCTATGATCAGCATTGGGAGCATAAATATTTATGATTGTATAAAGCTGGCCATCAATGAAAAGTATTAAAAGCAAATATCTATACCCCCCTCGATCTCGAATGACCTTATGCACCTGCCAGGGCCAGGAAGCCTTAAGCGCAATCAACACCCCTCTAGTCTTAGAGTTAACTGAAGGAGGGAACTGCCGATGGTGGCATAGCTGCTCTTGGACTGGCTTAAGGTGCATCTCCTGAATCAAAGCTATGTCAACATTACGACGGAACAACTACTGAAATAGGAGCTGTCGCTTCATTGGTATATTCAATTCCCTTTCATGGAGGAGCATCAGAGACACATCACCCATGTACACAATACCTAACGAAATGTTGTGACACTCCTACTCCCCTCCATACATATAGCCATCCACTCTCCTCACACTCTACCACCATTCGTACCATATCCCAAACAACCCAATCCCCCCACCCATTCCAACCTCCTCTCATCAATCTGGAGCATCCCCAACACAGCACAGGGAGCATCAGCTTGAGAAAGTGTGCCCCAATAACCCACCCAATTAAAAAGATAACAGGAAAACCAGAAAGCCAAAAGGAAAAAAAACCAGCAGCAACCAATAGGCTCCAGCTCACATTAACCCAACAAAGAGCCCCCTGTGTGGGAGGTAGAGTTCAGGTAATACATTGAGTGCCATATGGCTGGTGTAGTCAGCTAAAGTGGGCAGAATGGCCAGCAGATTGCACACCACCAGATAAGCAAGAAGTCATACCTGCCTGTCACATTCAGAAGAGCTTGCTATCAGACTGCTGATGTTGTAGGCGTTTGTGTCTCTTCACCACCCGCTGCCATTTAGGGTAGTTCTTCACTGCTGAGAAGGGCTGCCCAGAAGAAGGAGGTGCATCAGTGGTGGACTACTCAGGAAAACTTTCTCTTGCTTCCGGCCAAGGTCCAAACCTGGTGCAAGCAGCCAGTTTTGCAAAAAGAAGCGCAAATGGGTGCCTCCATTTGTACTTAATCCCTGGTCATGCAACCAAGCTGTAAATGGCCGCAAATCTGCACGGCACTTGAGAGCAGCCCCGTTTAGATCCTGATAAACTTCCACAGAATAGGAATCCCACTGAAAGTTAGTAGCCAGCTGGGCAGCTTTAAGAATATGTTCTTTGATCTTGTAATCACAAAAGCAAGCCACAATATCTTTAGACTGGTTGTTTCTAGGGCTGCCGGTTCCAGGAGAATGATGGCAGGTGTTGATGCCCCTGTAAAAGTCGTTGGTGAGGCCCCACCTGGAGTATTGTGTTCAGTTTTGGAGGCCATATCTTGCTAAGGATGTAAAAAGAATTGAAGCGGTGCAAAGAAAAGCTACGAGAATGGTATGGGATTTACGTTACAAAACGTATGAGGAGAGACTTGCTGAACTAAACATGTATACTCTGGAGGAAAGGAGAAACAGGGGTGATATGATACAGACGTTCAAATATTTGAAAGGTATTAATCCGCAAATGAACCTTTTCAGGAGGTGCGAAGGTGGTAGAACGAGAGGACATGAAATGAGATTGAAGGGGGGCAGACTCAAGAAAAATGTCAGGAAGTATTTTTTCACGGAGAGAGTAGTGGATGCTTGGAATGCCCTCCCGCGGGAGGTGGTGGAAATGAAAACGGTAATGGAATTCAAACATGCGTGGGATAAGCATAAAGGAATCCTGTGCAGAAGGAATGGATCCTCAGGAGCTTAGTCGAGATCGGGAGGCGGGGCAGGTGGTTGGGAGGTGGGGATAGTGCTGGGCAGACTTATACGGTCTGTGCCAGAGCCGGTGGTGGGAGGCGGGGCTGGTGGTTGGGAGGAGGGGATAGTGCTGGGCAGACTTATACGGTCTGTGCCCTGAAGAGCACAGGTACAAATCAAAGTAGGGTATACACAAAAAGTAGCACATATGAGTTATCTTGTTGGGCAGACTGGATGGACCGTGCAGGTCTTTTTCTGCCGTCATCTACTATGTTACTATATGTTATCCTGGTCTAACCCTCTGAGAGCAAGGAGCTAGCAATCTGCTAAACTACTAATTCACTGTCCACATAGGTGGAAGTTTCAGGCAAGCCCTGAAACCGGAGGTTCCGGTGCTGGCTCTGGATTTCCAGATCCTCCAACTTGTCGAGAATCTGTTGTGGGCCGATGCATACATCCACAACTTGCCAATCAAGTGAGCCCAGGGCTTCCATGTGGTTCTCAAGCCTCCCCTCCGCCTAGTCCATCCGGTATCCCAGCTTCAGTATCTCCCCTCGCAAGTCGGCCTCCAGCGCCGCCATCTCACTGCGTACTGCTTTTAAGTCTGACTTGATTTCCTGGAGCCAGCCCTTAAGTTCACCAAGGGGGGGTCTTGCGAGGCCGCAGCCCCGAAAAGACAGTTAGATGCCAAGCAAATAAACCTCTATTAAGTCAACCTGTACATTACTTGGATGACTAATCTCTTCTGTTTTATATATATATATATATATATATATATATAATTTTTTCTGAATCCAATACTGTAAACAGTGTCATTCAATGTGTTCAGAGAGATGGCGTTTGCCTTTTTCCTCCATCCAAGCACTCTCCACTTATCCCCTATCTTTCAGTTTCTTCTCCTTACTGCTGTCTCTTTTGTTTTTTAAATTTTATATTTAAAGATTTGTAATTACATTCAAATCAAGTAAATACTTGTAGAGAAAAAGTTTTGAACACAAGAAAACCGGGGAAAAATATAACAATCCAGAAACCTCTATATACATCCAGTCCTCAAGTGTACAGCAAGCAAACAAAATCATAAAGAAACAAAGTACAAATAATAGGAAATCCACATAATATTACAATTACACCCAGTAAGTTAAATTAACATCTGCTTCCATCCTGATGCTAGGAGAAACCCTTCCAAGTGAGACCAGACAATCTTAAATTACTAATAAAGAAAGATGTTATCACTTCAAAAATATATTTCATAGATCTAAACTTAACACATTTTTACATGGATATTAAAAAAAAGTAATAGTAATGCACCTAACTGCAAGCCTCCTGGTTGAAACAACAAAAGTTGCTTCCTCCTTCTCTGCATCTTTCCAGCTTCACTGTGTCCAGAGGGGCAGAGAGGTTAATTAGTATTGTTTGACACACTCAATTATTCTGAAATTCTGATATCTGACAGATACTTTCATTAAATCCTGCCCAAAGGATTTAATACACTCAGCATGTTCTTACTTTTTTTTTTTTTTTTAATTTAAACTGGTAACCTGTGGGCTCAGCGCTAGAGCTTCTCATACAGAACCCAATCATCTCAGGCCACAGTGGAAGAGAAAAAGGAGAGCTGAAGGCAAAACCAAATCCAGGGCTTCTGTTTGCTGAATCAAAAGAGATAAGCCACTATCAATGGTATCTCCAATCACCAAGTTCTTTGTTCCTCCATAGACAGCATTTCACACCAGCACATCTGCAACTTATTCCCACTGAGCTACTGTTGCATAGGGTTCTGCGCCAGCCTCAAACTCTCCCGCAGCTAAGATGTGGTTGCCTGCATTTCCACTAAAACTTTTAACATTTTAGAATAACTATTCTGTCAATTTAGCAGTACCAAAACACAGCTGAATCAGACCAGCACCAGTCGAAAACCTGGTGGCATGTTTTACTTGTTACATTTTTAGCAACAAAGGACTCTGTGCTTATACAAGCTGATGCACGCCTCCACCTTCTCTTACATGAGCATGCAGCTATGGAATGCATTACCCACAGACCTGAAAACAAACGACGACAGAACCATCTTTCGCAAATCTCTGAAGACATACTTCATCAACAAGGCCTACAATGAGAACCTATAACCTCACTAATCCACATCACCAACCCATTCAGTTATGAAAGCCCACCTTCTATAATTACCCTAATATATCCCTCCCTTCCTCCCTCTTCCCTTAATTAATCTCTACACAATACTAACTGTACCTGATATATTGGAATAACTATATTTACAATACAATGTAAGCCACATTGAGCCTGCAAATAGGTGGGAAAATGTGGGATACAAATGCAAATAAATAAATAAATAAATAAATAAATTGAATACCCTCTTAAACTCCATCTTGTTCTGGCCTACTACCACCCAGTCTTCAGTCAAATATCAATAACATCACTCTATGAAAACAGGCACAACATTAAAAAAAACCAAAAAACATAAAAACACCTTATTATCAACTGTGAGATGGTTTCTCTCTGGGGAATATGCATCAGCTCAGTTAGCTGCAGAGAGAATGACAGCTTCAGTGTAAGAACAGCATAGAGAGCCTTCAAAAGAAAGTATTCAAGCAATGCATAAGGCAAATGAGCAGAATAAAAGCAAGAATTTGCTCAAGCTTTTACCTAACTATATCCATTCCCATACTCTATACTTAATTCCATTGTGGGACTTGGGTATAACAGGAGTAGCAGCCCACCATCCAAATCAAGAAGTAGCAGAAATCCCATGACCTTACTTTGACTTCCTCTGCTTGAGTGCTTACATGATACGTATAGCCAGATCTTTTTCCGTCACTACAATTACATTCTTATTCCAGATAACAATGACCTTTGAAACCTTGGGAAAGGGTTCCCTGCACACTATTCTTCAGCCAACCCTATTGCCCTCAAAATTTGCCACAGTAATAGCAGCCTTTCCCCTCAGTGTGTTCCTTCCACAGCATACCAAACCCTAGACAGCTTCACTGAGGAATATGCTCAAACTGGAATCTACAGTGTTATGGCCTCAGCAAAACAGGAAGGCCCACATTCATATTTCTAAGTAATTTAACCCTATCTGCTATGACAATGAACAAGCTCTGATCTAATATTAGTTGTCCAAAAACACAATTAAAGGGAAGGCCACCTTCACAAGTCTAAGTAGCTGTTTGTCCAAGTGATCTAAAACCTATCTAATTGAGCACAATATCAGATTCAAGCACTCTGTGAGATGCCTTTTCTTGACTGCTGTTGGAAGTTTCATTGTCAAGGATCTGAAAATACCTGCCATGTACTGTATTCCTGTTCTGACCTTAATTACAGTCCTCTCATTTTCCTCTTTCCCAACCGCCCCCCCCCCCTTCCCAATGCAACTCTTTCTCTTCCCTTTCTAATTCCCCCTATCTCCCCCCTACCCATATACATCCCTCTCCTTCTAACCTTGTTACACATCATAGTCTCTTCATCTATGCCCCAACTGGAGCAGAAGAGACCACCTTCTCATGGTCTCATTTAACTTTGCCTGCCATACATGAAAACCCATTTGCTCCAGGCAAGTAGATTTTCAAAACCTTGTTTGCAGTACTGGAACAGCAGCAATGCCAAAAGGCCCTTAGTGTGGGAACTAGGAATTTTTTTACATCACAGACTATTTTGCTGCTGATACAACAAGGATGTTCCCACAGGCAGTAAAGAACCCTCTTCAACATAAACCAGTGATATTGAATGTGCTCAACACTAATTAATATTTCAGTACAGTCCACACTTTTTTGTTTGTCCAGAAAATAAAGTACTTCCAGTTGTGGACATGGAGTTCCCTGTAACTTAACACCAGCCACAAGGTCTGTGATTTCCATAATTTAAAAAAGCAAAACAAAAAAAAAAGTAACAAAAATAACAGCAGCAGCAGCTTCCTAAACCGATGCAAAGTGATGTACAGTATATCGATTAAAGTGTAAGCGAATAGGAAAATAATCTCCAATGAGTACAGGAGTGAGTTTTCCTAGAAAAGGAATGGTTCTCAACCCAGCAGCCTCCTCTTCTGGGCTTTCTCTGTTACTCACCTCTGTAGGCATGGGTTGCGGCACAGCGGGTTCTTCTTTTGTGACCAGGGTGCGAGACATGTTGGTCAGGGCCTTTGAACGAATAGGAGAAAGTGGACGGGGACTTGGAAGTGGAGGTGCAGGAGCCATGTAGGTATCGTTCTGTACCACTTTGGTAAGAGGTACAGTCTTTGCTATGGAGAACCTGGAACCACTCATTCCTGGCTAAATGATTCAAATTAAAAGACAGAATGTGTAAGACATTAATATTAAGTGCAGACACAGACATCCAAGCCTACTTTTCTCTCTGATATTCCTCATGTTCTCTTTTTTTAGTTGTACTTCATTTCTTAAAGTTTTATATCTTTACAAACTGAACTATATATTTTATGACCAATTTATGAGTAAGAAAGGTTATTGTAGCAACCCATTTATTGAAAATGCTGATTGAAGTCAATACTTAAAACGATTTATGCAGTTGGTTTTTTTAATTGAATTCAGGGCCGGCATACATATCATTTGAAGCCAATTCGATATCTAGGCTAAGGTTGCACATTTAAGAAGAAGAAAAGAGGAGGGCCAAAAGGCATTTTAGGGAGCATGGCCAACTCAGTTCAGACCCTTTTTGATCAGAAACCACTCTGTATTCTACCTCATGCACTTGTTCTAAACCACCTGACTTTTGGGTTGTAGATATAAGACGGCTGCTAACCTCATTACTGTTGTCACAAAATGGGATCATGCTACTTTATTTCTTAAAGATAAACAATGGTTACCCATCTCGTGCAGAATTCCCTCCAAAATTCTAAGCCTAGGGCTCAAGATATACTATATAGGATTTCCATTATTTCTATCACATCTTTGGATCCCTTATTCATCTTCTAGAGTTCTTAGATCCACCCAACAAAATCTATTGGTAACTCCTTCACATCGACAAAATAGCATTCTTTATAAGGTCTATTCTATCTTCAGCGTTACATATAAGGTTTGAAACTTCATTTCAGAAATTTAAGAATGGCCTGAAAACATATTTCTTTGAAACATTTTTAATGCATAATACCTATATCACCCTCCTTTAGAGCTGCAGAAGGATGGGGGGGCCCTGGATCTGAGGCTTAAGGCAGATTTTATTTCATTTACCTTTTCTATCTTGACTGTCCCTTATAAACCATGTATATTTCTTTTCTCTGCTTTTTCTATTATTTTTTTCTCTCCCTTTGCTTATTATGTAATTTTTAAAATTGTTAATTAAGCTTAAACCTTTAGAAAGCAACTAAAGGTTTTCCTCACTTTGCTGACAATAGCCTTCTGGGGCAGAGAAGGCAAAGTTACTCACCTGTAGCAGGTGTTCTCCGAGGACAGCAGGCCAAGTATTCTCACAGCTGGGTGACATCATCCAATGGAATCCGGTGCAGATGCTGACTAGCGAAAAGGCGGCAGAATTTTCTAGTAGCATTCCACTGCATATGCGCTGGTGCCTTCCCATTTGACACATAAGCGCGGGTCCCTCAGTCATGTAAAATAGTTAAAGAATAGAACCAAGGGGAGGTGGGAGGGTATTTGAGAATACTTGGCCTGCAGTCCTCGGAGAACATCTGCTACAGGTGAGTAACTTCATTTTCTCTGAGGACAAGCAGGTCAGTTCTATTCTCACAGTTGGGAATCTCTAGCTACCAGGCTCACTGAAAACAACAATTCTAGGATAATAGGGACTCGAAAGATTGAGTCCTCAAAGTCAACTAACTTGAAACTATTTACATATTAGCTGTAAAGGTGCAGCCCAGAACTGAAGAAAACTGGGCTTAGGAGGTGGTGAAGTTAGAGTGGAGGAGTAGCCTAGTGCAGTGGACTTTGATCCTGGGGATTCCCACTGCAGCTCCTTGTGACTCTGGGCAATTAACCCTCCATTGACCCAGGTACAAATAAGTACCTGAATATACTATGTAAACCACTTTGAATGCAGTTGCAAAAACCACAGAAAGGCAGTAAAGCCACAGAAAAGTGGTATATCAAGTCCCATTCCCTTTCCCTTCTAGACACTGAACAAATTCTGCAGGATTGTCTGACTGAACCAGTTGCATGTCGGGTATCCTGCTCAAGGCAGTAATGAGATGTGAATATGTGAACAGAAGACTATGTTGCTCCTTTGCAAATCTCCTCTATGGAGGCTGACCACCTCAAGTGGGCTACCGACATGGCCATGACCCTGACATTATGAGCCTTGACATGACCCTCTAGAGTCAGCCCAGCCTGGGCATAAGTGAAGGAGATGTAATCTGCTAGCCAATTAGAAATTGTGTGTTTGCTGGTGGCTACCCTTATCCAGTTTGGGTCAAAAGAAACAAAAAGTTGGGTGGACTGTCTTTGGGCTCCTGATAGAAGGGTGAGGCTTACTTGCAATCTAAGGTATGCAGTACACTTTTACCAGGATAAGCGTGTGGTTTTGGGAAAAACACTGGCAGAATGATTGACTAAGAAGGAACTTGGACACTAGCATAGGAAGGAAATTAGGGTAGGTGTGGAGAACTACTCTATTGTGGTGAAACTTGGTGTAAGGTGGATTAGCTACAAGGACCTAAAGCTCATGGATCTGCAAGATGAAGTGACCGCCACCAAAAAGCGAATGCTACATACCTGTAGAAGGTATTCTCCGAGGACAGCAGGCTGATTGTTCTCACTGATGGGTGACGTCCTCGGCAGCCCCTCCAATCGGAATCTTCCTAGCAAAGTCCTTTGCTAGCTCTCGCGCGGCCGTCTTCCCGCCCGAAACCGGCTCGAGCCGGCCAGTCCAGTATGTAGCAAGACAATACACTTCAAGGGAAGACACAACTCCAAAGGGGAGGCGGGCGGGTTTGTGAGAACAATCAGCCTGCTGTCCTCGGAGAATACCTTCTACAGGTATGTAGCATTCGCTTTCTCCGAGGACAAGCAGGCTGCTTGTTCTCACTGATGGGGTATCCCTAGCTCCCAGGCTCACTCAAAACAACAACCAAGGTCAATTGGGCCTCGCAACGGCAAGGACATAACTGAGATTGACCTAAAAAATTTACCAACTAACTGAGAGTGCAGCCTGGAACAGAACAAACAGGGCCCTCGGGGGGTGGAGTTGGATCCTAAAGCCCAAACAGGTTCTGAAGAACTGACTGCCCGAACCGACTGTCGCGTCGGGTATCCTGCTGCAGACAGTAATGCGATGTGAATGTGTGGACAGATGACCACGTCGCAGCTTTGCAAATTTCTTCAATGGAGGCTGACTTCAAGTGGGCTACCGACGCAGCCATGGCTCTAACATTATGAGCCGTGACATGACCCTCAACAGCCAGCCCCGCCTGGGCGTAAGTGAAGGAAATGCAATCTGCTAGCCAATTGGATATGGTGCGTTTCCCTACAGCCACTCCCCTCCTATTGGGATCAAAAGAAACAAACAATTGGGCGGACTGTCTGTGGGGCTGTGTCCGCTCCAGGTAGAAGGCCAATGCTCTCTTGCAGTCCAATGTGTGCAGCTGACGTTCAGCAGGGCAGGAATGAGGACGGGGAAAGAATGTTGGCAAGACAATTGACTGGTTCAGATGGAACTCCGACACGACCTTTGGCAAGAACTTAGGGTGAGTGCGGAGGACTACTCTGTTATGATGAAATTTGGTGTAAGGGGCCTGGGCTACCAGGGCCTGAAGCTCACTGACCCTACGAGCTGAAGTAACTGCCACCAAGAAAATGACCTTCCAGGTCAAGTACTTCAGATGGCAGGAATTCAGTGGCTCAAAAGGAGATTTCATCAGCTGGGTGAGAACGACATTGAGATCCCATGACACTGTAGGAGGCTTGACAGGGGGCTTTGACAAAAGCAAACCTCTCATGAAGCGAACAACTAAAGGCTGTCCTGAGATCAGCTTACCTTCCACATGGTAATGGTATGCACTGATTGCGCTAAGGTGAACCCTTACAGAGTTGGTCTTGAGACCAGACTCAGACAAGTGCAGAAGGTATTCAAGCAGGGTCTGTGTAGGACAAGAGCGAGGAGCTAGGGCCTTGCTGTCACACCAGACGGCAAACCTCCTCCACAGAAAGAAGTAACTCCTCTTGGTGGAATCTTTCCTGGAAGCAAGCAAGACGCGGGAGACACCCTCTGACAGACCCAAAGAGGCAAAGTCTACGCTCTCAACATCCAGGCCGTGAGAGCCAGGGACCGGAGGCTGGGATGCAGAAGAGCCCCTTCGTTCTGCGTGATGAGGGTCGGAAAACACTCCAATCTCCACGGTTCTTCGGAGGATAACTCCAGAAGAAGAGGGAACCAGATGTGACGCGGCCAAAAAGGAGCAATCAGAATCATGGTGCCTCGGTCTTGCTTGAGTTTCAACAAAGTCTTTCCCACCAGAGGAATGGGAGGATAAGCATACAGCAGGCCCTCCCCCCAATCCAGGAGGAAGGCATCCGATGCTAGTCTGCCGGGGGCCTGAAGCCTGGAACAGAACTGAGGGACTTTGTGGTTCACTCGAGATGCGAAGAGATCCACCAAGGGGGTGCCCCACGCTTGGAAGATCTGGCGCACCACTCTGGAGTTGAGCGACCACTCGTGAGGTTGCATAATCCGGCTCAGTCTGTCGGCCAGACCGTTGTTTACGCCTGCCAGATATGTGGCCTGGAGAACCATGCCGAGACGGCGAGCCCAAAGCCACATGCTGACGGCTTCCTGACACAGAGGGCGAGATCCGGTGCCCCCCTGCTTGTTGACATAGTACATGGCAACCTGGTTGTCTGTCTGAATTTGGATAATTTGATGGGACAGCCGATCTCTGAAAGCCTTCAGAGCGTTCCAGATCGCTCGCAACTCCAGGAGATTGATCTGTAGACCGCGTTCCTGGAGGGACCAGCTTCCTTGGGTGTGAAGCCCATCGACATGAGCTCCCCATCCCAGGAGAGACGCATCCGTTGTCAGCACTTTTTGTGGCTGAGGAATTTGGAAAGGACGTCCCAGAGTCAAATTGGACCAGATTGTCCACCAATACAGGGATTCGAGAAAACTCGTGGACAGGTGGATCACGTCTTCTAGACCCCCAGCAGCCTGATACCACTGGGAGGCTAGGGTCCATTGAGCAGATCTCATGTGAAGACGGGCCATGGGAGTCACATGAACTGTGGAGGCCATGTGGCCCAGCAATCTCAACATCTGCCGAGCTGTGATCTGCTGGGACGCTCGCACCCGCGAGACGAGGGACAACAAGTTGTTGGCCCTTGTCTCTGGGAGATAGGCGCGAGCCGTCCGAGAATCCAGCAGAGCTCCTATGAATTCGAGTTTCTGCACTGGGAGAAGATGGGACTTTGGGTAATTTATTACAAACCCCAGTAGCTCCAGGAGGCGAATAGTCATCTGCATGGACTGCAGGGCTCCTGCCTCAGACGTGTTCTTCACCAGCCAATCGTCGAGATATGGGAACACGTGCACTCCCAGCCTGCGAAGTGCCGCTGCTACCACAGCTAGGCACTTTGTGAACAATCTGGGCGCAGAGGCGAGCCCAAAGGGTAGCACACAGTACTGGAAGTGGCGGGTGCCCAACTGAAATCGCAGATACTGTCTGTGAGCTGGCAGTATCGGGATGTGTGTGTAGGCATCCTTCAAGTCCAGAGAGCATAGCCAATCGTTTTGCTGAATCATGGGGAGAAGGGTGCCCAGGGAAAGCATCCTGAACTTTTCTTTTACGAGATATTTGTTCAGGGCCCTTAGGTCTAGGATGGGACGCATCCCCCCTGTTTTCTTTTCCACAAGGAAGTACCTGGAATAGAATCCCAGCCCTTCTTGCCCGGATGGCACGGGCTCGACCGCATTGGCGCTGAGAAGGGCGGAGAGTTCCTCTGCAAGTACCTGCTTGTGCTGGAAGCTGTAAGACTGAGCTCCCGGTGGACAATTTGGAGGTTTGGAGGCCAAATTGAGGGTGTATCCTTGCCGGACTATTTGCAGAACCCACTGATCGGAGGTTATGAGAGGCCACCTTTGGTGAAAAGCTTTCAACCTCCCTCCGACTGGCAGGTCGCCCGACACTGACACTTGGATGTCGGCTATGCTCTGCTGGAGCCAGTCAAAAGCTCGCCCCTTGCTTTTGCTGGGGAGCCGCGGGGCCTTGCTGAGGCGCACGCTGCTGACGAGAGCGAGCGCGCTGGGGCTTAGCCTGGGCCACAGGCTGTCGGGAAGGAGGATTGTACCTACGCTTACCAGAAGTATAGGGAACAGTCTTCCTTCCCCCGAAAAATCGTCTACCTGTAGAGGTAGAAGCTGAAGGCTGCCGGCGGGAGAACTTGTCGAATGCGGTGTCCCGCTGGTGGAGAGACTCTACCACCTGCTCGACTTTTTCTCCAAAAATGTTGTCCGCACGGCAAGGCGAGTCCGCAATCCGCTGCTGGATTCTATTCTCCAGGTCGGCGGCACGCAGCCATGAGAGCCTGCGCATCACCACACCTTGAGCAGCGGCCCTGGACACAACATCAAAAGTGTCATAAACTCCTCTGGCCAGGAATTTTCTGCACGCCTTCAGCTGCCTGACCACCTCCTGAAAAGGCTTGGCTTGCTCAGGGGGAAGAGCATCAACCAAGCCCGCCAACTGTCGCACATTATTCCGCATGTGTATGCTCGTGTAGAGCTGGTAAGACTGAATTTTGGCCACGAGCATAGAGGAATGGTAGGCCTTCCTCCCAAAGGAGTCTAAGGTTCTAGAGTCTTTGCCCGGGGGCGCCGAAGCATGCTCCCTAGAACTCTTAGCCTTCTTTAGGGCCAGATCCACAACTCCAGAGTCGTGAGGCAACTGAGTGCGCATCAGCTCTGGGTCCCCATGGATCCGGTACTGGGACTCGATCTTCTTGGGGATGTGGGGATTAGTTAAAGGCTTGGTCCAGTTCGCCAGCAATGTCTTTTTGAGGACATGGTGCAGGGGAACAGTGGACGCTTCCTTAGGTGGAGAAGGATAGTCCAGGAGCTCAAACATTTCAGCCCTGGGCTCGTCCTCCACAACCACCGGGAAGGGGATGGCCGTAGACATCTCCCGGACAAAGGAAGCAAAAGACAGACTCTCGGGAGGAGAAAGCTGCCTTTCAGGAGAGGGAGTGGGATCAGAAGGAAGACCCTCAGACTCCTCGTCAGAGAAATATCTGGGATCTTCTTCTTCTTCCCACGAGGCCTCACCCTCGGTGTCAGACACAAGTTCACGGACCTGCGTCTGCAACCGCGCCCGGCTCGACTCCGTGGAGCCACGTCCACGATGGGGGCGTCGAGAGGTAGACTCCCTCGCCCGCATCGGCGAAGCTCCCTCCGCCGACGTAGTCGGGGAGACCTCCTGGGAGGTGGCCGCAGTCGGCACCGCACGCGGTACCGACGTCGGGGACCTCACCCCGGGCGATGGGCCAGCCGGCGCCATGCTCGACGGTACCGGAGGCGCAACCACCGCCGGTACCGGAGGGGTAGGGCGCAACAGCTCTCCCAGAATCTCTGGGAGAACGGCCCGGAGGCTCTCGTTCAGAGCGGCTGCAGAGAAAGGCATGGAGGTCGATGCAGGCGTCGACGTCAGAACCTGTTCCGGGCGTGGAGGCTGTTCCGGGCTGTCCAGAGTGGAGCGCATCGACACCTCTTGAACAGAGGGTGAGCGGTCCTCTCGGTGCCGATGCCTGCTGGGTGCCGACTCCCTCGGCGACCCAGAGCTCTCGGTGCCGACGCGGGAAGGGGACCGGTGTCGATGCTTCTTCGACTTCTTCCGAAGCATGTCACCGGAGCTTCCCGGCACCGACGAGGAGGACGTAGAATCCATCCGTCGCTTCCTCGGGGCCGAGACCGAAGAGGGTCGATCTCGGGGGGGCTGTACCGCAGGAGCCCTCAGGGTAGGAGGAGACCCACCCGAGGGCTCACCGCCACCAGCAGGGGAAAGGACAGCCCTCACCTGCACTCCACTCGATGCACCACCGTCCGACGACATCAGGAGACGAGGTCCCAGTACCACCGACGTCGATGCAGCTATCCGATGTCTCGGCGCCGATGCAGAGGGCCGATGCCTCGATGCACTCGATGCACTGGCAGCCAAGGATGAAGGTCTGGACGCTGATGACGTCGATGCACACGATGACCCCGGTGCCGATGCCGACGAAGCGCCCGAGAACAAAACGTTCCACTGGGCCAATCTCGCTACTTGAGTCCGCCTCTGTAACAGGGAACACAGACTACAGTTCTGGGGACGGTGCTCGGCCCCCAGACACTGAAGACACGAAGAGTGCCTATCAGTGAGTGAGATTACCCGGGCGCACTGGGTGCACTTCTTGAAGCCGCTGGAAGGCTTCGATGTCATGGGCGGAAAAATCACGCCGGCGAAGTCAAAATCCGAAATGACGAATTTGGAGCACCAAAACTTTAAGGGAGAAAAAATCTCGACCGAGGCCGAAAAGAGGCCTACCCCGACGTCGAAAGAAAACTTACCGGGGCAAAACTGGAAGTACGGGAAGGGGAAAATGAAACCCAAGGGGGTTTTCGGAGCACTTCCCGACAGCTAGAAAACTTTTCCGAAGAAAAAAACACGTCAATAAAACACGGACGCGCGAGGTCGACTCTCCGGGGCTCGACACGACAAAAAACACAGCCGTACCGAGTGCGGACGAAAGAAGACTGGCCGGCTCGAGCCGGTTTCGGGCGGGAAGACGGCCGCGCATGCGCGGTGCGCGCGGGCGCGCGAGAGCTAGCAAAGGACTTTGCTAGGAAGATTCCGATTGGAGGGGCTGCCGAGGACGTCACCCATCAGTGAGAACAAGCAGCCTGCTTGTCCTCGGAGAAACATAACTTTCCAGGTCAAATATTTCAGATGACAGGAATCAAGCGGCTCAAAAGGAGCTTTCACAGGGGGCTCTGTCAATAGCAAAGCTCTCATGAAGCCAACAACTACTAGAGGATATACAGAGATGGGCTTACCTCCTACAGGGAGATAAGCCCTAACTGCACTGAGATGAACCATTACAGAGTTTGTTTTCAAAACAGACTCAGATAGGTACAGGAGGTATTCAAGCAGTTTTTGTGTAGGGTAAGTGAGAGGATCTAAGGTTTTGCCCTCACACTAGATGGCAAACCTCCTCCACTAAAATAAGTAACATCTTGTAGTGGAGTCTAAGATACGAGACAACTTCTGGCAAATCTAAGGATTCAAATTCTATGCTCTCAACATCCAAGCTGTGAGGGACAGGGTTTGGAGGCTGAAATGCAATATATCTAGAGTTTCAGAAGGCTTTTGATAAAGTTTCTCATGAGAGACTACTGAGAAAATTAAAGAGTCATGGGATAGGAGGCAAAGTTCTGGTGTGGATAACAAATTGGTTATTGGACAGAAAACAGAGAGTAGGATTAAATGGTAATTTCTCTCAATGGAGGAGGGTGAACAGTGGCGTGCCACAGGGATCTGTATTGGGATCAGTGCTATTTAACATATTTATAAATGATATGGAAATTGGAACGACAAGCGAGGTGATTAAATTTGCAGATGATACAAAACTATTCAAGGTTGTTAAAACACGTGCAGACTGTGAAACATTGCAGGAAGTCCTTAGGAAATTGGAAGACTGAACATCCAAATGGCAGATGAAATTTAATGTGGACAAATTAAAGGTGATGCACATTGGAAAGACTAATCCGAATCATAGTTACCTAATGCTAGGGTCCACCTTGAGGGGCAGCACTCAAGAAAAAGATCTAGGTGTCATTGTAGATAATACGCTGAAATCTTCTGCTCAGTGTGTGGCAGCGGCCAAAAAAGCAAACAGGATGCTAGGAATTATTAGAAAAGGGGTGGTGAATAAGACCATACTATAATGCCTTGTATTGCTTCATGATGTGACTGCACATTGAGTACTGCGTTTAGTTATAGCAGAATTAGAAAAGGTTCAAAGAAGGGCGATCAAAATGGTAAAGGGGATAGAACTCCTCTCATATGAGGAAAGGCTAAAGAGGTTAGGGCTCTTTAGCTTGGAAAAGAGACGGATGACGGGAGATATGATTGAGGTCTACAAAATCCTGAGTGGTGTTGATTTTTTACTCGTTCCCAAAGTACAAAGACTAAGGGACACTCAAGGAAGTTACATGGAAATACTTTTAAAATAAATAGGAGGAAATAGTTTTTCATTCAATGAATAGTTAAACTCTGGAACTCTTTGCTGAGGATGTAGTAATAGCAGTTAGCGAATCTGGGTTTAAAAAAAGGTTTGGACAAATTCCTGGAGGAAAAGTCCACAGGCTGCTATTGAGGCAGGCATGGGGAAGCTACTGCTTGCCCCGGGATTGGTAGCATGGAATGTTGCTGCTAATTGGGTTTCTGCCAGGTTCTTGTGACCTGGCCACTGTTTGGAAAACAGGATACTGGGCTAGATGGACCATTGGTCTGACCCAGTATGGCTACTCTTAAGTTCTTATGATCCCTTGTTCTGCATAGTGAGGGTCAGAAAATATTCCAATCTCAATGGATCTCCAGAAGAAGAGGAAACCAGATCTGCCTCAGCCAATAAGGGGCAATTAGAATCATAGTTCCCTGATCTTGCTTGAGTTTCAGCAAAGTCTTCTCTATGAGAGGTATTGGAGGATATGCATACAGAAGACCTCACCTCAATGTAGGAGAAAGGCATCCAACGCTAGTCTGCCATATGACCTGAGCCTGGAACAGAACTGGGGGACTTTGTTGTTGAGATGAGTGGCAAAAAGATCCACCGAGGGGGTGCCCCACTCTCGGGAGAGCTTGCGGGCTACACCCATGTTGAGAGACTACTTGTGAGTTCAAAATGAGGTCGGTGCTCTGGCCTACGCAGGCCTAGCAACTCGTGAAAAAGAAAGGAAACTTGAAGAACTAAAAATACTTAAAAAAAAAAATTAAAGGGTAACAGAATAACATAAAGAGGAAGGAGATAATAACTACGAAAGAGACTAAAATATCTGAATGGGAAGGCACTGTTAAGCAGAGAAAAAAAAACGCACAGAGAACACGGTGATGTATCCTCCCTGCTCCGCGGAAAAACAAAGACTGAGGGACTTCCGCTCACACGTTGGACAGGAAGGCACCAGCGTATGGTGGGACTCTGCTAGAAATTTCTACGTTCATCTTGCTAATCAGTGTCTGAACTGGGCTCTGTCAGATGATGTCACTCAGCTATGAGACAACAACTGGTCTGCTTGTCCTCAGAAAACCTTTGACAAATTTGAGAGGTTTCCTTTTATTTCTTTCTTATACTTCCTGCTTATTTTAGATCACTGTAAACAAAATGCTTTCTTTTGCCATTATTTGTACTATAAACCACCCAAAATATCCGTTTCAGATTCTTGGTACACATTGATACTTTTTTTTTTTATTCACACTAGGCAGCAACTGCATGAAGAGATGCGATTCATTTTCCTGCCATGTTCATATATAGATCCTTATTCAAAAAAGGACTCTTCTTCATTCTGAGTGTAATTCTATAACAGTGCACCTATTTTTATATGTTATAAAGAAAAGCAGGTGTTTGTATTTAATTAAAAAATATATATATATTTAGGCATGACAACTTACATCAGCCATGGAGCTGGTGTAAATGTCCATGCCTAGATTACCAAAAATTATAGTATTCTACAATTTGTGTGTGTAACTGTCTGCAGAATTCTGTATGTTGATCAAAGTTAAACGCTCAGTTTTGCAGGTGGATCTTCAATCTGCATGCAAAGTAACTAATTTGTGATAATCAATAATTTGCATAACAAGCTCTTAACTGCCAGTAATTAGGAGTTACGCACGGATATGTACTATGCCCTATAACATGTGCACCTAATTTTCATAGTGCATAGTTCCAAAGGGGACGTGGTCATGGGAGGGGCATGGGCATTCCCAGGATTTAGACATAAAGTTATAGAAAACTGTCATTTCCATGCCTAACTGCCATTAGTTGGGTGCGAGCTTTACACAAGCCTTTGGCAAGCGTAAATGCTTCTGCCCAAAATTAGGCATGAAAATGCATGCTAAGCTAATATTCTATAAAGGCTGTTTCACATGGAATGGACCTTTATAGAATACTAGCTTAATGTGGATCATCCTGGTGCCTAATTTGGTCGACCTATACAGAATTCCCCCCTGGGTGACCTACTCACACTCCATTTACCTCTAAACTACTTGTCATCTCATTCAGGCAGCAGGTTAAAGAATGGCATGTAGTAGTAATATTGGTATTTACATGCACATGTGTGCACATATACAAACAGATTTCAATATGCTGGCCATTTATGTGCTTTCTTGGCACCTAAAAATAGGTCCACTTGATAAGATAGATTTAAAGGATATAGGGAATCGAAAGCTAGGTCAAGCTACAATTTTACTAATGTGGCAGTCAGACCTAGAATTACTCTGTGTACTTAGAAAAACGTTTACTGGATGATGTTATGAGGAGGACATTTTCACAAAGCAGATGCTGGAAGAGTTGTAGGTACTTTAACCTATAGACTTTACATCGAATTCTGCCTCAGGGAAAAAGCACCTACAGAGATCTGAACTTGTTTTTTTCTGTGGACACCTTTTCCCCTTCCCAACAATGGATGTCGTTTTAAAAATTCCCAATAAACTTTCCTTAACCCTCCTCTTGCACCTATTTCTCCTGATTGCCACATCACCTATTCTTTATCCCCTCTTCTCTCTCCATTTTAATTTGTAAACCACCTAGATGCGTGACTTTGCTTGTGCAATTGGTGGTATATCAAAAATCTTTAAATAAATAAAATTTAAAAGCACGCTTGCTGTAGTACTCCCCACTCTAAACCCAGCTCTGGGATTGCCACTATTGGATGCAAATGGAACAATGCATATCCCTTTCACATGCACATTGAGTGGGCAATTTTCAGATAGTTGATTAGTGTGTGTAAAATAGCTTTTGAAAGGGAGTAGTTCCTACACACATCATCTCCCAAGTGCACCTTAAGAACTTTCAGGGATTGATGTGAGCAACTCTAAATCTGCTGAACTGGAAAAGCTGTCTTGTTTTGTTCTGCACAACTCCTGAGATCCAGTTTATTGTCTCTTACTCGATTTTGAAGAAGACTGTTGGTGGCTGTGATTTTCAGTGGTTTAGTAGGAATGGGACTTACAGTTTCTTCATAATCGTCCTCCTCCTCCTCCTCTTCTACCTGCAATGACACACGCAGTGCTTAAAGGCTATGAAATTTCAGGAGTGACTTTGGGAACTCTAAAGACAGCTCAGGCCCCCAGAATCCTAATAATTACACTGCATCCTTCAGAATTCAGCAATCAACATCCTGTCACAAGAAACAGACTGACATGAACTCTAAAAGTGTGGTTGATGGAGGGCTGAAAGGAAGCTGTATTAGTTTCCATCCCATTTTTTACCCAAGCATATTTGACATTTAAAGGATACAGGCACATGATTTAGAAAAACACAGCTGATAATGTAAAACCCCTGTTTAAAATACTTAAGGTTGGACATGTGTTGTGGGCAAACAGGCTAAAAATCTATACTAGCAATTTAGGCTGAAAAGCCAGTGGGGGCATGCAATGAAGCTACGAAGTAGTACATTTTTAAAAAATTGGAGAAAATATTTCTTCACTCAACATGTAATTAAACTTTGGAATTTGTTGCCAGAGAATGTGATAAAAGCAGTTAGCTTAGCAAGGTTAAAAAAAGAAAAGATCTGGATAACTTCCTACAAGAAAAGTCCATAAGCCTTTATTAAGATGGACTTCCGGAAAAATCCACTGCGTATTTCTAAAATAAGCAGCATAAAATGTATTGGACTGTTTTGGGATTTTGGCAGGTACTTGTAACCTGGATTGGTCACTGTTGGAAACAGGATGCTAGGCTTGATGGAATCCAGGTTACAAGTATCTGGCAAGGTTCCAAAACAGTACAAAACATTTTATGCTGCATATCCTAGAAATAAGCAGTGGATTTTCCCCAAGTCCATTTTAATAATTACTTATGGACTTTTCTTTTGAGAAGTTATCCAACCCTTTTTTTAAACCCCACTAAGCTAACTGCTTTTACTACATTCTCTGGCAACGAATTCCAGAGTTTAATTACACGTTGAGTGAAGAAATATTTTTTCCGATCCGTTTTAAATTTACTACTTTCTAGCTTCATTGCTTGCTCTCTAGACCTAGTATTTTTGGAAATATCAAACAAGCAAGTCACATCTCCCAGTTCCACTCCACTCATTATTTTATACACCTCTATCAAATCTCCCCTCAGCCGTCTTTCCTCCAAGCTGAAGAGCCCTATGAGAACAACATGTAATCGTAAGCAACAAGTGGCCAATAAGAGGTCATGGAAGGAAGATATAGAGAGACTCCACTACCAGCCATGGAGCATCTATCACCCGAGAGGTTGGGTCCCTCCAGCGACTGAAAAGATGCTCTGCCTGGACTCTGGACACCATCAAGTCGAACTGAGGAGGACTCCAGAGGTACCTAATGAGCTGGAAGGCCTAAAGCCCCAGCTCCCATACACCTGGATACAGGAGAGAGAAACTGAGAAAGTCCACCTGCACACTGCCATTGCCTGCAGTATGAACCGGATGCGTCTCTGCTCACTGACAGATTCACTGCCTCCAGGGCCACCGCAAACTCCTGGTTCCGCTCTGCTTGTTGATGGATGTCACTGCTGTGGCGCTGTCCGAAATCACTCTGACCACTTTCCCTTCCAAGGGTGGCTGAAACTCCTGCAGAACCAGACGGTCCGCCTGGCTCTCCAGGAAGCTGATGGACCATGACGTTTCCTGGCTTAACTAGGTGCTCTATGTCACATGCCCAAGACACTGAGCTCCTCAACAGAGGAGACTTGAATCTGTGGTGACCAGCACCAACTGAGAACGATCCAGAGGGACCTCTTTCGAAAGGTTCACTGGACTGGTCCCCAGTCCAGACTGATCCTCGCCCTGGGCATGAGCAGGAGAGAACGATGGAAGTCCTGAGAGGCTGGCACCCACCAGGACAACAGGGCTGAAAAGGGCACATGAGCTCTCAACTATGGCACCACCTTCAGAGTCGCAGCTATGGAGCTCAGGAGCTGCAAATAGTCCCCTTCTGTGGACTACGGAAGATTGCACAGCCAGTGCTTCTATGCCTGCAGCTTCTCAATCCACTCCTCTGTATGGAAAACCATACCCCGGCTCATGCTGAAGTGGACTCCCGGGTACTCCAGAACCTGAGAAGTGAGGTGGCTCTTGGATAGAATCACAACTCATCCCAGAGACTTGAAGAGAATATTTGCGACAGCTACGCTGCCTCTTTCCTTACATCGAGAAGGTAAATCTTATCCCAGTTGTACATGCTATGATAACATCAAGACTGGATTACTGCAATACACTATACAATGGTCTGACTACAAAGGCCCTACACCAGCTCCAGTTGATTCCAAATGCAACAGCAAGACTCATAGAAGGCTGCAAGCAACGTGACCACATCACACCATTTTTGCAAAATCTTCATTGGCTACCAGTACAATACAGGGCTAAATTTAAAACTCTGTCTGATCTTCAAGGCCCTGAAAGGAAATGGCCCTGAGTACCTGAAAAATAGGATGATCCTCCACACACCGCCAATGACACTAAGGTCCTCCGAAGGACTTTCACTGACCACACCCTCTCCAAAAGACATTACACGATGTGATACCCACAAGCGAGCCTTCTCCGGAGTCTCCCCAACACTCTGGAATACACTGCCTGAAAGGCTGCGCTTAACACAAGACTATCTCTACTTCAGGAAGCAGGTGAAAGCTTGGCTCTTCAACCAGGCCTTTACTGGAAGAAGTAACTAACTTGTTAGTCTCACTCACACACACAAGGAGTACTCAGGTAGCATATACTGCAGCAGGACATGTTTATCCACTCCTACTCTAGCTGAGATAACATTTAACCATTTCTCTAACCTCATGTGCAACTTCCTTTAAATCAATCACCTTACTTTCTAACTCTTCCTACTTTCTTACCCTTCTATATGTTACATCTTTGCTTCACCCTTCGCTATCACCTATAATGTTCTTTACATATTGTGTTGACATTGTAAATAGTATACCATGCCATACTTTGTATTCCGCGCATTAGAAAAAGAGGAAAAAAGACCAAACGTCAGCCAGCACGGCTAAACAGTAAGGTAAAGGAAGCCATTAGAGCCAAAAAACAATCCTTCAGAAAATGGAGAAGAGAACCAACTGAAAATAATAAGATAAAACATAAGGAATGCTGAGCCAAATGCAAAGCGAAGATAAGGAGGGCGAAAAAAGACTTTGAAAAAAAATTAGCGTTAGAAGTGAAAACACATAGTAAAACTTTTTTTTAGATACATCAAAAGCAGGAAGCCGGTTAAAGAATCGGTTGGGCCGCTGGACGACAGTGGTGTTAAAGGGGCGATCAGGGAAGACAAAGTCGTAGCGGAGAAGTTAAATGAATTCTTTGCTTCGGTCTTCATCGAGGAGGATTTGGGAGGGACACCGGTGCCGGAAAGGGTATTTGAAGCGGGCGAGTCAGAGAAACTAAACAAATTCTCTGTAAACTTGAAGGATGTAATGGGTCAGTTCTGCAAACTGAAGAGTAGTAAATCACCAGGACCGGATGGTATTCATCCAAGAGTATTAATAGAGCTGAAAAATGAACTTGTAGAGCTACTGCTAGTAATATGCAATCTATCCCTAAAATCAGGTGGGGTACCGGAAGACTGGAGGGTGGCCAATGTAACTCCGATATTTAAAAAAGGTTCCAGAGGAGATCCAGGAAATTAGAGACCAGTGAGTCTGATGTCGGTGCTGGGCAAAATGGTGGAGGCTATTATTAAGAATAAAATTACAGAGCACATACAAAAACATGGGCTCATGAGACAAAGTCCGGATTTAGTGAAGGGAGGTCTTGCCTCACCAATCTACTACATTTTTTTGAGGGGGTGAACAAACATGTGGACAATGGGGAGCTGGTGGATATTGTGTATCTGGATTTTTAGAAGGTGTTTGACAAAGTGCTTCATGAAAGACTCCAGAGGAAACTGGAGAGTCATGGGATCGGAGGTAGGGTTTTATTGTGGATTAAGAGCTGGTTGAAAGATAGGAAGCAGAGAGTAGGGTTGAATGGTCAGTATTCTCAATGGAGAAGGGTAGTTAGTGGGGTCTCTCAGGGGTCTGTGCTGGGACCGCTGCTTTTTAATATATTTATAAATGACCTAGAGATGGGAGTAACTAGTGAGGTAATTAAATTCGCAGATGACACAAAGATATTCAGGGTCGTCAAGTCGCAGGAGGAGTGTGAAAGATTACAGGAGGACCTCGCGAGACTAGGAGATTGGGCGTCCAAATGGCAGATGAAGTTCAATGTTGACAAGTGCAAAGTGATGCATGTGGGAAAGAGGAACCTGAATTACAGCTAAGTCATGCAAAGTTCCACGTTAGGAGGTACAGACCTAGAAAGGGATCTGGGAGTCATCATGGATAAGACGTTGAAAACTTCTGCTCAGTGTGCTACGGTGGCTAAGAAGGCGCACAGAATGTTCAGTATTATTAGGAAAGGGATGGAAAACAAACACTCAGATGTTATAATGCCGTTGTATCGCTCCATGGTGAGACCGCACCTCGAGTATTATGTTCAGTTCTGGTCACCGCACCTCAAAAAAGATGTAAAGGAATTGGAGAAGGTGCAGAGAAGGGCGACGAAAATGGTAAAAGGGATGGGAGGACTTCTCTATGAGGAAAGGATAAGATGGTTAGGGCTCTTCAGCTTGGAGAAGAGGCGGCTGAGGGGTGATATGATAGAAGTTTACAAGATAATGAGTGGAATGGAGCGGACAGATGTGAAGCGTTTGTTTACACTTTCTAACAATAATAGAACTAGGGGACATAAGATGAAGCTAGAATGTGGTAGATTTAAAACAAATAGGAGAAAGTTTTTCTTTATTCAGCACGTAGACAGACTCTGGAACTCGTTGCCAGAAAATGTGTGACAGCAGTTGGCATTGCTGAGTTTAAAGGGGGTTTGGACAGATTCCTGAAGGAAAAGTCCATTGAACATTATTAATTTACATTTTTGTTTTGTTTTTGAGTTTTTGCCGGGTTCTTGAGGCCTGAATTGGCCACTGTCTGAGACAGGATGCTGGATTTGATGGACCCTTGGTCTTTTCCCAGTATGGTGGTGCTTATGTTCTTATGCTTATGTTCTTATATCTATTGCTCATGCTCGATCTATTCTCACTGTACACCTCCTTGAGTGAATTCCTTCAAAAAGGCGGTAAATAAATCCTAATAAATAAATAAACAGGATTCCTTTGTGTTTATCCCATGCATGTTTGAATTTCATTACCATTTTTATCTCCATCACCTCCCGATTTTCTTTCTTCTTCCTGAATAGCAATGTTTATGAATTATTTGTTATATTTGTTTTGATTCCTCTGTACCTGTTTGCCCCATTGAACTCAAATTGTATGGGAAAATGTGGGATATAAATGTTATAAATAAATTTCGGGCCTTGCCTTTTGGTCTGGCTATGGCACCACACAAGTTCTTCAAAGTGATGGTAGTGGTGGGTGTGCATCTTCAGTCCCAGGGGGTTTGGGTTCACTGGTACCTGGATATCTGGCTGATTCAAGCAGATTCAGTGGCGGAGGCCAGTCAGGCCACTGCTCAGATAACTTACTGGATGAGTGGCTCTTGTTCTGGCAAGTTTTTGTCTATATCCCATTCACATGCCCTTCAGCCAGCACACTGTACTGAAATTTACTATAGAGCAATATGCTAGATCTTCTGCAGGTAGCCCTACGCTTTTAATGTACCAAAAACATCAACCAAAAGCTGACGTAGGCGCAAGACTGTTTAAAAAAAGGTTCTCCCATGCTTAGTGCAGCTCATAGACTACATCACTGGATCATTCTTACATTAACCCGACTTAACAATCCATTTTCCTCCAAGATCAGTATGGTGACTAGAGAACTATATGACAAGTTGCACAATATAAAACTTTCTGCTCAAGTTCTTCAGCCAAATCCCACTCCTGCCAAGGCTGTCTGACCTCTCCCAATGCCATTCTCCAAGGACAAGGTAAAATCTCCTAAGCAGGCATGGTGTAGACTCTTTGAGGCCAAATCATGGTTTTTCATGCACTTTGACTCTCGCTTCCCTCCTCACAGGTACTTCAGCAGCTGAAACTAGACAAAGCCTTCTCACTTCAGGCAACTCAACCCTATTCAAAAGTCAGCTTACCAACTAAAACATAGTGTACTGCTGAGGACTTCTTTGCAAAGTAAAGTGTATATACAAGGCTAAAAACAATGAGGTCTTTTTGGGAATGATGCATACACTTCTAGATATTCATTTGCAGTTCACACCATCCCATGCATTGTTAGAATTTCATGACCACATCCTGAGCATAGTTGATCATGGATGCTTAGTGTACAAATGTAAGCCATCAACCTCTTTCTGGCACCCTACCCATTTGTTTTCACTTCCATGCTCATTTGCTTTCTTCTCTTCTTGGGGAAAAAACCCAAACAGTCTCTCCCCCTGCCTCGTTAGAGATGGCAGCAACAAGTGGTCTCTCTGGGATGCAGGGTCTAACAACAGCATCACTTTATAAGTACATAAGTACATAAGTAGTGCCATACTGGGAAAGACCAAAGGTCCATCTAGCCCAGCATCCTGTCACCGACAGTGGCCAATCCAGGTCAAGGGCACCTGGCACGCTCCCCAAACGTAAAAACATTCCAGACAAGTTATACCTAAAAATGCGCAATTTTTCCAAGTCCATTTAATAGCGGTCTATGGACTTGTCCTTTAGGAATCTATCTAACCCCTTTTTAAACTCCGTCAAGCTAACCGCCCGTACCACGTTCTCCGGCAACGAATTCCAGAGTCTAATTACACGTTGGGTGAAGAAAAATTTTCTCCGATTCGTTTTAAATTTACCACACTGTAGCTTCAACTCATGCCCTCTAGTCCTAGTATTTTTGGATAGCGTGAACAGTCGCTTCACATCCACCCGATCCATTCCACTCATTATTTTATACACTTCTATCATATCTCCCCTCAGCCGTCTCTTCTCCAAGCTAAAAAGCCCTAGCCTTCTCAGCCTCTCTTCATAGGAAAGTCGTCCCATCCCCACTATCATTTTCGTCGCCCTTCGCTGTACCTTTTCCAATTCTACTATATCTTTTTTGAGATACGGAGACCAGTACTGAACACAATACTCCAGGTGCGGTCGCACCATGGAGCGATACAACGGCATTATAACATCCGCACACCTGGACTCCATACCCTTCCTAATAACACCCAACATTCTATTCGCTTTCCTAGCCGCAGCAGCACACTGAGCAGAAGGTTTCAGCGTATCATCGACGACGACACCCAGATCCCTTTCTTGATCCGTAACTCCTAACGCGGAACCTTGCAAGACGTAGCTATAATTCGGGTTCCTCTTACCCACATGCATCACTTTGCACTTGTCAACACTGAACTTCATCTGCCACTTGCACGCCCAATCTCCCAGTCTCGCAAGGTCCTCCTGTAATCGTTCACATTCCTCCTGCGACTTGACGACCCTGAATAATTTTGTGTCATCGGCGAATTTAATTACCTCACTAGTTATTCCCATCTCTAGGTCATTTATAAATACATTAAAAAGCAACGTATGAAAGCAATGTAATGAAAGGAAAGAAAGGCACCTTCCCCACACTGTCAAGTTAATGGTTTTATGCAAATATACATCCCACTCCATCCCATCCCTCAAGACTCTCAGGATTCCTGTGCCTCAGACTTAAAGGAGCAGAAAGTGACTACACATACACTGCTCTTAAATCAGCAGCCAGCCAACCAACCACCCCACTGGGTTATGCCCCAGTACCTCATGTTGTGTGTGGTTGTTGATTACATTGATCCTCATTCCTGTTGAAGGGCGGGAGAGTCCAGGAGCAGTACTCTTTAGCAGTGCAACCTGTGGAATCTAAGAACATTAGTACATTTCTGTCAATAGCAGCCTGCAGTCTTGAAAACCTTGAATGCAATATCTAAAGTCATGTTTGAGCACCAAGCACTGATCCACAGGAAAACAAAAAGAGCCTTCAAGTGTATCAGACAATAACATACCCCAATTAACCAATTTCTAACTGACTCCAGATTAACTGGAACAAATCCCTGGATCAGCACCTGCCGAACCTGAATACTGAACATTATTCCCTTCTTTAGTTCATCCATTCAGCTAAATATCTTGATGAAGCATAACAAACAGCATCTTTTCCTTGCTTTTATGGTTCTTGGAGCGGCCCCTTCTTGCCCCTACTATACTCTCCTTGCCGGGTGGGGGAGGGGGGAGGCAGTTGTGCTCATTTTGATTCTTGTTTATTAATCCAACAGGCTGCTAAGCCCATTAAAACGGGCAAGATTTTTTATTTGTGAAATGTAATTCCCTTATTGGTGTAAAATTTTGTGTGTGTGAGAGAGAGAGACAGCGAGTGTGTGAGAGAGAGAGAGAGAGTGTGTGTGTGTGAGAGAGAGAGAGAGAAAGTGTGTGTGCGTCTGTCTGAAAGAGAGAGTCAAGGAAGGAGAAGATAAATTTCTCCCTGCTTCTGTTTGTCTTGTAAAAGTACAGGAGGTAATATTTTGTGTGTATGTGTGTGAGTGAGTGTGTGAGAGAGAAAGAGAGAGCGAGAGAAAGTGTGTGTGTGCGCGCCTGTCTGAAAGACAGAGTGTGAGAGTGAGTTCAGAGAGAGAGAGCGAGAGAGAGTATGTGCATGTATGTGAGAGAGACAGTGAGTGTGTGTGAGAGAGAGACAGAGAAAGTGTGTGTGTGTGCGCGTCTGTCTGAAAGAGAGAGAGAGTCAAGGAAGGAGGAGATAAATTTCTCCCTGCTTCTGTTTGTCTTGTAAAAGTACAGGAGGTAATATTGTGTGTGTGTGTGTGAGAGAGAGAGAGAGAGAGAGAGAGAGAGAGAGAGAGAGTGTGAGAGAAAGTGAGTGTGTGTGAGAGAGAGAACGTGTATGTGTGCGTCTGTCTGAAACAGAGAGTGTGAGAGTGAGTTGCGAGAGAGAGTGTGAGTGTGTATGACCATCTCCTCCTGGCTCTCTTCTCTCCAGGTCCCTTCCCCTCCATGGGCACCATTTCTTCCCTTCCCGATCACAGTCTCCTCCTGTTTTCTCCTCTTTTACCTTTACTTCCCCTACACGGGCACCAGCTCTCCCCTGCCCTCCATGATCACCATTTCTCCCTTCCACTCCATGACCACAGTCTCCCTTGTTTTTTTCATCCCCTATTTCCAGCATCTGTCCCTCTCAAACATCTCTCTCTCTCTGCCCTCCTTCTACCTGCAATTTTTCCTGCTCTCCTGAATCCCTACCCCTCCTCGTGGTCCCCTTTCTCTTTCTCTGTTTACTCCTGAACCCTCACTCCCCCCCCCCCCCCACCGTCCACGTTCTCTCTCTTCTTATACCTGCTCCTCTCAGCCCTCCCACTTCGTCTTTAGTGCTGCAGGCATGCTTCTCCTTTCAATCGTCCGAAACCACTGTAGCGTCCTGCCCGGAAACAGGAAGTTCTGTCAGAAGAGGCAGGACGCTAGAAAGGCTTCGAGCAGCTAAAAAGGAACAGCATGCCTTCATAGCTAAAGGCAAAAATCGGAGGGCCGACATGCTGCCCGTGCTAGTATGCCAGGCTTAGTCCTCTTCCACACCGAAGATGCCCAGAGGCCACTGGTGGAGCCTGGAGGTGCGCCTCCTCCTAGGCCAGATCGGCGGCTCGGGGGGCGTCTGTTTCCTCATGGCCTCCACCAGCTGGCCCAACGAAGCGCTGTGGCGGAACATCTGTGGCGAACTGGCGGCCCGGGGCTACCTGCACAACGTGGCCCAGAGCCGGGCCAAGTGGAAGAAGATGAAGCCGGCGGGCCAGCCCGTGTTTGGCGAGCGACGGCTCCCGGCTGATTTCAACGGCACATACAGAGAGACCTGTGACATGCCGCGCATGGTCACTCTTCATTTATATAGTAGGATGGGGCACCATCGGAGCTTGCATTTAGCTGTGGTAATACATGATTTATGTTCACTTAATCTAATCTGTACAGGTCTACTACTTTGTCCAACATATACCAATTTACAAAGGCACTCAACTATACTACATTACTACTATTACAAGAGGTAGTAGAACGTGCTATAATTGTTCAACCTGTTTGTGTATCAGTCCATTGTGGACCCATGATAGCTAATTCACACCATTGGCATCTGCCACACACTGTGTGGTAACCAGTGTCAATAGAGCTACATTGAACCTCTTGATATCTTTGTCTAGATAACACCTCCCTGATGGTGCTTCCCTTTTACATGCTGTCACAGAAAAAAGCTCAAATGCTGAATAAAGCTGTATTAAATGCCAGTGTTTTCTTAGCATTTGAACAAATTTACTAGCTATACTAGAAAAGGGTAGCATACAAGTTAAAAGGTGTCTCCAATTTTTTCTTTCGATCTTGAAGCAGCAGCTCACAATGGGCAAAATGTGCTCGAAAATAAGCCTCTGATAATGTTTTCTTTGGATAACCACGTGCTTTAAACTGTTCCATCAAACTTCTAACTTGCTGTTTATAATCTTCCATGGACAAACATATCTGGCATAACCTCAAAAACTGGATAATTGGTAATCTTTTTTTTTTTTAATGGTTTGGATGGTAACTCGGAAAATGTAAAAAAAAAACTACTGTGTTCAACTGGCTTACAGTAAAGTGTAGTTTATAACCTGTCACCACTTTTGAAAACTCAAAAATCCAAAAATTCTCTCTCTCTTTGACTGTATTTCAAAGTGAATTGTAAATGAGGATCCAAAGGATTTATCCAAATCTCAAACTGTAGAAGTTTCCATTCAGTACCATTCCAAATGAGGAAACTGTCACCTAAAAAACGTCTCCAGAACATTATCTTTTGAAAAAGGGCTCCTTAATATAATTTCTCTCATTCAAATTTTGAAACATGTGGAGGGGCATAGTCGAAAGGGACGTCCAAGTTTTGATGAGGACATCCTCACAAAATGTCCTGATCCAGGGGCGGGGAAACCCGTTATTTTCGTTTCGAAAATACTGTCAGGGACGTCCAAATCCTGAAATTTGGTCATCCTTAGATTTGGTCGCCCCTAGACTTGGTCGTTTCTTATTTTCGGCGATAATGGAAACCAAGGACGGCCATCTCAGAAATGACCAAATGCAAGCTACTTGGTCATGGGAGGAGCCAACATTTGTAGTGCCCTGGTCCCTCTGACATGCCAGGACACCAACCGGGCACCCTAGGGGGCACTGCAGTGGACTTTATAAATTGCTCCCAGGTACATAGCTCCCTTACCTTGTGTGCTGAGCCCCCCAAAACCCATTACCCACAACTGTACACCACTACCATAGCCCTCACGGGTGAAGGGGGGCACCTAGATGTGGGTACAGTGGGTTTGTGGTGGGTTTTGGAGGGCTTGCTGTTTCCTCCAAAAATGTAACTGGGTCCGCCTGCCTGAAGTGCACTGCAGTACCCACTAAAACTGCTCCAGGGACCTGCATACTGCTGTCATGGACCTGAGTATGACATTTGAGGCTGGCAAAAAATATTTTTAAAGATATTTTTGGGGGGTGGGAGGGGGTTAGTGACCATTGGGGGAGTAAGGGGAGGTCATCCCCGATTCTCTCCGGTGGTCATCTGGTAATTTCGGGCACCTTTTTGTTCCTTGGTCGTGAGAAAAACATGACCAGGTAAAGACAACCATGTGTTCATCAGGGACGCTCTTGTTTGTTTCGATTATGGGCCGAGGATGTCCAAATGTTAGGCATGCTCAAGTCCCGCCTTCGCTACGCCTCCGACACATCCCACTGAACTTTGGCCATCCCTGCGACGGAAAGCAGTTGGGGACGTCCAAAATCAGCTTTCAATTATACCAATTTGGACGACCCTGTGAGAAGGACGTCCATCTTCCGATTTGTGTTGAAAGATAGGCGTCCTTCTCTTTCAAAAATGAGCCCAACAATGTTACAACTGAAGGAGCCAATGCAGCACCCATTGTGACCCCTTGGAGATGTTGGTAAAATCTTTTATATCAGAAAAAAGTTTTAGTAAACATCAATCTGTTCAAATGTTAAGAAAACACTGGCATTTAATACAGCTTTATTCAGCATTTGAGGATTTTCCTATGACGTTATTGGGGAGATGTCACCTAGACAAAGATAACAAGAAGTTCAATGAAGCTCTATTGACACTGGTTACCACACACAGCGTGTGGCAGATGCCAATGGTGTGAATTATCAAATTTAAAAGGCAGACCCTAATGTCTATCACTTTTCAAGGGACCATATATATACAGTGGTGGAAATAAGTATTTGATCCCTTGCTGATTTTGTAAGTTTGCCCACTGACAAAGACATGAGCAGCCCATAATTGAAGGGTAGGTTATTGGTAACAGTGAGAGATAGCACATCACAAATTAAATCCGGAAAATCACATTGTGGAAAGTATATGAATTTATTTGCATTCTGCAGAGGGAAATAAGTATTTGATCCCCCACCAACCAGTAAGAGATCTGGCCCCTACAGACCAGGTAGATGCTCCAAATCAACTCGTTACCTGCATGACAGACAGCTGTCGGCAATGGTCACCTGTATGAAAGACACCTGTCCACAGACTCAGTGAATCAGTCAGACTTTAACCTCTACAAAATGGCCAAGAGCAAGGAGCTGTCTAAGGATGTCAGGGACAAGATCATACACCTGCACAAGGCTGGAATGGGCTACAAAACCATCAGTAAGACGCTGGGCGAGAAGGAGACAACTGTTGGTGCCATAGTAAGAAAATGGAAGAAGTACAAAATGACTGTCAATCGACAAAGATCTGGGGCTCCACGCAAAATCTCACCTCGTGGGGTATCCTTGATCATGAGGAAGGTTAGAAATCAGCCTACAACTACAAGGGGGGAACTTGTCAATGATCTCAAGGCAGCTGGGACCACTGTCACCACGAAAACCATTGGTAACACATTACGACATAACGGATTGCAATCCTGCAGTGCCCGCAAGGTCCCCCTGCTCCGGAAGGCACATGTGACGGCCCGTCTGAAGTTTGCCAGTGAACACCTGGATGATGGGGGTAAGCAAACATGTGGACAATGGGGAGCCGGTTGATATTGTATATCTGGATTTTCAGAAGGCGTTTGACAAAGTGCCGCACGAAAGACTCCTGAAGAAATTGCAGAGTCATGGAATCGGAGGTAGGGTATTATTATGGATTAAGAACTGGTTGAAAGATAGGAAGCAGAGAGTAGGATTGCGTGGCCAGTATTCTCAGTGGAGGAGGGTAGTTAGTGGGGTCCTGCAGGTGTCTGTGCTGGGTCCGTTGCTTTTTAATGTATTTATAAATGACCTAGAGATGGGAATAACTAGTGAGGTAATTAAATTCGCCGATGACACAAAATTATTCAGGGTCGTCAAGTCGCAGGAGGAATGTGAACGATTACAGGAGGACCTTGCGAGACTGGGAGAATGGGCGTGCAAGTGGCAGATGAAGTTCAATGTTGACAAGTGCAAAGTGATGCATGTGGGTAAGAGGAACCCGAATTATAGCTACGTCTTGCAAGGTTCCGCGTTAGGAGTTACGGATCAAGAAAGGGATCTGGGTGTCGTCGTCGATGATACGCTGAAACCTTCTGCTCAGTGTGCTGCTGCGGCTAGGAAAGCGAATAGAATGTTGGGTGTTATTAGGAAGGGTATGGAGTCCAGGTGTGCGGATGTTATAATGCCGTTGTATCGCTCCATGGTGCGACCGCACCTGGAGTATTGTGTTCAGTACTGGTCTCCGTATCTCAAAAAAGATATAGTAGAATTGGAAAAGGTACAGCGAAGGGCGACGAAAATGATAGTGGGGATGGGACGACTTTCCTATGAAGAGAGGCTGAGAAGGCTAGGGCTTTTCAGCTTGGAGAAGAGACGGCTGAGGGGAGATATGATAGAAGTGTATAAAATAATGAGTGGAATGGATCGGGTGGATGTGAAGCGACTGTTCACGCTATCCAAAAATACTAGGACTAGAGGGCATGAGTTGAAGCTACAGTGTGGTAAATTTAAAACGAATCGGAGAAAATTTTTCTTCACCCAACGTGTAATTAGACTCTGGAATTCGTTGCCGGAGAACGTGGTACGGGCGGTTAGCTTGACGGAGTTTAAAAAGGGGTTAGATAGATTCCTAAAGGACAAGTCCATAGACCGCTATTAAATGGACTTGGAAAAATTCCGCATTTTTAGGTATAACTTGTCTGGAATGTTTTTACGTTTGGGGAGCGTGCCAGGTGCCCTTGACCTGGATTGGCCACTGTCGGTGACAGGATGCTGGGCTAGATGGACCTTTGGTCTTTCCCAGTATGGCACTACTTATGTACTTATGTACTTATGTGATTGGGAGAAGGTGCTGTGGTCAGATGAGACAAAAATTGAGCTCTTTGGCATGAACTCAACTCGCCGTGTTTGGAGGAAGAGAAATGCTGCCTATGACCCAAAGAACACCGTCCCCACTGTCAAGCATGGAGGTGGAAATGTTATGTTTTGGGGGTGTTTCTCTGCTAAGGGCACAGGACTACTTCACCGCATCAATGGGAGAATGGATGGGGCCATGTACCGTACAATTCTGAGTGACAACCTCCTTCCCTCCGCCAGGGCCTTAAAAATGGGTCGTGGCTGGGTCTTCCAGCACGACAATGACCCAAAACATACAGCCAAGGCAACAAAGGAGTGGCTCAGGAAGAAGCACATTAGGGTCATGGAGTGGCCTAGCCAATCACCAGACCTTAATCCCATTGAAAACTTATGGAGGGAGCTGAAGCTGCGAGTTGCCAAGCGACAGCCCAGAACTCTTAATGATTTAGAGATGATCTGCAAAGAGGAGTGGACCAAAATTCCTCCTGACATGTGTGCAAACCTCATCATCAACTACAGAAGACGTCTGACCGCTGTGCTTGCCAACAAGGGTTTTGCCACCAAGTATTAGGTCTTGTTTGCCAGAGGGATTAAATACTTATTTCCCTCTGCAGAATGCAAATAAATTCATATACTTTCCACAATATGATTTTCCGGATTTAATTTGTGATGTGCTATCTCTCACTGTTACCAATAACCTACCCTTCAATTATGGGCTGCTCATGTCTTTGTCAGTGGGCAAACTTACAAAATCAGCAAGGGATCAAATACTTATTTCCACCACTGTATACTCTTTCACACTTCTAGTCCCAGATATTCACTTTTTTCCACCGTCAATTTTACAAGATATTACTTATAACATATTCTTTAAAAACATTTCCCAACTCTCGCCTCAGTGCTGCTTAATTGTCCAACAGTGATTTTTTGGCAATTTAATCAGCACTCAAATCTTCATCGGCTTTATTTCTATTTAAATATGTTAAACACACTTATCTTTTGGCCAAAAGATAAGTGTGTTTAATATATTTAAATAGAAATAAAACCGATGAAGATTTGAGTGCTGGTTAAATTGCCAAAAAATCACTGTTGGACAATTAAGCAGCACTGAGGCGAGAGTTGGGAAATGTTTTTAAAGAATATGTTATAAGTAATATCTTGTAAAATTGACGGTGGAAAAAAAGTGAATATCTGGGACTAGAAGTGTGAAAGAATGGTGTGAATTAACCATGGATGCCGAGAGACACAGCCAGACCCGAGGCAGAACCAAACCGCTGTATGCTGCCCCCACCCCTACTTGCGCCATCGTTCCCTCACGCCCGCCCCCTTACCTTTCTGTCTCTGCCTCCAAGAGGGGGGAGCACAGGCCGGCAAGCTTCTTCCTGCCTGGCTGCGCCCACGGTCTGTCTTCTCCTGCTCCTGTCCCTGCCGGGACCTGGAAGATTGCATTAATGCAATATCACATTCATCTGGATTCTGGGCGGCACGCAGGAGAGGACAGACCTAGAAGCAGGCAGGCAGGCAGGAAGAAGCTTGCCTGTTCTGGGCACCCCCCTTGGAGGTGGGCCCAGGGAATTTTACACCCCCCCCCCTCCTCGGGGGCCCTGGAATTAGCTATCACTGGTCCAAAATGGACTGATACACAAAAGGCTGAACTACAGCATTACCTCTTGTAATAGTAGCAATATAGTTTATTTGAGTGCCCTTGTAAATTGGTATAGGTTGGACATAAATCACATATTACCATAGCTAATATGCAAGTTCCAATGGTGCCCCATTGGATTAATAAACAACACACAGTCAAAGACATTCGATGGAGTACTAGATGTGATTACAGAAGGGTGGGAGGCTGGCATCTATGAGAGAGCTTTAAATTATAGCGAACAAAACTGGATTTTCCTTTTAAACTCAGTATCCCAGCGAGGTCTTAATGCTGAGATTGAATGGAACACACTGCTCTAACTCCTGCTCTGTGAATGGTGGGATCTAAGTCACCTGATCATTTAAAATAGCTGTACGCCAGCTACATCTTGAGGAGTGAGAGTATTAGCATTGGCAGGATGAATCTGGCAGTTTAGTAAAGTAGATAATATATTGAGATTGAGCCATTTATAAGATCACTACAAGTACACATATGTTAACTATGTATGTTTATTTCACAGAGGGTTTCTTTCAAAAAGCATTATGTGAAACATGACTCATGTTGGAATACCACCCCCCCGAGCCAATATTTTTCAGATAAGTGACTTAAGAGTCTTTTTTAAAATAAATTTTCTTATGAAAGGTTGAGAAGAACTAAAGATGAAAAGGACCGATGAGGAGGTTGGTGTATGAAGCTTGAGGGTATACAATTAATCCATTATGTACCACCGCTAAGGCCCCATAAAAATTCATAACTAATATATATGTGAACTGTGGTCATTATTATAGAAGTGTGATTGTTTGGGCTACAGTATACTATTTGCCTTATTGGTTACCCTAAAGTGAACCATCCTTCAGAACACTTCTATTTTAGAGAAATTCCACCAAATATGACCAATGTCCTGTTCTCTGCACACAGTCTCCAGAACTTATTCGTTACACCGGGAAAAGCAAAGATACTTACCTGTAGGACAGCAGGCCAATTATCCTCACATCTGGGTGACACCATCCGACGGAGCCTGGTACGGATACTGACTAGCTAGTAAAGTAGGAAGTTAAAGCAGTGTCCCACTGTGCTGTATGTTAAAATAATCAGCTTGCTGTCCTCAGAGAAGACCAGCTACATGTAAGTATCTTTGCTTTCTGAGAGGACAAGCATGCCTTCATATTCTCACATCTGGGAATCACTAGCTACCAGGCTCATCAAAAACAAAAAAGCTAGGATAATTGAGTCTTGAAACACTGACTTTCTCTCTCTATATATACACACACACACACACACACATATCATAGTTGCTAAGCAAGTGATCTTATCGGAGTGGATATCACACCGGTATCCATCTTACGCCCACTTATGCGAGCCGAGCGGATGGGAGTGATAGACTTTAAATCCAAGACTGGACGGAACTTCCAGAATACTTGGAGTCCACTTTTAAATACCCTGACCTCGGCTGCTAGGAGCAGATTGTTGAACTTTTAGTGGTGTCTTGATATATGAATGATAACAGAGGGTGAGGGGAGGGGAAGGGTTTGGGAGGGGGGAATTAAGGGGGAGGGAAGGGAGGGAGGGAGGGGGTGTTAGTAGGGAAGAAAATTATGTTAAAGTTTGTTGACTAAAGTTGATGATATCTGTACTTGTAAGGAGTGGTAATTGACACTGTGTCATGTAACAAATTCTTTAGTGGTATATGTACAGGTTATTGATTTCTAATAAAAATGATATACCATACACACACACATTATATATATATATATATATATATATATATATATATATATATATATATATGTACGTATGTGTATATATACAGAGAGAGAGTCAGTGTTTCAAGACCACTCAGGGGTGCCACTGGTGCTGCGTGGGGTGCAGCATGGGTTAGCCAGATTTGCAGGCATTTTGCCTCTTGGACTCCTCTGGGAAGGTGGAAGGGGTTGGAGACGGGGTGGGAGAGATCCTAGCCAGCACTGTGGGTCCAGCAGAGTGTAGATTTAGCTGTGCCGAGTTGATATCACCCTATATGGGCAGGGAGGGAGGGGAAGGGATTTTAGGTTTGCAAACGAAGCTGTGGTCTATATCAGTCGCAATAGCTCTGTTTCATGTTACATCATTAAAGTGTGTGTGTATGGAGGTAGGGTGAAATCGGTAAACTCCCACATGTGCCTATGCTAAAGGTCCTTCTCTTCTTTTTTTTTTTTGGGGGGGGGGGAGGGGCTTCTGTGCTGGAGGTACTGGATGAAACATCAATCCTTCTCAGTCTGGCAATTTTCCCTCGAAGCTAGCAAACTGAACACCAGCTGGGGGGTAACAAAGATTCCCTCAATACTGTACTTCAGACACTGCTGTGCACGATTCACCTCATTCTTCAACATACGTCAATTACCCCCAAAATACTAGAAGGGACAGCACAGTCCTAATTAGGCAGGCACACCTAAGGTTCCCCTATCCTGTGTAACAGAACCTATGCCTGTAACTAGGTGGGCTAGGGAGGAGGATCTACCAGGAAATCTGAGTTTGCTTACAAATGTCAATTCCAAATTGTGCAAAGTGTCCTGAAGGCTCTTTCCTCCAACCTTTGACAAATTTAAGTCAGATCTTCCGAGGTTCTCAAGGCAGTAGGAAATAAATGTCCAAAGACATCCATTACTATAACCAGTCACCCTTTTCCATTTCCCCTAAACCAAATAATCTGAATTTTTCATGCTAATATAAAACTAAAAATACATTTTCCATTTACAGCCTGTTTTACAAAGCCACGCTAGCAATTCTAACGCGGTAAATGAGAGGAAGCCTATTCAATTCCTATGGGCTTCTTCTCATTTGCTGTGCGGCTTTGTTAAAGAGGCCCTTAGTGAGCTACTGATTAAAATTTTAATTAGGATTAGATGTTTTAATCCTGATCAAAATTTTTAACTCCCCTCTGTTGCCCAGCATTGTTGACCCACATTTTGGGAAGCTCTGCTGTAACCCCCTCCTCCCCTTTCAACTGAGGCCCTGATGGTTGCCCGGAGGGGTGGATAAACAAGTCATCTATAATGTTTTGCACACGCAGGGATTGGTCAGGCTGCAGACTTTGTAACAGGTACAGTTACACTACAAGCTGTCTCAATTTATGGTAACAGATACCCATGGGTACAGGGAAGTCTGGTGGCTGATATTCAAGTAGAAGATTCCCAGAATCCCTTTTACATTCTGAAATTAACTGACACAGAAGCACTAGGGCGCCAGAGGAGGTCCTTCAGCTGAAGTTATGTGAATGCAGTAAGAGGAAGGATATTAAAGAGGACCCCCCCCCCCCCCCCCCACACACACACACGGCTGCGTGAACAGTTACCAGCAGGATCTAAGAAAGATGATGATGGCCACAGCCTGTTCAAAAACACTAAAATACAATAAATGAAACACACTTGGGGAGCACTGGGGAGGTTCCTTCCCCCATCAGACATCATTTTTCTCACCTGAATAGTTTTGGTGATCTTCATAGCCGGTGTGGAGACTGCAATGGGGCTGGCAGCAGCAACAGGCAAGCTACGCTTTAAGCTGATCTTCTCTCGAGCATCTATCATTTTCTCACTGGCCTCACTCTGTTGCTTCCGGGAATTCAGCATGTCCCTAGCGTCCTGTACTTTGCCCTTAATGCGGAAACGGGCATCCTTTTGCAACAGTTTCTCCCGTGCATCTTTGATGCCCAGTTTTTGACGTGCATCTGTGATGCCAATTTTTTGTCGAGCATCAAAAGTCCTCTGGAAGGTAGGTGCTGGCCTGTTTACGATGGGCTGTGGGAGACCAATGCGAGATCTGACATCCCCTAGGCCAGGCCTGATGTTTAGCCTAGAAAGGGAGTGCAGGACAATCAGTGGAAGTAAGCATGAAATGAAGCTATATATTCTACCAAACAAGGTATTACCACAGCTTTATTTTCAATACAAGACAATGTCAGTCATTATTATAGATATTATGAAAACAGATTACTTCCCTCCCTCTTAATACCATGCACCTGATTCTACCAAGACATGTAAAGTGTTGTGCAGACACATAACAAACAGCCCCTGTTCTGAGGAGCTTAGCATCCGGTCACACAAACAAAGCACATAAGAACCACATAAGAACTCTAGGCTTCATATCAGTCTGCTTCCAATAATATAATAACAATTGTCAGTGGGTATTACAGTTAAAGCAGGTGCTGAGGTCAAGAAAAAGGAATAAAACTGCACCAAAAATGTACAACCAAACACAACCCTTTGAACCAAACATATATCTACCCAGAGGTCATATGAAATAGCAAAGAGGTTTTTAATTCTTATTGGTGGAGTCCAAATGTCCTAGGAAAATCTGAAATGCAGAACAATACACATACAATTATTCACATAGAAAGAACAGACAAAATTGCTTAAACCCTGAAAACAGTACAGACATTGCAGATAATCACTGATGGTCTTTGTCAACTTGAAAGCTTTAATATTCAAACAGAATTTGACAAAACTGCTTTTAACAGAACAGTGTGTTGAAGATTTACATATAGGAACCATTCTTACTAGAAAAGTAGAAAATGCCATGTTATTTGGAGTTTTTGCTGACATTTGACATAGGCAATGCACAGCTAACTCCAAGGTACATAACAGAAACAAAGTTTTCCAAAAATAAAAAGGAAAGAAGTTTTGGACTGGACCCTGCAGAAAGGGTGGAAGTTCAAGCTAGCAATACCGATATTCCACAGTTCCAAATTCCACTGGAACTCGTTTTGTATTTCTAAGGGGCCCTTTTACTAAGCAGCGGTAAGCGCACTGTAGGCTTACCACAAGCCAATCTACTGCCGGGCTACCACAGGAGTCCGGTGGCAGTTCCTACCCCTAGCTCATGCCATTTCCAGCGCTACAAAAATATGTCCTATCTTTGTAGCGTTGGAACTTGGTAATTAAGCAGCACCGTGTGCTGCCCGGTTACCACCAGGTTAGCACAGAAACTCTTACTGCCATCTTAATGGGTGGCAGTACAGGCTCCCCCCTCACGAAATGGCCACATGGTGTTTTGCTTACTGAGATGCCATTTGTTTTCTTCAGAAAAAGACTGCCTTTTACCCACTGTGGTCAAAAACATGTGCTAATGCTAGAACAGGTCCCCTTTTACCACAGCTTAGTTAAAGGACCCCGAATTGTTTCAAACTTCGTTACTACATACAGTAATAAATCAATATATGCTGATCTTGTGCTAGCACCTAAGAGTTTTATATTTGTTTTTCCTTGTGTTTCTTTTTTATACAAGTTTACTTCACAATTTTATGTAGTTCATTATGGTGGTGGTGGTGGGGGTTGCCTTCATTTGTCAATCTTATTTCCACTCCTCATGTCTTGTGCAGGCTCCCTGACAACATCAGGTATTATGGACAATCTGAACACACTGCCAGCAGGTCTGAAGGGTAAACTAGTAGTCAGTGCAGTGGACTGTAAACCAGGAGACTCAGGTTCAAATCCCACTTCAACTCTCTTTTTACCTTTAAATTGTTAGCCCTATATCTAAATATTAAAGACACCTGCAAGTCTTGAGGCTATTGTGGTGGTGCACATTTAGGTACAGTAAACATTTCCCCGTCTCTGGAGGGTTCACCATTTAAAACAGCAAAGTTGCAGTGGAATATGAATCTGGGTGCTCTGGATTAAAGTTCACTGCACTGACCATTAGGCTTCCCTTCTGCTCTGTAGGGACGTCAGTGTGGCTATTTCCATACAAATGCCGTCATAATTTGGATGTTTTATTTTGGAAAACGGTTGTTCATCTTGGACGTTCTCATGCATTGTTGAACAGAAAACCCAACATTCCTTCCTGTTTTGAAAATGGCTGCAAGATGAACTTTTTTTTTCCGACTTCATGAGCAGGACATTCCAATTTTGACTTGGAAGTTCTTTTGAAAAGCCCCTCTACTATCATATAAAAGGTGAAATGAAATGAAAAATAAATGGTAGAGCCTCACAGACAAAGCATTTTTCGGCAATTTGTCTTTCTGGTCACTCTGAGGGTACCCAGTTAGCCTTTTCCTGGGAAAACAAAGAAACCCAAACCAAGCAGATGACTGCTGAAAATTTATCATGATCTTCTATGGTGTGTCTTTGTTTCCTAAAGTTGGAGGTTGTTAAATCAGTGAAGTTCTCTCCTCCTTGCAAGAACTGTGCATTTCCCATGGACAGTGCATTTCCCCTAGGGGCAGTGTTTCCCAAGTCAGTGCCGGAGCACCCCCTTGCCAGTCAGGTTTTCAGGATATCAAAACTGAATACGCATGAAATAGATTTGCATACACTGCCTCCACTGTATGCAAATCTCTTTCATGCATATTCATTGGGACTGCTGCTTTTTAACATATTTATAAATGATCTAGGGATAGGAATAACTAGTGAGCTAATAAAATTTGCTGATGACACAAAGGTATTCAAAGTTGTTAAATCACAATAGGATTGTGAAAAATTGCAAGAGGACCTTATGAGACTGGGAAACGGGGCATCCAAATGGAAGATGACGTTTAATGTGAGCAAGTGCAAAGTGATGCATGTGGGAAAGAGGAACCCGAACTATAGTTACATGATATAGGGTTCCACATTAAGAGTCACTGACCAGGAAAGGGATCTAGGTGTCATCGCTGATAAGTTGAAATCCTCTGCTCAGTGTGCAGAAGCAGCTAAGAAAGCAAATAAAATGTTAGCTATTATTAGGAAAGGAATGGAAACCAAAAGATGAAAATGTTATAATGCCTTTGTACTGCTCCATGGTGCAACTGTACCTCGAGTACTGTGTCCAACTCTGGTCACCGCATTTCCAAAAAAGATATAGTGGAATTAGAAAAGGTACAGAGAAGGGTGACAAAAATGACAAAGGGGATGTGACGACTTCCTTATGAGGAAAGGCTAAAGCGGCTAGGGCTCTTCAGCTTGGAGAAGAGACGGCTGAGGGGAGATATGACAGAGGTCTATAAAATAAGGAGTGGAATGGAATGGGTGGACGTGAACCGCTTGTTTACTCTTTCCAAAAATACTAGGACTAGGGGGCATGCAATGAAGCTATTAAGTAGTACATTTAAAACAAATCAGAGAAAATATTTTTTCACTCAACGTGTAATTAAACTCTGGAATTCGTTGCCAGAGAATGTGGTAAAAGCAGTTAGCTTAGCAGGGTTTTAAAAAAAGGTTTGGATAACTTTCTAAAAGAAAAGTCCATAAGCCACTATTAAGATGGACTTGGGGAAAATCCACTGCTTATTTCTAGGATAAAGCAGCATAAAATCTATTTTACTATTTTGGGATATTGCTAGGTACTTGTAACCTGGATTGACCACTGTTAGAAACAGGATACTGGGCTTGATGGACCTTCCGTCTGTCCCTGTATGGGAACACTTATGTTCTTATGGAGAAATGTACTGGTAATAAGAGTTGTAGGGAAAGGTCTAGGAAGGGATGAAAGGGAATTGAAAGGGGTTACTGGTAGGGAGAGACAATGCAGCAGTAAAGAGATGAAGGTGGCAGAAAGCAGCTGTAAGGAGAAGAGGCTGGATAATGGGGACAAAGGCTGGGAGTGGAGCTGTGAGAAGGAAAAGGGGGCAACAAAGAGGTGAAGGGAATTGAAAGGGGTTATGGGTTGGGAGAGAGAATGTTGCTATAAACAGCTGGAAGTGTCTGAAAGCTCTAAAGGGAAGAGAGAGGCTGACAGATGGGGACAGCAAATGGGAATGGAGCTGTGTGATGGAGAAGAAACAGGCTCTGAAGGTGAGAGGAACTCAGGGAGAGAGGATGAGCTGTGATGGGGGAGACGTGATTTCAGAGAGAGGAAGAATAGCAGGCAGAGGGAACACAAATAGCAGAGGAAAGAGGAGCTGAAAGAGAGAGTGTGTATCTATGTGGGACTGGGAAAAAGGGCTGAAAGGTGAGAGGAAAGAAGTCATGATGGAAGAAAGAGACATGAAGGAGTCAAAAAGGGTGATGAGAGGTTGACATGAAGGAAGTGATATGAGAGAAGGTAGAGGAGAGACAGGCTATGGAGAGACAAACATATGGGGTAAAGAAATTAAAGAAATGAGAAGACTGGAAAAGAATTCATAAAAAAAAACAAAGGCAGAGAGGGAGAATAAGAGAAAATAAGCAGAGAGAGGATATAAGAAACTATAGACACAAAGGTCTGAACATTGAGGAAAGATTTCTGTGCTAACTAGGCTGGGTCAAGGGTAGGGAATAGCTGGTATTTTCCACTCTCCTCCAGCCCTACAGTCACCAGGATAAATAGTTTACTGAAGGAACATGGGGGAGCAGAGGGAGTGTTGGCCACATGTGATGCCACGGTCTGAAAGTTTTGTAATGGATTGGATCTATAGTCAAGACTCAAATTGAACGAGAAATGGAGAAGACCACTATGTTCTTTTTTCACAAAAATACAACAATTATCCCGCCCAAGTATGGGTGGTACGGATAGGCCATGCTGAACTGGAAGGGGTATGACTGTGGTATAAATAGCCTGTGGGAGGGAGAAGAAGAAAAGTGAGGTGGAGTAAATCGGTGGAGATGAGTTGGGGTTTGGGAGGAAGTGAGACTGGTGAGACATTCAATGTTTCCCTAGCTCTTCTTTTAGCCATCACTCCTTCCAGTGTGTGCACTACCTCTGCTTTTAAATATGGCCTGGTCAGTTGTGCCCATGACACTGCCATATTTTGTTTTCCTTTTTACGGATATGGTAATGTGTGCCGAGTTGAGCATCACCAATCATTTTCAAAAGTTGGCTCCTATGGCTGTGGGCCAAGGAAACTGAAGAGGAAGGTCACCGTAAGCCTTAATATTTCTTTAAAAAGCTAAAGAAGTCTCTGGCTGCTCAACAACTTCAAGATTACACCATAACCATAGCCTGTATAGGAGGGTGGCAAGAAGGAGGCCAGTTCTAAACAGAAGCTATAAGATATGCAGAACAGCATTTGCAAAGAAACATTTAGGGGGCACTGCACACATAATGGAACTTCTTGGTCTCAAAGCAAAGCAGCATTAACATCATCCTTCCTGTAAAGAATGCTGGAGGCAGCATTATACTGGGGAGATGCTTTACAAGGGACAAGGCCCTTTGTGCCCCCACATGTCCTCAGTGCGCCCTGCACTATTCAGAAAGGTAGATTGTTTCTGGTCAGTTGACAGTTTTAAATGTTCTGCTGTAGAAGTTTAAGTGGGCAAAGACTGAATTAATTGACATGATCAGTTTTGGCCTGTGCTGTGGTATTTGACAGTTGTCAGTACTGGGAGGCCAGAATAGAGGCTCTCTTTCTACACTCATAATTTTAGCTGTTTTGTATTGGGGCTTACTGGATAAGGAATTGGTGGGTGGTTGTTTTGAGTTAATACAATTTCCTTCTGCAAGAAATGGCTTATTTGGTTTTATTAAATTATTTTAAAATGTCTTAGTTTTAACCGATTTCTTTTAAAATAACTGCATTATGCATTTAGGCAATATTGGTAGCTCTATGTATTTTCACACATATAAGACGCGTTTTACACTCGTTTTTATATTTGACTAGAGGGGTTGCGGCTAATACAAGGGTGTGGCCAATACACATTCCTTATTTACACAAATGTGCAGTAGACCATGAAATATGAAGTTTATCTAATTCTATGCATGCTATTAAACCAAAATTGTGCCTGGCACATGCGAACATTTTGCAGTAAGCGTGGTTCTTATGTGCATGCCCAGACAAAAACAGGAAGTGTCAGCACACATCGACGCCTGTTCTTCTGTACCTAAATGTATGTGCTTCATTTTCAGTTTTGTTCAAACACATGTGCATGTTTGTAACAAGTCCCTATTATTATATTTTGCACATCGATATGCATTTAAGATCACTCTGTTAGGGTATCCTCGATTTGACAATCAGTCATACAAATCTTTTGTTTGAAAACTAAATTCCTTTTCTTCAGATCAGATACGATGATATCTCAAAAGCTGTGAGAATGGGAGACTGTTTTTCAAGGCTCTAAAAAAGTGTTTCTGTGTTCTTATGGAAAACCGTGGTGCTGAACTTAGACGTACCTTTACATCTAAATAAGTGGCTCATTTTCGTCACATTTCATAGTGAACTTAATCTTAGGATGATATATATTTAGATATTCTACAAACTCAATGAGCACTTCTATGCTCTTGTGCCATAACATAAATATGTCGTCTATAAAACGGATCCATACACAAGGAAGGAAGGGTGGGGGGAGGGGGGGTTCAGGGATAAAAGAAGAAAATGATTTGATGAATGTGGAAGGATTACAAGTTGTCTATGATATTAGTTGGGCTTTATGCCGGATAATAAATATATAGGTTTCCTATAATACGCCAATAAGCAGATTTAAACTTAATGACTTCCAAAGAAGACACCATATGGAATTTCAATCAACAGATTTATTGAGAAATCAAACTCTGTATCACATGTTGTATCTTCATGTATCGTTGGTTCTGTATTGTATTCCTTATACTCTTAATAAAAAAGATTTAAACATAAAACGGATCCATATTTTTATATGTTGATCAAACTTACTGGAATAGATGTATATCAACGTGCAAAATATAATAATAGGGACTTGTTGTGACAACCCTGTTCACAAACTGCAGAAGATAAAGATGAGGCAGTACAGACCTGTGTGATGAGATATACATCAAATGCAACTAAAATAACACATCTTGAAGAGACACTGGAACATCCTGAGAACATTACCTGTCTTTGCCCAATCAAGAATACGGTTTGCTTACAGTAGATGCAAAAATCTAAAAGAGATGTTAGTCCCTCGATGCTGCCGGAAAGAAGGCAGGCAAAAGTAGAATTTACAGGACATAAAAAATGCAATGAACGTTCAATGTGTCCTATAATGTTGGAAACGAAGGCTTTCAAGCACTCCTCTGTTAAGCAAGAATATACTATGAGGGGCATAATTGAACGAAAACGTCTATCTCCATGGGCGTTTATCTCCGAGAACGGGTCTGTGAAGGGGCGGACCAAACCGTATTTTTGAAAAAAATAGACGTTCATGTTTTATTCGACAATTTGTGAGCTGGGCGTTTTTGTTTTTCAGTGATAATGGAAAATGAAAGCGCCCAGCTCAAAAACGAATAAATCCAAGGCATTTGTTCGTGGGAGGGGCCAGGATTCGTAGTGCACTGGTCCCCCTCACATGCCAGGACACCAACCGGGCACCCTAGGAGGCACTTTTACAAAAACAAAAAAAAAGGTAAAAGAGCTCCCAGGTGCATAGCACCCTTCCCTTGTGTGTTGAGCCCCCCAAATCCCCCTCAAAACCCACTGCCCACAAGTCTACACCATTACTATAGCCCTAAGGGGTGAAGGGGAGCACCTACATGTGGGTACAGTGGGTTTGGGGGGGTTGGACGACTAAGCATTAAGCAGCACAATTGTAACAGGTAGAGGGGGGATGGGCCTGGGTCCACCTGCCTGAAGTCCACTGCACCCCCTAACAACTGCTCCAGGGACCTGCATACTGCTGCCAGGGAGGTGGGTATGACATTTGAGGGTGAAAATAAAAAGTTGTGAAACATCATTTTTTGTGGTGGGAGGGGGTTAGTGACCACTGGGGGAGGTCATCCCCGATTCCCTCCGGGGGTAATCTGGTCATTTAGGGCACTTTTTGGGGCCTTATTCGTGGAAAAAACAGGGTCCAGGAAAAGTGCCCTAAATTCTAGCTACAAACGCATACTTTTTTTCCATTATCGGCGAAAGGCGTCCATCTCTCCTCGGCCGATAACCACGCCCCAGTTCCACCTTCGCCACGCCTCCGACACGCCCCCGTCAATTTTGTACGCTTCCGCGATGGAGTGCAGTTGAAAACGTCCAAAATCGGCTTTCCATTATACCGATTTATTCATTTTTGTGAGATAAACGTCTATCTCCCGATTTGGGTCGAAATCTAGGCGTTTTTCTCTTTCAATTATAAGGTGGTATATGGGTTAACACCATGTGTAAATCAAACTATGTTATATATTGTATCATCTGTCCATGTGAGAAGCTTTATATATGTCAAACTTCCCGACAACTCTCCACCTGATTAGTGGAGCACAAAAGTGCCATTAAAACCTGTAAGTCAAACTTCGCCATTGGCGAACCATTGTAATCAGTATGAACATCCGTTCACATCTCTGAAATGCGTAGTGCTTCAACAAATTTATGAAACTAAGAGAGGAGGAGGAGGAGACAGACGACGTTTACTACTATAAAATAAACAACAGTGGATTTTTTTTTTTACTTCATACACTGAGTCCACGAGGGTTAAATGCTAAATTAGAATGGTGTCATTTTTTCTAAGTCCATTCACTGTTTTAAAACCTGTGGACATCTGATCGGTAGAGTGCTAACCAAGGCGTCTGACGTCACTTCTTATAAGGGGAGGCCATTTTTCCCAAGACAGACTCCCTTAGTTCTGTCAATCATGAACGCTGTTGAAGTGAGCAGGAAGATAGGAATTGATAGTATGGCATGAGTTATTTAAAAGAGTTTTATATAGATTTTTTTTGCTTTTTCACAGAAAACGACCTTCTGACCTTGACGCAGCTAGACGAAATGCTGGCCATCATAGGACACGGTCGGCATGTGGAGGACGAAAGGTATTTAGCTAAGTACAATGAGCTGCTTGAAGCTCTAATACTCTTTAAAGGAATTGTAAATAACTACTTTTGAGTACTGTTGCAATTTTGTATTCTTATCCAACTGAGATTTTTTGCCAATGATGAAGCAGTCCTGCTCCCGCGGCAATTTATTCACCGCTCACTAAGCATTATATTTCTTCATGCTGGGCCATATGCTGACAATGATAAAGTTTCCACAAATGCCACTGCCTCTTACTTCATTAAGAAAAGTGAAGATACTTACCTGTAGCTGGTATTCTCCGAGGACAGCAAGCTTTATATTCTCACAAGTGGGTGACGCTGACCAGCATTGCCTGGTCTGAGACTTATGAAAAGCTTAAGTAGAGCTTTGTGGAGCTCAAGACACGCTCCACCACGCATGCGTGAGTGCCTTCCCACCCGCCACGAGAACGCGGTTTCCTCAGTTGTATATTACAGCAAAAATAAAAGTAAAAGGCGACAACTCAAAGGGGAGGTGGGAGGGACTGTAAAAATATAAAGTTTGCTATCTTTGGAGAATACCTACTACAGATAAGTATCTTATCTTTCTCCGAGGACTAGCAGGTTTATAGATTCTCATAAGTGGGGAATCCCTAGCATCCAGGCTCTCCAATAACAACAAATATTGCTCAATTGGGTCTTGCAACGGCGAGGACATAACACAGATTTACCTGAAACCATGTACAATCTGAATGAGAGTGCAGCCTGGAACAGAACAAAACAGGCCTGGGAGGGTAGAGTTGGATTCTAGACCCCAAACAGATTCTACAACACTGTCTGTGCGAACCAACTGTCACATTGGGCATCCTGCTCAAGGCAGTAGTGTAATGTGAATGTGTGGACTGAAGACGACATCACAGCATTGCAAATTTCTTCCAAAAGAGGCTGGCCACAAGTGGGCTACCAATGCAGCCATAGCTCTGACATTATGAGCCCTGACATGACCCTCTACGGCCAGCCCAGCCTGGGCATAAGTGAAGGAAATACAATCTGTCAGCCAATTAGAAATGGTGCATTTCCCGATGGCGACCATCTTGTTGGGATCAAAAGAAATAAAATGTTGGGCGGACTGTCTGTGAGGCCTGGTCCACTCCATATAGCGGGCCAATGTTCTCTTGCAATCCAAGGTGTGCAAGATGCTTTCGGCAGGAAGAGCATGAGGTTGGGGAAAGAAGGTTGGCAAGACAATTGACTGGTTCAGATGGAACTCTCGACACCACCTTCAGCAGGAACTTAGGGTGCGTGCGGAGGACTACTTTGTTGTGATGAAACTTAGTATAAGGTGCATCCACTACTAAGTCCTGAAGCTCACAGACTACAAGCTGAAGGAACAGCCACTAAGAAAATAACCTTCCAGATCAAGTACTTCAGATGGGAGGAATTCAGTGGCTCAAAAGGAGTTTTCATCAGATGGGTGAGAACAATGCTGAGATCCCAAGACACCAGTGGAAGTTTGACAGGGAGCTTTGACAAAAGCAAACCTCTCATGAATCGAACTAGAGACTCTCTAGAGATGGGCTTACTTTCTACACGTTGATGATAAGCACTGACTGCACTAAGGTGAACCCTTATGGAGTTGGTCTTGAGACCAGACTCTGATAGGTGTAGAATGTATTCAGGCAAGGTCTGTGCAGGGCAAACAAGGGGAGGCTTACACAGCATTTTCATGACAGACTGATCCTAGAATCTGTAAGTATATTGAGAGTTTGTAATGGATTTACCTTTTTTTTAGCCTTGTGAGGCTGGTTTTATCATCTGTGGTGTTTCTAGTTCCTTTTTTAGTGCTTGCTATGTTTCAACAGCTGCACCAGCCAGGCTGATTTTGGAATTTTACATTAGCTGGGTGTTGTTTTTACTGTTTTACCCTTGAACATTGTTTTAGCACCCAGACACTAGGTTTTTAGTATGATGCTATTGTTAAAGATTCTTTTGAGAGTTCCTCTTGTGTTTTTAAAGTTTATTTCTTTAACAGATACTGAATGATTTTATTTTCATTTACAGTGACCTACTACTGGCAAAACATGTCCATGTCGGGCATTTTATGCTGAAATTCTGGGAGCTTTTAATCTATTAATAAAGACTGTGTTTCTTACAAGGTCTGCCTTGTTGTTTTATCTTCTATACTGGATTTGGCGGACTGCCTGCCTTGCTGTTTTTTGACTCCATCATTCAATTAAGTAAGAATACAACTCCTACTAGGAACTATTATGTATTCTGTTTATGTAACAACCACATGTTAATATGCAGGTCCTAATTTTAGTGGCACCTTGTTATCTTCCTGCCTGTTATTGTTATTCTTATCTTAAAAATGCCTGAATGTTGCAAGACACCTTTAAAAGAAACATACCATTTGACATGGATATATATTTTTAAAAATCCACATGCTCTAACTCCCACCTCTTCTTTTCAGCAGTTCCCACACAACCCTAAGATGGGAAACCTGAGCAACACTGTAAACTTGCTGAAACGAATCTTCTTTGAGGCTCCAAATTAGGCCAGGACAACCAACTTGGCCTCTCTAGGCTAAATTTCACTCCAAGTGACCTATCAGTGGTGTTGGGTATGATGATGATGATGGAAATAAATTTATTTCAGTAGCTCCTTTTTAATTCCTCTGAATTCCAAAATACAAGCTCAGCCTGAGATGTTGTAAATTACCTCAGAGAGATACTTTACATAATAAGTACCTTTCCCAGAGATAGAAATTGCAGGAAATCCTTTAGAACCCGTTTATCCAATTGGACTGGTGCCAGTTGTGTACAATGCCATTTTTGTCATCACAACCGGAATGAATCAAAATCTATTCCAAACACTGCAACAGGTATTCAGGGTATATACAGCTGCTTGGTACATAAACTTTAAAAACTATGCATAGGATAAAACACAAAGTTCTCTTTTAAAAGGACACTTGTAAAGACATTTTCCAACATATCCTCAGTCATTGGCTACAAGCTGTCCTGCCAACATTTTGGTATTGGAGAAAAAGTTCATTTACTAACAAAATCCACTTAACACAAGATTATCTCTATTTCAGGAAGCAGGTGAAAGCTTGGCTCTTCAACCAGGCCTTTAATGGAAGAAGTAACTAACTTCTTAGCCTCACACACAAGGAGTGACACGGCCTGCACATACTGTAGCAGGACATGTTTATCCACTCCTACCCTAGCTGAGATAACATTTAACCATCTCTCTAACCTCATGGGCAACTTTCTTTAAATTAGCCACCTTATTTTCTAACTCCTCTTACATGTCTATGGGCCCTGTTTACTAAGGTGAATTAGCATTTTTAACGCGTTAACTGTTTAGGCGCCCACAGGGATACTGTAGACGCATACATGGTTAACACGCTTTAAAGACACTAATGCGCCTATAACGCGGCTTAGTAAATAGGGCCCTCTATGTTCCATCTTTGCTTATACCCTATGCTATTAAAATGTTCTCTTATGTATTATGTTGACGTTGTAAGTAGTATACTATGCCATACTATGTTTTGTTTGTTATTTGAATATTTTTAATGTTGTAATTGTCTATTGCTTATGTTTGATTTATTCTTACTGTACACCACCTTGAGTGAATTCGGCAGTAAATAAATCCTAATAAATAAATAAATAAATAATATAGGAGATTCTACATATAGCGCCTAAAAATTAAAAAATATCGGCGCTGAAATCAGTGCCAACGGGGGTTGTTTACTAAAGCTTAACTTGTGTTATCTGCAGCAGGGCCCATAGGAATAAAATGGGCCCTGCTGCAGATAAATACTATAAGTAGTAGTAGTAAAAGAGGGGGGTGGTTAAGCGTATTCTATAATCTGTGTCTAGAGTTAGGCACCAATTATAGAATATGATGATGATTAGTTCATATTTCAGCACCTAAATCTACGTGCATCCATTTACACCAATGAAAACGTGGTGTAAATCCCTGTGCGTAGATTTAGGCACACTAGGCCATATTCTATAACTAGGTGTGGATATTTTGGAACTCCCACAAAATGTCCATTTCTCCGCCCATAACCATGCCCCCTTTTCCTTGCGCATGTTAGAAGTTCGGCACACATCATTACTGAACACACTTAGCAACTTACAGTGGAGGAGTGGCCTAGTGGTTAGGGTGGTGGACTTTGGTCCTGGGGAACTGAAGAACTGAGTTCGATTCCCACTTCAGGCACAGGCAGCAACTTGTGACTCTGAGCAAGTCACTTAACTCTCCATTGCCCCATGTAAGCCGCATTGAGCCTGCCATGAGCGGGAAAGCGCGGGGTACAAATGTAACAAAAACAAAAAAAAAAACTTGTGCGCCTAAATTCTAATCAGTGCCAATTAGTGATCATTATTGCTTGTGCTGTTATCAGCACCCATTAGTTATTAAATTTCATGCATTGTTATACAATCTATGCTGATTTTGGCACCAATCTTTAGGCACACTATATAGAATCCAGGGGATAGTGCCCATAATACCCCCAAATTACAAAAAAGCTTTTTTATTCAAAAGGGGCAGATACCTCCAGTTGTCAACTCCAAAGGCACATGGAGGGGCATAATCGAACAGAAACGCCTATCTCCATGGGCGTTTATCTCCGAGAACGGGTCCGTGAAGGGGCGGACCGAATCGTATTTTCGAAAAAACATGGACGTTTATCTTTTTTTGAGCTGGGCGTTTTTGTTTTTCAGCGATAATGGAAACCGAAAACGCCCAGCTCAAAAAACGAATAACTCCAAGACATTTATTCGTGGGAGGGGCCAGGATTCGTACTGCACCGGTCCACCTCACATGCCAGGACACCAACCGGGCACCCTAGGGGGCACTTTTACAAAAAAAAAAAAAAAAAAAGGTAAAACAGCTCCCAGGTGCATAGCACCCTTCCCTTGGGTGTTGAGCCCCCAAAATCCCCCTCAAAACCCACTGCCCACAAGTCTACACCATTACTATAGCCCTAAGGGGTGAAGGGGGGCACCTACACGTGGGTACAGTGAGTTTGGGGGGCGGTTTGGAGGGCTCCCATTTACCAGCACAAGTGTAACAGGTGGGGGGGGGGGGGATGAGCCTGGGTCCACCTGCCTGAAGTCCACTGCTCCAGTGACCTGCATACTGCTGCCAGGGAGGTGGGTATGACATTTGAGGGTGAAAATAAAAAGTTGTGAAACGGCATATTTTGTGGTGGGAGGAGGTTCGTGACCACTGGGGGAGTCAGGGGAGGTCATCCCCGATTCCCTCCAGTGGTCATCTGTTCATTTAGGGCACTTTTTGGGGCCTTATTCGTGGAAAAACAGGGTCCAGGAAAAGTGCCCTAAATTCTCGCTAAAAACGCATATTTTTTTTCCATTATCGGCGAAAGGCGCCCATCTCTGATCGGCAGATAACCACGCCCCAGTTTCGCCTTCACCACGCCCCCATCAACTTTGTCCGCATCCGCGACGGAGTGCAGTTGAAAACGTCCAAATTCGGCTTTCGATTATACCGCTTTATTCGTTTTTGGGAGATAAACGTCTATCTCCCGATTTGGGTCACAATATAGGCATTTTTCTCTTTCGATTATAAGCAGGATAGTCTAGTATTAAATGGTTATTCAGGATGACTGTTAATGGCAGTCAAGCAAATGAGAACTGGAGGAGTTTTCATTTGGAGATAGTGGGGATACTTAGCAATGCCCAGAGGAGCCCACTCACTGGGCCCTCTTTTAGCCTTCATAGAATTAATCTTCTTTTATTTGAATGTCAAGAGTAATAGATTTTTTAAAGTCTTGCTTTGTTGGGTTTTTTTTAATGTTCCTTCAGTGATAGAGATAGGCCTTTAAACGAGAGGAGATTCTGGTCTCCAAAAAATCTAAACAAAGTTTTTAAGTGTTGTGATAAAAATAATGTAAACATTCCATGTTGATGATAATACCCAATGGATTGGGTCCCATTGTTTTAAATGCATCTATGGCTTTAAAAAGAAATAAACAATAGCATATTTCATAAACTGCATAAGTTGCCACTGTTTACCCAAGCATATTGTTGTAGAGGAGTAGCCTAGTGGTTAGTGCAGCGGACTTTGATTGTGGGGAACTGGGTTTGATTCTCACTGCAGCTCCTTGTGACTCTGGGCAAGTCACTTAACCCTCCATTGCCCCAGGTGCAAATAAGTACCTGTATATACTATGTAAACTGCTTTAAATATAGTTGCAAAAACCACAGAAAGGCAGTATATCAAGTCCCAATTCCATTCAAACAAAAAGCAACCAGGCAACACCTCAAGTCAAGCTAAAATCTTGTAATTGTCTCAAAATCCCTTTTGGGAAGTATGAATTCCCCCTCAAATCACAAGTCAGGAACCTTGGAATACAGTTAGATTCAACACTTACTCTGATTCCCCAAATCCAAGCAACCTTCAAGAGCTGCTTCTACTATTTGCGACAGCTACACTGCCTCTCTCCTTACATCGAGAAGGTAAATCTTATCCCAGTTGTACATGCCATGATAACATCAAGACTGGATTACTGCAATACACTATACAATGGTCTGACTACAAAGGGCTTACACCAGCTCCAGTTGATTCCAAATGCAACAGCAAGACTCATAGAAGGTTGCAAGCAACGTGACCACATCATACCATTTTTGCAAAATCTTCATTGGCTACCAGTACAATACAGGGCTAAATTTAAAACTCTATGTCTGATCTTCAAGGTCCTGAAAGGAAATGGCCCCGAGTACCTGAAAAATAGGATGATCCTCCACACACTGCCAATGACACTAAGGTCCTCCGAAGGACTTTCACTGACCACACCCTCTCCAAAAGACATTACACGATGTGATACCCACAAGCGAGCCTTCTCCGGAGTAGCCCCCACACTCTGGAATGCATTGCCTGAAAAGCTCCACTTAACACAAGATTATCTGTACTTCAGGAAGCTGGTGAAAGCTTGGCTCTTCAACCAAGCCTTTAATGGAAGAAGTAACTAACTTGTTAGTCTCACTCATACACACAAGGATTGACACGTTTATCCACTCTTACCCTTGCTGATATTTAACCATCTCTCTGACCTCATGTACAACTTTCTTCAAATCAGTCACTTTACTTTCTAATTCTTCCTACTTTCTTACTCATCTATATGTTACAACTTTGCCTTACCCTTCACTACCAATTATAATGTTCTATTACGTATTGTGTAGTCATTGTAAGTAGTATTGTTGTTGTTGTTACATTTGTACCCCGCGCTTTCCCACTCATGGCAGGCTCAATGCGGCTTACAGGTACTTATTTGTACCTGGGGCAATGGAGGGTTAAGTGACTTGCCCAGAGTCACAAGGAGCTGCCTGTGCCTGAAGTGGGAATTGAACTCAGTTCCTCAGGACCAAAGTCCACCACTAGGCCACTCACTCCTCCACATACTTTGTATTGTTACTTGAATATTTTTACTGCTGTAATTGCCTATTGCTCATGTTTGATCTATTCTTACTGTGTACACCGCCTTGAGTGAATTCCTTCAAAAAGGCGGTAAATAAATCCTAATAAATAAATAAAACAAATAACCATGAGTACATGTAGAAGTGATTCCTAAATACACAACAAAAGATAATTACAATTTTTTTTTTTTACTGCTACTGGAAGACCCAGTATGTATATGTGCTCACTTGTTTCCACATTCTCTCAGTTTAGTTTCCATCATACTGCAAGGCCCACAAATCCCTGGGGGATATATGTTCTGCACTCTACAGCAGTGGTTCTCTCAACTCAATCATGAGGACACACCTAGCCAGCCAGGCTTCCAGGATCGCCAAAAGCATATGCAAGAGATCAATTTGCCTCCACAACTTCCATAGTATACAAATCTTATGCATATTCATCGTAGAAATCTTGAAAACCTGGCTGGCTTGGTCACTCTGAGGACTGGGTTGAGAACACCCAGCTTTACAGTAATTCCAGATATTTAATATTTTGGTTTTATCGCTACCAAAGATCAACCCCAGGTCCACACATTTGGTTTTTCCGTTTTTCTTTAAAATTCCCACACACGTCAACATGGCCTACGAGCTGGTTCAGATATACCAGGCAACGGTTTCATTCATCTGCTAATTGGGCATAAGGTGTTTTTTGTTTATTTGCTTTTTTTTTAATGGCACGAACACCGAAGAATTAATTAGTGCTCATTGATCCCTTTATAGGGACGTGTTAGTGCATATTATTTCCCAGTAGTGGGGCTGCCACTGCTACTACTCCAGATTCAGATCCCCGCTCTAGGCCCCACTTCACTCCTACAGCTTCATGTCATTCCTGCAATGAACGGGAGGGGATACTGGTGGTAAACAGTACCGCGCTGTCCCACTATAACGCTCCCCACCTAACACCCGCCGCCCAGGTTGCACCGACTCCCCCGCCCGCGCCAGACACTCAGGGGAACAACAACATCACCCCTGCCCCCCTCCAGCCTCTCTCGCTGACCAGCGGCGTTCTCAGCCAATCAGTAGCCAGGTCCGCGCCGTTCCAACCAACCAAGAGACCACGGAGGCGGGGCACCACAGCCCACAACGGCGTTCAGGAGGGAAAGTAGGAGGCCAAAGCCAATGGCGGACAATGGAACAGTACACGAGAATAGCTAGTTTGCAATCTGGAGAAAACAGGGGGGAAGAGCCTGTGCCCCTAGAACCAGTGCTTACCTGCCTTTCATCGCTACGCCGCGTTTCCGGATAAGCTCGTCCAGCGACAGATCCGCCATCTTACGCGCTGCAACAGGATGGGGAGGAGACGTTGTGTTTGGGGTCGACGGTGACGTCACAGACGGTATACGGCAATTCGAGGCGGTCAAACTACCTGCAAGCGACAGCGTTTCCTTTCAATTTCAAACCGAGACTGTTTCTTGGAGACACACACAGTGCGCAATGTCATTTCCGTCATGTAGTTCTGGGAATTAATTTGCATGACCACGCCTCCTGCTCACCGATTGTACATTTGTGCTTTTAATAATCGAAACTTTCAGCATTACACGAATCCAACGACTCACGGCTGGTGTGATACGAAATTCTTGAGCGGCATCTCTTTTTATTTGTGCACATCGGTTGTTCTTCACCCTGACCTTGTGAAGAGTCCGGTCGAGGGTTGTGCCAGCGTTCGCAATCATTCCTTCATGCCTTAAACTAATGAGTAAGGAAAATAACGATTCGGGGTGACGCCCGAGTCCTCACGACTCATGTGAGAAGAATTTTTGAACGGGTACAGGTCGCCCTTTGGAGTGACCCGCTTACTTTGCGGGATGCTCAGGTGCAGTGATCTGCCCGACCTTACCCCCTCCTTGTGCTTTGTCAAAAGATCAGATTTTTTACTTAATAGAAGTGGTGGAGAATTTCTGTTCTAAAGTGTTTCAACAAATTAAACTGTACTTTTTTCCTTTTCTCTTATTATCACGTACAACATGTTTGACTTAGAAACAAGAAGCTGACAGATTTTAAACTTTTCTATGATGCTATATTTCTTTTGGCTTCCTGTTTATTTTATACACCTGTCAACTTTGATTGTAAACTCCATGAAGCATAGATTGTCTCTTATACATATCTGTGGCTCAAAGTGCTATAGAAATGCTAAGTAGTAGTAAATCTCACTTTTATAAAAGAGGTAACCCCGAGTAATCTTTGCTCAGTGGTTGGCTGCTGGTCCTTAGCTTGTTAATGTGATCACCACTGTAAATTGAGCCAGTCAGCAAGACTCTGCTGGTGCCAGTTACTCATTGCATTTAATAATACTAATTTGTAGTTGCTGTACATCACCTTGGGTGAATCTCTTCATAAAAGATGTTAATAAATCCCAATAAATAAATAGGTATAAAACTGTCTGATGTTTACTTGCTGCTACAGTTAAGCTGAAAACTGTAAGTAGAGAGGAATATTCTGTAGCTCCCAAATAAATCCAACAGGTGGCAGCAAACACAAAACTCATTAAAAAACAACTTCCTTTTTTTTTTTTGTCTCACAAGTTTAATCATCCTGCCTGGACAGCTGTTCTAATATTGTGTCCTTGCTGGGGCCAAGTGGTAGGGCATGAGCCAAGAAAGGACTGCCCTCAGCTCATGGCTCAGCCCTTTTCCAGGCAATGAATGATTAAGCTGTGGAATCTGTTGTCAGAGGATTTAGTTGAGGTGATCAACATATTAGGATTCTAAAGAGGACTGGAAAAGTTCCTGGAGGAAAAGTCATTAGCCAGTATCCGTCTAAATTAGCTATAAGAAATAGATCTGCTGGGCATTTGTGAGCCAAAGTAGCTACTGTCAAATACAGGATACTGAGCTCCATAGACCTTGCTCTGATGCAGAATGGCTTTTCTGATGCTCTTTTGTTCTTAAAAAAAAAAAAAAGAGAGAGTAACTGAATTTTTAAAGTACAAAACATACTTTATAGAGAATATAAATAATGGCACAATTGTGATTATTGCTTTTGAACACAATAATAATGAGTGATTTCAAAATTGACTGAGTAAATGTAACATCGGAGTATGCTGGGGAGGTAAAGTTCCTTGATGAAATCAAGGACTGCTTTATGGAGCAGCTGGTTCAGGAGCCAAAAAGAGAGGGAACAATTCTAGACTAGATTTAGTCCTTAGTGGAGTGCATGATCTGGTGCAGGAAGTAATGGTGCTGGAGCCACTTGATAACAATGATCATAAAATGATCAGATTTAATATAATCTTTGGAGTAAGTACACACAGGAAATCCAAAACACTAGTACTTCACTTTGAAAAAAAAGTAGAATGTGATAAAATGAGAATAGTTAAAAAAAAACTATGTCAGTGTCTGGGGGGCTGCACTAGGCCACCAGGGCAGGCCTTAGCCATGGGGGGGGGGGTGTCCAAGTGTCCACTGGACCCCCCAGGACTGACAGTAGTAGACCAGGCTGACTAGTATGGACAGAGAGGAGGAAGACATCTTTAACCCTAATGCCAGCTCTGAGCTGGTGTAGGGGTAAGGTGCTACTATTCCACCTGTATGATCAGAGCACAATGCTCTCTGATCATAGAGGCAGAATACCACAGAGCTCTTTAAATATAATTTAAATGAGTTCTATGGTATTCCCTGCAGACCAGGGGTGTAGCCAGACCTCGACAGAAGGGGGGCCAGAGCCCAAGGTGGGGGCACATTTTAGCCCGCCTCCCCAGCTTCCGACCCCCCTGCCACCGTGCAAGTACTTTGGCTGGTGGGGGTCCCCAACCCCCACCAGCTGAAGCGTTGGTCTGTCCCGCTCTGGTCTGTTATTGGCTGTCCTGTTTTCAGCGCCCTGCACGCTTGTTTTAATGAAACAGCATGGCGCCACTGAAAACAGGAGAAGCAAAACGAGACAGCACGGGACAGACAAACGCTTCAGATGGGGTTTGGGGATCCCCTCCAGCCAAACCGGGGCCCCAAAGTCAATTTGGGGGCCCAGGCCCCCGTGACCCCCCATAGCTACGCCACTGCTGCAGACCCCTCCAATCATCCTGGACTGGTAAATGTGGACGCTAGTCTGGCGCTAGTGGCCTCTAGTGCCAGGGCCTAAGTAATTGCAGCAGCAGAGGTGAAACATGCAAATTGATGTTTTCACTGTTGGGAAAAGAATCACAAACTACCATTATTTGCACACATAAATAAGGGAAACTTTCAAGGCTGAAAGGTAGGAATTATCAATTAAAGTATACTTGTTGCACAGAGCTGGCAGGAATGTGTTCAGTGGTGAAGGAAAACCTTTCACCATGACCAGAAAAGATAGGATTTTGCCTGGCCCCAGAGCTACTGCCAATGTGTAAGAGTATAGTTAATATGGGAATAGGTGGGGCTATGTGTTTTGATGGCAAAATGGTGGTTTGGGGATTTGAAGAATAACAGAATAAATAGCTGATGTGTTCTGGAGCTTAATAAAATGCTCAGAGCTCCAATAGCTGCTTGTTTACTTGTTTTCTGATCTAGACACTTGAGAAGTAGTGGGGAAGGTGAACTGATAGGACAGACAACTATGGGTTAAGTGGGTAGCAGAATGCTATTGGTAATATTGTATTAAGATTAGAAGTGTGCACAGGGAAATAATTTGGTCCCCATTCCCACCCATCCCCAGTTAATTTATATTCCCACCCCCACCAGATTGCTATATTTTCTGACCCCCTTACAGTTTTCTTTTCTAATCCCCGTACCTAACCCGTATTGTAAATTCAGACAAAACATAAAATGCATCCTATAACTTGTTAAAATATAACACAAAAGAATAAGCAGTACTTTAATAAATAATTCTTAAATATCAAAGTCCATAATGTTCTCACAGTACATCATTTCAAACTATGTAAAAAAATTAAAACAATAAAATTCTTCTTTCTACTTTTGTTGTCTGGTTGTTTTGCTTTGTCTGATCATGTTTGTCTCAGTCTCCAGTTTTTGTTTCCTCTCTCTTTTCTTAACTTTCTTTTCAGGATCCTCCTCCCCAATCCCAGTCCCATCTAGCTGTGCTCGCTTTCACCCCTCCTTCTGAGTCCCATCCAGCTTCTGCTCCCCTTTCCCTGAATCCCATCCAGTTTGTTTTGCTCCCCTTCCTCTCTGAGTCCCATCAAGCTTTAGCTCTTCTGCCCCCATAGTTCTGAACCTTTGCCTGTCTTCCATCCATCCTGCCTCCCTCCTTCCCATTGTGCAGGATCTTTCCCTCCACTCCCTTCTGCCACATGGCGCTCCAGCACCTTCGTCTCTCCCTCATGCTTACCTTAAAACTTGGTTTTTTTAGCTCCACAGCTCACCAGCAGTGGTTGCAAGTCACGACACACTGCCAGTGGCCTGTCTCCATCATGTCTACTTTAAAACTTACTATTTTAGCTCCACAGCTCATCATCAGCGGTTGTGACTCGACTTACATTCACGACTCACTGTCTCCACTTCTTCCCTCTGTTGCTGTGACCCTCCTGCAGAAAAACAGGAAGTCACTGCAGCAGAGTGAAGACAGAACCCTGGCAATGCATGTGACAATTATCCCTGCTCATAGGCGGTCGGTGGCCCAACTGTTTGGGGAGGCTAAAGGGGGCGGGGTTAGGGGTGGGGCTTAAATCCATAATTGTCTGATAACACAGAAAAAAAATAAAACACACAATACCTTTTATTAAATTTAGATATTAGCTATGTATCATATGTCAAAGAATAAAATGGTTGCTCAAAGCATATTCTAACCACAATCGCTCAACTGCAAAACACTATGCACAACTTTGTGCAAAAACACACTCAGAACCTTACTGTACCATAAATATTACACTGGGCAGAACCTAATACACCAATATACCACCCACATGGAAAATGCAGACCGTCAACAATATGAAACAAGGGATCATAATATAACAATTCTCATGTAGAGCCACAAAACACCCTAATTCATGTTTAATGTGGGATAAAATGCCATAAATAAGTAAATAAATTTAAACTTTTAATGTTGAGCACCTAATTCTCAAAGTGGACATATTCCAAACACTGCCCTTCCCTCCATCCACCAATGTCCAGCCAGCAACTCTCCTCTCCCCTGCCCTTCCCTCCATTCACCCATGTTGAGCCAATAACTCTTCTCTCCCCTGCCCTCCATCCTCCCGTGTCCAGCAACCCTCCTCTCCCCCTGCCCTCCCTTCCATCCAGCAATGTTAACTTCCAGCCCCCCCCCCAATTCCCGATCCCCCACTCGTCCATCCCGTCTGCCCTCAGCTCCCCCCTAGCCCTCGTTTGTTTCCTGCCGCTGCCCTACCTTTAAATATTGTATTTTTCTTCCAGTTGCTGCGCCATTATTAAAAGCAGAAGCAGACTCGGCTCCAGCCTTCCCTCGCATGGCTCCGCCCTCTTCTGACGTATTTCCTGTTAGCGCAAAGGCTGAAGAAAAGGATGCCGCCACTTTTGTAGAGAAGGCTAGACGATATTTAATATAAACAGTGTATTTACAATTTTTCTGCATAGCTCAATGGGCTATTGCAGGAAGCATTTCTTGATAAGCAATATACAAGCCAGAATGAATGATCAAAACAAAGCAATGTAAAGCAAAGAAATCAGGATGCTATATACAGACAAAGAAAGCAGAGACAGACAAAGAAAAATTCAAAAATGCTTGCTACCTCTTTGTTCCAATCTGATTTTATATCGTTCTTCTTTGGCATCTGACCAATTCTCTCATACAACATTCCTGTGCAAGTCTCTGAATACCACAAACTGTTAATCATGTGCAGAACATCTGCTTTCACTTACTGCTCCCCCTTCTTTCCAGACTTTCTGGAGCCGTGCCTCTGGCTAATGTGGGCCCCATCATGTCCCAGGAGATTTTAGTGTTGAAACAGCTAGCTCTGCATGTTTTTTTGAAGCATTCCACTCCAATTTTTTATGCTTTTATTCAACATTTTTATGCTTTTATTCAACATCCTCCCTTTGAGGACTGATATTCCAGGCCTCAACACATCTGTTTCAGCTCCAGTCTGTTTTCTTACCTCCTTTCTAAATCTCCTCCCCCCTTGTTTGTGGCATTCAGTTTCTGCACGCTTTTTCAATATTTTTGGCTGACATATTAAAGTTCTATTTATTCTGAATTTCAGTTATCATTGTTATTTTAAAAACATCCTGGCACATCTTTGCAAACATGCTAATACATGTTGCATTAAACAGATTCAATTGTACTAGGGTACAAAATTTATATTTCCTTTGAATACAGACAGTGAGCTTCATCAAAGGGGAATACACTGTCATTCATTCTTACTTCTCATTAGTTGATGTGGCCTTAAAAATTACACAAATTAAAAGCATAACATTCATTGAATCAGTTGTTACAACATTTTGCGTGTAAGTGCACTTTATCAGGGGAATGTGTTCAGTTGTCATACTATTAATCAGACACCAACATGATGTCTGTGGGTACTTGTCCATAAGCAAGGCTTGCTTATAAATAGTCTCATTTGTCCAATGAAGGTTTTCATCATCTCTTACACAGGTATTATTGGGATCACAGTCATGGTGCCCACTCAATTTTATCATTGTAGTCCCATATATCATAGCTGGCAAGGACAAGGATGTGGGCACATATGATACAATCAGTCAGATTCAACATCTTGGCCGCTGCAACAAGTCTATTATCATATGTGTTCATTGTCCATTAACAAACAACAACATCCCAATACCATCATGTTTCAGGACATGTTTGTTTATTCTTTGTCCATTTCAATATTATTAGTTCGTCGAATATCTGATAAGTGTATCCAAGAAGTATGACCTTCCAGATAGGCAGCGGTCTGAGTAAGGGCCGTGATAGCAAAAGGCCCTACATACACAGGATCCTTCCATGTTTTATGTGTAAAGTTCTTTCGTAGCACTAGGTCACCTACTTTAAAAGCACAAACATCATTAGTAGTTCCTGCCTGTGATACTACATTTGTTCGGATCATATCACTTGTCAGGTTCAACATAGGTTGTAGCTTTTGCCAGTACTGAGCTGTGCTATCAGTACTTGCTGTCTGCATCGGGAAGAAATGACGTCCTGTCTGAATTTGGAATGGGGTCAATTTAGTACGCCCATTAGGTTGGGCCCTTATAACCATCAAAGCTAATGGTAACAAATCAAGCCAGGTATATGGTTTACCTGCTGTTTCCTTGTTTAAAGCCTTCAGTAATACTCTCAATTTAGTTTTTAAAATACCATTGTAGCGTTCCACCAAACCATTGGAGGTGGGGCGATACACTGATACCTTTCTGTGTGTTAAACCCATAATCGTTTCCATTTCTTTCAAAACACTGTTATTAAAATGTGTCCCGTTATCAGAAATTATTCTAGATGGACACCCATGTCTTGGCATAATATGAGTTACCAGGCATTGTACCACTTCATGTGCTGTCTCCCTTTTACATGGAAATGCTTCTACCCACCTTGAAAAAGCATCCACCCAAACTAACAAATACCTTTTTCCCTGCACTGGAACAATCATATCGGTAAAATCAATATACCATTCTTTTGCTGGGCCTTCTGGTATTGGAAGTGTCCCAGGCGATATTTTAGGACCTCGTTTAGGTATGTTAATATTGCATACCATGCAATTTTGCACAACCTGTTGAATCAAGTTATCAATTTTCAAGGTCCAAAACCTTTGCTCAAATTGTTGCCTCATTGTTTCCTTATTCCAATGCATGGTTGCATGCCAACCAGCCAATACCTTAATCGCCTGGCTCATTGGCATACAAGGTAATCCTTCTTCTGCATTAAACCATTCACTTCCCAATTTCATACATCCTCTCTTCAACCATTTTTCACTTTCCTGTCCCTCTGGCTGCCACATTTCAATCTTATCTACATTCGTAAGTGGCCCTTCCTGTGTCTGTCTAGTATTATACAAAATCTTTTCACTTTGCTTAACCACCTCCGTTGCTGCTGCATCAGCCATTGCATTACCTAGTGCCTCAAAGGTTGGCCTTTCAGTGTGGGCCGGGGTCCACACAACTGCAGTTTTTCTACCTTCACGTTCCCTTTTTGCCAAAATTTCAAACAGCAATTTCCAATATGTGTAATGTTGTAGATTTTTACCTACACTGGTTATCATCCCCCTACGCTGCCATTTTAATATATGATACTGTAGTGAACTTGCAACGTAACCACTATCAGTATATATAGTAACATTTTGAGTCATATCAGTGTGTTGTAAGGCTGTAATAACGGCTAAAAGTTCAGCATGCTGTGCAGTCTGATCAGGAGGGGTTTTATATTGTACTTGCATTATCTTTCTTAGATTCTCATCTACCTGCACGCAGGCAAAGCCTGCAACAGTCCTTTCACAAGCTCCATCTGTAAACCATATTAACCCATCAGATAAGGGTTCAAAGTAAGACAGTGAAATGTAGGGATTTCTATAGTATCAATCTCACCCTCTTGATCGACAGGAAAAAGCAGATCTATCTTATTTCTCTGTTCTTTAGTTAATGGTATTATTCTTATATCTTGTCCTAAAAGTACTGCTTGATATTTTCCAAATCTAGTGGCTGTCAATGCTGTTTGGCTAGGGCTCAACAGCGTTTTAATCGTGTGGTTGGTATGTATTACAATAGGAACAAAAGGCATTTGTGCTCTCCATTTACCTACTGCAGCCACTATAGCTGTCAGTAACTTTGGTATTTCTTTCATTCCCTTCTCCACATGATTAAAAGAGCCTGACAAAAAAGCTACTGGTGCATTTACTTCATTGTTTTGATTAATCATAGCTGCCCAACTATTTCCCATGTCTTTTACCCACAAATGCACAGGTGATTGGATATCTATTACTGCTAACGGTCCTGGAGATAATAAATCCCTCACAATCTTAGCCAGCACTATTTTATCCTGTTCTTCCAATACAATTAGTGTATTCTTTGGTGTGGCTGCGGGCAGTTTCAAATGTTTATAAAGTCTCATTACTTTTTGTGTATAATTTGGTATCCATTGTCTGCAGTAATTTAACATTCCCAAAACAGCACGTAACTGGGTAACTGTTTGCGGTACCGGAGTTTCATTTAAAATAGATATAACTTCCGGTATAATGACCTTATGTTCTGCTGAAACATTTTGTCCTAAAAAGGTGACAGTAGACTGAGCTATAACACATTTTTCCCTGTTACATTTATATCCTAACTCTCCTAATAACAAAAATAATTTTGTAGTCCAATCTAGGCATTCTGCTTCAGTCTCAGCAGACAGTAGAATATCATCTACATAGACAAACAATGACACCGTGTCAGGCAATTGACTCCTGAAATCCTTTAAATCCATCATTAGTTGTTTTGAGAATACTGATGGACTATCAGTAAAGCCTTGAGGCATCCTAGTCCACCTGTATGCCTCATTCTGTACTATGAATGACGTCAAATCCCTAGACTCTGGATGAAGAGGTATTGAAAAGAATGCATTAGACAAGTCAATAACAGTGTTATATGCATATATATTCTGGGTATGCAAAAGAGTAGCAGGATTTGCACAAATCGGAAATTGATTTTTTGTAACCTCATTTAGCTCTCTTAAATCATGTACTATCCTTACATTGTTTTCCCCTTTCGGGACAGGAAACAATGGGGTATTGTACGGGGATACTGAAGGTTCAATAATACCACATTTCAATAATTTATCAATGTGTTCCAGGGTTTTGGATACTAATTTAGGTCGTATGGGGTAAGGGTCTTGCTTCGGCCCCTTTGCCCCTTCTATTAATTCTATCTTATGGGTTTTGCATTTATGGCTAGTCCATATGATGAATCACTTGTACTCCAAATATGTTGTGGTAATTCTTCCATAACCCTTACTTTATTTTCATTATTCAACTGCTGGACCATGGTGAGCAAACTTGGTATTTCTTTATTTCCAAAATCTAAACACAATCCTAATTGAGACAACAAGTCTCTACCACACAAATTTACTGGGCAATCAGGTGCCACTAAGAAGGGTACCACAGCCTCCCTTGAACCGTGCGGTTGGCATTCCAAGCGCACCAGAGTGGGTTCTGTTAGCCTTTTTCTTTGTTCTATCCCCGTAAATCCCACTGTTGTTCTATACTGTTTTGAAAGTTTAACTCCCTGTGGTTTTGCACACAATACAGAGGTACTCGCCCCTGTATCTATCAAAAATCTCACAGGAGTTCCATATTTGCCAATTGTCAATGTAATAAAGGGTTCCCTTGTGTCTAATCTGAAAATCATTCCCTCTTCCTGACACTGGTCTGCTTCCAGTCAATAGCATTGGTCTGGAATATTCTGCCAAGTTGGAAAAGCATTTACAGTGCCTTGTCTCTGTACTGCAGCCCCTGGTCCCTGTGATTGCATCGCCGGCTGCTGTAAGGCAGTCTGCGGGGCACTCACAGGCATCCCTACTACTTGTGGCATTAATCCTTGCTGCGTTTGCATTTGTACTTGGGGCATTCCTGCATTCTGATAACATTCTGAAGCATAGTAACCATATTGCTGACAAATCATATTGTTCAGATGTTATTAAAGATTTTAAATCACCTCTTTCCCTATTAGCCCTACACACAAAACTAGCTAGTGACTAATTCAAACCAGATGATCTCTTAACACTGCAGGAATCTCACTTAAAAAAGAGTCAAACAAAGTTAAATTGCAAAGACATTCCACATAGAGAACTAGAAACAGAATAACACATATTTTAAAATAAACAGAGATCAGAATTCCCTATAAGACAAAGAACTTATTTAAATCTAATCTAAAACAATCTTTTAAAAGGAACAAAACAAATTTCATTTCTTCTTGACCTTTCTAACCGTTAGCTTAGCAACAGCCAGACACCGAGAAATCAAAAACAGATGACATTCCTCAACCTTCAGGCTGAACCAAAGGCTGATTTTCCTGTTCTCGCTGTATTTTTTCTACATCTGCATGAAGAAGATCTGCTGCTACAGAAAATAAATTCCAAATTGTAAGATGTTGTTCTAAGCTTTTCTTCTGCCTAGTTTTATTTTTATTTTCTTGTAAGTAGCTCAGGAGAGATAATAATTTTGGATGATCAAACGATCCATCCTGAGACCAGCTCAAAACAGAATCTTTTCCTTCATATTTGACCCATTTCTCATGTATTTTTTCAATCAGTTTTTTTTTCTAATGGGAATAATTCTATGACATGCTGCAAAGGGGAGCATTTTTTTGAACTATCTAAATCTAAATACATAGCATACACAGGAGGCTTTTCTTTCTTATCTGCCCCTTTCCCTTTCATTTTATTCTGACTATTACAATTTCTCCTATAGAGCCACAATCTACAAAAATATACTAATGCACTTAAACAAAGAAAATATACAAAAAAGAAAACTACAAAGCTAAACAAATACCACTAATACGTCCACAATGTAAGCTTACTCACGCGTCTTCTTATTTCTCTTTTTAGCAAGCCCAGGAGTCGTCACCTGTATGTCCACTTCAATAGTTTGATCACTCCCAAATCCGTGGTACATAGTAATCAGGCGTAAACAACGCTTGCTCTCTCTCAAAATCCTGTAAAAAACTTCATTAACAACAAACACTTAATTTGTTCTTCGTCTCGCCTTCTCTTTTCCGTTTGCGGCCTACTCCTGGCTGGCTCGCCACTTTGAAGAAAAGGATGCCGCCACTTTTGTAGAGAAGGCTAGACGATATTTAATATAAACAGTGTATTTACAATTTTTCTGCATAGCTCAATGGGCTATTGCAGGAAGCATTTCTTGATAAGCAATATACAAGCCAGAATGAATGATCAAAACAAAGCAATGTAAAGCAAAGAAATCAGGATGCTATATACAGACAAAGAAAGCAGAGACAGACAAAGAAAAATTCAAAAATGCTTGCTACCTCTTTGTTCCAATCTGATTTTATATCATTCTTCTTTGGCATCTGACCAATTCTCTCATACAACATTCCTGTGCAAGTCTCTGAATACCACAAACTGTTAATCATGTGCAGAACATCTGCTTTCACTTACTGCTCCCCCTTCTTTCCAGACTTTCTGGAGCCGTGCCTCTGGCTAATGTGGGCCCCATCATGTCCCAGGAGATTTTAGTGTTGAAACAGCTAGCTCTGCATGTTTTTTTGAAGCATTCCACTCCAATTTTTTATGCTTTTATTCAACATTTTTATGCTTTTATTCAACAAGGCAGAGCCATGCGATGATGCGAGGGAACGCTGGAGCCGAGCCTGCTTCTGCTTTTAATAATGGCGCCGCGACTGGAAGAAAAATACAATATTTAAAGGTAGGGCAGCGGCAGGAAGCAAACGAGGGCTAGGAGGGAACTGAGGGCAGACGGGATGGACGACCTACGGAGCGGTTGCGGGGTGGGGGCAGCAGGCGAAGAAGGTCACAGTTGGACTGGGGAGGCTTAGCCTCCCCAAGCCTCTTATACGGGGGCACCTATGTCCCTGCTGGTGTGGAGAAAACAAAAGGAAGAGGAACCATGCCGCGGAGAAGAGCTTTAATGGTGTGCATAGGAACATAATCCTATCAACTCCTCCACCTTCTCCCTTGACCATTGTCCTGTAACTTCATCCACCAGCTGAAGTCTTCCCCTTGATGGTAATGAAAACACTACTCTCTGATACCTGCATCCACAATTATATCAAAAACAAAAAAAAACACTTTAACAACAACCAAGCCACTTTTTTTTTTTTTTTTAAATATAAACATATTTTTCTATTATGCTCACATGATGCTGGGTCTTCACTAAAGTTCCCCTTCTTAGTTATGGTTAGTACAGGGTCCTAGGAATCAGCCACTTTTTAGTCCCTTTATAGTCCTGGGGTTAACAACTATCCCCTTCCCCTTCCCTTTCAGGGCTTACCAGATTCCTTTTTCTCCCTTCCCATGTTTTATTGGCTACCAATATCCATGTCTATCTTCCTATGCAAATGAGGTGCTAACTTATCTTCAGTTCAATAGCTGAGTATTCCTATACACTCAGGCAATTGTAACACTAGAATCTAGAATGGTTAGTCTCCCCCCCCCCCCCCCCCCCCCCACCCTCCATGTAGCCTGCCCTGACAGGTTACAACCTCCCATACAGGAGCCTAATGTATTCACCCTAACTGTGTAAGGTGGGCCGCAGGACTAACCTCAAATCCAGGCTATCAAGCATATAAAGGGCAAATGACTGTATTGAGCAGTAGATTTGTCTCTCTGTCTAGTTCTCATGTTGATAAATAATGGTGGTGGAGGACAGAGAGGAAAGCTATGCAAAGGAAAGGGAACAGCTGAGGTTGCCACCACTTCTTTTTCTCTTTCCCCCCCCCCCCCCCCCCTAAGCTGCAGCAGTGGTGAATTTGGGGGGAGGGGCCAGTAAGCCTGTTTTAATGGGTTCAATGGCTAGTCAAACATATAAATGGCAAGTGACTGATTTATCTTTTCTCTATTTAACTTACAGCACCAAAACTGCAGCAGGCAGATCAGTTTCCCTGTTCTCACTGATGTTACATCATGTGAGGGCAGGACACAGGCAGGGAAGGGCCTTTCTGCCTACTGTGACTTTGGCGCTGTAAGTTAAATGGAGAAGAGAGGGCCTGGCCTGGGTGGAGAAGGGTGGGCGGTGACCTGGAGGGGAGGGTAGGAGAATGCTGGACATGGGAGGTCTCAGAAGGAGGGGGGCCTTGGAGCTGTGAGGGATGGACAGAAGGGGGCTTGGAGCTGTGAGGGAGGCGCAGAGGGCCTTGGAGCTGGCAGGGAAGGACAAGGGAGGTCAGAAGGAGGGGGGCCTTGGAGCTGGGAGGGAGGGAGTTAGACATCACAATAGAACATACCAATACTCGCCCGTATACGGCTACTCATTCAGTATAACCAACTTTTGGTATTTTGTTTCCCCTTGAGGCTCCTAGGCTTAGATGATCAAACCCCAGTGCTATTTCAGGTATATGTAACAGTGTAGCAGTGCTAACTCCTGTAGACAGCGTAGTTAAATGAAGCTAAATAGCCAGGATACACGCGCACTAATCGGACACGCTAGGCTACGAACAGCATGCATTTGTGTAGAGCTGCTAGTCATTTTGCCATAAAGTGCAGCCTGTCGTAAAGCGGGTTCAACCACATGGTGCCGTAAAACATTGGTTCCCTGTTGATTAAGGTGGTTCGCCTTTGCTGGTAACTGTTTGGGTTTTCTCACTTCCTTCAGGGTTTTTGTTGTTTTCTAAGGGGTGGTGTAAAGTTTTGGGGTGATGTAAGGGTCTGGTGACAACAAATCTCTTATTTACACAACTCTGTGCTGTGGGGCACTATGGTATGAAACTTATATTTAACAAAACAAGAAATAGAACAATGTACAATTTGTTTTGTTTTTTTTTAACAAATTCTCTCAAGGGATGCCTTGTCCTCCTCCCTGTATGGGACAAGTTGACAAAAGCAGTACAAACAAATTACTCCCCCACTCGGAACAATGCGTGCTATAATTTGTCTTCCAGCTTTGCACTTCCGGCTCACGTGAAGGAAGGAAGAGGAAATTAACTTTTCTTTTTTTTTTTTTTTTTTTTTTACCTCTGATGGAACCTGCACAAGAACGCCAGCTAGGACCTGACGTTATTCTGCGGCGCTGTTTTTCAGCATAGCGCCGTTCAACACCGCTGTTCATGAGACACTAGTTTTCGATCAGGAGGAACGCGAAATGACCTTATTTACATAAGATTGACTACATTTAAGTATCATGTGCGCAAGTGCCTGGCGCGCTTGCAGTTTATGGCGGTAACCACGTTGATCATCCCACATTGTTAAAAGCATGCACAAAAATGGCGCTAATGGGCTTGCATGCTCACGTTGACTTTTGATCATCCCCTTGATAAGGTTTCTATTTTATTTTACTTTTGTATTTGTTAACAGCTGTGTTTGGTTTGGATTTTTCCTGGTGCCATTGAAAAAATCTGATATGATAACACTTGATTAGCATCAAAGCAATTGACCCACACTTTCATTCAAAGTGCTTTCAATATTTTTGTTGAGAAGAAATAAGATCTCAGAGACCTTTCATTAGGTTATGTCCACCCATTCAATAGTGGAATGTTTCTCTTTCATAATCATAGGTCTCAAAAAACTCCTTTTTTTTCCTTCTTCTTTTCTTAAAAAATGTAGCCAAACGTCATGCATAGCCACTGAAAACAAACTCTTGAAGTTTAAAAAAACCTACTCACTTTCCCCTCAAATTCCATTGGATGGTGTTAGTTCTTACATCACCCAACTGCAACTAGTCTTTCCAGAACAGAGACCCCCATCCCCTACTCCTCTAATCCCACCCTCCATTAACCCACCTAGCCTCTCCCTCCCACCCCCTCACTCTTGCACCCCCTACCTGTTCTCCCTCCAGCACAACCATTTGCTCCCTTTTGCTCAGTTTAAGAGATAACCTACTTCTGCTGTCTTCTGGTTATTAAGGGGTCCTTTTACTAAGGTGCGCTGAAAAATGGCCAGCAGTAGTGTAGGCATGTGTTTTGGGCGTGCACAGATCCATTTTTCAGTGCGCCTGCAAAAAATGCCTTTTTTAAAATGTTCCTGAAAATGGACATGCGGCAAAATAAAAATTGGCACGTGTCCATTTTGGGTCTGAGACCTTACCGCCAGCCATTGACCTTGCGGTAAAGTCTCATGCGGTAACTGGGTGGTAATGACCTACATGCGTCAAATGCCACTTGGTGCATGTAGCAGACATGTGCCAGAAAATAAAAATTATTTTTTTGGATGCCCGTATTGGATGCGCGCCTACAATGAAATTACCCTGAGCCACGTGGTAGCCGGGCGGTAACTCCAAATTGGTATGCGTTGGGCGCACATAGATGCTTATGCAGCTTAGTAAAAGGGCCCCTAAGTTATTGAGGCCCTTTTAATAAGGTTTCGCATGCGCTAACAGACTTTAGTGTGGGCTAAGTGCCATGTGGCCCATAGGTATAAAATAGGACTTGCAGCATTTAGTGCATGGTAAATTCTGTTGGTGTGTGCTAAGCTTTAGTAAAAAAAGTCCCATTGTGTGTTCAATGTACTTTTCATTTTTTTGTTATGTGGAGAATGGTGGTGGAAGATCAATAATGTGAAAACAGGGAGTATTCCACTGATTATGTAAGAATCACTAGGCTGGTATAATCTTTGCCCACATGTTTTGTGTACATTATAAAGGCAGCAGTATCTCAGCTACATTCATGGGGAAGGAAGCTTAACATGATTGTGAATATTCAAAATACCAGGAGGAGGACCCTATGGGCCCAAGCCCTGAGCCCTCGGACCCAGGCTGCAGAAAAAGAGAAAGCAGCCCAAGGCACTGCAATTGCTGAGGGGAAAGAGGAAAGATGTGCCAGCACTGCTGCTGCCCTGGTCTCTCATTGGGCCAACGGGGCTTGGGCTCCCCGCCAGTCTCGCTCTGATGATGTCATCTAGCTACTGCCTTCCCTCTCTTCACTCATGTGACAGCAGCAGCCAGATGGTATTACTGAACTTCCACAAGACAGGCCTATTTTTAGGGGGAGGGGGGTTCCCAGTTATAACTGAAAAAAATCCCTATTTTTCCATTGTGAGTGTTAAATCAGGGTTTTCCGGTTATAACTGATAATCAAAAACCCTAATTACATTTCACTAATAATACTTTTTCTGGTGAAAGATGGTATCTGGTGTACACACATATGATAACTTTTTCTAAATGTTCTTTATGACAATAAACCTGAAAATATTTGAGGTCGATCTCCACATAAAGCAGATAACACTGAAAATCCACACAAAGATAAGTGGATAAGTTTCTTTCTTTCTCTCTTTCTTTCTTTCTTTCATTTATATCCCATATTATCTCAATAGATCAGGTTTAATGTGGCTAACAACTTATTGTAATTAACAGTACACAAAGTGATGCAGGATAGTATACCTTAAGTAGTACTAAAGTAAATGAGGATTGAGTATTACAATTCGTAATATGGAATCGAATGCTAGATGCAAAAAGGTAACAATTTATAGTCATCCATGTATAATAACAATTAGAATGGAACTGAGAAATTTGAATAATTGTATAAAATTGTACAAATAGGGATTTAAATCAATTAAGATCATCTGTGAGAAATTGCTTTAAAAAAAGAGGCTTTATGGTATTTCCAGAATTAGGTTCCCATCTGATGAATTTCGGGAGGGAATTCCACTATTTGGCACAGAGGTAAGGGAATCCGGACATGTAGATTGACTTGTAGATCACATTTTTGGAACTGGGATTGTGGAGGGTTACATAATCTCTTGAACCAGGGAGAGCATTGTAAAGGGGAAGATCAATTAAAGGTTGCATATAATCAGGGGTTAAGCCATAGCATACAGTGTTTTGAAAAGAAAAGTACATAGTTTGAAAGTTATTCTGGCTTGGATTGGGAGCCAGTGTAACTTTATAAGCAAAGGGGCTGCACTTTCAAACCTCTTAGCATAATCTGGCTGCTGTATTTTGAGTTGTCTGCAGATTTTTCAAGGAAGATTCATTACAGCCAGCATAAATGGCATTGCAGTAATCAAAGTGTGATAATACTAATTGTTTGTAGTAAGGTTCTAAACATATCATTAGGGAAGATATGCCTGATTCTTTTTAGTTTCCACATTGCTTTAAAGGTTTTTGTATGATTGCTTGAACTTGGATGTCGAATAACATGGAGGAATCAATTATTATACCAAGAGCTGCATTTTGCTAAAAACATCCAAAATTAAAGTGGGGAATATAGCCATTTTCAAAACAGAAAAACATCTTTTTTTTTCAAAAAAAGGTCTATTTGCTAGATCTTTTTGTGCTCTATGCGTTTATCTTACTGGTTTATTTTTGGAAGAAAAAAAAAAACCTTCCAATTGAAAAACGCTCAAAATCAAGCCATTGGGATGTATGGGGAGGGGTGGGGGCAACATTCTTAGTACACTGGCCACACAGACATCCCAGGAGAGCAGTGAGGTACCCTAGGGGGCACTGCTGTGCACTTCATATAAATGCTCCCAGGTACACATCTCACCATTGTTCCCTTATCTTGTTTGCTGAGCCACCCAAAACCCACTACCACCAACTGTACATCATTACAATAGCCCTTATGGGTGAAGGGGGCATCTATATGTGGGTACAGTGGGTTTCTGGTGAATTTTGGAGGGCTCACTGTTTCCACCACAAGATGTAACAGGTTAGGAGAGGTATGGGCCTGGGTCCACCTGTCTACAGTACACTGCATCCATCACTAGATTACCCTAGGGGCCTACATGCTGCTCTAATGGACCTGAGCGTAACTTCTGAGGCTGGCATAGATGCTGGTAAGTAATGTTTTAAAATCACATTTTTTGGGGGTGTGAGAAGGTTAACGACCACTGGGGGAGATCTTCCCTGATTCCCTCCAGTGCTCATTTAAGACACTTTTTTGTGGCTTATTTCTTAATAAAATAGGTCTAGACCAAAGAGTCCAACTTATAGCCCTGAATGTTTTCGTTTTGTTCCATTATGGCAGAAAAACGTCCAAGTAATAGAAACACCCAGAACACAACCTTAACACACCCCTGATGTGCCTCCTTGTGATCTGAATGCACTTCTGATGGACTTCATAGAAAAAAAAAGTCTAAAAATTGGTTTTGAAAATGTCATAAACACCATTTATGCCACTTTCTGGGCATTTTTCTCTTTTGAAAATGAGCCCCCCAAGTATCTTTAGTTAGGACTCCAATGGATAAGTTACATTATCAATTGTGAAGTTGATAGTTTATGACACTGTGAGGGTTAGATAAATAGAAATTTTGTTTTCTCTCTATTCAATTTTCCATCAGGTCTAGACCAGAATTGATGCTAGATAGCACTTCTTCAATAGAATCTTTGAAAGGGATGTAGATGGTTACATCATCCACATAAATAAAATTATTATAACCATGGGTATCCAGCACCTTTCCTAAGACAGACTTCATAAGTGGAGGGGTGGCCTAGTGGTTAGGGTGGTGGACTTTGGTCCTGGGGAACTGAGTTCGATTCCCACTTCAGGCATAGGCAGCTCCTTGTGACTCTGGACAAGTCACTTAATCCTCCATTGCCCCATGTAAGCCACATTGAGCCTGCCATGAGTGGGAAAGCACAGGGTACACATGTAATAAAATAAATATTGAATAAGATGGGGGGATGGGATCCCTGTGGGACTCCATAGTCTGGAGTGCCTTGGGAGGAGATGGAATTAGGATCTAGATTTTAAAAATCTAATTAGGTTTGAGCTATGACCTCTGGAGCACCTTTTTGTTGACTTCAAAGCTTTTAGCCATATATCTTGTTTAGTATCCAAAACTATTCATCCACTGGTGCCAAATTTAAAAATAAATTTGATTTATGCAGCTTAACTTTGGAGTTAAACATACAAATCCAAAACTGCATAAATGTTCATAAATACTGATCTCATCATATATTTTGGGGAGGTGTTGCTTCATTTATGATTAATATTTTAGTTTCAATGGTAGTCTTCAATCAGGGCTGGTTGTGTTACAACAAACAGTGTACACCAGAGTTGCCAATCTGTGAGAAATATAATGTTGCCAGGTAAGCAAGTCCTGGCTATTACTCCACCACCTCGGTAGATATCCAGTCCCGGTGTCTCCAGGGACAGGCAGATGTACACTTCCATGGAAGCAGTGGTAGACCAACTAAGATCAGATGTACAGAGGACTTTGAGGGATCATGTCTATAAGGAACATGCAATGTAGGGATAGCCCATACAGTACGAGGGGCTGATAAGTGCAGCCACCTGTTAAACTAGCAGTGGTGAACTTAGGGCTATCAAAGAACTGTTAGAAAGAGCCTGTCCCCAGTACTAAGTCACATCCTAGGGCAGTGATGGCGAACCTATGGTACGCGTGCCAGAGAGGGCAAACAGAGAGCCCCCTTGGCACGCGCGCCATTGCCAGGGCTGCAGAGGGGGGGGCAAAATTCCCCGGGCCCGGCCCCACAGTCCCCTCCACCCAGTGGTGTGCTGGAGCCGGCTCGCAAGAGCCGGTTGTTCTTGAGAGTGAGCCGGCTCTCCCTCCCTCCCCTGAGCTACAGGGTCCTTCCGAGTACCTGAAGAAGGCATTCTTTGGGGCAGACAGGAAAGATCCCCAGTCTTGCCTGCCCGCTGCTGGCGCTGACCCTCCCCCGCTGCCGGATCGCTCTTTAAAAATGGCCACCGAGACTTCCAGCGGCAGCCTCGCGAGACTTCTGCTGAAGTCTTGGCGGCCATTTTGAAGAGCAATGCAGTAGCACCGCAGGAGAGTCAGTGGAAGCAGCGGGCAGGCAAGACTGGGGATCTTTCCTGCCTGCCCCGAAGAATCCACTGGACAACCTGGGTGACTGGAGGGGGGCAAAGAAGAGAATCGCTGGACATGGGTGGATGGAGGGGAGGGCAGGGGGAGAGGAGGGTTGCTGGACATGGATGGAGGGGAGGGCAGAGTGAGGAAGGAGGTGAGGGAAAAGGAAGAGAGGAGAAAAACTGCACATGGATGAAGAAAATAGGCAGAAGCTGGATCCACTGGACAGTCAAGTCTGCGGAGGACCCAGCTTTTACTTATGGATGTAGGGCAAGAAATGAAGAAGAAAGGCGGAAAGTAAAGAAATAAATGGAAAGGAAGCCCTGGAAATGGAGTTAAGAGGACAGATAGCAGCAGAATCGGATACTGGGCCAGCATGATCAGAAAAACAAAGTCACCAGACAACAAAGGTAGAAAAAAAATCATTTAATTTCATTATAGTGTTTGGAATATGATCACTTTGAGAATCAGGTGCTCAACATTAAAAGTTTATATTTATTTACGGCATTTTATCCCACATTAAACATGAATTAGATTGGTACCTGGGATCATTTAATTTGCAACAGCAAAAATTACATTAATTATTCAAAAGCATGCCAAATGCTTTTAAAGTTCTGTTATTTAAGTTAAATTGCCCTGTTGGCACTTTGCGATAAATAATTAGATTTTGGTTTGCTGTTTGGGCACTCGGTCTCTGAAAGGTTCGCCATCACTGTCCTAGGGCAAGTGTGGGCAACTTGCAGCCTGCCATTGAGTTTTATGTGGGCTGTGAAACCATGGTAAGTACACAGAAAACACTCACACAAACATCATTAACCTGAGCTTTGTTGTCAGTGGACTCACTGAAAGATACAACAATGGGACAAGATTTGTTTGAGACTAACAACTATTTGGAAAGACAGACATATACGGTAGCAGACCACTGTGGTAATAATTTATGTTCACTAAGTTTTGTTGGTACATTTGTTAATTTTCAGTGTGCATCTCACTAGGAATGGTGCTGACATTCGTGCAGCCCTCTGTGTATAAAGGTTGCCCATCCCTGTCCTAGGGAGATGTGTGAAAGATGCCAGCTTTCTCTACTCATTGATCCCCAAGTGTCTGAAAATGGGAATTTCTCTATGCCAATTCCTAAACTTATTTGCCAGATTTTACAAACCTAACCCAAGTTTAAACTAAATCATTACAGTGGCCACAGCCATAACCAAAGTGCTTTTTGTTCAAAAGGTGCCAGAACTTGAATCAAGTATGGTTTCACTATCAGCAATGGCGTACACAGTAATCCATTCAGCAGGCACCGAGTAACTGGCAGAGGATCAGCCTGAATTGCAGTAGTAGGTCATAAAGAGTAGTGTGCCATTCTTGATGCCATATTCTGCCATCGTCTTGCCATTTTCCAGCTTCTTCCCATTGCAGACAACCACCTGATGACGTGGCTTCACTCCAGTTTGCTGCTGAATCCTCTGTCTCACCACCTTGACACTGGTTGACCTCTTAGCCTTTAGAGGGTGGTGGTTGCCCTCAACATCCACTAGGTTCAGGTTGACTTCGGCATCGCTCATCTGGGCCACACGCAGCACGAGGTGGATGGTGCTGCTCTCCTCAATTCCATAGTCTGATAGTTTCTTGTGTTGCTTCAAAGGTGTCTCATTTAACAAGAGCTCCTGCTCAATTACTGGGATCTTGGTTTGAGATCGAATATGTTCGTTCAGCTTTTTCACTCTGTCTCCTGGGTTCATGAGAAATGACATTAGATTCTTCCACTCGACCTGGACACACACCTAAAAGCAAGAAATACATCTCATGTACAGTTTTCAAACATTCACATAAAATTTTGATAATTGTAAACTTGAGAACGGAGAGTGAATTATTTATTAGGATTTATTATCACCTTACTAAATAAATTTACCCTAGGTGGTGTACAGCAAGAATGATCTACACCAGTGTTTCCCAAGTCACTCCTTGCCGATCAGGTTTTCAGGATATCTGCAATGAATATGCATGAAAGATTTGCATACAATGGAGGCAGTGTATGTAAATCAATCTCATGCATATTCATTGTGGATATCCAGAAAACCTAACTGGCAAGGGGGTAGTCCAGGAACACCTTGAGAAACACTGATCTAGACCAGTGATTCCCAAACCTGGTCCTAGAGGCACCCCAGCCAGTCAGGTTTCCACGTATTGAATATTCATGAGAGAGATTTGCATGCACTGCTTACACTCCTTGCAAATCTCTCATGAATTTTCATAGTGGATATCCTGAAAACCTGACTGGCTGGGGTGCCTTCAGGACCAGGTTTGGGAACCACTGATCTAGACATAGGCAATGGACAATTACAACAGAAGAAAATATTCAGATAACAGTACACATTATGGCATAGTGTGCTACTGACAACACGATGATACCATAGGGGGCCCCAAACTTTTTTCAAGCTAAAGGGGGCACAGGCTGAAAGCCAGTTTTTGGGCCCCCTCCCCGGTTTCTGTCCTTGGCCCCTGAATGTCTAACACCAGTCCTGCCCTGATCCAACCATACCCTGCTATTTCAGTACTGAAACCCACAACGAGCTCTGCCTATGAATCTCACTCCTGCCCCCTACTGTTCAGGTGGTGTGAGGAAACTGGGGATGGAAGCTCCATACACAGAGGTCATGGGTAGGGCAGGTGCTGAGGGAATGTTGGAAAATGGAGAAAAAAAATGCTTTGAGAGAAATGAAAGAAGCAAACCAAAAGGACAAAATTGCACTTACAAATGGAGAAAAATACAAGTAAACCTCTATGCAACAGATTCTGCCTAGAAAACTGCAAAGCAAAGCAGATATGTGGTACGATTCAAGTACGGGAGAATCACAGCAGCTTTTGCTGGTAGGGAATATGTTGGGAAAGCTTTATTAAAGGAGAGTTTAAAGTTTTCCCCTAAGAATGTGAATTCACATCTCAGGAAGCTCCCGGGAAACATTGTATTAGAGCTGGGCACTTCTTACTTACATTTTGGAACCAGTAAGAAAAGGTGCACAATGGAAAGACTGTGTTGTCTATCCTTTCAGAGAACACCTTGAGAACAGTGAATGTGCAGGTTAGAACTTGGGAAATGAAGCCCTGACAGAGACAAGGACCTGGCTTCAGAGACACTGCCTGTGCTGGAGGAGGCATGGCCTGTGCTGGATTCAGAGGGGTTCTGGAGAGAGCTGAAAAGAGGGGTGCAACTCCCACTGACAGGCCGCTCTATGCAGCACAACAGCTTATGATGGTAAGAGAAAGAGGCTTATGCTTGAAACTGGGGCAGATAAATAATCCACTCCAATGTGGCTCCACAGAGCATCTGAGCTACTCTTGTAGATTTGCAGAGACAAAGAAAAAGAGCACAAATAAAAATGGTTGCTATCTTTACTAAAGAAATATTTAATTGTAGCAAATATGTAAATGGCTTTTAGTTAACGAACTCACATCAAACAGTGACTGACTGACTTACAGTACAGCAGTAGCAATAATCTGCTTTTCAAAAACTTCTGGTTTTGACTTTGACTGAGTCTGAGCCCATCGGAAGAATGAATATCCCTCAACAACATTGGATAGCTTCTGAGATACATGTGGAAGTCTCAGAAGTTTTGCATGCAATATGCTAGTTATGCTGCATGAAAAACATTCCTTTCACAGATTCAACCAGCAGGAAAGCAGAGGAGAACAGCAATGCCTTTCTCGCTCTTTAGCGCCCCCATGTGTCCAGACTGACTAGTAGGCTAGAGATGGTTTCTCTCATTATGTGGGTAGGTGTGTTGGTCATAAGCACATACATGAAAAAGAGGATATTTTCCAAAAAAATTAAAAAAACCTGGGAGGACATATCTGAAGAAGTCCAAAAGGAGGACATGTCCTCTTAAACGAGGACGTACGGTAACACTACTCTTGCACATCTATGACGTGTGAAAGATGAGAACAACTAGGAGGTCATGCTTGTGCTGAATGTGCCAAGTGTGTGAGGTGCAATCTGTGTGTGGAGGGGCGGACTGAGAGTGGTCTGAGCCCCCCACCAGTCTGCTACCCAACACCCTCCCGCAGAGGCCACTAGATCACCAGCGCCGCGCGTCTTTAAAGTTAGGACCAGGGATGGCTGTATTGTGCAGCGGGCATCCAGGCTAGAGTCTCTTGAGCTCTCGGGCACTGCCCAGTTGCCCGAATGGTTAGCCCGCCCCTGTGTGAGTGGATGAGTGCCATGTGTATGACTATTCATATGACCTGCGGGGCCTCTGTACACACCCGTGGTTCAAATAAACAGTCGGGTTTTGGTTACCACAGGAAGAACTGTCCCGATTTGCAGCCATTCACTTCCTCCTCCTCTTGCTAGACAAGCTCCACCGCAGGGGAGGGGGAGAGAGCATGAGCAGAGCAGTTGCTGCTGGTGACGGCACTAAAATCTGCATGGCAAATGCAGAATTCTGTGCATACTAAATGTTTAACTACTAGCATTCTTCCACTACTCATGATGTATTGTAAGCCACTTTGAGCCTGCAAAGAGGGGGGATAAGGTAGGATACAAATGCAACAAAATAAAATAAATAAATACTGTGGACATAGGGAATTCTGCACTGTTCCCCCAGGAGTAAATTTATAGATTTAGGTTGATACAGAGATAGAGAGAGATTATTTGTATGAAGTTTGTTTTTGTTATGGAAATATTGTTTGCTTTATTACCAAAGATAGATAAAGGTTTTACTTTTAGTTTCACTATATTTAAGCTTCCATATTTTTCTCCTGAGATGGGTAATCATGAAGTACTTGTACTTTTGCTACAGTACTAAGTACAATTGGCAGTACGTTTACTTGTAACAAGTTAAATATTTTTTGCTATACTTTTTACTTGTAACTTTTCAGATGCATTCTTTTTTTCTACAGCAAGCAAAGCAATCAGCCCACTACTGAGCCAAGAGAGCCAACTGGATATTTGCCATTCCATGGCCTGACCTTTTTAGGGTTGCAGAGGAGGTGGGAAAAACAGGAAGGGAAGCAGTGGACACTGGTGGCTTGTTGCCTTGTTCTCTCAGTGTTTCCCTTTCCCATTCCCACCCTTTCTTGCTGGTTTCCCATACAGAAGCCTATCTTGGAGGTGATTAAAAGACAACATTTACAAATGTAAATTTAATTCACATTTTAAAATTATATAGTGTCAATCATTTGAAAATGTAAAACAAAACTCCTTCCCTCCTCCACCCTCTCACAAATAAATTTAACAAGCTTGTTAAAAAGGTATCAATTTAAATTTGTAATTTCATTTATTAAGTTTCTGTTCCATTATAGCCATAGAGATCTAGACAGATTACAAGTTGATAGGAAAATAATCATAACACAGTATTGTTTGTAAACATACTCATTCTATAGTCCAACTTGTTAAGAAAACTTTTTACTTTATAATAAAGTAGTTTTAAGAGCTGTATTTTTTTTTACTTTTGAGGTTTTTTTTTTTGTTTTTTTTGGATAAGACTTTCTACTTTTATTTCACTACTTTTGAAGCCAGTAGTTTTACTTTTTACTTTAGTACTTTTAAAAAGTAACAACCCCATCTCTGTTCTTCTCTTTAGCAAAATAATGTTGTTGGTTCCATGCTGACATTTTAATTGCTTTAAAAAACTTTGCACTGGCCACAAGCTCCAGGAAGCTAAGGTATGGGATTCCCACAGGCTGCCCTGGCACTGGCCTCTCTTCTGTGGCCTGCCTCTGAGGAAGCAGGAAATTAAGTCAGAGAGGCAAGCCACAGTACAGAGAAAAGGCCAGTGCTGGCAGCAGGGCAGACTATGGGAATCGGTGCTACCACTGACTTTTGGAAACAAGAAAAGAAGGTAGATTCGGGGAAGGGGGTTTAGGATGGATGGGGGAAGATCCAAGACCATGGCTGGGGGGGGGGGAGGGGGTAACATCCCATCCCTCACTTCAGGCGGCAGATTGCCTTGGCCTGACCCTAAGCACATTGCATACTATGCCATACTTTGCATTGTTATTGGAATATTTTTACTGCTGTAATAGTCTATTGCTTGTGTTTAACTTATTCTTGCTGTACACTGCCTTGAGTGAATTCCTCCAAAAAGACAATAAATAAATCCTAATAAATAAATAAAAATACATCTTTCTAAAATTACCCACTGGAAAATAAGCGCACATATCTACAACTGCTCCAGAGCAGGCACAAATAATCCAACTGAGTGAGTGCAGATGAGTGCATATTTTATAACATAAGTGCACATTTCACAATGGTATCCATCTTCCCAGAATGTCTATATGTTGGTAGCATACATTTTAAAAGCACCCACTTCTGCATGGAAAACACTTTTTCACTCAAAACAGGCTTATAAATTTACTCCCATACTTGTAAATATGTGCATAATGATTTCCAATTATACATTTTCTTTTACTAGATCCTTCTGGGAGTTGAGTTTAAATTATCAAAAACACAGGTGGGACAAGGCTGAAAGGTTCATCTAGGGCATGGATGTGTAACCTCAGTCCTTGAGAGCTGCAACCCAGTTGGGTTTTCAGGATTTCCCCAATGAATATGCATGAGATCTGCATACGAGGGAGGCAGTGCATGCAAACAGAACTCATGCATATTCATTGGGGAAATCCTGAAAACCCGACTGGGTTGTGGCCCTTGAGGTCCAAGGTTGCCCACCCCTGATCTAGGGCATCCTAACACCTTTGTACCACCCCTGCTTCCCATTCTCTCACACCCTACATACCACCATGTACCTTCACTCCCCTCACTTGCTCTTCCCCTCCCCCATCCAACCCTTCAATCCTTTCATTAAATCCTGCCCCAGCCTATCCCTTCACTTCTCACGCACCTGCTCTATACTTCCCCTCATTCCATGTCTTGCACCCTACCCTAATTAGTCTCTTGTTCCTCCTTCCTCTGATCCCCTCACTGAGCCTCCTCTCTCAGAAAGAGGACCATAGTGGCAGGGCAGCATGTTGGGCTGCGCCTCCTCCTTGGTACACTTTGAACTATACAGGATACCATAGTGCTGCACAGATCAACGTGCAACACTAGTACACCTCCAGTGCAATTTAGTAAACAGTGCCCAAAGGGAACTAAGGTGGTCTAAAACAATTACCACTCAAAGAATATATTAAAAGGAAAAAGGGAGAACTCAGTATGGGCTGTATCCAGCAGCCAAGCCCATTCGCAGTGAGAAACACCAACTAATACGGTTCACTTAAACATTCTATATTTCATTAAACCCCCTAAAATATATATTTTGGATTAAGCCTATTTGGCTTCTTTATTTTTGCAGTTGACATTTTTATTTGGAACTTTAATTAGGGCCCTGTTTACTAAGCTGTGCCGTAGGCACGCTAACATTTTTAGCGCACGCTAATGCTAGAGACATCTATTTATTCCTGTGGGTGTCTAGCATTAGTGCACGCTCAAAATGCTAGTGTGCCTTATTAAACAGGGCCCTTAATTTGTTTAAAATAAAAAAATTATAAAATAACAAACGTGATTGAATGATACGCACGATATATTTTAGGGAGTTTAATGATGTATAGTGTTTTTAAGTGAGCCAAATTAGTCAGCGTTTCTCACTGCGAATGGGCTTGGCTGCTGGATACAGCCAATACTGAACTCTCCCTTTTTCCTTTCATATATTTTTTGAGTGGTAATAGTTCTCTTTGTCTTTCCCAAGTTGAAAAGCCTTTTAGATATCTTTGTTGGGATTGATTCTTCTTACCTCGGTCATGGCTGAAATGCCAAGCCCCACCCATTAGGAGTGTGTCACATTCAATTGAAGGCTCTCTGTCACACACTAGAGGATCGGTGCCAGTGCACTGATCCTGATCACTATTTCATGAGAAGCGAGCCCATGAGGAGATAGACAAGTGGCCCTACTAATAAGAAGAAATCTGAACACACTTTCCTACACATTCCTCTCTGGTCCCCAGGCCTTTTCTTTGCACACATACAGTGAAACCTACATGTGTACTATTAGCCCCTGAGTGGAGAGCAATTTTCGGCCAGAGGATTCACCCACATTGCCTCCACTCTGTCTAAATCCTTTCAGAGTCTCCAAAGGAAAGCAAGTATTTTATGCTGGGTTGTTGTTTTTTTTTCCATTTGCAAAGCAAAAACACACTTAATCTTATAGATTCTACCAGACAACTATCTAGAAAATCTCACCCTTTGGAATGGCTCACCCTTGGCATTTCTAACACGGAATAATTGGAGGGCTCCGGCTACCACCATGTTTACCATGAAATATTTTTATTCGTGACTGCATGTGCTTTCATCACAGCCCTTCCTAATGAAATGCATTTTAACCATTCCCAGGCTTTTCTAAAACTCCCCCAAAAGTCTAAGAGAAATAAACATTAGTCCAAAATGTGATCCACACATCACAAACATACTGACAGCTAACATTAAACTTTGGGCCAGTGCCCGGAGATTCTTACCGCAGCCATTTTCTTATTGCTCCTTGTCCTGTGGCAACACGACTCATTCAATAGTTCCACGAATGAATCTTTTATACCTTCAGAGCAAAAATCCCCGGGGAAAATCCAGGAGAATCTGCTCAGGTTATTTCCCCCATGACAATGTGGCCCTACCTCCAGTTAATGTTTTATTAGTATGGTTTGGTGCTTTCAGTTTTGGTTCTGTAGAGCTCTTACGGGAAATAGCCTGAGATACAAAAAATGAAATGTGAAAACAAGGAGGTTTAATAGACAGGAGATGAAGTGACGTCAAATCTGAGTTTTCCCTTACCCATGGGTGCTGTCATCCCCGTATACTCAAAACAAAGCAAGCAAACCTATGAGCTGCTGCATCTACATTGTTGTTCTTTATTGTTGGCAGCATTTTTATTTAATCTCACTTATATTTTCAAACGTGCCCCCTTGTGCAGTATGCAAATGTACATGGAGGAAGCATAAAAATGGGATAACTTTCCATAGGTAGAGTAGTAATCTACTATAATAAAACTCACCCTCAATTTTCTGAAGACAACGTTCTGAAGTCACTCAGTCACTCCCTGAAGGGTTCATCAGTTCATGGTGGTGAAGCCACAACACTGACCATGTCTCTCTGCCCCGCCCTCGCATGATGGACCAATCAGAAAAAAACCCCTCAACGTTCTGAAACACAAAGGACCATCACAACACAGTTCCCAGGCAAAGCTAGGCAACGTAAGACGGACCAATCAGAGGAAACTACGTGACAATAAGGGAGGAGCATTCACCAGCAGAACGGCTCATTATCTGTGCAGCACGGAGAGCACAGAACCACCGCTGGAACGAGAGAAGAATATTCCTGCTGTGGGTATGTGCAAAAATAGACCGGGGGAGGGGTGGGGGTGGAGAAATTTTAAAATGCCTAATGCCGGTACTGAAGAGTGTCAGAGGGACTATAGCACAGACTATATTTGGGTTCGCTTGACGTGGAGTCGGAGGAGCCGGAAAACAACGTGCCCCTCACCATCTGGGACGTGGGCGAACAGGACAAGCTGCGGCCCAGCTGGAAGGATTACCCGCGACCCAGCCAGCAGCAAACAGCAACCAAGGAAGGGGGAGGAGTGCTGGAGACTGGCTGCCAAACTAACGAAACAACCGCACACTGACGCACCACCTCCATCATTCGAAAGGCATCCACTCTTTCTTCAACAAAAATGCAAACTAATAATACAAAACAAAGAATACCCGGTTTCTCACGCGGTTGCAGGTAACTCCCCACCCCCTTCCTCTTCCCCTTTTGCCGAAGCGGCCAAGGACGTGCCCAACCATCCCCAGCCTCAGGCAATCTGTCTCCCACCTCAGGGATTCCCCGAGCACCCAGAAAAAGATGGCGCTGATTCCCGCAGCACATAAATGTTCCAGCATTCCCCTGCAGCCGGCCTGAAATGGACCAAACATACCGGATCACCCCCCGACGGCCCGAGACCGTGCTCTTCTCCCTTCCGCCAACTTAAAACAACCATCGCCGTCCTCAAGCAAGCCGTCACCCACCTCCAGGATGCCCAGAACCCCAGCCCAATGAAAAAAGACGGCGCTGCTTCCAACAGCACATTTCTCTTCCAGCGTTCCCCTACAGCAGCCCTGAAACGGCCAAAAAATACCAACAGACCAAGAACGTGCTCCTCTACCTTCCGCCCATCTAAAACAACACTGCTGCCTCAGCACAACACACAAAAAAAAAAAACCTGGAAAAAACAATCCACCACTCAGCAAAGGCTGACCCCCCTACAACCACATTTACATTTCATCAACAGAAAGACCCCCCTCCACAAACCTCCTTGACAAACAAAACCACACACACACACACACAATACAACCCACTTTGCCAGCACAGCACATCCCCCAACCCCCCACCCAAAAAAACAAAACAAACAAACAAAAAAAACACACAACCACCTGCACACACACCCCAAACAATAACTCTGACACATACACACAAACCCCCCCCCCCCCCCCACATGCTAGCGCCCGTTTCATTGGTTTCGGAAACGGGCCTTTTTTACTAGTTTGTTATAAATCGTAATCAGTGGTCAGTTGGAGGGGTTGGTTACAGGGATACCCTAGCATGTGATATATTCGTGCAGAGATTTTTTTTCTCCTGGTAATGGGCCACTAAAACAGACATCATGTTATGAGAATCAGGTGCTTAACATTCAGAGTTTCTATCTATCTATTTATTTATGACAGTCATATCCCACATTTGAAAGCTTTTTTTTTTTTTTTTTTTTTACCTGTGCCTAGATAGTTTGTGGGAACTTGCTCCTTCTATTTTGAAGAATGCAGTAGTATATTATAAAAATGCACTTAATATTATTACTATTATTTACTACTGGTTGATATACAGCAGAAGTTAAACAAGTCAACTTCATGCTTTGTTATATAATTTTTAATAGCATTTTTACTCAGTCATTACCCAAATACAACTACAATTATGATGTTAATTATATGACCGTGTCTGCCTCTTATAGTAAATTTTGTTAATTAAAGCAGTGTCAGAATTTGCAAGTGCAATTTTATTATGCAGGCAAACAATACACCACCAAAATACAAAATAGCAAGCAGCACAGTATTAGTTGCCAAGTTTATACAAAGTTGATTATTTTCAGTGGAAAAGAAATCTGTTGGCTGCCTGCTATATGAATATTCCATCACTGTTTAATTATTGCTACCAAGTATTACATATTTAGGGCATATGCCTTAAACATAGATTGTTTACATTTGTTTATCTAGATCTTACATGCACATGGTATTGCTTATTAAACCCGAAGGCAAACCCAAAGTGTGCTTAAACAATTTGGTATAAACTGTGTTTATGGCTTTACTTGTTATGAAATGCTTTGTGTTCTACTGATCTGTACATCTGTTGTGTTATTTTGGAGGGTGGAAACAATCAGGTGGGCTTATAGGGAGGGAAAGGGTTCTTGTGGTAAAAGTAAACGTTTTTATTGTGCCATATTGGATGGTTTGCTGTTTTTTTTTCTTGATCTGTATGAAGCTTATCAACCAACATGTTTTGCTTTTAATAAAGATGATTAAAACATAAAAAATAAGTTTTGGATGTTACTGAATTCTATTATTCCGTCTCACTGCATTTTCAGTTTTGACACAGTATGAGCCATCACAAGAACAAAATATAAGAAAACCGATGGGCTGTGTTAGGGGCTTAGGCTTAGAGCCCATTTAGTTATGTTTCCACAAATTAGAGACAGAAAATATTTTTATTATTTTGACTTATAAACCACTTGTCCCTGAAACATGCTCAAACAACAGAATAATCCATTTGTGTATCTAAAAGGTAAAGTTCTACAAAACAGATGAAGATGTGATTACATGTGCCCCAATGAAAGGAGAGTTTAATTCTACTTCCATTTAATTTCAATATATTCCATCATCTTTATAACGCCAGGCTTCCGAAGGCAGATTACAACAACATTTAAGATGAGCTCATCAGGAAACAGGATATCCTCACTGAAATTTGGCCATCTGTATTTTATACAGTGTATTTATTTAGTTTTTAGCGTAGAAAAATGAGCACAAAATACAGAGTTTAAAATTGCTGTTTCTACTAGCTATAATAATTTTTAAGCTATTTTAGTGATATTCAATTGTTATTTCATGATATTTTATCATGCCTTTTAAGGCACTGCCTATCCAATTGAAACAGCTTTAGACTTGTTACAGATGTACCAACAATAAAAAAAACGACAACGTGGAAGCAGCAGCTCATAGGTTTGCTTGGTTTGAGTAAATGGGGATGAGGGCTGCGCTGGGAAGGGGAAACTCAGATTGTCCTAATTGGCTTCCTTGCTTACAATGGACTAGATAGGCTCACTTCCACGCCTGTTTATTAAACCTCCTTGTGTGAAACAAAGTATGGAGAGTCAATGAATGGATGGTGGATTGATTTGCTTGTACACACCCAACTATCATGTAAGAATGCTCCTTCATACTTCTGAATCCTATGCCAAGGCAGGAACTATGATGCACATGATAATGACTTGAGGTTTAATGCAAAGAAACAAAACCCCAAAAGCACTGGAGATGAAACTGAAAGCCTGACCTGTTTTGTGGCCCTGGAGGATTGTCAGTGAATATTGCAGACATACCAAGTCACATACATTAAGCATGTGACACACACATTTAACCTCCTTCTCCAGCTCACACGCCAAGGTGCCCTTCTCTCCAGCATTGGCTTTTCGCTCCCCACTCCGACAGTATGGCATTTCTCTCCTTGGTTTGGCATTTTCACTTACTCCCCCCTCCCCCAGACTCCTTTAAAATTTGCCATATATCACTTCCACTCACCTTTCTGGCTGTCTTTAAAATTTATTTCCCTTTTCAGAAGGGCTTCAGCGTGGCAGTCATCCTCACGAACTGCCTGCAGCTGCCCTGAATCTTTCCTTCTGTCATGATCCACCCAGGTGGAAACAGGAAGTTGCAGCAATAGTGGATCGAGGCAGAGGAAAAGCTTTGGGGCAGGCAGCTTGTGAGGATGGGGAAGAGATGTCTGAAGCCTCGGGACCCCTGAAGCTGTAGGCCCAGGGAAGCTGCCCTGTTTGCCCCCCCCCCCCCAACGCCAGCCCTTTGGACATATGTTGGGGAGGACAGAGGTACAGAGAGGGCCTGCCGGACACATGGTAGAGGGATAGAGATATAGAGAGGGAATGTTGGAAAAGTGGGAGGGGTAGAGACATAGAGGGGCAAGGTTTGCCACTTGAGGAGAGGATTGGGACACAGGAGGGCAATGCTGGATAGGGCAACAATAGGGACAAAGAGAAGGGGGATGCTCAACTTGATGGAGGATAGGGGCAGGGACACAGGTGAGACAGGGTGATAGCGACGATTAGGGAAGTTGAATGGTGGACATGGAGAGAGAGAGAAAAAATACCAAATGGACAAAGACCCTAACAAAAGAGTTAAGAGAAGACAGAGGAAAGCAGAGACTGGGACCTACATGATTAGAAAATTAAAATCACCAGACAACAAAGGTAGAAAAAGGAATTTTATTTTCTATTTGTTGATTACAGCATGTCAATTTTTGGAACTGCTCTGATCATGGGGTGGTAGCAAATGCAGGCACTAATATGGCACTAACAGCCTCTACTGTCTGCGTTTGCTTCTGATCGTCAGCCCATAAAGCAGGCAGGTATAAAAGGCTTTATAGGCCAAGGTCAGAATCAAATTAACTCCTCTATGAAACAGGAGGCTAATGTTTGTCCATCTGTAAAGGTATCACATGGTCATATTTCTGAGCATGACAGAGAAGTTTCACCATGTTATTTTGGCCATTTTAAAGCATTTTATTTATTTATTTATTTATTTATTTTATTTCAGCTTTCTTGATATACCACAAGGGGGCCAGTGAGGGCAGCTATGCGTTTTACAACAGCTAAACAAAGAGAAAAGGAGAAAAAGAGGTAGATGGGTTAAAAGGAGGACACATGAAAGGCCTTGGTGAGGAGGTGAGTGTTGAGGAGAGATTCAAATTTGAGACGTGAGGACTCAGTGTGGAGCTGTGCAGGAAGGGAATTCCAAAGAGAGGGTCCAAGATAGCTGAAGGCGGTTTTGCAAGAAATGTCCAAAGAGTGAAAAAGCTGATCCTGCTTAGAACCTGTCTGCATGTGTCTAGTGTGCTCGGCCTGATTAGTGCACAAATTTTGCATGCATCAAATTTGCATATAAATTGTTTACTGCATCAGCTAGAAAGATTGGGCATTACCTTTAAACTAAAAGCCAAACCCTCAGCTCACGGTTCTATTACAATCTTTCTTTATTGAAATACTATAAGCATATTCAAAGAACGTAAACATAGAAAGTTAACTATTAATGTTGACAGCATGGATTTTGCAATCATCAAGTACAAAGGATGTCAAAGGAGTCCATTTAGCAATAAATGCAGGTAGACGTCCAGATTTTCCAGCAATAAAAATCCTCATACTTACAAGTAGTGAATAAAATTCCACCAAGAGTGTGATTAGCTTGCATTAAACATTTTCCACGCATTTAGTAAAGACTTTAAGAGCGATTTGCTATTAAAGCATCTAACAAGCATTTTCATGTTGTTGATCTAAAACATCTTTAAAACATAAGGATCTAAGATTAATATATTTATATTGAATCTGATACTTAATAAAGATGATCTTACAGGTAGTTGACATATTATCACCGTGGAAAGCAGACTGTGGAGTACCTCAAGGATCACCACTATCACCGATCCTCTTCAACCTAATGATGACCCCACTAGCCAAGTCCTTATCCAACCATCCAACCTTTTCATCTACGCAGACGATGTTACAATATACATTCCTTATAAACATGAACTGACCAAAATCTCCAACGAAATCAAGCTCAGCTTGAACATCATGGACTCATGGGCAAATGCATTTCAACTAAAACTGAACTCAGAAAAAACACACTGTCTCATCCTCTCATCCCAATACAAACAAACCTACAAGCATAAACACCCCAGATTACACCCTTCCTGTCTCAGACAGCCTGAAAATTCTCGGCGTTACAATCGACCGTAACCTCACCCTAGAGAACCAAGCGAAATATACAGCTAAGAAGATGTTCCATTCAATGTGGAAACTCAAACGAGTGAAACCATTCTTCCCGAGGGATACATTTTGCAACCTGATACAATCAATGGTACTAAGCCATGTAGATTACTGCAACAAAATCTATGCGGGATGTAAAGAACAAATCATAAAGAAACTTCAGACCGCTCAAAACACGGCAGCCAGGCTTATATTTGGAAAAATGTGATTCGAGAGCACCAAACCCCTCCGAGAAAAACTGCACTGGCTTCCAATCAAAGAACGTACTGCTTTCAAAATCTGCACCCTGGTTCATAAAATTATCTACGGCGAAGCCCCGGGATACATGACAGACCTCATAGACCTACCAACCAGAAACACAACAAAATCAGCACAAACCTACCTAAATCTCCACTACCCAAACTGCAAAGGACTCAAATACAAATCAACTTATGCATCCAGCTTTTCCTATATAAGCACACAACTATGGAACACAACGCATTACCAAAAGCTGTGAAAACAACATATGACCACCTAAACTTCCGGAAATCACTAAACACTAACCTGTTCAAAAAGGCATACCCTACCAACCTAACTTAAATGCCTGAACCCTGCAACACAAGCGAAACCAAAGAGCGTAATGGACATAACACAACTCCCCCTCTCTACGATTCCTTATTGTGTCTTGTACACATGAACCTTATTCTACCATTACATCACTTAGTAATTGTTCATACCGGAATTGGCAATCGCCTTCACGGTACTATGTAAGCCACATTGAGCCTGCAAATAGGTGGGAAAATATGGGATACAAATGTAACAAATAAATAAAATAAATAAATAAATACAGATTCTCAGTAGTTAAATGAATAAGTGCAAGTATATAGTAAACGCTGAAGGTACCGCAAGACCAACAATTGAGAGACATATTGGAATTAATACAATGTGATTTAACAGGGGTCCAGTAGGACCTATGTACCAGGAAGTACAAAGATGGAATAATGTTAGCCGATCTGGAGGAGGAAATGAAGGTCTTCCTGATAGGAACTGAGTAGACTGAGCAGTTTCTTATGGTACAGATGTTTAAGAAGCTTATCCAGCAGTGGTGTAGCCAGAAGGCAATTTTTGGGTGGGCCAACAGGTTGGATGGGTGGGCACTACAACTTTTTTTGAAAGAGAAAAAAAAAACAGCAACCTGATGCACCCATGCTCTGTCCCTACCTCACTCCATGCTCAACCTCTACCTCACTCCCCAAAACTTCAATGAGGGTTGCAGTGCAGGCTTCAGTGGTTGCCCAATTGAGAGCTAAGAGACGTACAATAGACTGCATGTCAGCCCCATTGAGCCATGGTCCTCCAACACATATATGGTATTAAAGCCAAACACATTCTGCATCCAGAGAACCTCCTGGCCCTCCACCAACAATGGATACAAAGCACAGGAAAGACATTTCCCCAAAAAACTCATCATACAAATACATTTTGGTTTCTAGTGTAATATCAATAACTGATATATTATAAATTAATTAGAAAAAAATCTATAAAACAAAAGTCACTGAGAACCCACAGCAAATCTACCATGCCAACACTAACTTCCTAAAACAAGGATCCTACCTATGAAAAGGAAGTGCCTTAAATATTATAGTGGGGCCCTAAAGTACAAATACATTTATCAGGAAAGTTGAACAAGCCAAATTACTACAGAATGCTACATAGAAACTTCTTGCTAACAGAATACCTCAGTCACACACAGAAAACACAAATGTCAAATACGGACTAAGTGACCACAAACTCTAGAAATATAAATTAAACAGAAACCCCAAGAAACCAGACCTTGCATGTAGTACAACACCAGAGAAACAAGAAAAAAGCATTTCCTCCGGTGCAAAATATAAAGACAGCACATGCCAGGGATGGTGTTAGGGGCTGCAACTAGGGCAATTGTGCTTGATTCCCTGGCCAGAGAAAGCCCATCTGCTGGAAGCTGAAGGCGTAGCCTGGTAATGGACTTTGGGGTCCTTTCCTAAATTTCTGTCCTGGACCCCAGCCATGTTTAAAATCAACTCTGGCAAGATGTACTATATTCACAACATTAAAAATAAAATAATTTTTTGTACCTTTTTGTTGTCTGGTCATTTTATTTTTCAAATCATATTGATCCCAGTCTCTGGTTTCTGCTTTCCTCTGTCTTCTCTTAACTCACTTGCCAGGGTCTCCTGTCTATTTGACATTTCTTCTTTATCCATGTCCATCATCTATCTCCCATCTCTGTTTTCCTATATTTCCTTGTCCAGTATCTCCCCTGTGTTCATATCCCCTCATCCATCATCATTCCTCTGTGCACCCCATGGCCCAGCATATCCCTTCTGTGTTTCTGTTCTCCCCCTTGTCTGGTATCTCACCCCCCTCTCTGTGTCCATATACCCCCCTCTCCAGTGTCCAGCATTGTATCTCTATTCCATATCCCCCTTCCCCCCCCTTGTCAGGCATTGCCCCTCTGTGCCCATATGCCATCCCCATACAGCATCTCACATTTGTGTCCCTGTCCCCATGCTCCCACCTAATGCCCACCATCTCCCTATGTCCCCTTTTTCCTCCTCTACACCAATGTGTTCCTCTCCTCTCTGATCCCACCCCAACCAGCTTCTCTTACTCTCTCTCTCTCCTTCCCCTTATGCATCTGGCTCTCCCACTGTGGGTTCAGCATTTGACCCCCTCTTCCTTTATCCCCTTGTTCAGCATCTCTCTCCCTTCCCTCTAATCCCTCCCATAGGTCCAGCACCTTTCTCTCTTTGCTCCAGCCCTCCTTGCAGGTCCATGTCTTTCTCCTTTCCCTTCAGCCATCCCCTGCATATCCAGCACCTCTCCTCCAGCCCCCCCTACATGTCCAACACCTCTCTCCCTTTCATCCAGCCCCCCTACATGTCCAGCACCTCACTCCTTCACTTCAACCTTCTGGATATCCGGCCCATCTCCCCTTGCCCTCCAACCCCCCCCCCCCCCACATGTCCAGCTCCTCTTCCCTTCCCTCCAACCCCCCTGCAAATCAAGCACTTCTCCCCTTCCCTTCAACCTCCCTCCTGCAAGTCCAGTACCTCTCTCCCTTCCGTTCTCTCCAACCACCTGCCCCTCACAAGTCTAGCACCTTTCTCTTCCCTTCAGGCCCCACCCCTCCAAGGGCCAGCACGTCCACATCTTCCTTACCCCCCCCCCCCCCACAAAAGTCCAGCACCTCTCCCTTCCCTTCAGCCTACTCCCCTTGCAGGGCCAGCACCCCATTGTCTTCCTCACCCCCCCCCCACACAAGTCCAGCACTTCTCCCTTCAGCCCCCTCCCCTTGCAGGGCCAGCACCCCACTGTCTTCCTCACCCTCTCCCACCACCGCCACAGCACTTGCATTTAACGCTATCGGTGCTGCCTACTCCCGCACCTCACAGTCTCCGTCTTCCACCCCCGTGGCAGCGCTTGAAATTTGCTATCAGTGCTGCTTGACAGATGCAGCGCAATATCCTGCTCCGGGACCTTCCCTCTGGCGCGTGCATTCTGCCCTGCGTAAACAGGAAGTTTAATCAGCGTGGCAGAGGAAAGGCCCCAGAGCAGGACGTCCGCTCTGTCAGCTGTCAGGCAGGCAGCGCCGATAGCAAATTGCAAGCGCTGCCGCGGGGGTGGGAGATGGAGACCGTGAAGTGCAGGAGAGGAGGCAGCGCTGATAGTATTAAATGGAAGCACTACGGCCGGGGTGGGAGAAGGTGAGGAGACACAGTGACGGAGGTGGTGGGACTGTTCTGGATGGGCCTGAGACAAAACTGGGCGGGCTTGGGCCCATCCAGGCCTGCCCGTAGCTACGCCCCTGAAAATTGCCCAGTGCATGAAATTGTTTGCAATACGTTAACAGGGAGGGAGTTGAAGACCCATAGCTATGCCCCTGAGAATTGCCCAGTGTATGAAATTGTTTGCAATACGTTAACAGGGAGGGAGTTGAAGAATGTTTGCATTGAATACCTGATTTCTTGATAGCAGGGGTCAATTGAAGCCAATGATAAAATTGTGAATGTGGAATATTAAACTGCGTTTTCAGTTGTGAAAACATTTTCAGAGATGAAGGGAGGTTTTCTTTAGCTAACACAAGCTTTCTGCACTAACCTCTGATGCACAGATGATCAAAAGTAAATGCGGGTGCTAGAGGCCACTAGGTGCCTGACTAGCACCTGCAATTACACAGTGCCCATGATCAAAGGCCGTCCAGTGCGAGAGCGCAGGAACACCCCAAAGCTCATTTAAATTAAATTCGGCGCTCTGATCATAGGGCAGAATAGCACCTTAACCCTATGCCAGCTCTGAGCTGGCATTAGGGCTAAGGCTCTGTTCCTGTCCCCACACCATTGATGTGCTGGAGCCAGCTTGCACGGGCTCGCAAGAGCCAGTTGTTAATTTTTGTGACATTTTGCGAGCCGGTTGTTGAGGCAGGGCAAGCTGGTTTGCCTCTCCTCGCCCCTGAGCTGCATGGTCCCAGCACATACCTGAAGGCAACCGCCCTGGTGGTCTAGTGGATTCTTCAGGGCAGGAAAGATCCCCAGACTTTCCTTCCATCCAGCATCTGTCTTCTCTCTCTCCCTGCCATCCAGTGTCTGCCCTCTCTCTCCTGTCCCTTCCATCCAATGTCTGCCCTCTCTCCCTGCCCCTTCGATCCACATCTGCCCTCTCTTTTCCTTCCATCTAGTGTCTGCCCACTCTCTCTGCCCCTTCCATCCACCATCTGCCCCTGCCTGCCCTCTCTCCCTCCCCCTTCCATCCACTATCTGCTCTTTCTCTCTCTTCCATCCACTGTCTGCCCTTTCTCTCTGCCCCTTCAATCCACCATTTGCCCTCCCTCTCCCATCCATCCAAGGTCTGCCCACCCTTTTGCTCCCCCTTCTATCCAGGATCTGTCCCCTCTCTCTCTGCCCCCTCTTTTCGGCTCCCAGTTCTAGCCCTATTATCCCACCTGCCCCTAGTTCCAGCCCCACTATCCCATCAGTCCCCAGTTTCAGCCCCAGCCCTTTTCTCTCACCAGTCCCGAGCTTCAGCCCCAGCCACTTCTCCCTGTCCCCACTTCAGCCCCTAGTCCCCACTTCAGCCCCTAGTCCCCACAGTTTCAGCCCCTGACCCTTTTCAGCCCCCAGTTCCAGTACTAGCCCCCTTATACCACCTACCCTCCTTTTCTGCCCCCAGTTCCAGTCCCCTTCATCCACATGCCTTGCATTAGGACTCCCCTTTTCAGTTCCAACCCCATTCTCTCACCTGCCCTCCTTTTCAGCCCCAGATCCATTCTCCCACCTGCCCCTGACCTAGGCATGGCCCCATTCTCCCCCCTGCCCTCTTCTCAGACCCCAGTTCCAGCTCCAGGCCCCTGCTCCCATCTGAGCCCCCCCTGACCCAGTCCCCACCTGCTTACCCTCAGCTCCATCAACAGCCCTCTTCTCCCCGCCTTAAAAAAATCTATGAAGCAGTGGCGCAGCACCTCACTCTTCATCTACATAAACATGTTACTCCCAATATTCAGCTGGCAGCAATCAGCGTTTTGCTGGCCGTCATCAGCATTAAACCCAGAAATTCAGTGCTGGGCATGTTCAGGCACCAGCATTGAATTTCAGGGATAGGGTAGTGGGCTGATTATTGGGTTAGGGTCAGATACAAGGAGGTTTGATGAACAGGAGATGGTGTGACGTCACAAAGCTGAAGCCAGTGTCCACCCAAGGAGGTTGTAAATCTCTCCAATGCAGATACCGCCATCTTGGTACACCCAAAATAATGTAACTGATAGGGCAACAAGCTCCGCCTACTGGCGTCAGCCCAGATAATGGGCCAGATAGGCTCATGCCGTCTCCTCCTGTTCATCAAATCTCCTTAGTAAGATATTCCCCCCTCCAAGAGCTGAACCTCCTCCCTACCCCCTCCTCAACCAAAACTAAATCTCTCCTGGAGCGCCCTAAAAGCAGTCCTCTTCACCCACCTATCTGTAGGCCCCTTGGACTTGCCCGAGGCTCCCTTGTAGTCACTGGGGCAGGAGCGAACCCAATCACTCCTGCCCAGCATTCATGCAGTACAACTGCTAGGGGTTAAGACACTAGAGGTAGTACTGGAAGACTACCCCTAGAGGTTATGGCTGCCAATTGAAGGCCATAAATAGCATGTTCAAGGATGATTCAGGTTTACTAATGTACCAAGGTGCCCCCCCCCCCAAGTCACCAGCAAGCTTCAAGTAGGATCAGGAGAGCCTATAGGTGGCGAGGGTTCAGGAGCAGGGACTGCTCTTAGGTGGGTTGGGGATGGAGGGAGGTGAGGCTGGGAGGGGGAATGCTGGTACTACTACTACTTAACATTTCTAGAGCGCTACTAGGGTTACGCAGCGCTGTACAAATTAACGAATAAGAACGGTCCCTGCTCAGAAGAGCTTACAATCTAAAGGACGAAATGTCAAGTTGGGGTAGATGAGATTTCCTGAGAAGAGATGTAGTGATTAGGTGCCGAAGGCGACATTGAAGAGGTGGGCTTTGAGCAATGATTTGAAGATGGGTAGGAATGCTGGTAGGGGGCTGACAGGAGCAGGGCTACAGAGAGGGGGGCAGGGAGACAACATTCCCCCAGGACAAGCCTCCAAGGGGGGGGGGGGGGCAGCACGGCAAGCTTCTTCCTAAATTCCTGCCTGCTTCCAGGTCTGTTTCTCTCCTGTTCCTATGTGCTTGGACCCAGATGATTGCATTAATGTGGTGACCCTGGTTATCACATTAATGTAACCATACGGGCTCCAGCACACAGGAACAGGAGACAACAGACCGAGGGAGAAGTAGTCAGACCATCAAACCTCCTTGAGTCAGACACAGGAAGGCAAGGGGCAGGTGGGGGCAGCAGCTCAAATGTGTGTGTGTGGGGGGGTATGGCATAGTGGTCCAGGTTGGGGGTGGCAGTCGGCTGTCCTACCCCAGGCCCAGCTGTGTCTCGGCGGCCCTGGACAGGAGGGGATATTCAAGGATCAGGCCACTATCTGGAAGTTATCTGGACACTGGCCGATATTCAGTGCCAATGCCTAGATAGCTAATAGGGCAAAGAGAGAACTGCATAAAAAGCAGTTAGCCATTTGGGCACCGGCACTGAATTTCATTGGTGCCTGGATAGGTGCAGGCTTTGCCCAGCTTCCATCCCCAGCACTACTCAGACAGTACAAGGGCAGTCCATGGTGATATTCAGTGGCACTTTTGAGAGATTGAAATGAACATGAAACTTAAATGTAAAACCATAAATCAAAAATGCCCACTATCCAGTTAAATGCCACTGAATATCACTTGGTAGCTGAGCACAAGCAATTAAATTGCATTGAATATTGACCCCAATTAAAACCGCTTTGCATATTGACACCTCTGTTTTCATAGGCCACCCCTTGCATGTGACCCATTTCATCCACTAACTGAGAAATCTGCAAAGGTCAGGCTTCAGCCCAAAGTTCATGCTCTGACGCTATTGGTCATTTCCTCAGGCCCTTAGTTCTATGTTTTTTTCTGCAACCTTCCCTTCAGAGCGGAATTCTCTATCTTAGGCTCAAGAGCACACTAGCTACAGCCCCCGTCTCTTTTTCTCCTCTGGAGAAAGTATTCTATTTTGTACCACAGTGCCCAACATCTTTTTTTTTCAACGATCTCCATATCTATCCAGTGTGATCAGAAAGCCACTGCTTGCCCTAGGATTAGTAGCATAGAATGTTGCTACTATTTAGGTTTCTGCCAGATATGGTGACCTGGATTAGCCATTGTTAACAGGATACTGGTCTAGATAGACCATCTATGGCTATTCTTAAGTTTTTAAGAAAAGGAGCAAGGAAAACTCCTCAGGAGCTAAAAAAAAAAAAAAAAAAGAAGACAAAGTGAAAGGACCCCTGAAGAAGTTTCCAAAATTCAATCAAATATTACACTTGGATTTCCAACAAGCAGCACTAACATCAAAAAGTAACTGCATCAGAGGCTTCCTTTCCATACCCGGAAATATTTACAATCACTAACTCTCACAACTGGTAGGGTCCTTCTTCTGAAGTCCTTGCCTTCAGAGTAGAGAGTTGCACGGGGACAGAAATCTTACCCATCCCCGCCCGTCCCTGCTGGAATCTTACCCGTCCCCACCCATCCCCACTGGAATCTTACCCATCCCCACCCATCCCCGCAAAAATTTAAACCATCCCAACCCGTCCCCACCCGTCCCCGCAAGAATTTAACTCATCCCCACCCATCCCCGTAAGAATTTAATAGTACATAAAAGAAAGTTCCAGTCAGCTCCCTCAGTCTCTCTCTGGATTTGAGCCACAGCACTGTAGGCAAGAAAGGAACGGAAGTTGGAACTTGGAACACTCTGGTGCGCACATGTAAGATTTGTCTCTGATTCACTGGCAGTGTGTGCTGAGAGGTCACCACATGCACGCGCCAGTTGGTCAAGTGAAATCTGATTCTCGTGCCTGTGTCAGAGCTGAGGTCTGTGCACCAGCCTGGGAGCAAAGAGGATTAATAGTAACATAGTAAGTGACAGCAAATAGACCTGAACAGTCCATCCACTGCCCAATAGTAACACTCATGATCAATTTATCATTAAATCAACGAGTGTGATATTATCTACTTGATTATGGTCTTTCTTTCGTGTTTCTGGAACAAAGACCACAGAAGTCTATCTGGCCCCATCCTTATGTTCCAACTGCTGGAGTTGCCATCGAAGCCCACTCCAGCCTATTCATGTTCTCATTTGTGGGACACAGACCATAAAAGTCTGTCCAGCACTGTCCTCATGTTCCAGCCACTGAAGTTGCTGTCTAAGCCCTTTCCAGCCCATCCTACACCAGATTGCAATGTATGAGACACAGACCAAATAAGTCTGCCAGGTATCAGCTCTAGTTCATCACAGCCAGAGTCGGGTTCCGCGGGATTCCCGCGGGGACGGAAGCCGTGCAGCTCTCTACTTCAGAGTGAAATTCACTAGTCTAGGCAAGGGCACAAAAATATTCAGTGTTCATTAACATATTCTAGAACAAGTATTTTCTTTTTTTAAGAAATTCACTTTATATGTTTAATTTCCCAGCAGTCTGTAAATATATAAAATTACCTTCTATTAGCTATAATAAATCAGTACATAAGCCAGTTCTACTCACTATAACTTTTGTGAAACACATGAGCAAAGATCCCAGCTAATCCCTTTTCTTTTTAAAGAACTCCTCTAGCTTCTTTAAGACAATAAACAAAACCACCTTTACCATATTTTTTTTTCAAAAAAATACACACAGCAACAAAATAATCCCTCCATACTATTGCTTCATTCAGCTTAATAATGACTAAAGTTTGTACCTCAATAAATACAGAGTCTACTTTACCCATTGACTAACTGTGTTATACTTGTGCAGAGCATAAAGGTTCCTCTTTTGGAGACCCTTCACTCTCAGGGTGAAGTTTCCCTTTTCACATTAACAGACCTTCTTATGAGAATTTTGTATTAAAACAGTCCAACTCCCTTCTTCTGTTAGATTATATTCAACATGTCCTACCAAAACACCAGATTGGTTCTTCCAAAGGTAAATGAGTATGCAAATTAATTCCAGGATCCTTTAAGCTGAAGTAGTTAAAGCTTTATGCTTCCTTATTCTAGCAAACCCACACTAAACTCCCACTTAACAATCAGGGCCATTTCCAAACCAAACCCCCCTTTTAACTACCAGGACAGTTTCCTTATTAAACCTCCTTTTACATTTTAAAGGGATTTTAACATCTTAATTCCTTTCCCCTTCCATTTTTCATGTGCATGACTTCTGGCTGTGTACTTTGCCTTTCTCTCATGTGAATTCTGACTTACTGCCCACATTTCCTCTTCATTCCTTCAGAAGGTTCTTGTCTTCAGGGTCCCCTTCACTTGGGTTTCTCAGCCTACTTGTCTCACCTTTTTGGAGTTCTTTTAGGGCCATTAGCCTTGGGCAATGTTGCCCCCATCTAGCAACCTCCTCCTTGAAACTTTTCCTATTCCCTTTCTACCAAATCAACTCCTGGCTTATAACCTTATCCCTAATTATCTACAGGTTTGTAATGAAATGTTTATTCTGTTTGAATTTTCTGTCAATAAACAGACTTAAACATAACCTTATCCCTAGCAGCTTGCATTAAGGCTAATCACCAACATCTGGGGGTACTGTTGACTGATCAGCCCCACCCCCACACTTCCTCAGCTCCTCTACTCCCTGAGCTGATGATCCCAGTACCTTCTGGGATATATTATTTCTGACTTTCCTTCATACAATGATAAGAAAAGGCTGTTGGATGTCCAACCGCCACCTGAAACTGAACATGACCAAGACCGAGCTTATCGTCTTTCCACCAAAACCCACTTCTCCTCTTCCTCCACTTTCTATCTCAGTTGATAACACCCTCATCCTCCCCGTCTCATCTGCCCGCAACCTCGGAGTCATCTTTGACTCCTCTCTCTCCTTCTCTGCGCATATCCAGCAGATAGCCAAGACCTGTCGCTTCTTCCTCTTTAACATCAGCAAAATTCGCCCTTTCCTCTCTGAACACACCACCCGAACTCTCGTCCATGCTCTCATTACCTCTCGCCTGGACTACTGCAACTTACTCCTCACCGGCCTCCCACTTAGCCATCTATCCCCCCTTCAATCTGTTCAGAACTCTGCTGCATGTCTCATATTCCGCCAGAACCGATATACTCATATCACCCCTCTCCTCAGGTCACTTCACTGGCTTCCGATCAGATACCGCATTCAATTCAAGCTTCTCCTTCTTACCTATAAATGCACTCAGTCTGCTGCCCCTCACTATCTTTCTACCCTCATCTCCCCTTACGTTCCCGCCCGTAACCTCCGTTCACAGGATAAATCCCTCCTCTCAGTACCCTTCTCCACCACCGCCAACTCCAGGCTCCGCTCATTCTGCCTCGCCTCACCCTATGCTTGGAACAACCTTCCTGAACCCTTACGCCAAGCCCCCTCCCTGCCCATCTTCAAGTCTTTGCTTAAAGCCCACCTCTTCAATGCTGCGTTCGGCACCTAACCCTTACCGTTCAGTGAATCCAGACTGCCTCAATTTGACTGCCCCTTTCGGACCGACCGTTCACTTGTCTATTAGATTGTAAGCTCTTTGAGCAGGGACTGTCTCTCTTTGTTAAATTGTACAGCGCTGCTTAACCCTAGTAGTGCTCTAGAAATGTTAAGTAGTAGTAGTAGTTGTTGTTGTTTGCTTGTCAAACTAAGCAACAGACTTTTGTGTTACCTGGGTCACTCCATGAAATAAAAAGAGAACCTATCATTTTAGAGGAAGAGGTGCTTCAGTTTCCTGGTGCCATATAAGACTGCCTCCAACCAAGGGGGGGGGGTGTGTCTTTTCATGGCTAGGTACTATGGATGGTGTGGTCACTGAGGAGGCTAAACCAGTGTCCAAAAAACAGGAGACTACCTGGAACTCCTAGAAAGGGAAAAAATGGAGATGCTGGCTGGAGAACTGGCAGAGTGCAACTTAAGCTATTGGATTTATCTTAATCAGACTCGGTGAACATTTTCTTTTACACAGCATTGGGGTGGAGGATAGTTAACTTATTCTGAACTGGAAGCTATCCTAAAGGTGAGGTTATGACAGACTGAGCTAGCTAACTGTAGAACTGGTGGTTTAAAGTTGTTTGTTTTGAGGACATCAGAGAAGAAAGGAAGACTCTTGAACTATATGGGCCATTCTTCAGAACTAGGAAGTTGCTTGCTACACTATTGAACTGAGCGAATTAAAATTGAGAAATAGGTTGGGTATGATTTTTGGGGGGGATAAAAAAAAGAGAAACCAGTGGAGGACTTAAGGGACCTCAGCTACATAGCTAATTTACATATTTAAACGGGAATTGGTTTGCTGTGTTGGAAGTTCTCTCCTTGCTAAAGAGACTTTTACTTGTGAGAGTCCTCTCCTGTGTATTTTGGGGAAAGATTTTGATTGAGTCTTCTGAAATTTCACCCTGACTGTGCTAGTGAGAACAAAAAGGAACCTCAGTTAAACTAGCACGCTAGCCGTAGAATAGACTGGGATGTTGAGGTTTGTTTAGGTGGTCATTTAATAATGTATGCATTTGTATTATGAGAAACAGTATATGTTTCCCTATATGGGAGATTTTTAAATGCTGGTGTGAACAGCAAGGATTTGTTCTACTACTCTTGTAGAGTGAGCTTAACACAGCAACACAGTAAATGATGGTAGATAAAGACCTGCACAGTGTACCCGATAAGGTGGATAGAGTTGTACCCACTACTCTGCGCAGGTCCCAGTCAACCATGCTTAAATGCTGGTTGTTAAGTCTCCACCATGCCAACCACATAGGCAGCCAGACATGATGGGGTGATATGTAGTTATAACTAAGACTCCAAGTACTGCTGACAGTATTCAACTTACCAGGCAAGATGTCTTCCCCTCTCTGTTGAGCTGCATAGCACTCTCACTTACAGCACATGACAATAAAGTGATCTACAACACTGGAGTTACCAAACTTTATGCGTATGTTGCCATTTGCAGGACACAGACAACAGCAGGACCCCAGAGTCAGAATTTAGCAGCCTAAAATTGGTGGTGGTGGTGAGGGGGGGTTGTTACCTGAGTATAGAGTACAAGTCTTGGAGTACAAATCTTTATACTCAGAAGGTGGTAGCCTGAGGAAACCATGGGCTGGCTGTAGTTCCAAAGAGTGTTCCAAGTACACCTACAATTAATTATCAATGTATGGCTGGAACACAGCAAAACTAGCAGTGGTTTTATCAACATCAATTTACCCAGTGTATTCCAAGAAGAAAAGAAAAGCAGCAACAAGATCTGAAGCAATTTTCTTCCACCAGAACACTTGGCTACCTTTGCCCCTTGACATATACTGTAAAATAATGTCATACCAGGGCTTTGTGTGCCTTGATCATAGATCCTGGTGGTTTCCACCAGACATCAGTGAAAATATGAAAGTGAAAGACATATGCAGGGAGCTTGTTTCTCAGTGCTCTGTATGGAGCAGTTGGACAACCCAAATGGAGATTTAGGGGGTTTCCACATGGAAAGTTTGAAAAGGGTAGATCATTAAGGGACAATTCCTTCTTCTAAACACCTGGTGTTAATTGTTCACCAGGATGAGCGTGCCATTCTCATCATCTATAGCATATATGCTCACTGAAATATATGGCAGCATACATTGGACCTAAAAATCCACAATGGCTATAAACTTGCTAGTATGATGCCATCATTAAATAATAAATGCAGGCTCAAATCTATCAATGAACTTTTCAAGAAGTCAACATTAAATTAACATTGGGAGGAAAAGACATCAGAAGCTCAGCACACCAATACTAAGGTAGACTTTTGTCTAACAGCCGACTCCTTCCTCATTACTCAGAAAAACCTCCTCAATATATATTTGTTAACACTTTTTTCAATTTTATAGATTTTTCCACTATATTCAAATCCTACACAAATTATTTAGTAAATTGTGTAACTAAAAGATAACGTAGCTTTAAATTGTTCGCTACTCAACAGAGGTCCTTCGTTTCACATCTTCTTCAGGAGCTGTAGCCCATTGTTACCAGTCATGCTAATCTTATGACTGCTAGTTGCCTCAATTGTTTGGTAACAATGGGCTACAGCTCCTAAAGAAGCAGTATGTGAAATGGAAGTGCTCTGTTGAGTAGCGGACAATTTAAAGCTGTTACTGGAGATCATGTGATATCATTCTGGTGAGCAGAAGCTAATTCGCAGAGCTCCTGCTCTACCTTCCTGTTCAATTGTTCCTTGCTGCTACAGTATCTCACTGATTGCTTTCAGAAAGAGAGATCCTTTTGTCCTAAGAACTGATTCCTCTTTGGAGGGTTATTTTGTGACACCGAGTCCTTAACATGACAGCTAAAGTTCCACGGAAGACGATGGAGCAGAACAAGGCACTTGAGGGAAAGATGGCAGACATGCAGGCTCCAATCAGCCCCTCAGTCAGTTCCACATAGACTATCGAAATTATGGTGGAGGTAACAGCAACAGTGGAAGCTGCCTTCGACAAAAAGCTGCAGGCCTTGAACGATAGGGCAGAAGTTGCACACGAGCGGTTGGATGGTTTTCGCTTAGATTTAGACCATCTGCAGCAGCGCGTGAGTGACATGGAGGACACCATGGCAGTGTGAGCGAGTCTGCTGGAGGAGATGCGCAAGTGGCTAGCAGAGTTGGAGGTCAAGGCTGATGTCCTAGAGAACTGCTCTCATTACAATAACCTGCGCCTCAGTAGATTGCCAGAATGTATTTATTTATTTATTTATTGCATTTGTATCCCACATTTTCCCACCTCTTTGCAGGCTCAATGTGGCTTACATTACATCATGAATAATGGAAATATATAAGAAAATAGACATTTAGTATTGCATAAGGATCTTGGGTAACAAGATAATGATAAAGCATGATAGTAGTGTAACAAGTAAATATCGTAAGGTAATTCTGGATATATATGTAGGAGTTTACATTTGTTGATTTTTGTGGTATGCCTTGTTAAAGAGATGGGTCTTCAGTAGGTTGTGAAAATTAGTTAGTTCATAGATCGCTTTCAGGTTGTGCGGCAGCGCATTCCAGAACTGTGTGCTCAAGTAGGAAAAGGTTGACGCAGGGGCGTAGCCAGACAACAGATTTTGGGTGGGCCTAGGCAAGAAGTGGGTGGGCACCAAGTGTTCTCCCCCCCCCCCCCAACCACCACCCAAAAAATATCTCAGCTGGTAAGAAAACACTTCTTTCCATCTTGGCAGTCTGCAGCAGGCATGCACTGAAAACTGAGCATGCGCAGGTGACGTTATTGTGGAGAATAGCGTTTTCGTTACCATCAGGGGGAAATCTTGAGCTGGTCAAGCTTGGGATCCCCACCAGCTACCGCTAAACATGTGCTACTGTTGGGCGGGCCTGAGCCCTAAGTGGATGGGCCATGGCCCACCCAGGCCCACCTGTGGCTACGCCACTGGGTTGATGCATGCGTTAGTTTGTATTTTAGACCTTTACAGTTGGGGAAGTGAAGATTAAGGAATGTGCGGGATGATTTTTTAGCGTTCCTGGGTGGTAAGTCTATCAGGTCTGACATGTAGGCTGGGGCATCTCCGTGAAAGATTTTGTGAACTAGGGTACATATTTTGAACGTGATGTGTTCTTTGAGTGGGAGCCAGTGTAGCTTTTCTCGTAGGGGTTTAGCACTTTCATATTTTGTTTTACCGAATATGAGTCTAGCTGCAGTGTTCTGGGCTGTCTGAAGTTTCTTGATTATTTGCTCTTTGCAGCCAGCATAGAGTGCGTTGCAATAGTCTAGATGGCTGAGTACCATTGATTGTACCAGGTTACGGAAGACGGTCCTTGGGAAGAAAGGTCTTACTCTTTTTAATTTCCACATTGAGTGGAATATCTTCTTGGTTGTGTTTTTCGTGTGACTCTCAAGTGTTAGGTGCCGATCAATGGTAACTCCAATAATTTTTAGGGTGTTCGAAATTGGAAGATTCAGTTTTGGAGTGTTAATGGTGGTGAATTTGTTCATGTTATGTTGAGAAGTGAGTATTAAGCATTGGGTTTTTTCTTCGTTGAGTTTCAGCTGGAATGCATCTGCCCATGAATGCATGATATGTAGATTCTGGTTGATGTCATTGGAAATTTCCTTTAAATCTTGTTTAAATAGGATGTAGATCATTACGTCGTCTGCGTATATGTATGAATCACTGAAAGACTCGGACTTTGGTAAGTTTTTTGGAATGCTGGCTACCACAATTCCTCTAATTGAACCATCAAGCTGGGGCCTTTGTGAGTGGACTGTGCTCTTCAAGTAGGTCCGTTCAGACAGCCTCATGCTAATCGATCTTGTGCTGTGATCTTGAGGATCCTGAACTATGGCCATAAGCAGATTATTCTGCAGGCTGTTCGATCCAGTCAATCTCTAACATATGAGGGAAAAAACTATACTATGCTTTCAGGATTACTCAGCACGTGTTGTGACTCGGAAAGCCTTTGTGCCCATTTGCACTGCCTTCATAAAAAGAAGATCAGGTTTTCACTGTTATATCCAGCTAAATTGCGTGTGCATTATGAAGATGGTGACAAGTTCTTTGAGGATGTGGACCTGGCTAAGGATTTTCTTGCATCTCTAAATTTAACTCCAGTGGGATCTCCTTTGGGCCCTTGAGCTGATTTTGACTATGTTTGGGTCATTGTTTCCTGCTTAACTTTAAGTGCAGCTTCGGTTGCTGCTTTGCCTTCAGTTTGTCTCCTTCCCAAATATATGCTATTAACACTGTCTCCTGAGGATGGAGGCTTTTGATTGGATTGTGACAAGGGCATACAATGGGGACTTTGGCTGAGTTTTTCCTTTCGGCCCCACTGTAGCTACCCTGCATCACCCTTCTATAGTTTGGAAAAAAAATGTTTTGTCTTTTTCTGTGTTTGCCTGCTTGCATAGACTTCTACCTTTGTTCTACTGTTCCTTATGATATTACAACTTGCCAGTTAAACCTGTATGATGTTTTGGAGGGGAGGATTGGGTACTGGGATATGGGATATTTTAGAGATATGTTTGCAATGGAGAATGTGCTTGTCTGCTTTTTTGATCCTCCAATTTGGAGTGTTTAGTTTTAGGGGGGTGAGGGGTATCAAGATGTGACAGCAAAACTCAGATTTTAGGGGGAAATGTTGGTAGCCTGAAGAAACCATGGGCTGGCTATAGTTCCAAAGAGTGTTCCAAGTACACCTACAATGTTAATTATCAATGTATGGCTGGAACACAGCAAAACTAGCAGTGGTTTTATCAACATAAATTTACCCGGTGTATTCCAAGAAGAAAAGAAAAGCAGCAACAAGATCTGAAGCAATTTTCTTCCACCAGAACACTTGGCTACCTTTGCTTCTTGACATATACTGTAAAAATAATGTCATACCAGGGCTTTGTGTGCATTGATCATAGATCCTGATGGTTTCCAGACAGCAGTGAAAATATGAAAGTGAAAGACATATGCAGGGAGCTTGTTTCTCAGCGCTCTGTATGGAGCAATTGGACAACCCAAATGGAGATTTAGGGGGTTTCCACATGGAAAGTTTGAAAAGGGTAGATCATTAAGGGAAAATTTCTTCTTCTAAACACCTGGTGTTAATTGTTCACCAGGATGAGCGTGCCATTCTCATCATCTCCAACATATATGCTCACTGAAAGATACAGCAACATACATTGGACCTAAAAATCCACAATGGCTATAAACTTGCTAGTATGATGCAATCGTTAAATAATAAATGCAGGCTCAAATCTATCAATTAACTTTTCAAGGGGTCAACGTTAAATTAACATTGGGAGGAAAAGACATCAGAAGCTCAGCACACCAATATTAAGGTAGACTTTTGTCTAACAGCCGACTCCTTCCTCATTACACAGAAAAACCTCCTCAATATATATTTTTAAATACTTTTTTCAATTTTATAGATTTTTCCACTATATTCAAATCCTACACAAATTATTTAGTAAATTGTGTAACTAAATGGTAACTTAGCTTTAAATTGTTCGCTACTCAACAGAGGTCCTTCGTTTCACATCTTCTTCAGGAGCTGTAGCCCATTGTTACCAAACAATTGAGGCAACTAGCAGTCATAAGATTAGCATGACTGGTAACAATGGGCTACAACTCCTGGAGAAGCAGTATGTGAAATGGAAGTGCTCTGTTGAATAGCGGACAATTTAAAGCTATGTTACTGGAGATCATGTGATATCATTCTGGACTGGCGAGCAGAAGCTAATTTGTGGAGCTCCTGTTCTCCTTCCTGTTCAATCTTTCATTGCAGCTACAGTATCTCACTGATTGCTTTCAAAAAGAGAGATCCTTCCATCTGAAGATCTGATTCTGCTTTGGAGGGTTATTTTGTGACGCTGAATCCTTAACATGACAGCTAAACCTCCATGGAAGACGATGGAGTAGAACAAGGCACTTGAGGGAAAGATGGCGGGCATTCAGGTCCCGATCAGCCCCTCAGTCAGTTCCACATGGACAACCGAAATTACAGCAGAGATAACAGCAGCAGTGGCATCTGCCCTCGACAAAAAGCTGCAGGCCTTGAATGATAGGGCAGAAGTTGCACATGAACGGTGGGATGGCTTTCACTTAGATTTAGACCATTTGCAGCAGCGCGTGAGTGACATGGAAGACACCGTGGTGGCATGAGCAAGTCTGCTGGAGGAGATGCACAAGTGGCTGGCAGAGTTGGAGGTCAAGGCTAATAACCTAGATAATTGCTCTCATTGGAGTGGAGTAGTGGCCTAGTGGTTAGGGTGGTGGACTTTGGTCCTGAGGAACTGAGTTCAATTCCCACTTCAGGCACAGGCAGCTTCTTGTGACTTTGGGCAAGTCACTTAACCCTCCATTGCCCCATATAAGCTGCATTGAGCCTGCCATGAGTGGGAAAGTGCGGGGTACAAATGTAACAACAAAAAAAAACCCTGTGTCTCAGTAGATTGCCAGAATCACTAAAAGAGTTGGACTTGGTAAGCTTTTTGGAATGCTGTCTACCACAATTTCTCCAATTGAACCATCAAGCTGGGGCCTTTGTGAGTGGACTGGGCTCTTCAAGTAGGTCCGTTCAGACAGCCTCATGCTAATCGATCTTGTGCTGTGATCTTGAGGATCCTGAACTATGGCCATAAGCAGATTATTCTGCAGGCTGTTCGATCCAGTCAATCTCTAACATATGAGGGAAAGATTATACTATGCTTTCAGGATTACTCAGCACGTGTTGTGACTCGGAAAGCCTTTGTGCCCATTTGCACTGCCTTCATAAAAAGAAGATCAGGTTTTCACTGTTATATCCAGCTAAATTGCGTGTGCATTATGAAGATGGTGACAAGTTCTTTGAGGATGTGGACCTGGCTAAGGATTTTCTTGCATCTCTAAATTTAACTCCAGTGGGATCTCCTTTAGGCCCTTGAGCTGATCTTGACTATGTTTGGGTCATTGTTTCCTGCTTAACTTTAAGTGCAGCTTTGGTTGGAGCTTTGCCTTCAGTTTGTCTGCAGCCCCACACTATTGGCTCTGGAGGAATAGACTCCATGCATTGCTCTTGCAGGAGCTTAGAGCCACGCAAATAACCTTTAAATCTCAGCATCAATTTTATGCAGTTTGGGGGCAGTATATTCACTATTTAACCCCTCAAGCTTGTAGTCATATTTTAAATCAATTGGGTGCTCTGGTCAGAGTTTCATGGCAAGGACTTTCCTTTTAATTTTTAATTTTTGTATTGTTTATAATCTACACTTTCTTAGGTAGAGGGTCATAAGAGTACCGTCCTTCTGTGTCGCATGCCTTGGCCCTGGGTACTGTATGAATATGTGGGGTTATGTTTATTGATGGTAGGGTGATTTACTTTTTTTTTTCTTAACCATTTGACTGTTCTGTTCTTTATCTATGGCTAGGTTGGGGGAGGGTTGGGAGGGAGGAAGGGTTTCAGCCATTAATGGAAAAAATGATTGATGACAGGCTGTCTTCTGCATTTTTGCTTGGTTTAGTTTCTCTATTTCTTTGTTGTTTGTTTGAATTGTCATCAATAAATAATTGTTGAACAGTAAAGCTAAGTTACCATTTAGTTACACAATTTTCTAAATAATTTATGTAGGATTTGAATAAAGTGGAAAAATCTATACAATTTAAAAAAGTATTCAAAAATATATATTGAGGAGGTTTTTCTGACTAATGAGGAAGGAGTTGGCTGTTAGACATAATTTTAAACCTGTGGCTTATACATTTAAAATTATATGACTAGTCAGTGAGAAATAAAGTTGAATTTTATATAGCATTCAAAATATGTATCATGTTTTGTAAAAGGTTTGCTTGGTGTGGAGTCTTTTGTAAAATACATGGCTCTCTGCCCCCAAAAAGATATGCAAATACATACATAAGCAAAACTTACCAGTGCTTAAAAGTACAATGCTTACATGGTGTCTCTGGCAGTTTCCACATGTAAGCACTGGTGATAGTCATCATTCACATCTATATTTTGTAACTCCTTGCTTACCCCTCCATCAGGGCCGCAGGCCAAGCTCTCCGGGCCAGGTACCATGGACCAGAGTAGGGGTCATAGATTGTACTTCAAGTGAGATGGTCGCAGGCCAGGGCCAGGCTAAAACCCGGTATGGAAGGGTAGTCTTTCTCTGAGCACTCTCAAGTCCACTCTCATTCTAATAAATAACCAGCAGTTGTTGGATTAAACTGACTTTATTTAACAATAACTAGGAAACAGTTCAGAATGCAAATTGATATGTACAGTCAGGGCGTGTAACAGTTCCAGATCAGCTTCAAACATAATCTGCTTCAGTCTCCAAGGTAATGAAACCAGTCATTGTATATCGGGAGCATAGTTTCTCTTTTACTTCTGTTCCATCCTGGTTTAGGATTCCTCTCTGAACACCTATTGAATGTCCTTCCACAAGTGAGGCTCCCCGCTCCCACTTCTCTTACCCAGGGTGTCTTTTCCCCCGGGCACTTCTTCACGTTCCCAAGTCAGAAACTCCCCGCAGGCAGGGGCTTCATTCACTGGATATTACAGAAGTCCTTCCTTTTGTGTCCAGGACATCCACCTTGATGCTTGGGTCTTGGCGTGGGTGGGCAACCAAAGACTTCGATTTCACAGACACAATTCCTTTTATCACTTCCTGACCCTGCCCAAATGGGTTGGCCCTTCCCAAATTCACCTACTAGGCTAACAATCTCAGCCCTTCTTGCCTTAGTGACCTCCCTGAAAATCCTCCTTCCCACTGCCCTAGAGCATGGGTATTTTTCAGGGGGGGGGGGGGTCACATTTTGGTTTGCAAGAGTAAGTAGCGCTACCCAATGGGTGAGGCTGGAAACACACATCTACTGTCTCTGTGGGTTACTGCACCTTCTACAGAGGGACAAAACATTTCAGAGAGGTAGAAACCTGTAGGCAGCAAAGCTTTGGTAAGGAGAAGTGCCTTCTTCTGGCTAAGCTAGCCTGGTGGAGGCTTCTCTTTCAGGTTCCTGCTTGCTGGGCCTGGAGAAAATCCAGCATACAGTACAGAAGTGACATAAATTTTGTGTGTGGCCAACAGTGGCGTAGCTACATGGGGTCACAGGGGCCTGGGCCCCCCCAAAAAAAATTTGCTCTGGGCCCCTGGTTTGGCTGGCGAGAGTTCCCAACCTCTGCCAGCTGAAGCCTCTGTCCAGCGCTGGTGTCCGGCACTGTCGCTTTGCCTGCCCTGCTCTCTCTTCCCCTCATGTCCAGCATACTCCTTTTACTGAAATTGAGAGTTTCACTAAAAGGAGCGTGCCGGACGTGAGGGGAAGAGAGAGCAGGGCAGGCAACGCAGCAGCACTGGAGACCAGCGCTGGACAAAGGCTTCAGCTGGCGGGGGTTGGGGACCCCTGCCAGCCAAGGTATTTGTGGCGGCAGTACTTCAGCTGGCGGGAGTTAGGGACCCCCGCCAGCCAAGATGTGCAGCAGTGGAAGTGGTTGGGGAGTAGCAGGGTACCGAGGCGTCAAAGAGGGGCAGCAAGGCGGCAGGGGGGCAGCAGACCAAAATATGCTTCCCCACCTTGGGCCCTGGCCCCCTCCCACCTCGAGGTCTGGCTATGCCCCTGGTGGCCAGTGGGTGAGATAGGATCCTAGAACAAGTCACCCTCTTCAACTTGACAATCCTGCCATACAGGGGTGTAGCTATGGGCGGGCATCCAATCTCGGCTCAGACCCACCCACCCAGTTTTAAGCGTGGTTGAATTAAAGTGCACAGAGCAAAGCCAAAGCAGCAGCCTTTCACTAATTCATTTCTACCGTTGTCGCGCCGCTGCTTGCTCAGCTGTACTCCTAGTCCAACCTACCTTTTGGGCAGACTCGGCACGGCAGTGAGAGGCTCTCAGCCTTTGAGAAAGCCTAGCTGACTATAGAGGATATACCTTTTGTCAATCCCTATTAGACATATGCTCCTTATTTAAACTGTATTTGATTTTTTTTCTTTGTCTCACTACACCAAGCACATATGTAAAAAATGTGTTTTGTCCCACAACACAATATGCATTCCATATTACGCACTTACTGTTTTTGTATTAAAGCACACTGCACTGTTCTTTTTAAATAGTTACACTTCTTGAGTGCATATAACCACACCTGTATTTTCTACATTTGATAAGTAAGAGATGGCTTTGTTCTTGTTTTTATTTTAAACTTTTTTTTTTTTTTACAAATGCCCCTGACATAGCCTTCAGGCGAAACGTGATTATGTTGGATCATTTTCAGCAAAGTTTTTTGGTTTGTTCTTCATCTGTGATTCATTCTGTCCTTTGATATACGTTTCTTATAAAGCAAAGTTAAAGGATATGTGCCAAACTGTGGCAATTTTATTTTGACAGCATCAGAATAGAGAGAAAGCAGTAGAGCCAAAGGAAGGGAAAAAGACTTCAAAGGTTTTCTTCCTGTTTTGCTTAATCAGGCATTTACATTTGTTAAAAGCAAAGTATATGCCATTGCTGTAATTATACTGTTATGTGTGTTGACATTTGCCATTATAGTAGACATATCTGATCAAGTTTGATATGGCCACCCATATTAGCTCTGGGCCCAGCCAAAATGTCAGGTCTGGTTACACCACTGCTGCCATAGTACAACAACTTGATAAGGACCTTTGTCGAATGCGACTATTAGCACTGAATTTGTGCATCTGTAAGCAAGTGGCTAAACTCATTGTTTAGCTTTTCGCTTAGAGATACACGGATTCAGTGCTAATGGTCACATTCGACAAGGGTCTTTTTCAAGACCAACCTATTGTACCATTACCAAAGGAGCATTCAATATTGAAGATTTTCATATATGTTCATGTAGAAAAGACTCCTGAAGGAGGCTTGGGTCTGAAACACAGTAATGTATTGAATCTCTAACTAATAAAATTATTTAAGACCCAAGACTATTGTCCTGGTCTCTTGAGTTCATGGTCCACCTCCCACTTCCTTTCCGTCTTTGCGTACCTCTTGTGGGATTTCAGCATTCTTCCGCCCAGGCAGATTTTCATTGGACATAGTACAACAACCCCCATGGCCTTATGCTGTCTGAGTTTCTGGGTCACAGTAGGTCTGGTTGCAGGGGATACAACATTAGGACCAATGGCTAGGGGAATGGTCTCTTACCCTATGTTCATATCCCTCTAACAACCTCTATCCTTATATGAGTGATTAGGCTACTCTCAGACACCTGTCAGAAAAGGGACCAGAGCACATCCATCATCTGACAGTGTATACTGGGGACACTAATGCATTCACACTCGCACTCCATGCAACTGGCCCATCCTCAGCACTTGTCCCCTGAAGACCTGCTCTGAGGCAAGGCCATTCATACAACTGAGCCCAGCTCCCTTTTCACATCAGTAACATATGTGGGAAGCCACAGGGGCTATAGAAACTCTAGTATAAGGAATTACGAGGAGGGGAGCACCAAGGAAGAATGGCCTGGCAGGGATAGTACAGAAGGAACAGCTATATAAGGAACTGGTTTGTTGTTATGGAAGTTTGGTTGGAGGAATGGAGTCATTGTAATGTGTACTGTTTATAATTCCCAATAGCCTCACCCAATATCTCTTTTTTACAGATATTTCTGCATAGAAACCCTCAAGGCCAAGTATGAGCAGCCAAAACATTTTTGTATTTTTTTTTTCTGGTTTTCTTTTCATTCCAGAACAAATGTTGTCACGAGTGCGCACTCTCTGCAAAGCAGACACACTTCTTGAAAAGTGCAAAATTGTTTCCCAAAGGTTTGCGCCTGTGCGTTCACATAGTGCGTGCTTTTTAAAAAGAGTCTGGACTTTATCAGTGAACAACATTTTTTCACAAACAACAGCCCATCCCTAGTATTGAGTGCGAGAGTTCACCTGGCTGGATCTGCTACAGTGATTCCAGGAAATAACTGGCAGAGGAACAAGGTAATTGCCGATCTGTGATCTTACACTAGCGTCTTTTAAGGGGGTTCTCACTAGCACGTAGCTCTGCCTCTGCTTTCTTCCCCCCCCCCCCCCCCCCGGCCTATATATAGTTGTATTATTTAACATTGTAAATTGTTGAAACCATTTAAAAAATATATATATCTTGATGTGCCATCACGTGTCCTGTCTTTTTCCCTGTTGTTTCAATATTCTCCCATCTCAAAAAGTACCTTGTTTCAGGATCTTGGCAAACCAAAGACTGTATCAGGGGTAGACTGACCATTGGGACAATAAGGCAGTACCCGAGGCCCTCTGCAGTAGGTGGTCCACTCTCCCCTGGCCTCCATTTAGTTTAATCACTTTTGATAGGTGGTTAGGGGCCCATAACCTTTATTGCCCAGGGACCACTGTCAGTCTGCCCATGGACTGCATTTTCCTTGTCCAGGAAATAAACAACAGCTCTGTCAAGCAGAAGGTCATTGGGATCGGGAGTCTACGTAATCCAGCACCCAGAAAGGTGTTGGTTAAGAGGATCATAAGCATCTTTTGTAAAGAAAGGCAAAGAAACACAGATGAGCAGTGCTAATTTATTTGGGACCCCCCCCCCCCCCCACCACAAAACAACACCAGACCTCCACTGTACCAGGCAAGAGCAGCAAAGGTGGAGATAACCAAAAGGAGATAAGGATGTCACACGAGCCACACTGCTGGATCCAGTTTACTGATGTGACCCAACACGGCCGGGTTTTGGAATATGCTTGCATCAGGGGTCCTAACAAAACATTTAAACCATTAAAGAACCTGTTTACAAAGGTGCGCTAGCATCCATTAGCACGCACTAACTGTGTAGGCGCCCACAATATTCCTATGGGCACCTACACAGTTATCATGCTCTTTTAGCGTGTGCTAACTAACTCTAATGCGCCTTTGTAAACAGGGCCCTTATTTACACATATATGTATACATTGTTTGTTAAAAAATATGTGTATATTAAATAATAGTTAAAAACATTTTTTTTAAACTATGGGATTCTTGGCATTTACCGCCAGCTGATTTGTACCATGAGTTAAAACCGCTACCATGGCTTAGTACAAGATCTCCTTACCTTAACTGGCTATGAAGAAGTGCATAAAAATAGGACTGTGTTTTATGCGGTCCTATTTATGTGTTTATCTTAACCGGTTAAGTGACGAATATCTGCACTTAACCGGCTAAATACTGACTCCGCCCCTGGAATGCCCCTGAAATAGCCAGTGTCAGTTTGAGCGCTAACTGGGCATTTTCAGCGGCACTATCCAGTTAAGTGCCATTGAGAATGCCCAGTTTGGCCCGGACTGGCAATTTAAATAGCCAGAAGCCTCTCCTGGCTGTTTGATTCATTTTGAATACATGGAAAGAGAACCACCGATGTGAAGGGCAGGAGGAAAGGAAGAGCTAAGGACAGAGAGAAATGGAGAGGACCTGGTATAGAAGGGATGATGGATGAAAAGAGAGGGAGAGGAAGAGAGAGAGAGGACTGCTTACTCAGTGGAGGAAAACAGATAAAGAACTGTGATGGGAACAGAAGAGAGGAGGACAGGATTAGGGATGGTGGGATATACGGAGAATGGAGGAAAGAAAGACAGGTGCTTGGACTGGTGAGGAAAGGAATTCAGAGAGAGAATGGATGAGGAATGGAAAAAAATATATATAATAAAGGAGGAGTGAAGAAAAAGAAAGGAAGAATTGGAAATAGGGACAAGGAAATGTGAACAAGAGTGAGGACTGAAAGATTGAATGAGAATTTAGGGATTAGAGGATAGCAGGAACTTATTGATTTGATTAGAGTAGAGGTTGGCAATCAAGGTCCTCAAGATTTCCACAATGACTATGCATGAGATTGATTTGCTTGCACTGCTTCCATTGTATGCAAATGGATCTCATGCATATTCATTGTGGAAATCTTGAAAAAACTCAACTGGGTTGTGGCTCTTGAGGACTGTGGTTGCCCACCCCTGGATTAGAGGCATGAGTCGATGTGTGTGTGTGTGTGTGTGTGTGTGTGTTAGGCTGTGATGTGAATGCAGAAGAGTGGGGGGATAGAAAGATGGTGTAAAAGAACTGGAGAGGCTGGGAAAGGGACTACTGGTAGGTGGTGGCCATCATTTGTAAGCCACAGCTGCCAGGGGCAGGAGTGAGTGGGCATTGCTTCTGCCCCTTTTACCCAGTGGACCACTGCTGAAGTGAAGATAGGCCCAGGAGGGCCTACTACAATGAGATGAGCTTCTATTATGCATGGGAAGGTCTGAAAGGGGGGGATTGCTCATGGTGGCGGCTCTTCTAATGTACAGAGGAGGTCTGGAAGGGGGTTGCTTGTGTGGGAGATGCTTCTATTGTACTGGGGGTGGAGGGTTAGGAAGGAGGGGAGAACTTGAACTGCTACAGATTGGTACCCAAAATTTATGCAAGTCCCAGCTGATCTGTGCTGGTACCCACATAGCTAAGCAGGCATAATATAACAGGACTATCATATGACATACCTTTATTACTCTCACACTCTCTAGTGGCATATAAAATTGTATTTGACCAATGTTCCACCTATAATATTGTATCCAACCTATGTTCCACTTATGCTGTAAACCGCACTGAACCCTGAACAAGTAACGCTGACCATCTGGAAACCGGGCAGTAGATGGGCATTAAGGGGCAGAGTCAGGGAAGAGACAGCCCATTGAGCGAGTGCTCGCAATTTTTAGTGCTGGTGCCTGTATAGCTAAGTGGGTACGTAGGAGAGCACAAAAAGCTCTTAACCAGCTATGTGGTGACTCTGCCCCCAGAACATCCCTAACCAGGCATTTTCAGGAGCAGTATCCGGTTAACTGAAAATGCCGGATTAGCCCCAGACAGACGATCTAAACGGCCTCTTCTGGCCACTTAGATCATTTTGAATATATAGGGCCCTAATGGTTTAACTAGCCTTGTTACTTTAAATTTCATTAACAATATCTTGAATTTGACCCATGTCTTAGCTGGCAACCAAAGAAAGGTGATTAAGGTAGGTGCGATATCTTCCCTAAATTTTGTACCAGTATAAGCTGGGCCACCACATTTCGAATTATTTATGCAACATAGTGCCAAAACATGTCTTCCTTGCAATAACAGGAGGAATATTCTGGGTCCCTGCTCCAGAGAAGCCATTCAAAGTACTAAGGGGCAAGGATATTTTCATTAACAATAATAAGAATCAGAATGAATATTTTTGACCATTAGTTCATAAGAACTAGAAGTGAAAATAATGTTTTGTTTTTCAAATGAAAACTGGAGTGGAGAAGTGGCCTAGTGGTTAGGGTGGTGGACTTTGGTCCTGAGGAACTGAGTTCAATTCCCACTTCAGGCACAGGCAGCTCCTTGTGACTCTGGGCAAGTCACTTAACCCTCCATTGCCCCATGTAAGCCGCATTGAGCCTGCCATGAGTGGGAAAGCGTGGGGTACAAATGGAACAACAACAATAGGAATAGAATAAGAACTGCAAATAATAATTTATCTTCATGAAAATCGCTTAAGAAGAATGACAATTTTACACATCTATATGCATGAACTGAATAAGAACTAAAATTTTCAGAAAAAGACTGAATAAAGGTTGTTATCAGAACTAGAATGAAATAAGAATAAAAATTATTTTGTAAATGAATAAAAACTAAAACTAAAATTTTATGCTGAACTAAAGTATCACTGCTAAGGAGGTAGACCAGTCTGGAAAACCCCAGTAGCAAGTGTTTCTGAAAACCGGAGGGATGTGTAAACATGAGTGTAGGGAGATGCCCAGTACCGTCCTTCCTGAAAGGTAGTCCAGAAAAAGATGTAGGAGGAGAAGTGAACTTTCCACCCAGAGGCCCATGAAGGCAAGGCTGCCGAGAGGGGGGACAGGGGGGCAAAATTCCCAAGGCCCAGGCCTCCAAGGGGGGCCCAGTGCTGGGGTCTCTCCCCCTCTCCTGCTCCCAGTGGCTACCAATGACAGGGAGGTGGGGGGTGGTCCGCCCCTGCGTTTAAAAAAAAGTCTCTGAATCGGCAGCGCAGCACCTCGTGTCTGGGTGAAAGAAGCATATCACCCCGGGCCTTCCCTCACTGTGTCCCGCCCTAGCTGAAATAGAAAGTTACACCTGAGGAGGGCGGGACACAGTGAGGGAAGGCCCGAGGCGATCTGCTTCTTTCACCCAGATGTGAGGTGTTGCACTCTGGCACTGTGCTGCTGATTCAGAGATTTTTTAAAAATGCAGGGGGCTGTGAGGGAACTGAGAGTAGGCAGGTGGAGACTGGGTGGGGGGGGGGGGCTCAGATGGGAGAAGGGAACTGTAGCTGGAACTGGGGTCTGAGAAGGGGCAGGAGGGAGAATGGGGACATTCCTAGGGCAGGTGCAGGTGGGTCTGGGACTGAAAAGGGGGGCAGATGAGAGAATGGGGCTGGGGCTGAAAAGGGGCGTCGTAATGCAAGACAGGTGGATGTTGGAACTGGAGCTGAAAAGGAGGGTAGGTGGGATAAGGGGGCTAGTACTGGAACTTGGGGCAGAAAAAGGGCAGGGGCTGAAAAGGGGACAGGGAGAAAGTGGCTGGGCTGAATCTTGGGACTGGTGGTGGGAGAAAAGGGCTGGGGCTTAAGCTAGGAGCTGGGACTAGTGGGATAATGGGGCTGTAACTGAGGGCTGAAAAGAGGGGGCAGAGAGAGATAGAGGGGACAGATCCTGGATGGAAGGGAGAGAGAGGGAGGGAAGACCCTGGATGGATGGGAGAGGGAGGGCAATGGTGGATGGAAGGAGCAGAGAGAGAGGGCAGACAGGGGGCAGATGGTGGATGGAAGGGGCAGAGATAGCAGATGTTAGATGGAAGGGAGAGAGAGGGCAGATAGTGGTTGGAAGGGGCAGAGGGAGGGACAGAGAGAGGGCAGATGGTGGATGGAAGGGAGAGAGAGGGCAAATGGCCTGAGGGGAAAAGCAGCCGCAGGAGAAGGCCACGCGGCAGAACAAAGAAGAGCAGCGCTGGAGGACGATCTCTTCTGCTGGCGGGGCCTTGGGATCTCCACCAGCAAGGTACTTAACAGTTGCGGCAGGTGGGCGGCAGAAGCGATTGAGGAGGGTGGGGTGGCGGCAGTGGCGATCGGGGGCAGCGGCGATCAGGGGGAGGAGCCCAGCAGTTGTGGCGATGATGCTGGGAAGGGTGAATCTGGTGGCAGCCTTGCCCCGGACATGTTTCAGTCTCTCAGCGGCCCTGCATGAAGGACATTGGTCCTCTACCTCAAAAGCCAAGGGATGGGGGAGAAGGGAAAGGTCACATATGGGTCTGTTTCTTATCAGAGAGGAGCATGGAGAAAAGATGTCTGTTGGAGCCCAGCTAAATCCCTATGCATGAAGTGCCAGGAGGGGAGGAAAGGAAGGGATCATGACAGAGGATCCCAATCTGAATTGAGGAGAGTAAAGCTGCCATTGGTTCCACATCTAGCAGGGGGAGAAGGATTGGAGGGCAGGGGTGAGTGAAAGAGCAATCTGGAGACCTGGTGTGAGAGGAGGTAGGACCCAAGTCCTGGGTATTTCCTGCTTCCCTTTGTCCAGTGAGGTCATGCATATGATGACTTGAAAGGAGAATTTAATCCCAGGTAAAAGTAAGAAGGGAGTTTCCTGAGGTAGAGAGACAGCACAGCACAGAAATACCCTGTACTTAAAAAGTGCTGAAAAGGAGGAGCACAGGGGCTTCTTGAAGTCCCTATCTCCAGAGAGACAGTAGCCAATGGGAAATAAGTGTTATGGCCTTAGCAAAGATATTTAAGATGCTGCTGTTATCTTTAGCATGAGGGTCATATACATTTTAACTTCTGCACACATCCAAAATGGCAACCCCAGGTTAAGTGCTATGTTGCAAAAGAGATGTAAACACAAGCTGAAGAAAGCATCAGATAATACTGATCACTGTGGGAACCCTCATGACATTTCAAATCAGTCTATGAATGTTTGACTCACACTTCAATTGCTGTTGCCTATTTGCAAGGCTGGGGTTAGGGGGTTGCAATCAGAGCAACTGGCCTAGAGCCCCATGCCATAAGGGGTCCCAGTCCTGCTTGAAGCTGAGGGAGGCCCAGCCTGCTCATGGGTTTTGGTGCCCCACCTAAATCCATGCCCTGGGCCCCAGCATGTCCAACACCGCCCCTGTCTATTTAACTAATATAATTCAAACTATTTCAATACTTTGTCTGTTATCCCTATTGCATTAAGTCTCTGAAGAAGTATACTATGTCCTACACAATCCAAAGCAGCTGAAATATCTTTTTATGTTTCAATGGTTTTTATTGATGACACATAGAAAAGCACAATCCATCTTAACATAGCTTGTTTCAATACAGGTCAACAGAACTCAATAAAATAACATTTCTGAATTAATACTTTCGTGTAGCCATCAAATGTTTATAACTTTCCCCCCCCCCTTCCCCCCCCCTTTCCTACTCCCTCCTCCCTTCTTATGTACCCCTCTAATGTGTCCCCCCCCCCCCGTGCACCCTCTTTAAATGTACTATTAGTCATAGTTTATTAAGGATTAGACTTCTTCCCCGTTGTGTTAACTTGGCCAAGTAGGGGTTCCAAATCCCAAGAAATCGCAGCTTGCGTTTATAAGAGCCTCTGGCCTCTAGAGCTTCCCAAGTAAGTACCTGATGTATTTGATTTCGCCAATGCCAGTATTCAGGTTTGTTCTGTGAGGTCCATTGTTGCAAAATGCATTTTCTTGCTATTAAGCAAAGTTTACGGCATAGCAAAGCCTCACCTGTTCTGAACCCACTAAATGCGTCCGGACAATCGAGCACTACCTGAGCAGGTGTACCCTGTATACAATTTGGCATCATGAGAGAAAGAAAAGCCACCACCCTCTTCCAAAAACATCTTATAAGCGGACATCCCCAAAACCCATGAAATAGAGAGTTGTCGGCTAGGTTACACTTCAAGCAAATGGGCGTCCTTATTCCACCTGCGCGGAATAGCTGCACTTGTGAAAAGTAGGCTCTGTGTATAACTCTGTACGCGCATTCTCTATATCCTGCGCCAGTGATTAAGTGTGTTATATTCTTAAGATGTGTTGCTATATCCCAAGATGCTAAGTCTTGGCCTACCTCTACCTCCCAACGCCTCTTAAGCTGAGCCAGCTCTTTTCCAGGTACTAATGACCAAATTTTCTTTTGTAGATTCGAGATGGAGGGAGCCTCATTAGAAACTTCAGCAAATAGGTTTAAAATTTTTTCTCCCAAACGAAATTGAAGTGACACCTTATTAAGAGAGCTAACATAATGTTTCAACTGACAATGTGCAAAGGTGTCACCCCACCGAATTAACTCTTGAGGGATTAGATGATTTAAAAGTTTAAGCTCTCCTGTGTGGCTTACCACTGTCTCCAGGCTAGTGAAGCCCTGTGCTTCCCAACGCACAAAAACTGAATTTTCTTGTCCGGGTCCAAACATCGGGTTCCCTCTAATCGTTAAGAGTTCCGACACCTGTGGGTCTCCCCCCAAAAGTTTCCCCAAAAACCTCCATGCATCTCGTACAGGTCTCAAAAAAACAGATTTACCTCCCGAATGTGCCAGTGATGGACCATCCCCATGCAACAACGAGACCAATTGGTATGGTTTAAACAATTCCCTTTCTATGCCCAGTGGTGTATGGTAATCAGAGAGACAAATCCAATCACGTACCTGTCTCAAGTTACATGCTATGTTATAGAATTTAATATTGGGCAGTCCTATACCACCTTGTTTCCATCCCCCCAAAAGTAAGGGCAACCGTATCTTTGCCTTTTTATAAGCCCAACAAAACCTCGTCACCAATCTATAAAACAATCGTATATCCCTCTGTATTAATCTTATTGGCAGTGTTTGCATAACATATAGCCATCTAGGAAGAATTACCATGCGTATCAAGCACAATCGACCTGACAATGACAGTGTCAACGCCTTCCAAGCATCCAACTGCTGCCTTGTTTTCTCTAACAGCCATTGCATGTTGGTTCTTTGTATGTCCACTGTCCTTGCAGTCAGTAGTATACCCAAATATCGAAAGGAGCTCTCCACCCATCGTAGTGGAAACTGTCCCACCCATGTTCTACGGGCCTCTGCTGTTATAGCCAGTGCTTCTGATTTATCGTAATTAATTTTAAATCCTGAGTATGTTCCAAATTCTAAGAATATTTCCAATAAGTCTGCCAGTGATTCCCGAGGATTAGTGAGCACCACTAGCAGATCATCAGCAAAGGCTGCCACTTTAAATTCTTGATCACCAAACTTCACCCCACTGATTGACGTACACGAAGAGATATCGCGGATCAAAGGATCCATATATAGTGCAAAAAGTAAGGGTGAGAGTGGGCAACCCTGCCGAGTTCCCCGTTGAATTTTAAATACTTCGGATTGCAACCCATTCACCCACAATTTAGCCTGCGGCGCTTCATATAGAACTGTTATCGCCCTCATAAACCACCCCTGAAATCCGTATTTTCCTAAAACAGAAAACAAAAAAGGCCACTCCACCCGATCAAATGCTTTTTCGGCATCAAAGCTGATCATAATGGCTGGGTCACCCGTGTTCTCTAAACGTTCTAGGGAAGCTAAAATACATCTAAGGTTTCGAGTTACCGACCTTCCTTGAACAAAACCCACCTGTGCCTCGTGGATAATACTTGGAAGCACACGTCTCAACCTGTTCGCCAAGATTTTTGCAAAAAGCTTGACCTCTTGGTTAAGAAGCGAGATTGGCCTGTAAGATGTTGCTAGGGTGTGATCTCTTTTAGGTTTAGGCAGTACTATTATTTGGGCTAAATTAAGATGTTTTGGTAACTGGCCATACTCTACCCAGGAATTAAATGCTGCAGTTAAAGGTGAAACTATAGAGTCCCCCAATACTTTGTAAAATTCTGCTCTTAAGCCATCCGGGCCCGGAGCTTTGCCAAGCTTGCAGCTTCCTATGGCCCAGCTCACCTCATCGCTGCTAATAGGAGCATTCAAGGCCTTACATTCTTCCTGTGATATATGTGGTAGCAAGACATTTTCTAAATAGAGGTCTTCGCTAATTCCACTTTCCTCTCCTGGCTTATACAGTTGCTGGAAAAATTTCTGAAAGACATCTCTTATTTCTTCATCTGCGTGACATAGTTTACCCGCATCATCTCTAATAGTTAGAATATGTCTGGATACGTTCTTGGAATTAATCAAATTCGCTAGCATTTTGCCCCCTTTATTCCCATATCTATAAAGTTGGAATTTGTAATATGCCTGCGACTTAACTGCCCTATCATGTAGTAAAGTATTCAACGCAGTCTGGGCACTTATAATATTTTGTCTAATCTGGTGAGTGGGCTGTTCCCCAAATTTTTTCCGTAAACCAGTTATATGTTTTTCTAAACGTAAAATTTCATTATCTCTGGCTTTCTTGTGGTGACTGACATAACTGATTATGTCTCCCCTTAGTACCGCTTTTGCAGCTTCCCAAAATAAAGCAGCCCTATCTTTCATCTCTTCATTATTATGTGAATAATCCTTCCACTTGTTTACAAGGAACTCCCCAAATTTCCCATCTTTATAAAGGTAACTAGGAAAGGACCAACCTCTTCCCTTTCCTCCTTGATTCCCCCCTTTCCATGTCATCGACACTGCTGCATGATCTGAAATTATACAAGGGCCAATCTCCGCTCCTATTACATCTGAGAAATTCTCACGTGAAGCTAATAAGTAATCAATCCTAGAATGAGTCTCATGTGCTCTGGACTGATGTGTATAATCCCTTTCTGATGGATGGAGAACTCGCCATACATCTATAAGGCCCAATATTGAGCAGAAATCTGGCAGTCCCCTCATTTTCGATACCCCTTGCCCTGCCGGGGGATTAGATTTATCCATCTGAGGATTCCAAGCCGTATTAAAGTCTCCCCCTAGTACCAAAGGTGTAGATTCTATTTTGGACAAGATTGTAATTAAATTTTTATAAAATTTTTGATCAAGTTGGTTTGGGGCATATATACTACCCAGGAGCAACTGTTGTCTGTTTATTGTTGCCCGGCAGAAAATAAAGCGACCGTCTGGATCCTTCACAATGTTATTGATTTGCATTGCCACCCCTTTTCTGACTAAAATGGCTACTCCTCTTTTCCGTCCCACTGCCGCTGAGGCCACACAATCCCCTACCCACCATTTTACTAATTTGGCATGTTCACTGTCTGACAGATGCGTCTCCTGCAGAAACACTATATCTGCCTTAATACGTTGTAAATACTGCAATATTTTAGATCTTTTTATGGGGGAGTGAATACCCCCCACATTCCACGTAACTATCTTAACCATGTTCCTTATAGAAAGTATTACTTAACCCCAATTATTTAACATCATATCTGGGGAGAAACCTGCCCAGCCACTGGTCCCCCCCCTCCAGTATCTCAAAGTTTTCATCAACACGTACATCATAATAAGTTGCTTTTGCAAAAGATTCATTCCTAATCTTCTTGTCTGGTGCACTTTCCTAAGTTTCCCTCCCATCCCCCTTCCCGTCCCTCCCCAATACATCCCATCCAAATTCCCCTTCATTCCCCAACTATCCCTCTGCGAGATCTTAGTCACTATTGACACCTCCCCCTCACCCCGCATCCAACCAACCAATATTAACTTATGTGTTAGCCCTTCTTATTTATTTATTTAACCAAATTATTGCTTCATCTCTTCCTTCGCCAATACTCCATCTCACTTATTGTACAGATTATATATTGTAAATAACCTCCCCCAGATCTATATTTACCCAAAGAAACAGTTGTAACATTTTTAACCATTCTATCATTATTCCCGCCCTCCCCGACTTAAGCCAGGGTGAGCAAGCACCATTCCTCAGTGCCATCAACGCTGCAGACTTTGATCACCATCAATTTGCTCAAACCTTTTCATGGCGATCAAAACAATATATTTGTAAATCAAGAACAAATTGAACTATTTATAACAGATCATCTCACTAACATTGCTTTGTTAATAATGATCATTCATTCTACAAACATCCAATCACAAATTGAACCTTTCAGCCTCCGGTTAGCCCGTTAATGATAAGTTTTCCTCTGATCCCTCATGGAGGCACATATATTACTTCATTCCATCAGCAGATTGTTTACATCAAGCTTACATACTGCTGCCCCTGATATTCGAGGGGCTACCCTTTATGTAGTGTCCAGACATTATTTTGCCGGCCAGGTTGGAGCCCAGTACTGAACAGATTAGATATAGGGCTCTGTTTCACTCTTCTGAAACTGAAAAGTGGTTCACACTTTAGTAATTAATATTAAACCAGTAGGTAACCCATAATTTCCATCATAGCCGGTCCACTCCAACATTTTCTTTTGCACCTCTCTGCTGCTTCTGAACTCTTTGCCAACCTCCAGCCCCAAACTCCGTCTGCAGCAAGAAAAGACCAGAAGTCAAACAACTTTTCTCAATTCCACCATTAGAGCCTGTCAACCACTAAGACTCTGCCATTATATGGTGTTCATTAAGCTTATTCTCGGCTTCTGTTGCTGTCTGAAAGGTCTGCCAACGATCTTGCACTTGCACCCGTAGTTTCGCGGGATATTGTAGAGCAAACTTTATCTTTTTTGCCGCCAGCTTTGAACAGATAGGGTGGAATTTTCTCCTCCTCTCCTGGACTGCTTGGGTGTAATCCTGAAAAATCAGTATATTTTGTCCTCCATATTTCAATGAATCTCTTCGTATCTTGAAGCCCTGAAGGATCTCTAGCTTATGTTTGTAGTTTAAAATTTTTGCCACTACTACCCTGGGCCTGGCATTTATCTCCAGTTTCCTTCCCACGCGGTGTGCGCGCTCAATCACCAACGGGCCCGCCGAATCCGTCAAGGCCAGCTCTTTTGTCAACCAAGCCTCCAGCCATGGTTCCAGATTGCGCTCTGGCAATTGTTCCGTAAGTCCCACAATGCGTACATTATTCCTTCGCGATCTGCTTTCCAAGTCTTCAATTTTTAACTCCTGATCTCTCAGTTTTTGTTGTAAATTTCGCAAATCGGGACCATAACTGCGTGTGTCGTCCTCAATTGCAGAGACTCGCGTTTCTAAATCACTTGTTCGAGTACCCAGACCGTCCATTGCCATTTGGAGATTATCTAATTTATCATTTAGCGCTGTCCATTTCAGAGCCCAAGCGCTCGTCATTGCGCCGGTCAACTGGGAGAGCTGCTGTTCCGTAAAACTCGACCCCGCCGCTTCAAGGCCTACCTCCGCCATCTTGCCCTCTGCACTGCTCGCCTTGTTTTTTCCCTTATTAGTCAACCGTTGGGTCATTGCTGTTGGCGATTTCGTGAAATATTTTTCCATACGCTTTTGCTGTGTTGCTCAGCGGGTTTTGAAGGACTTCTCCGTGATAGATGAAGCTGTTTGCGGGATGAGGGTCTTGGAGCCGAGGCAACACGCTGCTAGCTCAGCTCATGACGTCACGTGACCCCCCTGAAATATCTTTTTAAAAAATGCTACTACTGCCACATTTGTTTCCAGGGCAACTAACCTATGATCAGTTGTAGACACCAGTAGGATTTCTGTGCTATAACCTGCTCTAATCCATATTGGGTTATTATATGTAAGGCGGGTCCTGGTGTATGGCCAGATATGGTCGGGGGAGGGGGGGAACCACTCACATGAAGAATTTGTTGGTTTGGGACCAGGGCCGGGACAAATAAAAGTTGGGAGGCCGAGGCAGTTTTTCCACACACTCTTCACAGTCTGCTCAGTCCATAAGGTAGACCACTCCAGGTCTGGTGTTCTGAACCAATGAATTTACTTAATGTCTCCTTAGGCAAATACTGGGACCACAATAGCAGAAGCAGCAAATACAGTGGAAGCAATTTTTCAATCAGGATTTACATGAAATAGTCTCTTAAACGTTTTCTATCCCCTTCTCATTTTCTCTGTCTTTAATTATTCTTTCCTTAACTTTCGCCTTTAATGGATGTAATTGAATAAGAACTAAAACTAAAATTTTATGCTGAACTAAAGTATCACTGCTAAGGAGGTAGGATAGTCTGGAAAACCCCAGTAGCAAGTGTTTCCTGCAAACTGGAGGGATGTGTAAACATGAGTGTAGGGAGGTACCCAGTAGACGGTATAGTTAGTTCAAAAGATTTCACTGACAAGCTTTGTTAGAACAGCTGAGGGACTGGGGGATTTTGAGACTCCAAGGCAGCAATTTAGGTGGTTTAATCCTGCTTAGATATGTGATGGTCCCCAGGAGACATATAGCTGTAAGCAGTTCTTGTTTCTTCAGCCTCTGGAGCTTTTCCAGGATTATTGTACAGGTGATGTGCGGGTCTGGAGTACCCATTCAATGATTGGCGGAGATGCTGAGTCCCCACCCCCCACCCCCCCAGTCAATGAGATCCTCTGCATAAACTGCCTCAGTGCTGCCTCAGCAGTGAAGAAATAGGAGGGCTCTTTCCAGCCACAGATGCTGGCACTCCTTGCACATGCTCAGTTATGGTTTATGTGATAGCATGCCTCTAGTACAGGACAGCGAGACAGTTTACAATTTAAAATACAATTAAAACAGAGATAGAAAGGACGTACAATAATAATAGGATAGAAGAACAAGATTAAAGGGAAGAGTACTGAAAACGCTGAACCACATATCATTGTAGCTGGCCAGAGCGGCATTTGATCCCCAAATGCTTGACGAAAAAGATGTGTTTTAAGTGAGCATTTAAATCTTGGGAAAGTCAGTTCAGTGCAAAGTGAAACAGGAAGAGAATTCCAGAGAGGGGGCCAAGGCAGTAGAAAGCACTTTGGCAAGTAGAGTCTAATGGGGCACGTAAGATGGGGGTGGGATGGGGGTGGGGGGACAGGACAAAAAGATGGCTTTCATGAAGTGAATGTAAAGCTTGTGCAGGGGTGGCAAAGAAAGGCTCAGGATGCCAAAACCTCTGCAGAATCTGTTTCTGATTGAACTGTGAACCAAAGGAAGGTGACTGCTAAACCAAATAACCCTAAAGGGAAGCAGTACCAAAATAAAATATGGAAGGGTAATCTAATTGTCTAAGGTACTGCTTATCAATCTTTTTGTGGCTGTGACCCCATGATCGCGGCCAAATAAAATTGCAGAATAACAATGTATCTATGGAGAGTTCACCCAGGTTGTGACCCTAAATGTGGGTTTTGTGAGCCCATTTGGGATCCTGACCCTCAGTTTGGGAAGCTGTAGTCTAAACGCCTGCCTGCTTTGTAACTTTTCTGTAAATCTGAGACCCCTGAATTCAGATCCCAACCAATCAGTACTCTGCATTTTCTTTCATTGACATAGAAAACTGGAGTAGCAGGTATAACTGGTTAACAGTGATTATATAAAGCTACGACAAAGAAAATGTTCAACGTGATGTGGATGCTGAAGCGTGTGAAACCCTATCTTCCCCTAAAAACCTTCCGCAATTTGATCCGATCCACTGTACTTACCCATGTTGACTACTGCAACATGGGGGCAGGGTTCAGGATGTGGCAGCTCTCTACGTCACCTCAGATCTGGTGGTAGGTTTTTGGCATTGTGCTCGTGTTGTAGACATTAGCGCACAGTCCTGTATTGCTACAGGTTAACTAAAAGGCTCCTTAACGTGCATTCAATATGCTGTGCACTGGAGTCTTCCATACAAGTTAATTTCAACGCAGAAACCCTTTCTACCTCCAGTGGCCTTTAATGAGCATGTAAACTGCTCTTTAACTGTGCACTTCTGTCTGCAGTAGCTTTCCTCATCGTCTCCACAGACTTGTATCGGGTGCCCTCATGGCTGGTTATTTCATTTACAACATCTAGAAAAAACTTAATGGCACTATACCAGCCTCCTCCCCTTTCCTTTAAAATAAATAAAACGGCAATTTATTGAGTCCTTCCCATGGGCCAAAATATATACAGTAATAAAGTTATGAAAACGATGAGGCAATCAGTCCATAAAAGCAAAGTAAAGTAATTGCAAAAAGTATCAAAAATGTTTGACATATGGAGGAAGTGACATCACGGTGTCGAATGGACGCCTGAGAAGCTAGCTCCCGCATTTCCCTGCTTTTATTAGCATCATCCACTGGCATTAACCCCTTTTTTTATAGGTTTTTACGTACTTTGTGATACTACCTGTAAATTGGCTGTTGAAATGAGCAAACTTCCATCGTCGCAGTGCAAAGAGGAAGAGCGACATTGGGCGAGGTAGGTGGGAAAGGGCCTACCGCGCCACCTGTCTCCTGCCCCAGGGCGCTCCTCTGAATCGTACTCTGCATCCTCTCATAAGTACATAAGTATTGCCATACTGGGAAAGACCAAAGGTCCATCAAGCCCAGCATCCTGTTTCCAAAAGTGGCCAATCCAGGTTACAAATACCTGGCAAGATCCCCAAAAAGTACAAAACATTCTATATACTGCTTATTCCAGAAATAGTGGATTTTCCCCAAGACCTGCGTCCATCCATTTCCAAGAAAGGGCTCCCTAAGATAGCGAAGTGCCTGGAGGAGATCCGAGCTGAGATCAGGGCGTTCAAAGATGAAATTCTGGAGCGCATGGACGCCATAAGTTTGGATCTATGAGAGCTTGGTGGTCAGGAGGAGGACCTGGAGGAGCGGGTCGATGAGCATGCTGAACGTTTCACAGGAGTTGACTCCCGTCTCTCTCAGCTGATGGATCAAAACGAGGAGCTTCAGTATAAAGTCGATGATCTCGAACCACAGTCGCCGGCACAACCTGAGGGTCCGTGGGGTGCCTGAGAATGGAGATGCGAAGGATGTCCCCGCTATAGTGCGCTTGTTATTTGTTAAAATTCTGGGCGAGGAACTGGACCCAGGCGCTGTGGAAATTGATCGAGCACACAGAGCGTTGGGGAAAACTTTGGAAAACAGGCCCAGGGACATTATAGTGAGATTTTCCTCCTTTGTATTTAAGGAGCGTTTGTTGCTGCGCTCGCGTCAGCTATCATCATTGGAATATAATGAGGCTAAAGTATCAGTTTACCAGGATCTTTCTTTGTTCACGCTGACACAGAGGCACGTCATGAAACCAGTCTTGGATATCTTACTGAAGGAGAAGATTACTTACAGGTGGGCTTTCCCCTTTGCCTTGTGCTTCATGATCAAAGGTAAAAAAAACAAGGTCCATCGTGTATCTGAAGCTTGGAAGATTCTTCATGAAGCAGGTATGGCACTGAACAGCGTTCCGCCGACTGACCTGGTACCCTCAACAAAGGCTAAGTTTCAAAGGTGGAAAAGGGCCTCCCAGAAACCTAAAAAACAACTGGTTTCAACTTGACTTCTTTAAGACTTGTTTTTCCTCTTAAGAAAAGACTGGGACTTTATTGATAAATTCCTGGGTTACTGTTCGGGGGGGCCTTTTGATGAAGCCAACTGATTGGGATGCTGTTTGTTGTTAGTAGTGGGTGGGTGGATGTAATAACTGTCTGTGACATTTGGTTTGGGAAGGGTGTGTGTGTGGGGGATGAGTGTTTTTTTGTTAGGTGGTTCATTGGGTGTTGTGGTTACTTTCTCCTTTTTCCCATTCAGCGCTGCATGGTGTTATCTGGTGGTTGTATGAAGGCGAGAGGAGGTGTGATTGGGGAGATAATAGGGGGTGGGGAAGGGGCAGGGGGGGTTCTTTGGAGGGGGGAATTGTTCAATTTTATTTAGTTTTGAGGGGTTACCATTACTGTAAGAGCACTCCATATAGCTGCTTGTCTTCTGTCTGATATGAGTAGAGACAAAGTTTTTGACCTACAATGTGAAAGGCCTGAATTTGCCTCAAAAACGCCATAACTTATTTAAGGAATTATTATATTTTAAACCTCATGTGGTGTTCCCTACAGGAAACTCATCTTAGAAGGGGCCATGAAAAATATTTGTCACACCCTCAGTATCCTTCGGTTTTCTGTGCATCCATGGTAGACGGATCTAAGAAACGTGGGGTAGCTATTTTGCTTCACTCTTCATTGCAGACACTGGTAGTTAAAATCAAGCAAGATAACCAAGGCCGGTTCTTGCTCCTGAGCTTACTGATAGATAATTTGGCCTTTACGTTAGCCTCAATCTATGCGCCTAACGAAGCCCCGTGGGGGGGGGTCCTTTAACAAGCTTGTCAGGCATTTTGCATCTTGTCCCTCTGGTAAATTAATATTAGGAGGGGGGGGGGGAATTTTAATGCTACATTTCATCCTGCATTGGATAGATCTGGCTTACCCTCCAGTGCGGACATTCAGATTTCCTCAGCTTTAAATAGGTTTGCTCGGGATCTCGCTAATTCTGATGTTTGGCGGGTGTCCCACCCTGTAGCCCGCGACTACTCTTTTTACTCTCACTCTCATGACACTTATTCCCAAATTGATTATCTACTAGTTGATATATCCCTGACACATGCTGGGTGGGTTTCGGAAATTGGAGTTCTTACCTTATCTGATCATGCTCCGGTTTGGGTCCAGCTTACCTCTCTTCGGGAGGAAGATAAAGATAAGAGGTGGACTTTGAATACAAGTTTGCTAAAGGAGGAGGGGATTCTGGTGGGAATAGAACTCTTTTGCAGGAGTACCTCGAAAATAACTTAAACTCTGGCCCATCTCTGGGTGTTGTTTGGGATGCCCTTAAGGCTATCTCTAGGGGTTTCTTTTTGCAAAAAGCTAGCTTCCGGGCTAGGCAGCAGAGGGTGGAGGTGGCCAAGTGCTTATCACAACTGACTCAGTTGACTGAAAGCCATAAATCTACTCGCTCGGTCTCCACATTAGGGGAAATTCAGACTCTTCACTTGAAATTGGACCAGATATACTCCGATCATTTAAAATATTTTCATGAACAACAGCGACAGAACCAATATGTGTTTAGCAATAAACCAAGTCGGGCTTTAGCGGTTAAATTACGTCAACGTCGGGTGGCTCGCACAATTCTTAAGGTGAGGGATGGCAGAGGAAGCTCACTGACATCATCCTTGCAGATTTGGCAAAGATTTCAGTCGTTTTACCAAAATCTTTATACTTCTGACACTGCCACTACTCCGGAAGCGATAAACAACTATCTGTCTTCTTGCTCTTTCCATACTCTAACAGCTGAACAAGAGGAGTTCCTTGATAGTCCGGTTTTGGTGGATGAGGTTAGTAAAGTCATCAAGGAACTCCCAGTTGGAAAGTCGCCTGGTTTCGATGGACTGCCTAATGATTTTTATAAAGCCTTTCGTGGTCAATTGGCGCCTATATTGACGGAGCTCCTTAATGAGGTTGTTGCAGGGGCAGACTTTCCTTCATCTATGATGGAGGCCTGGATTGCAGTTATTCTAAAACCTGGCAAGGACAAGACTGACTGTGCTTCTTACCGTCCTATCTCGATACTAAACTCAGATGTTAAAATCTTGGCAAAAGTATTAGCTAATCATTTGGCCAAAGTCTTTCCTGATTTAATTCATCCAGACCAGACGGGTTTTATTCCTCATCATCAGGCTATGGACAATGTCCGTCGTATGATCAGCTTCAAATCTGTCTCCTGGGGTTGGATGCCGAAAAGGCATTTCATTGAGTTCATTGGCCTTTTATGCACCAAGTGCTGGATGGCTTTGGATTTGGTCCAGGCTTTCGTAGATGGATACAAGCTCTTTATGCCTCTCCATGGGCTTCTGTTCATATTAATGGTGGTAACTCATCGATGTTTTCATTGTTTAGAGGCACCAGACAGGGTTGTCTGCTTTCTCCAATGTTGTTTGCATTAATTATGGAACCTCTTGCGATTTCTCTGCGATCTGACCCTAATATCTCTGGAATCTTTGTAGGGACTAGAGAATATAAATTGGCTATGTTTGCCAATGATGTTCTTCTTTCTCTGACGAAACCGTTAATCTCCTTGCCTAACCTTATGAAATATCTGTCTGCCTATTCCTTGGTCTCTGGCTTTAAACTAAATGTAAATAAGTCAGAGGCCTTAGCATTGGGAATTCCCTCACAGGTTTCGAGGTCCATTCAGCATTCCTTCTCTTTTAAATGGGTCTCTAGGGTATTACTTATTTAGGGGTTACTCTCACCCCTCTTCTTTCAGACTTGTTTTCCGCTAACTATCCTCCCCTATTGAAGGCCATATATAAGGATCTGGAGCGGTGGGATACCTCATATGTCCTGGTTTGGTAGAATTGGGACGTTAAAAATCCTCCCTCTCTGAGTTTCCAGGGGGTTTCTAGCTAACTTGCAGGACAGGTTGGTTGGCTTTATTTGGTCTAACAAGCGCCCATGATTACCCCGTTCCTTACTTTACCAGGACCAGAAGAGGGGGGTTTGGGAGTGCCCAATGTTTTATGGTACTATAAAGCGGCCCAAGCCCGAGCTGCTTTTGAATGATTTCAGGCCAACCTGCAAAAGCTTTGGGTTCACTTAGAACAGGAAGAGGTGGCACCTGTCCTCTTTGTTCGTTGATGTGGCTTCCACCTAGATATAGGTCACTAAGTAAGGATATGTCCCCTTCGATTTCTTCAACCTTTTTCTATTGGGATGGCCTGTTTGCAAAGCCTGATTTAATCCTATCTAAATTGTCCCCAATAGCTAATAATCTACTTTTCCCTCTGGGTCTTTCTTTTGGGCCGTTCTCTAGATGGGCGTTTTTGGGTCTAACGAGTTGGGGTCAATTATTTGATGAAGACCAATTGATCCCCTTTGATTCACTTGTAGATTAATATCCTATTCTACCACAGGAGGTTTTTGCCTACTCTCCGTTGAGACATTTCCTTTCGTCTGCGGCGGTCAAGGCTAAAATATTGTGGGAGGATTCTTTCATAGAGGATCTTTGTGAGGATTCAAAGACCACAAGGGGTCTTAATACTTGTTTGTATGCTTACCAACGTAAGCAAATGCGTCTATACCTTGCCCATTGGAAGCATTGGCATCGTGAGCTGGGGGTGAATATTGACGATGATGATTGGTCCTTTTTGGAGAATGGACTAATGAGGGTGTCTATATCAGTTCCCTTCAAAGAAAGTGCAGTTAAAGTACTCTATAGATGGTACTTGACTCCTGTACGCTTACACCACGTTTCCTAATGTATCACCATTGTGCTGGTGTGGATGTGGTCAGAGTGGTACCATGGGCCACATTTGGTGGTCCTGGCTTAAAGTGCAGGCCTACTGGAAAGCCATACAGCATAGATTGCAGAGCTGGTTTTCAGGCCTATTAAATAGTCTCCTGAATATTTCATATTCATCAAGAAACCCCCTGGTCTCACTCAGTCTCAGGCATTGTTGACCAGACAAGCTATGTCCGCAGCAAGAGTTGCTCACTGGAAATCTCCAACTGTTCCTCCTTTGACTAAATGGTTAAACAAGCTCTGGTACATTTGTGAAATGGAATGGCTGAGGGCAACTCATTGTCGAACCCTGGTGAAATGGAAAGCTATATGGGAACCCTTTTTGAGACATTGCTCTTGTGCAGGGGGTTCTTTTCTTTTCCTCTTAGGTTAGAGTTGGTCCTACAGTTACGGTGGGGTGGGCGAGTGGGGCTATTTCACTATAAATCTAAACGTGTGAAGTTAAAATGTGCTACCATGGGCCTTATTGAGGTCATTACATAATGTTTTTATAAGGTGGTTAAGTTTAAGCTTCCTTGTACTTTTAGTGCGGGTAAATGAATGTTGTTATTGCAGCTACCTATTTGTTCATTCTGGTGTTGTATTGTTACCTTCATGTTCAATAAAGACTTCTAAAAATTAAAAAAAAAAGTTTGACATATTAGTGATTCTTGGTCTTTTCTGAAATTGTTATTTAGGTCAAGCGTTTGCACTGGTAATTCAAGGCGAGCAAAATTCATGTACTGTATTTCCCTGTCCCCAGAGGGCTCACAATCTAAGCTTGCATCTCAGGCAACGGAGGGTTGGGTGACTTGTCCAAGGCCTCAAGGTGTGGCAGTGGGACTTGAACGCTGGTCTTGCTGGTTCACAGGTTGCTACTCTATTAGGCTACTCTTCTACTCTTGCATTAGGGAGGCCTCCATTTTGTTTCCCTGCTCTCTCAGGTAAAATGCGTTCTACTTATTTACAATATCACTACTTACAGCAGCAGCTTAAAAGCCACTTCCTGAGCACCTAGAGGTTCTTGTCTTATTAGACTGCATGCTTCAAGAGCAGGCCTATCTAATACTTGTGTTTATAATGCACTGAGCATAGCTGACAGCACTATTCAGGAATAACCCACTCTGTCATAAAAAATGCATTTACCTTTCTAATATGCATTGTCACCAGTATTTCAGATATTGTTTTATATATTCATATTGATACACATGAGGGAACATTTGTTATACTCTGAAAAGATGTGAATAGAAATAATTACTTGTGTTTTAATAGCTTTCACCCATATAAATTGAGGGCTAGTATGCTAATTAGTCAATTTCTTACTATTATGCTGGTATAGTAGACATATAGTCGACATATTTTCTCAATGCTATGCTTTCGTCAAGTATAGAAAATATGTCGACTATATGTCTACTGGGGCCAATGGTCCAGGGATCAAGTAGGTGTGCACACAAAGTCTGGAATCTGGTTATAGGATCCCAGTTGGGATTGTCGTCGGACAAAGGAAAGTAAGTGTCTACATTTATTTACAGAATGTGCCCCAATCGGATTTCCTGTGCGGCGTCTGTGGCTCAGCCCTGAGGGAGTTTCAATCTGGCATGCAGCCATTTGATGCGTAGAAGAAATGTGATGGTGGTTCCTCCTGAGGAAGATTTGTGAAATGAGGTCCTACATTGGGGAACCAGCACAATATGAAACAGATACGGTGGACTGTTGAGTTAGTCATCGAGCACACAGCACTTGTATTGTGATGCATACAGATGATTGGAGATGGTGTATTTAACCAGCCAACGGAGGGTCAATAGACACACAGTGTTTTTCCATCGAAGAGCAGTCATCCAGCGTTTACGTGTAAACACGTTTACAGCGACCAAGCGGAAGGCGTGGCGTCTGTAGGAAAAGGACTATCTAGCTGGCAGGACTGAGTTCTGATCCTTTGTGCATGATATAATGTATAAGTATTGTAAAACATATGTAAAATAAGAAACAGCATAAGTATACAGTTTAAAATGTAAAAACAGTTGGTTTGTATTCAAATATAGGTGGTGCAAGGTGAGTGGAGGAATGAATGTGTGAGGTTTTAACATTAGGTAGCAGTGCTAGTGAGGTTAGTGGGCATTGCAATACAATAAAACGTTTTTGTGATACGAAAAAAATACTGGAGTCTTTGTGTAATAGATATTAAAAGTGACTCTGGAATTAAAAGAGTTATCTCCTAATTAGTAATTTTCCTACCTATAGGCCCCAGTTATAGAATTCCTCCAGGTACAAAATCTTTGATTGTGAGTCCAGTAGGGGCAGAGAAAAAGTACATGCATAGCATATGTTTTCTTCAAAAACAAGCAACCTTAATAGCCTCTTCAGTGGTGTGTATAAGTATGTATTTTTTTAGCCTTTTATCTGACAGTTTCCATAGGAGATCAGATAATTTAAAATCCCTGATTCTGTATTTGTGTCAATGCTCATTTTAAAATGTCATGAAAGGATTGTCTTTATGCTGATTTTGGTGTCAATTCCGATTCTCTGTTCATTTTATGGAACTTACTATGTTATGTATGATTATCTTATATTAAGGAACATATGCAAATGTTGGATTCTTTAAGAAATCTCAGTGTAATTATCGATTTTACCACACATGCTGGCACCATATCCTTCCCCTACTATTTACACATTTCTGTTTACTTTGAATTACACTGTGTTTTAAACAAACTTAGGGATTTTTTGTTCCATTTTATTATATTTTTCAGTCATACCTAAACATCAAGAATTTAAAGTTTATAAACATCGCAGGTTTTTCTGTTCATTTGCAGATGCACTTGTAAACACATTTTGGCTCAGCAGCATTTTATTTTTGTCACACGCTGAGTTACTCGCTATGCACATGCACAGCTGTTCCTGCGTTTTGTTTTACTCCTTTTTAAACGTGCAAGAGATGCTGTGTATTTTTTCTGCTATAGTGTTTTACACTGAAGCTCGCTACAGGAGCATCACAAATACCAAGGTCTTTTTAAAGGTAACCCTGTCTCTTTCATACACACTTTGTTGTTTAAATCCTTTGGGATATATATAGAATATTTTTAGATAATCACATCATCGGCACTACATATACTCATTTATGTGTTTCCATTGTTCTTTCCAACCTAAATCGATCTTTTTTTTAGCTTCACACATCGTTCATTTTTCTACCCACTATTTAGGGTTCACAGTATTTTGTTACAGTAGCAGTGGAGCCGATTCCCTCACTCACGCGCTAGTATAAATATTCTTGTTTCATACCTCAAACTCACGTTAAGAGTATTTTCACATACAACCGCACACTTAGAAATCTAGATGTAAGACATAGCAGTGTTTTCACAAGGTATTCTTAGTCACCACACCACATGGTAACTACTGCAGTTTGGCAGTGTATTTACTTCTCCACCACTCACCTTTTTAGTGTTTCCATATGTGCATGGAAACACTTTACATAGTGGTCACTTCATATCACATTTAGGGCCCTGTTTACTAAGGTGCATTAGTGTTTTTAGCGCACCTAAACTTAGCGCGCACTAATCATGTAGGCACCTATAGGGATATTGTAGGCGTGTACATAAACACGCATTAAAAATGTTAACATTCCTATAATGCTGCTTAGTAAACAGGGCCCTTATTTACATAATGGTCACTTCATATCACATTTACAATTATATGACACAGTATTTACTACACTTTGTCGGATCATTGATTCTATGTAATTATTTCTCTGTATTCCCATCTCATAACGTCATTCCCTCCTCTCAAACACCTTTAGACCATTTTAATAACTATAAGAAGCGTTTCCCAATATTAAATTCTAACAGTGCTAATCCATTTTGGGACACTATGACCCCTGCAGCCCATAGCTATATGTTGAACTTCTGAGTCCCGTTGCTCCATAGGACATAAAGGAGGGCAAAAAGGAAAGTTGAGAGAGGGGGGGGGGGAGGAGGGGGAGGGTTAGTAGGGGGGGAGGAAGGGAAAGGAGGGGGAAAATTAATAAAAATGGTACAGAATGATGTGTCATAAGGTCAGTAGAAAACTTTGTATTAACAATGTTTGGATATCCTGGTTACTGTTCTAACTTATTTATGTATTTTCTGATGCTGTTAATAAAAATTATTGAAACATAAATTCTAACAGTACTTTGGATACATCAACTCATGGTGAGTCATGCCCCTATTTATTACACCTTTAACTTCATTTTTATTTTCTGTGCGCATCATTAATATACCACCTTATTTTAGATTTTTAATCCTGCATGAACACCCCACTATTAAAACTAACATTTGAGCATTTCAGCATTATTCTTTTACACTCATGGAATAAAGTGAACAATTTTATTACTTATAGTACTCAGGTTTTGCCTTTTGAATAATCTAGTGCGAACCACCTTTCAAAGTTGGACCCACACACCTTGTACTTTATATCACCGAGGCTGAGGGAGTAGTACAAAAATATGTTCTTTTAACATGTCTTGATTTATTTATATGTTTATTTTATTGATTTACTTTTTTGCTTTTTAACCCAGTATTCATTCAGTTTTTTTGATACATGTCTTTGACTTTATTTCTTTCAGGTATACTACCATCAACTGGTCTTATAAACACGTTTATGAACAAAAAGTTTTATATTAATATTCACATTTGAGTTCTCTTCTTCAAAAAAGTATAGGTCCCATTAAATTTTACTTAGATCATTAATATGCATAGTAACATGTACCTTAGAAAGTGTGTGTGTTTGTTTACATGTCATATCTTCATATTATATGTCTGGTTTTATTGTAGTTTTTATTGTAGCAATTTTATATCGTATTTATTTATGTTTTATTTTTAATAGACCCCTGAGGCAGGCACTACATGCCGAAATATGGTGCCATGTCGGGCTTTACACTATTTCTGCAAGTACCAGAAATAAAGTGGGGTTTTTTTTAAATTGATGATCATCTCTTGTCCCTGGTTTTTCCGAAGCCTTCTCCAGCTTCCCAGTGTTATTTTCTGTCTATGCTCTCCATGGGATTCCTTTCGGTTTTCTTTTTGTCTCCAGTAAGCAACATAAGAACATAAGAATAGCCATACTGGGTCAGATTGATGGTCCATCTAGCCCAGAATCCTGTTTCCAACAGTGGCCAATCCAGGTCACAAGTTCCTGCCAGAATCCCAATTAGTAGCAAGATTCCATGCTACCAATCCCAGGGCAAGCAGTGGCTTCCCCACGTCAGTCTCAATAACAGACTATGGACATGTCCTCGAGGAACGTGTGATACCTTTTATAAACCCAGAAATGCTAATCGCTGATGCCCAGATGATCGAAAGCCCCGCGCTGTTCTAAACAGTGCATAACTGTAGCCCATTGCTGGAACAGAGTGGGGCTTTACCACCCCTATGATCAGAGATAATAGCATGCAAATTTATGTGCGCTATTATTTCTGATCATAAGGTAAAGTGCAGGAGGATTTGTCTGAGCATGCATTCACCTCCCACACTTGTTTGACAGGTCTAGGCTGTCAAAAGCTCAGACCTGTCAAACACAGGGGATGGAGGTCTGTGGGAGCACCAGACCCCAAATAGCATAAGTTTCTTCCTTATATGGTATGGTATGAAGCCCCGCCCAGTACATCCCAGGATGCACTGGGCAGGGCTGGGTGCCGACATTTTCAAGGCGGTGCTGCTAGAAAAGGAGAGAGTGTACCTCCCTCCTCCAACAAAGGTACGGGGGCAGGAAAGAGAGCCACTAGACCACCCAGGTTTGGAGGGATTTGATTCACACTCCACTGGGCCACCAGGGCTTTTGGGGGGGAAGCAGGGAAGGGGAGCTGGAGACCCACCTGATCTCCAGCCCCCCCCCCCCGAACTTGTGTCGGCTGGGTCAGCGTGTCGCAGGCTGATGGTTGGGGTTCTGCTTCTGCGAGGGGGGGTGTTTTGGGGGGGAATGGGGGGCCTGTAGGCATGCAAATGCATGCTAGACAGGGCTCATCAGTCTTCCCCAATGGTCTGCAAACTAGAGAATGACAAAGGAATAAAATTTGTCCCCATTCCCACCCCATCCCCGTGGGTTCCATCTCCATCCCCACCCCGTCTCTATCCCTCTCAGGCCCCATCTCTGTCCGTCCCATCCCTGCCCCCATCCTCGTGGGTTCTGTCTCTGTCCCTACCCTGTCCACGCAGACCCCATCTCTATCCCCTCAGGACCAGTCTCTTTCCCTGTCCAGTCCCCACAGGCCCTGTCTCCATCCCCACGGGCTCTGTTCTCATCTGCAGAAGCCTCGAACACTTATGATTTTATATTTAAATCTTTTTATTAAAGTATAAAAAGGAACAATATGCTGTGCAACTATTGTATATAAATTACAAATAGAAAACAATAATAACAATGAGCAGCTATAATAAACCACCACTACCATCCTCTACCTTTCCAACCCGAACAATTGCTGACTTCTACTACCTAAGGAATTCTAATCCAGGGGTACAAAATACAACCCGTTCTGTATGCCCTAGAGGGGAGAAATATGCCCTATGAAGCACTGTTATGATTTTTTAACCAGTGGATGAATAAGATGCCATCAACAATCTCAAGATTCAGTCTAGCTCTCCTGTTTTCTACAGTCCCTCCTGCAATAGAAGATGCCTTCTTAGAAGATGTGCTGGTAGCAGGATATACAGGATTCCCCCATGCAAATTTTGCTAGCTGTGGCCAGCATGCTTGCTTGTTTTTCCAAAAAATAAAAATATTGTCTTCTGCATCAATCAAACATAAACAGGCCAGTTCATTAACAGGCTTCAAAGTAGAAAGTGACATGGGACAAAGTATGTCCCCATCCTCATGGTGTCTGTCCTCGCCCCGTCCACGTGGGATCTGTCCCCGTCCCCATGTCATTCTCTGCTGTAAACCTTAACACCAGCTCTAAGTTGGCGTAGGGCTTGGCGTGCTACTCGCTGATCATTGGGGAGGAATACGTTCAGCATGTATTTGCATGCTCCTTGCACTAAGAGCCCTGTTTAGCGTGCTTTGGTATGCTAGTTGTGTTCAGAGCCCATGAGCCCATTGCTTCACGCACTCGGGGCTCTGATCATGGGGCGGTATCAAATGGAGGAGCTAGTATGGTGCTAATAGCCCCTAGCGCCCGTGTTTGCTTCTGATCATCTGCCCATGAGTGAAAAAATATTTTTTCATTTTTGTTTTAAAAGTAAAAGTATTACCTTGTAACTTTATTGAGTGATCCTTAGTCTTTGTTCTACACCACCCAGGATTTTGCAGACTTCTATCGGCTGTCTCTTTTGAAAGCTGAAGAGCCCTAACCTCTTTAGCCTTTCCTCATATGAGAGGAGTTTCATCCACTATCATTTTGGTTACCATTCTTTGAATCTTTTCTAATTCTGTTACACCTTTTTTGAGATACAACAACCAGAACTGAACACAATACTCAAGGTGGAGTTGCAGCATGGAGGGATATAGAGGCATTATAATATTACTCTTTGTCTTATTTTCCATCCCTCTCCTAATAATTCCTATCATCTTGTTTGATTTTTTTGGCCACCACAACACACTGGGCAGAAGATTACAGCGTATCGTCTACAATGTAACATAGATCTTTTTCTTGGGTGCTAATTCCTAAGGTGAACCCTAGCATCAACTAATTAGAATTATTTTTCTGTGCATCACTTTGAATTTCTCTACATTAAAATTCATCTGTCATTTGGATGACCAGCTTCTAATTTTTTTAAGGTATTCCTACAATTTTTCATAGGCCACATGTGTTTTGAACAACTTTGATCAGCATTGTGTCACCTGCAAATTTAGTCAACTAACGTCTTGTTCTGATTTCCATATCATTTATAAATATGTTAAATAGCACCAGTCCCAGTACAGATCCCTGCGGTACTCCACTGTTCATCCTCCTCCACTGAGAAAAATGGCCATTTATCCCTAACCTCTGTTTTGTTTTGTTTTTGTCCAATAACCAATTCATAATACACCACAGAACATTGCCTCCTATCCCATGACTAATTTTCTCAGGAGTCTCTCATGAGCAACTTTGTTAAAGCTTTCTGAAAATTCAGTTACACTACATCAACCGGCTCACCTTTAGCCACATACAGTATTTATTCACGCCATCAAAGAAATTAAGCAGGTGACAGAAAACTATTCAAAGTTGTTACAAAACACATGCAGACTATGAAAAATTGTAGGAAGACCTTAGGAAATTGGAAGGCTGGTTATCCAAATGACAGATGAAATTTAATTCAACCTCCCATACAAAATTATTTGCTAAACCAATATATTAAAACCCCCTGTGTATGGACGCTTCATTCAGACAGATATGGTTGAGGCATCTTTGGAAAGAGTAAAAGCTGTAATTTAGCCAGAAATAATAAACTTAAAGAGAAAATCTGCCTGGCAGATTAATGGCCATTGCCCACTGCACAAATGCACTCAAGGTCTTCAGTACTTAGTTGGGAATTTATACCAATTCAGAAACACAGAGTGATCACTTACCCTGGAATCCTCTCCCTAACCTCAGAGGAACAATGCGCATGGGCTAAAAAATTCCTTTCACATGTCACAGGATAGAGCAGTTTGCATGAGCCAGCAATTCCCACCTTAGACCTTAGGACAGAGAATTTTATTCATTAGATTTATAACCCATCCATCCTATACTCCTAGGTGTCTAACAAAAAACATCCATTAAAACATTTTGTAAACCAAATTTCTCTAATTTTGTAGTTTTTTTATATGAATGATTTATTTTTTTAAGGTGCCCTTTTACTAAAGCTTAGTACGTACTAAATGCTAAGCAGCACATAAGTATAAAATGGACTTATTAGCTCTTAGTGCATGCTAATGTCCGTTAGCATACACTAAGCTTTAGTAAAAGGGCCCCTTAATGAACTGCTTAGATCAATTATAGTTTTCTGTCTTCTTCTTATGAAAAAAGTTTTATTTCTCTGTTATTTGTTATTTTTGCTGTGTATGCAATAAAGTATCATAATGACATTAAACAAATATACTCTACAATAATGATTACATATTATAGAAAAGCTTGTGCATAAAAATATGCCTTTAATTTCTTCTGAAACACTACTACAGTCCAGAAGAGGTGCTATGAGAGGACTTCTAGAGAGGGAGAGAACTTCACTGGCAAGTATTTGCTGGGGAATTACTTTTAAACTTCGGGAAAGGTAGGCTTATGGTTAAATAGGTATCCTCAGTGACTTTGCTCACTAAGCACAGGCGGTTTAAGGAACAGTTTTTTTAGTGTTTGAAGTCTCTGTTACATTTCCATAGGCTAGCACTTAAAGGGAATAGAACATAAGAACATAAGTGTTGCCATACTTGGAGAGACCAAAGGTCGAGCAAGCCCAGTTACCTGTTTCCAACAGTGGCCAATCCAGGTCACAAGTATCTGGCAAGATCCCAAAACAGTAAAACAGAGTTTATGCTACTTATCCTAGAAATAAGCAGTGGATTTTCCCAAGTCCATCTTAGTAATGACTTATGGAATTTTCTTTTAAGAAATTATCCAAACCTTTTTTAAAACCCTGCTAATCTAACTGCTTTTATCACATTCTCTGCCAACGAATTCCAGAGTTTAATTACATGTTGTGTGAAGAAATAGTTTTTATAGTATCAGTATAAGTTACCATAGTATTAGTATAAGGCACAACCCTCAGGCTGCTGGCATAAACATTTAAAAAGGAGATAGAGCAGTTTTAAACTAGAAACGTGGGGAAGGCCAACAGTTGTTCAGAGCAAGGTATCTTTAAATGATGTCACCAAAACAGGGAAGATAGGGCACCACGATAGCAAGGTTGCAATAAAGACCATAGTAGACCAGGTGTATTTAAATAAACAGCAGACAGATTTTAAGGATGCCAAATTATCACTGTCAACTGCTGAACAAGTTGTAAATAGGAAAAACAAACATTGTTTGAAATGTCTGTACACAAATGCTAGAAGCCTAAGAAATAAGACAGGAGAGTTTTCTATTTCACTAAATGAAGAGACAGATATAATAGGCATCTCTGAGACCTGGTGGAAGGAAGATAATCAATGGAACACTGTCATACCAGGTATAAATTATATTGCAGTGATAGGGTGGATAAAATTGGTGGACAGGTAGTATTATATGTTAAAGAAGGCCTTGAATCAAATAGACTAAAAATGTTGCAGGGCACAAAACACCCTGGAATCCCTATGGATAGAAATTTCATGTGTGAAGGGGAAAAGGATGGTGATAGGCGTATACTACCGTCCACCCGGTCAGGATGAACAGACAGGTGCAGAAATGTAGATTACAGAGGCTAACAAACTGGGGAACATAATAATAATGCAGGATTTCAATTACACTGATATTGACTGAATAAATGTAGAATCAGGGAATGCTAGGGAGGTAAAGTTCCAAGATAAAATCAAAGACTGCTTGAAATCAGTTGGACTGCTAGAAGACCGAGGGGTAAAAGGGGCAGACAAGGCCATCAGTCTTTAGCGAGGAAGATGTAGTTCCTATTGGCTCTCATAGACGCCACACGTCATCTTACGCTCTGGACGTCATTTTGGTCTTTAAATAGTAGCGTTCTTTCTACAGCCGGCTTTTATTTTGACTACAGGGTTCATGCATCGTTTGGACAGCATCAGTAGGCAAGTTTTTTATAATACGTATCGTATATAAGTGCACTTTGATAGATTTTCATCGCAATGGTTTTTATTTTTTATTTTTCAGTTTCCATTATTGCCTCTGTTTTATAAATCTGGCCGTATTTCTCAGTTAAGTATGTACTGCGCTTCTGTTTACCATTGCAGGCAAACTTTTTTCATAATACGTACCGTACATATAGTGCACATTGATTAACTTTCATTCTAAGGGTTTTTACTCTTTAGTTCTCATCATTGCTTTCGTTTTACAAATCTGATTGTATTTCTTAGCCAAGTAGGCATTATGCTTTTGGTTATCACCTCTTTTGGACTAACCGGCAACTTTAAAACAATCTGAATGTTAACCTTCTTTGTACGAAACGTTTATAGTGCATTTTGCTTAAGTGACTGTGGCGATCATATGCTTGGTACGGTGATTTTTCTCAAGATATAACATACACCATTTTTAAGCTAACCGGTGTTTATGTTTCTGTAGGGTCTATGCCATTCATTATTATCCATTTCATCATCATTTTTATTTTCATTTTTAGTTTTCTCACAAATATGCGTGGTGGTACATCATTTTATTTTATTATGCTTTTCATTGTCATATGACCCTTTTCATAATTGTTATCCATTTATTTTCTTTTTTTATATATTTACATATATTTATATATGTTTTTGTCCAGATTTGTCTTAATTTGAGTGAACCTTTGGAAGAATATCTATATATGCCAATCCATAGGTATGTTATATCTTATTTAAACTATACCTATGTAAGTTCATTATGTTTGTCATTATATATACATATTTTTATCTTCGGTTCTTATCATTTAAGCATGGTTGTATTCATAATTGTATATTAATATTTAAAATATTATCAATGCATGCCAGTTTGTCGGCATAACAATGTAATGTTATTGCCTTGGTTATGTATTTTTTGAGTGCATTTTTTTAGTGTATTATTACCTTTTTTCAACCCCAGCTTTCACAAGATAATTTACATTTTTTGTGCATATATATGTCTTAAACTTCTACCAGTACTATTGCATATTGTCTTTGTAGGTTTGACACTTTTATTGGTATAAGTTTTATTGCAGTTTAGTTTAATATTTTATTCTTCTTATTTTTATTTTTAAACATACATATTTGTGTATTTATGATGTATGCATAAAAATTGCTTGCGACAATGCAAATGTCCTATAATTTTTATCTTACTTTTACATATTATGTTTTGTATCAAGCATGATATATGTTTTTATGATATATGTGTTATATTTTTGTTTTGTTTTAGACCCCTGAAGAAGGCCTCTTTGGCCGAAACACAGACCGTGTAGGGTCTTAATAAAGGAATTTGGCTTTTTTACACCTGTGATTTTAGTTTGGTCTTTCTGTACATCTTCCGTTCTTGTTTTTTGAGGAGAAACCTGTGCCAGAAATGGGATTCATTGCTGATGAGTCAGAGAAACTGAAATAAATAACTGTAAACCTGGAAGATGTACTGGAGCAATTTGATAAATTAAAGAGTAGCAAATCACCTGGACCAGATAGTATACATCCCAGATTACTGATGGAACTAAAAAATGAACTTGCAGAGAAATTGTAACATGCAATTTATGTTTAAAATCAAGCATGGTACCAGAAGATTGGAGGGTGGCCAATCTAACACCAGTTTTTAAAAAGGGTTCCAGAGGTGATCCGGGAAATTATAGAATGGTGAGCCTGACGATAGTGCGGGACAAAATGGTAGAAACTATTATAAAGAACAAAATTACTGAGCATATACATAGGCATGGATTAATGAGACAAAGCAAACATGGATTTAGTCAAGGGAAATCTTGCCTCACCAATCTACTACATTTCTTTGAAGAGGTGAATAAACATGTGATGAGCCGATCAATATTGTGTATCTGGATTTTCAAAAGGCATTTGACAAAGTAACTCAAGAATGACTCTTGATGAAATTAGAAAGTCATGGGATGGGAGGTAGTGTCCTATTTTGGATTAAAAACTGGTCTAAAGAAAACAGAGTAGGGTTAAAACGTCAATAGGCAGACTTCCTATTCATCACCGAAACCTAGACCTATGCCCACCAGGATACAAAATTACACACTGGACAAGAAACGGGAAAAGAGGAGGTGGAATAGCCATTATATACAAATCTGAATTCACTATTACTACCACAGCTGAATCCATCCTACCTCAACTCGAAATTGCATCGGTAAGAATCAATCACCCAAACCTGCAGGAACACCTTAACGCTATTCTACTTTACAGGCCGCCAAGCAGCTGACAAGACACTCAAACACACCTTATGGACTTCATCTCGAACACATGCATCTCTACTACAAACTTTATCATTATAGGCGATATCAACCTGCACTTGGAAGATCTTACCTTAACAAGCACCCAAGAATGCAAGGAATTCCTACAATTATGGGATCTTCACGTACCAAATGCTCAACCGACACACAAAAGAGGACACACACTAGACATTATCGCATAAAAGAAATTCGACCCAGACCTAAACCTTATACTAGCAAATACAAAATGGACACCCACACCTTGGTCAGACCACTACAAAGCATACATCTCCCTCCAGTGGAGGACGAAAACTACAATCAAAAAACAAGAACGAAAAACCTACACCACTAGAGGAAAGATAGACCCGACTATATTCTGGCAACAGATCTATGATAACGAATGGACAACAAAGACAGACACAATCAAATTCCTCCAAGAGTGGGACAAAAGATGCAAAACAATATTAGACAACATTGCCCCAATTCAAACCAGAACCTCGCATAGAAAGAACTCAATATCGTGGTTCAACGAAGAACTGAAAAAACTTAAAACACAAGTTAGAAAATTAGAACGCGCATGGAATAAAAAGAAAGACGAAGCCACACTTAAAGCCTGGAAACAACTCCGAAGAAAATACAAATACACCATAAGACAAACCAAGAGATTATACTACAAAACTGATATAGGACCAAATTACAAGGACACACACAAACTCTTCCAACTTGTGAACAAACTAATAGACGCCACGTCAGTCTCGAATAACAGTAAAGACACACCAAGAGCTGATGACCTCGCAAAGTACTTCAAAGAGAAAATAGTACAACTGCGACAAAAAATACCTCTTAGCCCCATTGAATACACTGCACTACTAGACTGTCTAGACCCAGACCATGGAGCATACCCTGCAGATAGGATCTGGACTGAATTTGAGCCAATATCGGAAGACCTTATCTCCCAGACGCTTAAAAGATTTGCTAAATCTCATTGCAAACTAGACATTTGTCCAAATAACCTTATGAAATCGGCCCCTCAACACTTTATAACAGATCTAACGAAACATGTGAATTTCATGCTACAACATGGACGCTTCCCAAGGGAAAAAGGAAACATCCTACTCACCCCCATACCCAAAGACGCAAAGAAAAACGCGAGTGAGTTAACCAACTATAGACCAGTAGCATCCATTCCCCTAATAACCAAAATAACAGAAGGGATGGTCACCAAACAACTCATAGACTATTTAAACAAGTTCTCAATACTACTAGAGTCCCAGTCAGGATTTTGTTCTAATCACAGCACTGAAATAGTACTAGTTACTCTCATGAATAAATTCAAACAAACGATTGCAACCGGTAAGAATATATTACTTCTATAATTCGACATGTCAAGTGCCTTCGACATGGTTGATCATGGAATCCTACTACACATCCTTGACTACTTCGGCATCGGAGGCAACGTTCTCAGCTGGTTTAAAGGATTCCTAACTACACGCTCATATCAAGTAACATCAGATTCAACAACATCAGCCACATGGACACCTGAATGTGGAGTTCCACAGGGATCCCCTCTCTCACTGACAATATTCAACCTAATGATGATACCCTTAGCCAAACTATTATCAAAACAAAACCTCAACCCATATATTTACGCTGATGATGTAACGATCTACATCCCATTCAAACAAGACCTAAAAGAAATTTCCAATGAAATCAAAAGTCTACATATTATGCACTCATGGGCAGACGCCTTCCAATTAAAACTCAATGCAGAAAAAACCCAATGCCTAATACTCACCTCTCAGCATAATATGAGCAAATTTACCACCATCAACACCCCAAAGCTAAATCACCAATCTCAGAAACCCTGAAAATCCTAGGAGTCACCATTGACCGGCACCTGATACTAGAGAATCACGTGAAAATCACAACCAAAAAGATGTTCCACTCAATGTGGAAATTAAAAAGAATAAAACCATACTTCCCCAGAACCGTTTTCCGGAATTTCGTACAATCATTAGTACTCAGTCACTTAGACTACTGCAACTCACTCTACGCTGGCTGCAAAGAGCAAATACTCAAAAAACTCCAGACAGCCCAGAACACAGCAGCCAGACTCATATTTGAAAACCAAAATACGAAAGCGCAAAACCCCTTCGAGAAAAACTACACTGGCTACCACTCAAAGAGCGCATCATGTTCAAAGTATGCACCTTAGTACACAAAATCATCCACGGCGAAGCCCCAGCCTACATGTCGGACCTAATTGACCTACCACCCAGGAATGCCAAAAGATCATCTCGCACATTCCTCAACCTTCATTTCCCTAACTGCAAAGGCCTAAAATATAAACTAATGCACGCATCAACCTTTTCCTACATGAGCACGCAATTCTGGAACACACTGCCAAGGAACCTAAAAGCGACCTATGAACTGACCAACTTCCGCAAACAGCTCAAGACCCATCTCTTCGACAAGATATACCACAAAGACCAAAACTTGTGAAACCCCCATACATACTTGTGAAACCCCATACATATCTAGCAATGTTAAGAATGCCCTATGTCATGTCACTATCCAGTTTTCCATTACCATACTACCCAAATTACTTCTGCAACACTAAATGTCAATTCTCCTCTCATTCCCACTATCCATGATTTATTGTAAGCCACATTGAGCCTGCAAAGAGGTGGAATAATGTGGGATACAAATGCAATAAATATATAAATAAATGACATCTTAATGTATATATTAGTTAATTCTCTATCCTCGGTCCTAACATGTATTGACACCTTTTCCCTCCTATCTGATTACAAAATCAATTGGACAAAGTCAACAGCTATGCCCCTCTCTCATTACACCATAAATCATCTCCTCGCTGAATTTCCCTTTAAATGGGAAATTCAGAAAAACTTAAATATTCAGGGGTTTAGTGCAGCAATAATCCTTCTCAAATTATAAAACTTAATCTGGAACATATTATTAAAATGGTTAAAGATAAAGCTGATCATTGGGTCTCATTATTCCTCAGATGGTGGGGGAAAACAGAATCTGTAAAAATGGTTCTCGCCTCCAAAATAAATTATATTCATAAAATGATCCCCACCTATCTCCCATTACATTTTTACAAAAAAATGGATAGTCTTCTTATTAAATTTATCTGAAAACAAAGTCACTAGAATAGCTCTCAATAAATCTTTCAAAAGGTACTGGTGGCATAAACTTCCCAGACTTTAAATTATATCATATGGCTTTCCAGGCTTCCCAAATAATCAAATGGTTTGTGGTCACTGTCACGGCACTGTAATTCCCTTTGAGACATAAGTAATGCCACACTGGGAAAGGACCAAGGGTCCATCGAGCCCAGCATCCTGTCCACGACAGCGGCCAATCCAGGCCAAGGGCACCTGGCAAGCTTCCCAAACGTACAAACATTCTATACATGTTATTCCTGGAATTGTGGATTTTTCCCATTTAGTAGTGGTTTATGGACTTGTCACTACAAGAACTCTATAAATTACCATAAAAAGAACATTCTAATTGGTGTCACATTACTAACCTTATCAATAGCACCATGGACATAGCGAACTATGACCCTTCTTCAACAAGTTTCCAGCCTGGTATCAAAATCTTCTATAGCAAAGACTGCTTCAAAGATGTATAGTAACATTTAGTAAATGACGGCAGATAAAGACCTGAACGGTCCATCCAGTCTGCCCAACAAGATAAACTCATTTTACATTGTATGTGATACTTTATATGTATACCTGAGTTTGATTTGTCCCTGCCTTTCTCAGGGCACAGACTGTAAAAGTCTGCCCAACACTATTCCTGTACTAAAAGTTATGAAGCTAACGTCGAAGCCCCTTAAAATTTACACTCCAGCCCATCCATATCGATTCAGCTACGATCAGGGTGCAGACCATAGAAGTCCGTCCAGCATTGGTTTTACTCTCTAATTACTGGCATCACCACTCAATCTCCACTAAGATTCCGTAGATCCATTCCTTTTAAACAGGATTCCTTTGTTTATCCCATGCATGTTTGAATTCCATTACCTTCTTCATCTCCACCACCTCCCATGGGAGGGCATTCCACGTATCTACCACCCTTTCCGTGAAAAAAATACGTCCTGACATTACTCCTGAGTCTACTCCCCTTCAACCTCAATTCATGTCCTCTAGTTCTACCGCCTTCCCGTCTCTGGAAAAGGTTTGTTTACGGACTAATACCTTTCAAATATTTGAATGTCTGTATCATGTCACCCCTGTTTCTCCTTTCCTCCAAGGTATACATGTTCAGGTCAGCAAGTTTCTTCTCATACGGTTTGCAACGCAAATCCCATACCATTTTTGTAGTTTTTCTTTGCACGCTTCCAGTCTTTTTACATCTTTAGCAAGATACGGCCTCCAAAACTGAACATAATACTCCAAGTGGGGCCTCACCAACACCTCCTTTCTTCTGCTGGTTATACCCCTTTTCTATGCAGCCTAGCATCCTTCTGGCCACAGCCATCGCCGTGTCGCATTGTTTCTTCACCTTCAGATCCTCGGACACCAACACCCCAAGGTCTCTCTCCTGAGTGAAGCTTACTAAACTCTCCCCTCCTATTCGGTATCTCTTTCAGGTTTCTGCACCCGAAATGCATCACTCTGCACTTTTTGGCATTAAATTTTATGATGATGATAATTTATCAAGAGCTTTTTTGCCAGCCCAACTGGAAGTTCTACACCTTGGATTATTGCTTGTGCCACTTGCCAATTATGATGAATTCTCAAACCATCAATTTCTATATAGATTTTTTAGAAAAATAAAACTAACGGTACATTTTGGGCAAGAAACACACCCCATGGTAGACATAATGATGTTTTCCAACAAATACCATATACCTTCCACCTGGATGCCATCGGGTCCTCCTGATCCGGTGGTGGAAACATTTCAAAAACTAGTACTTAAGTTCAGGATATTGAAAGACTGGAACATAAGCGGAAATATTCAACATCGAATTTAACCAAATTACAAAAAAAAAAGAATTGCAACAAGATACAACCATCATTATACATAGGGCAGATAAAAGGGGGGGGGGGGTACAGTAATACAAGATATAGGTAAATATAAGGAGGAAGCTTACTGACAACTAGATGATCTCAATTTTTATTGGAGACTAGAGCAAGATCCTACCGCCCAATATCAGAGTGATATAAAACTTTTATTTTTTTTTACAAACAGCGAACGCTAGGTGCATCATTTCTTCCAAAGAATTTCAATACTTATACATGACACATCCAAGAACACCTTTAATATGGTTTTACCAAAAATACACAAAACACTGTGCGACCCTCCAGAGAGACCTATAGTTGCTAGCAATGGCTCTCTTAATGAACCACTCTCACAATATCTTGATTTTCATTTACAATCCTCGGTATCAGCTATTCCATCATATGTCAGGGACTCGACGCACCTCATCACAATATTAGATTTACCAGTAATTGAGGAACCAGTGACTTTGGTTACTATGGATGTAAGGTCCCTTTATACGATGATACCCCAACAACAAGCTTTACAGCTTATAGAAAATCAGTTGGAAATGAGTGATCTTTCAAATGGAAAAATTTCATTGTTAAACCAAATGGCCCAGCAAGTAATTCTTAGAAACTACTTTCAGTTTGAGGACCAACATTTTCTGCAAACATGCGGTGTGGTGATGGGCGCTACAATAGCCCCATCCATCACATGCCTGTATATGGCGCGGTTTGAACAACTGTTTGTATATCCATCACGATTTGCCAGGTATATAACGTTGTGGAAACGTTTTATAGATGATGTGATTTTGATCTGGACAGGTGACAATGAAGAGTTACTGGAGTTCTTTCAAAATCTTAACTCCAGTGACCCGATTATTTATTTTGAGACTACGATAACACATGAAAGCATTAACTTTTTGGACATAAACATTGGCATGCACCAAGGCAGGTTTCATACTCAAATCTATCGCAAGCCAACCGATACTAACTCTATTTTACATTACAGCAGCTTTCACTCTAGATCACAGAAAGATGGCATTCCAACAGGCCAGTTCTTACGTTTAAGGAGAACGTCAACCTACAGAATTATATGATGCACATGTAGAGGACTTACACCGTAGATTAAGACAGAGGGGATACCCGACGAAGATATTGAGGAAAGCCCATAAGAGAGCAAAGAATGCACAATGACAGTGGCTCTTGCATCCATGGACAACAGGTCGGGATCGGCAGAACCAGATGGTATGTGTTCTACTGCTCTCAGCACAGGCAAAACACATAAAGAATATCATTAGGAAACATTGGGCATTATTACAACTACAAAATATTTCCTCGGACATATGCTTCGCATATAAGAGAGCCCAGAATTTGGGTGAGCTATTCAGCAGGAGAGGCACATGAGGCCCATTTAATGGGAAAAGAGGTCATGACAAATGTCATCGGTGTGTATATTGCCAATAGGCATGGACCACTCATGTGATTCAACACCAGGTCACAGAGTGGGATTACCTACTGAGGAACAACACCAATTGTGAATCCGCTAAAGTAATATATGGTATTAGAAGCCCCTGTGCAAAGTGGTACATTGGGCAAACAAAACAGAGGGTAAAAGACCATATAGCGGAGCATTTAAGCAACTTGCGAACTCACAAGATGGAGGCACCTTTAGTATCACATTGGATACAAGCAAAGCACAAGGAAAAAGATCTCCTGTTTGTGGTATTAGATCAAATACCACCTAACACCACTGGGGAGGTAGTGTCAGCACTACTCCGCAAAGAACAGTGATTAATTTACCAATGGCAAACAGTGAATCCACAAGGTTTGAACAAGGAAATTGACTGGTGGGCGGTAGCACCCCCCCCCCCCCCCCCAATATTTAAAGGTGGAGGGAGGCACCAACAATGTGGCTACCGTGTATGCACCGGCGTTCCCGCTGGTTGGGAGCCTGAGGCTAAACTGTTCCCGCTACAGGTCAGTCGAACAGTATTTGATTATGGAAGAAATTTGGGAATACTTATTTCAGAGTGTAGTGGATTTATGAAATGTTGACAGAGAAATAATCCCATAATGTGCTACTGATCACACTGCATTTGTTTCAGTATAACGTTCCCCTAAAGACGCCAGTGGGCGAAACATGCTCGCATGTAGGGAACCGAAGTAATCTGAGGAGAAACAAGCGCTGAGGCCCTGGACAGGGCATTCATTTTAGAGCACGTTAAAACACGGACTGGGATCTCAACAGGACCGACTCTCGGCAACCCCCGCTACCACCTTACATCAAGATAAGTAGCACGCCTGACATACAAGTATATACTACAATAACATATTGTCACAAACAACAAAGACACAACATTTGACCCGGTTCAAACGTGACTGGATTGTAACTAATACTTTAGTGCATCGGGGATAGGAGAATAAACAGCCACAGAAGTGATAATATTGAAAAGGTGGCAGCAGGGGGTGCAATGATGTAAAAGCGGGTAGACAGCAGTTTCACACTGCAGGTCGGTTCAGCGCAAGACACCCAGTCACTGAGCGCCATTAGTATATATTTAAAAAAGAAAAAACATAGTGCACCACAACACAAATAGTTTTTAGGAAGTTTTTTAGTGTGTTAATATGATTTGTTTTTTTGGGTAGAAATTGAGTAATACAAATAAAACTGGACGATAACGTATACCCCGGGAGGCAGCCAATTAAATTTTAACTGCCAGACCCTCAACCATTCTTCTAACTTTTGGAGATCCCTTCTCATCGTTTCTACTGCCTCCAGGGTATCCACTCTATTGACTATCTTCATGTCATCCGCAAAAAGACACACCTTTCCTTTCAACCCTTCAGCAATATCTCTCACAAATATATTAAACAGAATAGGATCCAGCACCAACCCCTGAGGAACTCCACTGCTCACCTTCCTTTCCTCCGAGCAGATACCATTTACTACCACCCTCTGCCACCTGTCGGTCAACCAGTTTCTTATCCAGTTCACCACTTTCGGTCCCAAGTTTAGCCTTTTCAGCTTATTCACGAGCCTTCTGTGGGGGACCGTATCAAAGGCTTTGCTGAAATCCAAGTAGATTACATCTAGCGCATGTCCTTCATCCGATTCTTTGGTCACCCAGTCAAAGAAGTCAATGAGATTCATTTGGCAGGATTTTCCTTTGGTAAAGCCATGTTGCCTCGGGTCCTGTAACCCATTGGCGTCTAGAAATTTAACTATCCTTTCTTTCAACAGTGACTCCATTATTTTTCCTACCACCGACGTGAGACTTACCGTTCTGTAGTTTCCCACTTCTTCCATGTCTCCACTTTTGTGAAGAGGGACCACTTCCGCTCATCTTCAATCTCGCGGAACCTCTCCCATCTCTAAAAATCTATTAAATAAATCTTTAAGAGGTCCCGCCAGGACCTCCTTGAGCTCCCTCAGTATCCTGGGATGTATCCCATCCGGCCCCACAGCTTTGTCCACCTTCAGATTCTCCAGCTGTTTACAAACTCTTCCGTAAACGATGCAGAATCCAATCCATTCCCAAATATTCTATCAGCAGCCAACTGTGGTCCTTCTCCAGGATTTTCCTCCATGAATACTGATGAGAAGTAATTGTTTAGCACGTTTGCTTTATCCTCATCACTCTCCACATAACTATTCTCATTATCTTTCTGTCTCACAATTCCATTCCTTTTTCTCCTTTCTCCAATACATCTGAAAAAGGTCTTGTCACCTCTCTTTACATCTTTAGCCATTTTTTTTCTTCCGTTCGTGTTTTCGCTAGCCGTATTTCCCTCTTCACTTCTTTGAGTTTAATCCGATAATCTTTTCCGTGATCCTCTCATTGCATTCTTTTGTATTTCTTGAACAAAGCCTCTTTTGCTCTTATTTTTTCAGCTACTTGGTTGGAGAACCATATGGGCTTCCTGTTTCTATTGTTTTTGTTTACTTTCCTCGCTTAAAGATCAGACTCCATATTTACAGCAGCCTTTAGATTTGACCACTGATTTTCCACTTCTCCTACGCCTTCCCATTCCAACAGCTCCTTCTTCAGGTATTCCCCCATTTTATCAAAATCAGTACGTGTGAAATCCAATACTTTGTGCGTCCACACGCCGCCTTTGCCCTTATATCAAACCATACAGTATGATGATCATTATTAGATAGGTGGGCACCCACCTGGATATTGGAAACACTTCCTCCATTCGTGAGCACTAGATCCAGCATCGACCCTTCCCTCGTGTGTTCCATCACCATTTGTCTGAGCAAGGCACTTTGACAGGCGTCCACAATCTCCCTACTTCTTTCCGAGTCCGCAGACGGGACGTTCCAATCCACATCAGACAAGTTGAAATCTCCCAACAGTAGCACCTCCCCTTTCACACCAATCTTTTGAATATCTTCTATCAGATCCTTGTCTAGCTTCTCTGTTTGTGCTGGAGGTCTGTAGATAACTCCCATGTGGATACAGGTTCCATTTTTTTGTTCCAAGTCGATTCATAAAGCTCCTTCCTCTCCCCAGGTCCCCCGCATTTCAGCCGCTCTGATATTGTCTCTTACATACAGTGCCACTCCTTTACCCCTTCGGCCCTCTTTATCCTTCCTAAAAGATTATAGCCCGGTCTAGTCACATCCCATTCATGGGAATCATTGAACCATGTCTCTGTAATAGCAACAATATCCAAGTTTCCTTCAAACAACAGAGCTTGCAAGTCTTGAACCTTTTTACCTAGACCACGAGCATTTGTGCACATTGCTTTCCATTTGCATAGTGAGTTTAGGTGGTTTTCTATATTTAGATGACCTTTCCCTCTGTCATCATGTTTCTGAATTCCCTTATTTTCTTTTGTCACCCCCACCTTCTAGTTTAAATGTCTAAAAACATACTGTCTGAATTTCTCCCCAAGGATCCTTTTTCCAGTCAGAGAAAGATGTAGCCCATCATTACAGTAAAGCCTGTTATTTCTTCATGTATTACCCCATGCTCCTATGTATCTAAAACCTTCTTCTTTATACCAAGACTCAAGCCACTTAACGAAGTCCACTGCTTTGCGTAGTCTTTCCTCTCCCTTCCCCCATGCGGGAATTACTTCAGAAAAAGCCACAGTCCGAACCAAAGATTTCAGTCCCTCCCCAAGCTTCTGGAACACTCTCTGTGCTGAAAATTTGCCATTGTTGGCCAGGTCATTTGTCCCCAGGTGAATTACATCAGTATTCAAAGCCTTGCTCTCTTCTCGGATCACTTTCAGTATTTGGTCAGTACATCTGGTAGCTGAAGATCCTGGAAGGCATTTCACTAGGTTGGAACCCTTGAACTGTGTTCCTAAGTTAATGCCTCTGATAACGGAGTCTCCAAGCAGTAACAGTTTTCTGCTTTTCACCAATCTGTCATTGTTTGGGGGATGTTTCTTGGGTTGTGCTACTTTCATTGCCTCTGGTTCCACCACAGTACTTCTTTTTTCAGCATCACAATGATGCAGCGCAGCAAAATAATTTGAGATGGGCAAAGATTGGGAAGGTGAGTGCTTCTGTGTCACAGATCTTAGTCTACCAGAGCCTACTGTGACCCATCTATTCCTCTGTAGTTTCATTCTCTGTGGCAGTGGTGTTGGTAGATTGACTGGGAATTGAGTAATCCTGGATGCTTTTTCAGTTGTAGCTAATTCTTTCTTGAGTTTGTTGATCTCATCTTTCAAAGCTGATTCAACTTGATTTACAACTTGATTCAACAATCAACTCCCAAATGATGCCACTCTCTGCAATCTGAATGGGAAAGAAAATTGGAACATCCTAATGGTCTCATTGACTGGCAGCTATTCTGGTTGAAAACTACACACCCCACCATGTCAGCTTCTATCACACAATCCTTGTATTACGTTACATTGTTCACAAAGCCTACTGGACTCCCACCAAATTAATGAAGCTCTCTTCTAATAACACCACCTCCACTATTTGCTACTCTTGTTCTCAAGAATCTGGAGTCTTATACCATCTTTTATTCCAATGCCCCAGCGTTCAATTATTTTATTCTGCAGTATGGAACAGAATGACATCAGTCATTCCAGTGGAAAATCCTATCCAAATACCATACTGCATTCTCAGTTTAAGGTCAACTTGTCCTGATCTCATTCATCAAGAATGCTTCTTCAAATTATTCAACACCATGTTGGCAATAGCTTCCCATATGATCATCCTACACTGGAAGGGCAATTCTAAGCTCAATTTCATGGAATGGTGGTCCTATCTATGTGCTATTAAGAAATATGAGACAGCAAACTCCATACATTTCTATAAATTCTCACATGTCCATAAAGTGTGGTTCCCTTTGAACAATTTTTGTGATACTACAAAATCTTGAATTACTGATACACATTTGAACTCACCTTCAATAATACTTTATTAAGTACACAGTGATACAGTTAGTTGGTTAAATTGTATATATTGCTATGGGAAGGGAGGGGGGGGGTGCTGGGGGGATTGTCCTGAAGTACCCACTGGGCAATCCAACAGAGTTTGGGGTTACAGCATGAGTAGGGGGGAAGGGAAGGGGGGAGATTTACTTGGATAGATATTATTGTGTATTAGAGGGGATTTAAGCATCTGTATACCGAGGCATATGGGAGGTAGTTGCTTGGTTGGTGACTCAATATTCCTATACTCCTCCTGCTGTTGTTGCAGTGGTGTTGTACAGTGGGGGAAATAAGTATTTGATCCCTTGCTGATTTTGTAAGTTTGCCCACTGACAAAGACATGAGCAGCCCATAATTGAAGGGTAGGTTATTGGTAACAGTGAGAGATAGCACATCACAAATTAAATCCGGAAAATCACATTGTGGAAAGTATATGAATTTATTTGCATTCTGCAGAGGGAAATAAGTATTTGATCCCCCACCAACCAGTAAGAGATCTGGCCCCTACAGACCAGGTAGATGCTCCAAATCAACTCGTTACCTGCATGACAGACAGCTGTCAGCAATGGTCACCTGTATGAAAGACACCTGTCCACAGACTCAGTGAATCAGTCAGACTCTAACCTCTACAAAATGGCCAAGAGCAAGGAGCTGTCTAAGGATGTCAGGGACAAGATCATACACCTGCACAAGGCTGGAATGGGCTACAAAACCATCAGTAAGACGCTGGGCGAGAAGGAGACAACTGTTGGTGCCATAGTAAGAAAATGGAAGAAGTACAAAATGACTGTCAATCGACAAAGATCTGGGGATCCACGCAAAATCTCACCTCGTGGGGTATCCTTGATCATGAGGAAGGTTAGAAATCAGCCTACAACTACAAGGGGGGAACTTGTCAATGATCTCAAGGCAGCTGGGACCACTGTCACCACGAAAACCATTGGTAACACATTACGACATAACGGATTGCAATCCTGCAGTGCCCGCAAGGTCCCCCTGCTCCGGAAGGCACATGTGACGGCCCGTCTGAAGTTTGCCAGTGAACACCTGGATGATGCCGAGAGTGATTGGGAGAAGGTGCTGTGGTCAGATGAGACAAAAATTGAGCTCTTTGGCATGAACTCAACTCGCCGTGTTTGGAGGAAGAGAAATGCTGCCTATGACCCAAAGAACACCGTCCCCACTGTCAAGCATGGAGGTGGAAATGTTATGTTTTGGGGGTGTTTCTCTGCTAAGGGCACAGGACTACTTCACCGCATCAATGGGAGAATGGATGGGGCCATGTACCGTACAATTCTGAGTGACAACCTCCTTCCCTCCGCCAGGGCCTTAAAAATGGGTCGTGGCTGGGTCTTCCAGCACGACAATGACCCAAAACATACAGCCAAGGCAACAAAGGAGTGGCTCAGGAAGAAGCACATTAGGGTCATGGAGTGGCCTAGCCAGTCACCAGACCTTAATCCCATTGAAAACTTATGGAGGGAGCTGAAGCTGCGAGTTGCCAAGCGACAGCCCAGAACTCTTAATGATTTAGAGATGATCTGCAAAGAGGAGTGGACCAAAATTCCTCCTGACATGTGTGCAAACCTCATCATCAACTACAGAAGACGTCTGACCGCTGTGCTTGCCAACAAGGGTTTTGCCACCAAGTATTAGGTCTTGTTTGCCAGAGGGATCAAATACTTATTTCCCTCTGCAGAATGCAAATAAATTCATATACTTTCCACAATGTGATTTTCCGGATTTAATTTGTGATGTGCTATCTCTCACTGTTACCAATAACCTACCCTTCAATTATGGGCTGCTCATGTCTTTGTCAGTGGGCAAACTTACAAAATCAGCAAGGGATCAAATACTTATTTCCCCCACTGTATATGCTGCCCGTATACATGTTTAAAACATAATAAAATATTTAATGATAATTTATATATATATATATTGACTTTCATTAATTACTGTAACTTATAATTTGAAGACGGTTACATACAATATCTTATGTAAGATGTCATGCTATTGAAAAATTGAATAAAAATATATTTTTTTAAAGCATGGCTGACAGGGATTACCCTTGCGGGACACCCCATGACAGCGGATATTAATTAGAAGCATCACATCCTAGAGGACAACTGTTATGTCCCCTAAAAATGGAACAGACCACTCTACCACTCTACCTATGCCTAATTCTGCCTGTCTTAAAAATATGATGTTATAAACAAGTGTGTCTAAGGCAGCCCTTATATCAGTAGATAGTAAGATATACAGTAGACCATGTCCCACTTTTCCAGTCCAACCAAAAGAGAATTCATCACAAATTAGCAAAGGGATATATCCTTCCTGAAAATCATTCTAAAATTGATCAAGTATAGCATACTTAACCATCATATCTTGCAGTTGTAATCATACCACCTATTCATTTTTTTTGCCAGAAATAGAATGTTTGAAATAGAGCATTAATTCTCCATTTATTCTTTTAATAATCAACCACACTAGCATATTTCAAAGCAGAAGAAAAATAGTATTCATTCAATGATGAGGTCACTAAATCCCTTAACAATTTGCCACCTCATAACTTAATTTAAATGTTTCTGCTGAAATTAAAAAAAAAAAAAAACAAGAAAAACTAATGGGCAAACAGCTAATTCTATAGTTTTCCCAGTCTTAAAATGAAATCCAAATTAACTGGATCAATAACGCAAAAAGTGGACACGGTCTGCTTTTGCTCTGAAGGGCTCAAATTTGTACCATAAGATACTACCTTGTTTACCCATATCCAAATGTAATGTATTCTGCATTTGAGACTCAGCTATTGTTGTGCCAATTTTCAAATACCTGGCAAAAATAATTAACTAAGAACAGTTCATCTGAGAGCGGAAAAGGTGGATGCTGTGTTAATTCTGGCAATTAAGCACTGAAAATGGTTCTGCTGTGTGCAAAAGGGCTTCTAACGTTCAGAAAATCATTAAAGACTCTATTCGGAAAGGCATACCCGACTGGCCCAACTTAAATGCCTCAACTCTGCAACACTTCACTACCAAAGATCGTATTGGACATTATCAAACCCTCCTTACCTTTAACCCCATGTGCCTGAATCTTATCTTCCCTATTCCACCATAACATCTTTTTTACTTGTCCCCTACCGGACTTGGCAAATGCCTTTACGGTACTATGTAAGCCACATTGAGCCTGCAAATAGGTGGGAAAATGTGGGATACAAATGTAAGAAAGAAAGAAAGAAAGGTATTCTTTTGTATTATCAAGACAGGACTTATAATGAACAAGTTAAGCGATATATACTGTCTTCAAAGATTATTCCCTGTTACGTCTCTATTGTCTTACAGGCCAACACAAGTTTCTCGTATCTTCCACAAGCTCTTTATTGTACCAAATAACAAGCCATGCTTTCCATCTTTTTCTTATCTCCATTGTTTTACAGTTTTGTGAAAAATTTCAAACCCCATGGACCTAATCTCGATATTGCAAATTCTGGTGCACCATCTTCTAGCATAATTGTTTTTTAAATAGATCAAATCAATAGTACTTAATGCTTGTCTAGGTAACCTGTCTTGTGTGGATACTGCTCCCAGCAGCAATGAAGTCAAATTAATCAATAGATGATCCAACCTTGGTACTGGTACTGGTTTACTAATCAGTGAGGCATAACACCTCTCTTTTTTTCTTCCCCATTGATAAGAATATTAAATCTATTGTATGGCCTTTCTGAAGAACAGGGAAGCTAATTATCTGCTCAAACACCTTCATAACTTGAGAAAGCTCACATACTACAACTAAAATGTCAATCTCATCCACATACACATTTTAAACCCACTTACTACTATCATAGCTCCAACCTTGTTATCCTCAGTGTGAAATATTTCATGCACAGAAGGGCATAACTCGTGCAAACACATTTCTCCAGGAAGGTTCAACCATGTTTCAGCGATCCCTATAATATCTAGAGAATGTTTTAAGTTCTCATACCTTTCCAATCCTTTTCAGACTTGAAGCAGTCACGGAGACAATGAAACCAAGACAGATGAGATACATTAAATGAATCCGGCAGGATGCCTTCACAAACCCCCATACTTCCCTTGCCCAACTAGTGTATGTATTTGCTGAACACACAGTCTCTCACCCCCTTCCCTACACATTATGTCTAAAGTTACTCAATCCAGCCAGACTAATAAAAATTCCACCCACGCACCCAGGGCATGTGAAGAAGCTCAACCCTTTGGTGGCATAACAGCCCTAGTAGTGTTTTAAGGTAGTTGGATGCAAGTTGATGTAACCATCAGGAGAAGACCTTTCCACTCTCCCCCTCCCCCACACTATGTACAGTGCAACATGCAAAGTAGCAGCCCAATAGCAGCAAAGATCTAATTGTCAGCTATAACAGCACCAATAGAAACAGAGAAAATCATAGAAACATGACAGCAGATAAGGGTCAAAAGGCCTATCCAGTCTGCCCATCCTCAGTAACCACTAATTCTTTCTTTCCTAAAGGATCCCACATCCTAACCCATGCTTTCTTAAATTCTGACACAGTCCCTGTTCTCTACCAAGAGGCCATCCCACACATTCACCACCTGTTCCATGAAAGAGTAATTTTCTTAGATTCCTAAGCCTATTTCCTCGTAACTTCATCATATGCCCCCTCATTCCAGAGTTTTCCTTCATTTGAAAAAGGCTCACCTCCTGTACATTATTAGAATTTATTTACCGCCTTTTTGAAGGAATTCACTCATGGCGGTGTACAGTAAGAATAAATCAAACATGAGTAATAGGCAATTACAGCAGTAAAAACATTCAAAGTATGGTGTGGTATACTACTAGTGGTATACTACTAACAATGTGAACACATTACAAAATAGAACATTTTAATTGACAGTGAAGGGTATAATCAAAGATGGAACATATAGATAGGTAAGAGAATAAGAGGAGTTAGAAAATAAAGTGACTAATTTAAAGAAAGGTGCACATGAGGTCAGAGAGATGGTTAAATATGATCTCAGTTGGGTAGGAGTGGATAAACATGTCCTGCTGCAGTATGTGCAGCCTGTGTCACTCCTTGTATGTGTAAGTGAGACTAATAAGTTAGTTACTTCTTCCATTAAAGACCTGGTTGAAGAGCCAAACTTTTACCTGCTTCCTGAAGTAGAGATAGTATTGTGTTAAGTGGAGTGTTAACACCACCGAGGTATTTAAACGTGTCTATCATATCCCCTCTCTCCCAGCGTATACATGTTGAGGTTCATAAGCCTGTCCCTATACAGACTGCTTACCAATTTTGTAGCCGCCCTCTGGACAGACTCCATCCTGTTTATATCCTTCTGTAGGTGCGGTCTCCAGAATTGCACACAGTACTCTAAATGGAGCCTCACCAGAGACTTATACAAGGGCACTATCACCTTTTTTTTCCTGCTGATCATCCCTCTCCTTATGCAGTCAAGCATTCTTCTGGCTTTGACCATTGCTTTTTCTACCTGTTTGGAAACCTTAAGGTCATCAGACGTAATCACCCCCAAGTCCAGCTCTTCTTCATACAAAGAAGAACTTCACCCCCTATATTATACCGTTCCCTTGGATTCTTATAACCCAAGTGTATGACCCTGCATTTCTTAGCATTAAATCTTAGTTGCCAATTATCGGATCATTCTTCAAGCTTCACCAGATCCTTCATGCTATCCACACCGTACAGTGTGTCCACCCTATTGCAAAGTTTTTTTATCATCCGCAAAGAGACAAACCTTATCAGACAGTCCTTCCGCAATGTCACTTACAAAGATGTTAAAGAGAGCTGGCCCGAGGACCGACCCTTGCGGTACACCACTGATAACATCCCTTTCCTCAGAGCAAGCTCCATTTACCACTACCCTCTGTCTCCTTCCATTTAACCAATTTTTAACCCAGTCAATCACTTTAGGTCCCATACCAAGGGCACTCAGTTTATTTATCAGTCGCTTGTGCGCAACCATGTGAAAGCCTTTGCTAAAATCCAAGTACACCACATATAGCGCGCCTCCAAATTCCAACTGTTTGGTCACCCAGTCAAATAAATCAGCCAGATTCGTCTGACACAACCTGCCTCTAGTGAAGCCATGCTGCCTTGGGTCCTTCAGTCGATTCGATTTGAGAAACCTCACAATCCTCCACTTTAGAAGCGTTTCCATAAGTTTGCTCACCACCGAGGTCAGACAGACAGGTCTATAATTTTCAACCTCCTACTTACTTCAGCTCTTGTGCAGAGGGACCACATCTGCCCTTCTCTAGACCTCTGAGACCACTCCAGACTCTAAGGAAGCATTAAAGATGTCAGACAGTGGAGCCATCAAAACCTCTCTGAGTTCCTTGAACACCCTCGGATGTATCCCAGTTTTCCATTGCTTTTCTACTTCCTTCAGCTGTTCCCATCCAACTAACTCTTTCCTGATAAATTCCCCCATCTCAGCAAAGATAGTTCTTTTGAAATCTAGGACCTTCAATCTCAAATAAGCTCTCTCCTCCTTTGCCTTAATATTGAACACCACCATTCAGTGATCGCTAGATGCCAGTTGATCTCCCACCGTAACACCAGAAACATTCTCCCTGTTTGTGAGCACCAGGTCTAGGACAGCTCCATCCCGCATAGGTTCCTTTATCCACTGCTGAAACAATTCTACCTGTAGAGAATCCAAGATCTCTTTGCTTGTAGACAACTGCACAGCAGGGAAGCCCCAATCGACGTCCAGCACGTTAAAATCGCCTATCAGAAATACTTCCCCTTTCCTAGCTATTTGTGAATGTCTTCAATTAGGTCTCTGTCCATTTCTTCCTGACTGTGAAGGTGACCCATACATTACACCAATGTAAATACATTTTTCTTTCCCTGTTACCAGTTTACCCACAACGCTTCTTCCTTACCCCATATGTCCTGCAATTGTCACTTTTTAACATATGTTACTCCTCCACCCTTTTTTCCTACCCTGTCCTTCCTGAATAGATTATAGCCCAGTCATAGCTCTCCATGAACCACATCTCTGTGACTGCCACTAAATCCAAGTCTGCTTCTATCATTGGTATACAAGGTCCTCCAGATGTGACTCTTTCTTCCCTTTTCTATAAAGGTATTTGATGTCTTGCCTTCCTGAGGGTTATTTATGACTTTTGGCCTTTTCTCACCCATCCCCAGCAAATTTAGTTTAAAGCCCTCTTTAGTACTTTAGCCAGTCTGTTACTGAAAACACTTTGTCCCTTCCTTGAAAGATGGACATCATTGCTCAGTAGCTCTTGGAAAAGCAACCCATGGTCCAGGAAACCAAAGTGCTCGCATTGGCACTATCCACACAGCCACACATTTAGCTGCAAGATGTAAGCTTCCTTCATTCAGCCTTTACCTTCAACCAGAAGGATCAATGAGAACACCGCCTGTGCACCTACTTGGTGCTTTAACCCTCTGACCCAGAGCCATGAAGTCACATTTGATATGTTCAGTAGAATATGTGGCAATATCATTTGTGCCAACATAGATGAGCAGCATAGGATAGTGGTCAATAGGTTTGATGAGTCTAGGCAATCTTTCTGCTGCATCTCAAATCTTGGCACCAGCCAGACAGCAAACCTCCCTGGACATCACGTCTGGTCTGCAGATGCGTGCCTCAGTACCCCTCAGCAGAGAATCACCAACAACCACTACCTTTCGTATCTTGTTGGCCACTGATCCAGCGGCTTTGGGATTATTGATAATCGTCTCCTCTTGTTCTTGAGATGTTTAGAGCTCTTCTGCCTCCAGGGTTGCGAACCAATTCTTCAGTCCAACTGAAGATGGAGTTGGGAAGTTGATTTTGCAGGATCTGGTGACCTTTGTCCAGCTGTCCTCTTCCTGCACAAGATCTTCTCTCTCTTTGCTGGAGATCCCCAATGTTTCAACATGCATCTCTGGGGTGAATTTCAGGTTGACACAGATAGTCTTAGTTTTGCCACTTCCTTTCTTAGTTCTTGTACTTCTTTCATTAGGGATTCAATGTGCATATATTTATCACATGAGACCAGAATCTTGCCTTGGACCAAGCATTCAGTCTTGACATAAGCAATAGCTGTAACAGGAGCCCTAGCTTTAGGGGCATGGTGTTGCTTTTGCCATATTTCAAATGTAGGAGCTTTATATGGCTTTGGTTCAAGGGAAAGGGAAACAAAAGGGCAGCCAAGTCCCAATTCTATTTCTTTCTCTTACACCTGTTCTGAGGGATACAGGAAGCAGATTTATTGTGAGATATCTAGGAACTTGTTCAGATTTACTCTGTGGGTGTAGTTCAATATACTTCCTTGCCTAATATTGGGAACAATTTTAATAGGAGTGAACACAAGCCAGGACAATCCTCTCTCCAGGCTTTAACTATATTTATCATCAAGGTGTCTCTCAAGAGAGTAAAAAAAAAAAGCAATTGAGTTCTGCTGAAAATTAGCATTTGTAAAAAAAAAAAAAAACTACTTTTTTTGGTTCATTCCTAAAAAGGAAGATGCAGTCAATAAAAGAAAAAAATGGTCTGTATAATAGCTATTAGTGACCATTGCAAAATACAGACCAGGGAATCCCCTCTACAAGATCCCAGAAATAAAGAAAGAGCAAACAACCAGGATATTCCTCGCTCCAGGCCTTAAAAATGAGAATGAGTGCAAGGCCAGGGTTAGGGATATAATTTTTCCATGTTTCAAAAAGAAGATGTATCCAGAAATTGAGTTCTCAACATTTGAATAGATACTTTGCAAAGTTGCTTAGAACATAAGAACTTAAGAGTAGCCATACTGGGTGAGACCAATGCTCCATCTAGCCCAGTATCCTGTTTTCAAAACAGTGGCCAAGCCAGGTCACAAGTACCTGGCAGAAACTCAGATTGTGGCAACACTCCATACTACAAATCCCAGGGCAAGCAATTGCTTCCCATGTCTGTCTCAATAGCAGACTATGGACTTTTCCTTCTGGAATTGTCCAAACCTTTTTTAAACACAGATACACTAACCGCTGTTATCACATCCTCTGGCAAAGAGTTCCAGAGCTTAACTATTCGTTCAGTGAAAAAATATTTCCACCTTTTTGTTTTAAAAGTATTTCCATGTAATTTCCTCAACTCTCCCCTAGTCTTTGTACTTTTGGAATGAGTAAAAAATCGATTTACTTCTACTCATTCTATACCACTCAGGATTTTGTAGACCTCAATCATATCTCCCCTCATCTGTCTCTTTTCCAAGCTGAAGAGCCCTAACCACTTTAGCCTTTACATCCCCTTTATCATTTTGGTTGCTCTTCTTTGAACCTTTTCTAATTTCACTATATCTTTTTTGAGATACGGTGACCAGAACTGAACGCAATACTCAAGGTGTGGATGCACCATGGAGCGATACAAAGACATTTTAGTATTTTTGGTCTTATTCACCATTCCTTTCCTAATAATTCCTAGCATCCTGTTTGCTTTTTTGGCCACCGCTGCACACTGAGTAGAAGATTTCAGCGTATTATCTACAATGACACCCAGATCTTTTTCTTGAACGCTGACCCCCAAGGTGGATCCTAGCATCAGGTAACTGTGATTCGGATTATTCTTTCCAATGTGCATCACCTTGCGTTTGTCCACATTAAATTTCATCTGCCATATGGATGCCCAGTCTTCCAATTTCCTAAGGTTTTCCTGCAATATTTCAACAACCTTGAATAGTTTTGTATCATCTGCAAATTTGATCACCTCACTCATCATTCCGATTTCCATATCATTTATAAATATGTTAAATAGCACCGATCCCAGTACTGATCCCTGCGGCACTCCACTGATCACTCTCCTCCATTGAGAGAAATTACCATTTAACCTTACCCTCTGTTTTCTGTCCAATAGCCAATTTCTAATCCACACCAGAACCTTGCATCCTATCCCATTACACTTTAATTTCCTCAGGAGTCTCTCATGTGGAACTTTATCAAAAGCTTTCTGAAAATCTAGTTACACTACATCAACTGGCTCATATTTATCCAAGTTTATTCATGCCTTCAAAGAAATGAAGCACATAAGCACATAAGCACTGCCACGCTGGGAAAAGACCAAAGGTCCATCAAGCCCAGCACTCTGTCTCCAACAGCGGCCAATCCAGGCCCCAAGAACCTGGCAAAAAACCCAAAATGTAATAACGATCAATGGACTTTTCCTTCAGAAATCTGTCTAGACCCCCTTTAAACTCAGCAAGGCCAGTTGCCATCACTACCTTCTCTGGCAATGAGTTCCAGAGTCTAACTATGCGCTGAGTAAAGAAAAACTTTCTCCGATTTGTTTTAAACCTACCACATTCTAATTTCATCTTGTGTCCCCTGGTTCTATTATTGTTAGAAAGCGTAAACAAACGCTTCACATCTCTCCGCTCTATCCCGCTCATTATTTTGTAAACCTCTATCATATCACCTCTCAGCCGCCTTCTCTCCAGGATAAAGAGTCCTTAACCTCTCCTCATAGGGTAGTCGTCCCATCCCTTCTATCATTTCTGTCGCCCTTCTCTGCACCTTCTCCAATTCCTTTATATCTTTTTTGAGATGAGGCGACCAGAACTGAACACAATACTCCAGGTGCGGTCGCACCATGGAGCGACATAACGGCATTATAACATCCTCATGCTTAGTTTCCATCCCTTTTCTAATAATACTCAACATTCTGTTCACCTTCTTAGCCGCCGCAGCACATTGAGCTGAAGATTTCAACATCCTATCCACGATGACTCCCAGATCCCTTTCTCGGTCCGTAACTCCTAAGGCGGAACCTTGCATAAAGCGAATGCTACATACCTGTAGAAGGTATTCTCCGAGGACAGCAGGCTGATTGTTCTCACTGATGGGTGACATCCACGGCAGCCCCTCCAATCGGAAACCTTTACTAGCAAAGGCCTTTGCTAGTCCTCATGCGCCAATGCGCACTGCGCATGCGCGGCCATCTTCCCGCCCGAACCGGCTCGTGTCCGTATGTAGCAAGACAAAGACAAGGGAAGACACAACTCCAAAGGGGAGTCGGGCGGGTTTGTGAGAACAATCAGCCTGCTGTCCTTGGAGAATACCTTCTACAGGTATGTAGCATTCGCTTTCTCCGAGGACAAGCAGGCTGCTTGTTCTCACTGATGGGGTATCCCTAGCCCCCAGGCTCACTCAAAACAACAAACATGGTCAATTGGGCTTCGCAACGGCGAGGACATAACTGAGATTGACCTAACAACTTATCCAATTAACTGAGAGTGTAGCCTGGAACAGAATAAACATGGGCCTAGGGGGGTGGAGTTGGATTCTAAACCCCGAACAGATTCTGAAGCACTGACTGCCCGAACCGACTGTCGCGTTGGGTATCCTGCTGCAGGCAGTAATGAGATGTGAATGTGTGGACAGATGACCACGTCGCAGCTTTGCAGATCTCTTCAATAGTGGCTGACTTCAAGTGGGCCACTGACGCTGCCATGGCTCTAACATTATGAGCTGTGACATGACCCTCAAGAGCCAGCCCAGCCTGGGCATAAGTAAAGGAAATGCAATCTGCTAGCCAATTGGATATGGTGCGTTTCCCCACAGCCACTCCCCTCCTATTGGGATCAAAAGAAACAAACAATTGGGCGGACTGTCTGTTGGGCTGTGTCCGCTCCAGATAGAAGGCCAATGCTCTTTTGCAGTCCAATGTGTGCAGCTGACGTTCAGCAGGGCAGGAATGAGGACAGGGAAAGAATGTTGGCAAGACAATTGACTGGTTCAGATGGAACTCCGACACAACCTTTGGCAAAATCTTAGGGTGAGTGCGGAGGACTACTCTGTTATGATGAAATTTGGTGTAAGGGGCCTGGGCTACCAGGGCCTGAAGCTCACTGACTCTACGAGCTGAAGTAACTGCCACCAAGAAAATGACCTTCCAGGTCAAGTACTTCAGATGGCAGGAGTTCAGTGGCTCAAAAGGAGGTTTCATCAGCTGGGTGAGAATGACATTGAGATCCCATGACACTGTAGGAGGCTTGACGGGGGGCTTTGACAAAAGCAAACCTCTCATGAAGCGAACAACTAAAGGCTGTCCTGAGATCGGCTTACCTTCCACATGGTAATGGTATGCACTGATTGCGCTAAGGTGAACCCTTACAGAGTTGGTCTTGAGACCAGACTCAGACAAGTGCAGAAGGTATTCAAGCAGGGTCTGTGTAGGACAAGAGCGAGGATCTAGGGCCTTGCTGTCACACCAGACGGCAAACCTCCTCCACAGAAAGAAGTAACTCCTCTTAGTGGAATCTTTCCTGGAAGCAAGCAAGATGCGGGAGACACCCTCTGACAGACCCAAAGAGGCAAAGTCTACGCTCTCAACATCCAGGCCGTGAGAGCCAGAGACTGGAGGTTGGGATGCAGAAGCGCCCCTTCGTCCTGTGTGATGAGGGTCGGAAAACACTCCAATCTCCACGGTTCTTCGGAGGACAACTCCAGAAGAAGAGGGAACCAGATCTGACGCGGCCAAAACGGAGCAATCAGAATCATGGTGCCTCGGTCTTGCTTGAGTTTCAACAAAGTCTTCCCCACCAGAGGTATGGGAGGATAAGCATACAGTAGACCTTCCCCCCAGTCCAGGAGGAAGGCGTCCGATGCCAGTCTGCCGGGGGCCTGAAGTCTGGAACAGAACTGAGGGACTTTGTGGTTGGCTCGAGATGCAAAGAGATCTACCAAGGGGGTGCCCCACACCTGGAAGATCTGGCGCGCTACTCGGAAGTTGAGCGACCACTCGTGAGGTTGCATAATCCTGCTCAGTCTGTTGGCCAGACTGTTGTTTATGCCTGCCAGATATGTGGCTTGGAGCACCATGCCGGGACGGCGAGCCCAGAGCCACATGCTGACGGCTTCCTGACACAGGGGGCGAGATCCGGTGCCCCCCTGCTTGTTGATGTAATACATGGCAACCTGATTGTCTGTCTGAATTTGGATAATTTGATGGGACAGCCGATCTCTGAAAGCCTTCAGAGCGTTCCAGACCGCTCGTAACTCCAGGAGATTGATCTGCAGATCGCTTTCCTGGAGGGACCAGCTTCCCTGGGTGTGAAGCCCATCGACATGAGCTCCCCACCCCAGGAGAGACGCATCCGTAGTCAGCACTTTTTGTGGCTGAGGAATTTGGAAAGGACGTCCCAGAATCAAATTGGACCAAATCGTCCACCAATACAGGGATTTGAGAAAACTCGTGGACAGGTGGATCACGTCTTCTAGATCCCCAGCAGCCTGAAACCACTGGGAAGCTAGGGTCCATTGAGCAGATCGCATGTGAAGGCGGGCCATGGGAGTCACATGAACTGTGGAGGCCATGTGGCCCAACAATCTCAACATCTGCCGAGCTGTGATCTGCTGGGACGCTCGCACCCGCGAGACGAGGGACAACAAGTTGTTGGCTCTCGTCTCTGGGAGATAGGCACGAGCCGTCCGAGAATCCAGCAGAGCTCCTATGAATTCGAGTCTCTTTACTGGGAGAAGATGGGACTTTGGATAATTTATCACAAACCCCAGTAGCTCCAGGAGGTGAATAGTCATCTGCATGGACTGTAGAGCTCCTGCCTCGGACGTGTTCTTCACCAGCCAATCGTCAATATAGGGGAACACGTGCACTCCTAGCCTGCGAAGCGCCACTGCTACTACAGCCAAGCACTTCGTGAACACTCTGGGCGCAGAGGCGAGCCCAAAGGGTAGCACACAGTACTGGAAGTGACGTGTGCCCAGCTGAAATCGCAGATACTGTCTGTGAGCTGGTAGTATCGGGATGTGCGTGTAGGCGTCCTTCAAGTCCAGAAAGCATAGCCAGTCGTTTTCCTGAATCATGGGAAGAAGGGTGCCCAGGGAAAGCATCCTGAACTTTTCTTTGACCAGATATTTGTTCAGGGCCCTTAGGTCTAGGATGGGACGCATCCCCCCTGTTTTCTTTTCCACAAGGAAGTACCTGGAATAGAATCCCAGCCCTTCTTGCCCGGATGGCACGGGCTCAACCGCATTGGCGCTGAGAAGGGCGGAGAGTTCCTCTGCAAGTACCTGCTTGTGCTGGAAGCTGTAGGATTGAGCTCCCGGTGGGCAATTTGGAGGTTTCGAGGCCAAATTGAGGGTGTATCCTTGCCGGACTATTTGAAGAACCCAACGGTCGGAGGTTATGAGAGGCCACCTTTGGTGAAAAACTTTCAACCTCCCCCCAACCGGCAAATCGCCCGGCACTGACACGTTGATGGCGGCTATGCTCTGCTGGAGCCAGTCAAAAGCTCGCCCCCTGCTTTTGCTAGGAACCATGGGGCCTTGCTGAGGCGCACGCTGCTGACGAGAGCGAGCGCGCTGGGGCTTAGCCTGGGCCATAGGCTGTCGAGAAGGAGGATTGTACCTACGCTTACCAGAAGAGTAGGGAACAGTCTTCCTTCCCCCATAAAAACGTCTACCTGAGGAGGTAGATGCTGAAGGCTGCCGGCGGGAGAACTTGTCGAAAGCGGTATCCCGTTGGTGGAGCTGCTCTACCACCTGTTCGACTTTCTCTCCAAAAATATTGTCCGCTCGGCAAGGGGAGTCCGCAATCCGCTGCTGGATCCTATTCTCCAGGTCGGAGGCACGCAGCCATGAGAGTCTACGCATCACCACACCTTGAGCAGCGGCCCTGGACGCGACATCAAAGGTATCATATACCCCTCTGGCCAGGAATTTTCTGCACGCCTTCAGCTGCCTGACCACCTCCTGAAATGGCTTGGCTTGCTCATGAGGGAGCTTGTCCACCAAGCCTGCCAACTGCCGCACATTGTTCCGCATATGTATGTTTGTGTAGAGCTGGTAAGACTGGATTTTGGCCACGAGCATAGAAGAATGGTAGGCCTTCCTCCCAAAGGAGTCTAAGGTTCTAGAGTCCTTGCCCGGGGGCGCCGAAGCATGCTCCCTAGAACTCTTAGCCTTCTTTAGGGCCAGATCCACCACACCAGAGTTGTGAGGCAGCTGAGTGCGCATCAGCTCTGGGTCCCCATGGATCCGGTACTGGGACTCGATCTTCTTGGGAATGTGGGGATTACTTAGAGGCTTGGTCCAGTTCGCCAGCAATGTCTTTTTTAGGACATGATGCATGGGTACTGTGGACGCTTCCTTAGGTGGAGAAGGATAGTCCAGGAGCTCAAACATTTCAGCCCTGGGCTCGTCCTCCACAACCACCGGGAAGGGGATGGCCGTAGACATCTCCCGGACAAAGGCCGCAAAAGACAGACTCTCGGGAGGAGAAAGCTGCCTTTCAGGGGAGGGAGTGGGATCGGAAGGAAGGCCATCAGACTCCTCGTCAGAGAAATATCTGATGTCCTCCTCCTCCTGCCACGAGGCCTCACCATCGGTATCAGACACCAGTTCATGAACCTGTGTCTGAAGCCGTGCCCGACTCGACTCCGTGGAAACACGGCCACGGTGGGAGCGTCGAGAGGTAGACTCCCTCGCCCGCACCGGCGAAGCTCCCTCCGCCGACGTCGTCGGGGAGCCTTCCTGGGAGGCGACCGCAGTCGGTACCACAAGCGGCACCAATGTTGGAGACCTCACCCCGGGCAAGGGGCCAGCCGGCGCCTCACTCGACGGTACCGGTGGTGCAAGCACCCCCGGTACCGGAGGGGAAGGGCGCAACAGCTCTCCCAGGATCTCTGGGAGAACGGCCCGGAGACTCTCGTGCAGAGCGGCTGTGGAGAAAGACATGGAAGCCGATGCAGGCGTCGAAGTCAGAGTCTGTTCCGGGCGTGGAGGCTGTTCCGGGCTGTCCAAGGTGGAGCGCATTGACACCTCCTGAACAGAGGGTGAGCGGTCCTCCCGGTGCCGATGCCTACTGGGTGCCGACTCCCTCGGCGACCTAGAGCTCTCGGTACCGATGCGGGAAGGAGACCGGTGTCGATGCTTCTTTGACTTTTTCAAACAAAGCATGTCACCGGAACTTCCCGGTACCGACGAGGACGTAGAATCCAGCCGTCGCTTCCTCGGGGCTGAGGCCGAAGAAGGTCGGTCTCGGGGGGGCTGTACTGCAGGAGCCCTCAGGGTAGGGGGAGACCCACCCGAAGGCTCACCGCCACCAGCAGGGGAATGGACAGCCCTCACCTGCACTCCAGTCGAAGCACCACCGTCCGACGACATCAGCACTAGTGGAGGTCCCGGTACCACCGATGCCGCCTTTCGATGTCTCGGTACCGACGATGCAGAGGGTCGATGCCTCGATGCAGTCAATGCCGAGGTCGAAGGTCTTGAAGCTGTCGACGTCGATGCACTCGATGCCCCCGGTGCTGTTGCCGACGAAGAGCCCGAGAACAACACGTTCCACTGGGCCAATCTCGCTACCTGAGTCCTCCTCTGTAAAAGGGTGCAAAGACTACAGGCCTGCGGGTGGTGCCCAGCCCCCAGACACTGAAGACACGACGCGTGCCTATCAGTGAGCGAGATTACCCGGGCGCACTGGGTGCACTTCTTGAAGCCGCTGGGAGACTTCAATGACATGGGCGGAAAAATCACGCCGGCGAAATCAAAACTCGTAATGGCGGTAAAGGCACCAAAAATAGGGAGAGAAAAAACCCGAACCGAGGCCTCAAAAAGGCCTACCCCGAAAACGAAAGGAAACTTAGTGGGGCAAAAGCTGGAAACACGGGAAAAGGGGAAAAGACCGTAATGGTCTTCTTCTAATTTTTTTTTTCAGCAAAAAACGCGAAGACGCGCAAGGGTCAACTTGAGGGGCGCGAAACGGCGCAAAACACGACCGTCCTGAGCACGGACAAAAGAAGACTGACGAATACGAGCCAGTTCGGGCGGGAAGATGGCGCGCATGCGCGGTGCGCATTGGCATGCGAGGACTAGCAAAGGCCTTTGCTAGTAAATTTTTCTGATTGGAGGGGCTGCCGTGGACGTCACCCATCAGTGAGAACAAGCAGCCTACTTGTCCAAGGAGAACATAGCTGTAATTTGGGTTCCTCCTTCCCACATGCATCAACTTTGCACTTGTCAACGTTGAACTTCATCTGCCATTTGGATGCCCAATCCCCCAGTCTCACGAGGTCTTCTTGTAATTTTTCACACTCCTCCCGCGTTGAGATGACCCTGGATAATTTTGTGTCATCTGCGAATTTAATTACCTCACTAGTTACTCCCATCTCGAGGTCATTTATAAATATGTTAAAAAGCAGCGGTCCCAGCACAGACCCCTGAGGGACCCCACTAACCACCCTTCTCCATCGAGAATAATGGCCATTTAACCCTACTCTCTGCTTCCTATCCTTTAACCAGCTCTTAATCCATAATAATACACTGCCTCCGATCCCATGACTCTCCAGTTTCCTTTGAAGTCTTTCATGCGGCACTTTGTCAAACGCGTTCTGAAAATCTAGATATACAATATCCACCAGCTCCCCTTTGTCCACGTTTGTTCACCCCCTCGAAAAAATGCAGTAGATTTGTGAGGCAAGACTTCCCTTCACTAAAACTGTGCTGACTTTGTCTCAGTAGCCCATGCTTTTGTATATGCTCTGTAATTTTATTCTTAATAATAGCCTCCACCATTTTTCCCGGCACCGACGTCAGACTCACTGGTCTATAATTTCCCGGATTGTCTCTGGAACCCTTTTTAAAAATCGGCGTTACATTGGCCACCCTCCAATCTTCCAGTACCACACCTGTTTTTAGGGATAAATTGCATATTACTAACAGTAGCTCCACAAGTTCATTTTTCAGCTCTATTAATACTCTGGGATGAATACCATCCGGTCCCGGTGATTTACTACTTTTCAGGTTGCAGAACTGCCCCATTATATCCTCCAAGTTTACAGTGAAATCATTTAGTCTTTCTGACTCGTCCGCTTCAAATACCTTTTCCGGCACCAGTATCCCTCTCAAATCCTCCTCGGTGAAGACCGAAGCAAAGAATTCATTCAAAGCAAATTGGTGAGGCAAGACTTCCCTCGGCTGAACCCATGCCGACTCTGCCCCATTAAACCATGTTTGTCTACGTGTTCTGTGAGTTTATTCTTTATAATAGTTTCCACTATTTTGCCTGGCACCGACGTCAGGCTTACTGGTCTATAGTTTCCCGGATCACCCCTAGAACCCTTTTTATAAATCGGTGTCACATTGGCCATCCTCTAATCTTCAGGTACTACGGACAATTTTAATGACAGGTTACATATTACTAACAGCAGATCAGCAATTTAATGCTTGAGTTCTATGAGTACTCTTGGAGGTATGCCATCCAGTCCAGCTGATTTACTTTAATTTGTCAACCTGGTTCAGTACACCTTCCAGGTTCACCGAGATTTCTTTCAATTCCTCCACATCATCAACCTTGAAAACTATTTCCGGTACAGGCAGATCTCTTACAGCTTCTTTTGTAAAGACAGAAGCAAATAATTCATTTTCTACGCTATGGCCTTGCTCCTTTGTGATCTAACGGTCCCACAGACTCCATCACAGGCTTTCTGCGTTGTTAATGTGACTTTTAGCCTCTGAAGCAAGTTTCTCTTCATATTCTCTTTTAGCCTTCTTTATTAATGCTTTGCATCTGACTTGCTAGTGCTTATTTTCTTCATTTGGGTCCTTTTTCCATTCTTTGAAGGACAATCTTTTGGCTTTAATGGCCTCTTTTACTTCACCTTTTAACCACGCTGGTTGACATTTTCTCTTCTTTCCACCTTTGCAAATACGTGGAATGCATCTGGACTGGGCTTCCAAGATGGTATATTTGAATAACACCCACACCTGATTTAGTGTCCTAACCTTTGGAGCTAATCCTTTTAGTTTCTTTTTAACCATTTTCCTCATTTTATTATAGTCGCCCTTTTGAAAATTAAATGCAGCTACAGTAGATTTCTTAAGCGGGTTCATCCCATATAGTAGCTCAAACTTGATCATGTTATGATCACTGTTTCCCAGGAGACCAAACACTGCCACCTCTTGCACTATGCACTGCACGCCACCAAGGACCAGATCCAAAATGGCTCTCCCTCTCGTCGGTTCCCAGACCAGCTGCTCCAAGAAGCAGTCATTTATTACATCTACAAATATTATCTCCCTGGCACTCTTATCCAGTCAATTTTGGGGTAATTGAAATCACCCATTATTATAACATTGCCCAATTTGCCAGCTTTCCTAATCTCTGTAAACATTTAATCTGTCTGTTCATTCTGTCCCAGGAATGAAATCAAGGAATTTCTATCCATACTGATTCCATGCTGCTGTGTCATGTGGAATATTTATTTTGACTCAGCGCAACCCCTCCTCCAATTTGATTCTATCACTGTGATACAATTTGTACCCTAACACAGTGTCCCATTGATTGTCTTCTTTCCACCAAGTCTCTGAGCTGACTATTATAATTATCTCATCATCTAGTGCTATATATTCTAACTCTCCCATCTTATTTTTTAGGCTTCTAGCATTTGTATACAGGCACTTCAAATTGTGCTTTTTCCATTGTTCTACAAGCTGCTTAAAAGTTGAAGGGGATAATGTGCATCTTTTACCCTGCTTTCTCATTAAGCACACCTGGCTTACTTTAAGCATTGTTGAAACCTCTCTACTGGGATTCCTTAAATGCCCTGTTTCAATAGTATCCTTCGGATACTGTACACCGAACCATGCACTCCTAGGTGACTGTCGGCATCCCCCCCCCCCCCCCCCCCCCCATTCTAGTGTAAAAATTGCTGTATCTCCTTTTTAAATGTTAGCGCCAGCAGCCTGGTTCCATCCCGGTTAAGGTGGAGCCCATCCTTTTTGAACAGTATCCCCCTTTCACAAAATGTCGCCCAGTTCCTAACAAATCTAAATCCCTCATCCCTGCACCATCGTCTCAACTACGCATTGAGACTTCAGAGCTCTGCCTGCCTTTTGGATCCTGCACGTGGAATGGGGAGCAGCTCTGAAAATGCGACCCTGGAGGATCTTGACTTCAGCTTTCTACCTAAGAGCCTAAATTTGACTTGCAGAACCTCCCTCCCACATTTTCCTATGTCATTGGTAACCACATGTACAAAGACAGCCAGCTTCTCCCCAGCACTAAGATTCTGTCTAGGTGATGTGTGAGGTCCGCCACCTTCTCACCAAGCAGGCAAGTCACCAGGCGATCATCACATCCATCAAGCTATCCATATGCCTAATGATCAAATCACCAACTACAACAGCTGCCTAAACCTTCCCTCCTGGACAGAACTTCTTGGAGACATATTCTTGGTGCGACCCCTTGGTGGGCAGGTCCTGGATACAGGAGTGCTTCCTACTTCACTAGGGTGATGCTCTCCTTCTAGGAGACCTCCCTCCTCCAAGTCAGCACAGAGGCTACAAGACTGGAGTTGGGACTTCTCTACAACATCCCTGTATGTCTCCTCTATGTACCTCTTTGTCTCCCTCAGCTCCACCAAGTCTGCCACTCTAGCCTCAAGAGAATGGACCCGTTCTCCAAGAGCTAGGAGCTCTTTGCATCCGGCACACACTGCAATGGGGGTTTCTCTGTGGACAGCTGAGGAATGTAGCCACACTTTGGCTGTCATCATCAGATGGCTTCTACACTGGACAAGCTCCACATAGCTCATGCAAACCCTTTAGGTTTTCTTGTGCATCTTCAGGATCTCTCAGCGCTTCACCTCACTCCCTTCTCCCCCTCAATCAATTCAAGGTAATCATGTAAAGTTTAATCATGGAGGGAAAGGAAGGTCAGTTACAAGTGGCTGCAATCCACTGGTCTCCATGGACAACCTCCGATAATTTCACTGTGGCTAAGCAGCAGAGATGCAGGCACACTTTTGGTGATTAAAGTAGCTGAAGGTGACCTCAAATAGAAAAATGCATGCATCTGGTTTTACACAGTATTTGGCAACTTAGCAATAAAAGTGGAAAAAGTAAGGATTAAAGCAACCAGAGATTTAAGCAACTTCTTTATTCTACAAACCAGTACTCATCAGGCAACTATAACATACTGTATATCAATAAAGATACAATAGAACAATGAAAAATCAGTTCTAGTAAACTGGTAATGTACAACAGATTTCCTGAAGAAACAGTTGCAGCATGATAGAGAGTTCAAATAGTGGTGGTTGGTGAAGGTGTGGATGTTAGCTCAATAGATGTCCCCTCTTGGTCAAATTCAATGTGCTTTGCACATGTTTCAAGAGAAATATGTCTCATTATAGCAGAAGGCACTGCAAATGGATATCCAGTTGGAGAGAGTTCTTGTGGTGACTGGAATACTTGAGTGTTCAGATCAAATAAACTGACAACCATTTCTTATGGTATTGGTGGCCTGGATGCAACAGAAGAGAAACCCTCTACTTTCTAGTATGTGAAGTACAAATTCTGCTTTGTGAACCTAAGGTTTTGGGAAGACCACTAGTAGGATGATAGATTAGATGAGATGGAACTTAAACAACGTTTGTGAGGAATCTGGGGTAGATACATAAAATCAACATGTTTGGGAACAATTAGACGTATTAAGAAGAGGTGTGTGTGGGGGGGGGGGGGGGGGGGGGGGGTTAGCAAACCAAGGCCTGAAGCTCAATGACCCTTCTTGCAAAAGTTATGACCACTGCATCTTCCAGAAGGAAACAAAGATACATGGCTCAAGGGCTCAAATGGTTTTGCAAGTAGTCATACAAGGGCAATGTTGAGATCTTACAAGGCAGTAGGGTCCTCAAATAATGTCCCACATAACTTGGACACTAATGGATAGATGGACACAGGCCTCCCTTCTATTTGTTTGCGATAGGCTGCGATGGATGACAAGTGGAAGTGAACCAACATAGTCTTGAGGCCTGATCTGGACAGATTTAGCAGCTGACAAGTATATCAGAATGGGGCAATGGCAAGGGTTTGTCGTTTATCTGCACACCAGAGTGTAAAATGACTATTTGAGGCAATAAGCCTTCCTTTTGAGAGCTTTCTAAAGGCCATGAGAATTTTTAGAACTACTTCTGGTAATGAGAGTTTCCTAACAACTTGTCTTTTAATATTCATGATGTTAGTGGGAGATATTTAAGATCCAAATAGAAGAGTCACCTCTCTTGTTGGGTTAGATAGTCCTGTTATATCCCCAAGAAGATTGGTTGGTTCTCAGCTAGCAAAAGCAGCTAGAGAAACCAGACTAATGTGGTCAATGAGGCATTACTAGGATTTCATGTACTCTGGCCTCAGTTATCTTTAGATAACTTTGGACTGCAAGGGAAATGGAGGGAATGCATAGAGAGGTCCCAAACAGGTCCACCCTGGGGAAACCCCAATGACTGGGAATATCCAGGAGACATGTCATAAGAGAGAATTTGTGAGGATCCAGACAGTGACCTAGCTCATCTGCAGGCTGATTCTGATCAACCAGAAGTGGCTTACAGCACTGAGACTGCGAGGTTCCATATATTTGTTTGGAGTGGAGTAGCCTAGTGGTTAGTGCAGTGGACTTTGATCCTGGGGAACTGAGTTTGATTCCCCCTGCAGTTCCTTGTGACTCTGGGCAAGTCACTTAACCCTCCATTGCCCATGGTACAAAATAAGTACCTGAATATATGTAAAATGCTTTGAATGTAGTTGCAAAAACCTCAGAAAAGCGGTATATCAAGTCCCATTTCCCTTGCAGAGTTGGAGGGAGCCTGAGCCCTCATGTATTGATGTAAAACATGGCAGCTTGATGTTCAGCATGGACAAGAATGAGAGAGTTTGTGATCCACTTTTTGTAAGCACATAGAGCATAGTAAATAGCCCAAAGCTCCAGCTGAATGACATGGAGCAACCCCTTTACTTGGTCCACAAACCTTGTACGTGCAGATGGAGATGTGTGCCCCAGATGGTTGTGGATGCATTTGTGGTAAGAGTAAGCTCGTGATGAGGATAACACCCATTCCATAGGTTGAACGCCTTCTGCCATCATCTGAAAATGGATACCCTTTTGCCACCAGCATAAAGCACATTTCATGGTTGGAAGTTTACTGATAGGTTTTGAGAGTTCAGCAATTTGAGGTGCCAAAGGAGAGGTTGCATACTGAGATGAATTCACAGAACCTCTTGGACCATTGCTGCCGAATGACCTAGGGAGCACGAAGGTGTCTTAATTTACTGAATGTATATAATCTGTCTAGAAGAAATGAAAAGTATCTATTTGGGCCCCTATTTAGTGTGTTTGCATTAAGGTGGATTAGTTCCTGTTGATAAGAAAACCCAGGGTTTGCAACATATGCATGGTGCTTTGGGCCTCAGACTATACGACCTAATACAAACCAGTCATTCAAGCAGGGAAATACAATCCTTCCTTGTGCAAGTCAAGGGCCTCAACCACAGTTCATGAAGACACTCAGCACCTAGGACAGTCCAAAGGAAAGTATGTGGTATTGATATTTTTGAAGGTATTTAGAAGCTGACATCTAGTTGCTTCTAAGATATTGCATTGTTGGCCTCAGTACTGTGAGGTCAGTGCTGGCTCTTTGTTTGGAAACAGAAAGGTAAAGTTGAATATTTATTCCTGGGTTATTACTTTTATCACAGACTCACCTGTTATGATTGACTGCTGTTCCAACCTCCTACCATATGTCAAAAACTTTTGTTTCAACTCTTATGGTCTTTGACACACATATGATTTGATCGATTCTCCATTAATAAAAAAAATAAGGTGCCCAAATGTATGGTTGAAACTATTGTACAACTGTGTATAGTAGGAAGTATGGTACTGTCTTCTGGAGAGAGGTGTTAGTTGCTATGACTGGATGACATCTGGACAGGTGGTTGCCTTGACAGTTCTCACAGCACTAGGGACAAAGCTCACAGACACATGATTCTGCACACCCCAACTGTGATAGCAATATGAGAGTCCTCATGTGCCCTGAGCTCTGGAGGATTACCTCAGTATGTTACTTTGGGAAGAATATGTGTGTGGATGGGGGGGGGGGGGGGGGGGGGGGGAATGATCCCAAACATACCAGCAAGCTGACATGTTAATCATGTCCAGTCACATATATTCCTATTGTATAATTTATTGAGTCCATGCCTTAACAAAATACACCTACAACAAGTTACAACAGTATACAAATAATTTAGTAACTATAGAATACCTAGACCCCAACCCCTCAACATAGTAGATGACAGCAGAGAAAGACCTGCAGGATCCATCCGGTCTGCCCAAGATAAATTCATATATGCTACTTTTTGTGTATACCTGACTTTGATTTGTATCTGCCATTTTCAGGTCACAGACCGTAGAAGTCTGCCCAGCACTAGCTCTGCCTCCCACCAGCGGTTCTGTCACCCAATCTCCGCTAAGCTTCTGTGGATCCATTCCTTCTGAACAGGATTCCTTTATGTTTATCCCACACATTTTTGAATTCCGTTACCGTTTTCATCGCCACCACCTCCCGTGGGAGGGCTTTCCAGCTCAGTTGTTGGCTAGTCCTTGACAGAGGAGGAAGTGCTGCCGGAGGCTCTGCCAGTACCAGGAGGGAGGGGAGCGGGGCCTAGCTCCTTCCCCAGCAATGAGGAGGGTCCCTGGGGAGAAGTCCTCAGGAAGGTCCCAGGCCATGGGGCCTACTGGGGCCAGGGACCAGAAGGCCCGGAGGAGTAGCTCTCTTTCTGGATTAGCCCCAGAGAGGAGGGAGAGGAGTCCTGTGGACCGTAGAGTGCAGAAGGCCAGGGGTGGAAGCCGGATCGTTACCCCCTCCACGACTCAGCTGCTCATGGAAGGTGAGCGTGAAGAATGTGGAGAGGGGAGGAAGTTGGTAAAGACTCCTGAAGAACTCTCTAAGGGGATGGTTGGAGAGGAGAGAATGGAGGTGAGCCAGGAGCCTCTGCCTGTTCCTGATCAGGTAGAGAGCGAGGATGGCTGGTCAGAGGAGGAGGAAGAAGAGGAGGTCCAGTTAGAAAGCTGTGATCCAGAAGACATGGCTAAAGGCGTGGTAGAGAGGGTCAGAAAAATCAAGGCCCTGGAAAAGGAGTGTGCAGAGCTGGGGAAGAAGCAAAAAATGGCTAAGGCTTTGAGCAAGTTAGCCCCAGCTGAACACAGGAAGGCTTACAAGAAGGAGGAAGTCCGACTGGTAAAACAGCTACAGCAGAAAGAGAAGCTGTTGGGCTCCTTAAAAAAGGGCAGTGATAATCCCTTGAGGGAGCTTTATTTGAATCAGGAAAGAATGGCCTCTGCTTCTGAACATTTGTGTCCAGAGAGAGGTGTGCCAGAAAGAGGCTACCGTGTCTATGAAAGCAGGAGAAAAGGCAGAGTCTGGCTCTGCTTGTATGTTTAAACGTCAGCCTGTAACAGAGGACTTGTCAGGGTCTGATAATCAAGCTACTTTAACTTTTATGAAGGCTTTGGCAAGCCAGCCAGATGTACTCACTGTGGAAAAAGGCTCCAGACAGGAGGTGGTTGGACTTGGTTCTGGTGTCTTTTCAGAACCTGTGATACCACCTAAGGGACAAGAATCTGAAACAAGACAGATTCCTAAACTGTTGCACATTGTAGAAACTGAGAAAGGAGACTTGGGAGGCAGTCTGCTTTCCAAACAGGTGTTAGTAGAAACATCCAGTAAGGAGGAAAGCAGTTCGCATGTTAAAGGAGTGGATACAACTTGTGCAGAGATGGCAGGAGGACTGCAGTACTCTGGAAGGCTGGCTCAGGTGCAGCCAGTTGACTCTCTGATTGCAGCAACCGATTTTTCTCAGTCAGGTGTTCAGCTTGCTGTGCAGCCAGGTTCTGAGAAGCTACGCCCCAGAGGGTTGGATGGACAGGAGTTCCCATCCAATCAGGAGGAAGAAGGGGGAAAGCCTGAGGTGAAACTAACTACCAGTCTCCTGCAAGACCTGCCTGTGTGGAGAGGACAGCATACAGACAGCCAGCAGGGGTCAGAAGATGCTCTGCAGACAGAACTAAACACCAGATCTTCAGCCCAGGCCTGTGGGGTATTGCTGCAGGATAAGGACAGCTCTGTAGAGGGATTGAGTTTGGACTTGGGGGGGAGGGTTGCTATGGATAGAGAATGTTTGAAGGAGGGGGGCATATCTGATGTGATAAATATGTGTATTGATAAGAGGGGGGAGGGGGGTGAAGGGGAATTTTCTGAATTGATACATTTGTCTGTTGGGGAAAAGGGAGGTGGGGATCAAGGGGGAGGGGGCACGGCCCGTGAAGGGATAGCAGGGGGGCAATCGGAGGGGGGGACGGTACGAGATGGGCAGGATGCACTGAGTTCAGGGAAAGGTGGGAGAGGGCGGTGGGGGCAGGGGGCTAAGTCCTTTGCTGCTGTAGTAGGTAGTGGGGGGAGAAGAGAGGGGGGAGGGTTTCCATGGGGTGGTAGGGCGGGGGCAGGTTTTGGGGAAGAGGGGATAGGTCGTGGGCAAGTACCCAGGAGGCGGAATGTGGTACAAGTTAGATGGGTGGGGGAGGGGGGGATGCCTTCCAGGGACACAGTATTGAGGTTGGTTTTGGGGCTAGGGTTTATCCCAGAGGACCTTTATGCATGCATACATCCGGTGAACATCCCGGAGTACGATGTCAGTTTCTTGACACACAGAGGAATGGAGGTCTTCTGGGAGAGGTATGAAGGGGTAAGGGGGAGAGGGGAGTGGAAAAATTATAAAGTGGTCCCGATCAGCAGACCTGACCTGGTGCAGGTGACTCTGTTGGTGCGGAACGAGTCCATTTCAGGGGCAGACCTGGCTTTCTGGTTACAGAGGTATGCAGAGTTGAGAACTCCATTGACTAAACTCCCGGACCCCAGTAGGGTATGGGCGGGTGGATGGGGGGCTTTGGTTAAATTAAATCAAGTGGGCCAGGTGATACAGCACATTCCCTCAGCGGCGTTCATAGGGAGGGACAGAATTTTGTGCTTCTATAAAGGACAGCCAAGGCAGTGTTTTAAGTGTGGGTCCTTTCGGCACTTTAGCATGTCCTGCCCAGTAATGCAGTGTGCAAAATGTGGGGCCAAGGAGCATTCCACGGAGGATTGTACCTCCATTAGATGCAATCTTTGTGGGGGTCTGGGGCACGCATTTAGAGATTGTCCGCAGGCTTCTCATAATGGGGGAGAGGATGGCACGGGAAGGGATAGTCAAATGCAGGAGGGGGGAGGGGAGAGGAGGGACAGGGGTCCAGGGTACGGATGGTGTGGAGGAAGAGTCGACAAGTCAGGGGGGGGAGAAACGGGGGGTAGCTCAGAGGCAGGAGGGTGAGGACGAAGGATGGTTACGGGTCTCAAAGAAACAAAAGGGAGGAAAGGGGCATAGGGATGCGGGTAGCTGCTGGGAGGGGGTTAGAGCAAGGGATAGAGGTTGGGAATAAATTTAGGGGTTTGGAAATAGAAGGAAGGGAGGAGGAGATAGTAGAGGAGGGAAGAGGGGATAATAGAGGATGGCAGGAGGGGGAAGGAAGCAGGCAGGAGGCAGTGAGGGAGGGAGGGGGAAAGGTTAGGATGGAGGAGGGTTGCTTGGAAGAGGGGGGGGATATGGAAGTTGAGAGTGTGGAGGGGGAAGGGGGTATAGGAAGGGGAGAAGGGGGGAAGAGGAAATCTGGAAGAAATAGTGTTTTTCAAGCAGTAGATAAGGGGGGGAAGGGTCGGAGGACGAGAGAGAGGGGGAGGAGGGTGTGGAGGAAGGGGAGCGGGGAGATGGTTGTGCCTTAGGGGGAGGGGGGGGTTGTAGGTGAGGAGAAGAAGAAGAAGGGGAGGAAGAAAATAAGGGGGGAGGGGGGGAAGGAAAGAGGGGATTTTTGAATTTGGAGTGAGGGACTGGGCGGAGGAGGAAGATGTGGGGGATGGTAAGGTACAGGATTTAGGCGGCAGGTTAGAGCGGAAGGAAGGGAGGAAGGAGAAGTCTGTGCAGGCGAGGCGTTTCTCTAGATAGAGGTGATGGCGGGAGTGCTGTTATTCTTTGCCACGCTTAATGTGGCCAGTGTCTCCTCCCAGAGGGCGAGATGTGTGGCCTTCGATGGCCTCTCTGCTATACAGGCAGATTGTTTCTTGATTCAGGAGACGAGATTGCAGACATTGGATGCTGTCAGGCAGGCAAAACAGGCATGGAGATGGGGTCCTTCAGTTTGGGGGCTGGCAGGGGAAAGGTATGGGGGGATAGGTATTTTGTTCAAGACACATAAGGTGGTAATTCAACGGGTGGTGGAGTTAGGGGTAGGGAGGTGTTTGGTGGTGGATGTATTATTGCACGGGGTGGCTTTAAGAATTATTAATATCTATGGGCCCCAGAGTAAGAGGGGAAGGTCACTGTTGTTCGGGAAAATCAGGCCATATCTGTATACGTCCCGTCAGTTGGTGTGGGGAGGGGATTTTAATACGATCCTGAGGAAAGAAGATAGTGGGGGTAGGTCAGCACAGGTGCGTTATGATGGGGTGAGGTTGGCAGGGATCATGAAGGGAGCAGGGTTGGTGGACGTGTTTTTGGAACATTTTGCAGGAAGGGAAGGTTTTACGTTTTCCAGGGGTAGTTGTAGAAGTAGGATAGATAGGTTTTTGGTTCGGGGAGGGGCATGTGGGCAGGGGCCTAGACTGGTGGAGGTGGATTTTTCAGATCACAAGTTGGTGTTAATTAAGTTAGGGGGTGCGGGAATTCAAAGGTCAGGAAGGGGTATGTGGAGACTAAATTTAAAATGGCTAAGGGAGGGGCCGGTACAGAGGGAATTTTTGGAGTTTCTGATAGATCAATCGTCTTTACAGGGTATTTTTTCATCTCCAGGGGATTGGTGGGAGGAAGTGAAACGGCGCACGAGGGTCTTTTTCATACGTCAGGCGAGACGGGAGGGACGGGAGGTAACCCGGTTAGGGATGGCATTGAAGAAGAGGAGAGATAATTTAATTTCTAGAGGGGGGAGGAGGGAGGATATAGAGGTGGTGCAGTCAGAAATGGAGAAGGTGCAATATAACAGGTACGCCTCTTTGGTGTACGAAAGGGATTTTGGGAAACTGTTGAGCCCGGATCCTTTCGTATGCTGCAAGGAGAGAAGGGAACATAGGATAATAGAGGGGTTAAGGGATGAAAGGGGGGTCATCAAAGATTCAAGGGAAGGGATCCTGGGGGTGGTGGAGGATCATTTTGAGCAGTTTTTTTCTGATCAGAATTTGGACAAGGAGGTCATGAAGAAGTATGTAGAAGGGACCCCGGGGGTGGGAAACTGGGGGCCTCATCTCCAGGTTCTGGAACAGCCCTGGACGTTGCAGGAAGTGGAGGAGGCCATTGGGGCCTTGCGGAGCAGGACCTCGCCGGGACCTGATGGGCTCCCAGCGGAGTTTTATCAGGCGTTCAAACACCAGCTGGCTCCAATTTTGTTGGAGGTCTGGGAGGTGGCACGGAGGACGGGTTCCTTGCCAAAGTCTTTTTCAGAGTCAGCACTGGTTCTCCTTAGTAAAGGCAAAGATTCTCGGCTTATGGCTAATTGGCGGCCTATAGCATTGTTAAATAGCGACCGGAAGGTTTTTGCGCATATGCTCTTAGCACGGATGAGACAGGTATCTGGGGGGGTGCTGGCGATCTCACAAGGTTGTGGGGTTCCGGGCAGGGGGGTGTTGGAGGCAGTGGCATGGGTACGGGAGGGTCTGGAGCGCAGTCGGGAGGATCAGAAAGGGCGGTTACTGGTAGCCCTGGACCAGGACAAAGCCTTCGATAGGGTACAGTGGGATTTTTTATGGGAGGTGTTAATTCATTATGGGTTTCCAAGGGGATGGGTAGAACAGCTTCGGTTATTGTATACCAATGTGCGGTGTTTTCCATTGGTGAATGGCTGGAAGGGGAAGGATTTTGGGATTACGGCAGGAGTGCGACAAGGGTGCCCCTTGAGCTCTCTGCTGTATACCTTTGCCATTGACCCATTTGTGCGGCGTTTGGAGTTGAATGGTGAAGAGGGATTGCAAGGAGTGGAGGTGAGCAAGGGGAAGCAACTACGGGTGGTGGCCTATGCGGACGATATTACGGTCTGGGTAGCAGATAAGACAGAAGGCAGGAAATTGCAAGGGATGATTTCAAGGTATTCGCAGGCGTCAGGATCGCGGGTGAATTATCAGAAATGTAAAAGCTTATGGGTGGGACCGGCAGGGGCAAGGTTTGAATTGGAGGGTGGGTTCCCACAGGCTACAGAGAGGATAAGGGTTCCGGGGATACAGTTTGAGGCAGGGGACTATGGATTGATTAATTGGAATCAGAAGATTGAAGAGGCAAGGGCAAAGGTAGAGAGGTGGAAGGGCTGGAGGATGTCAATGGCAGATCGGGTTTGTTTGATCAAATCCCATGTAGTGCCAATGTTTTTATTTTTAAGTTACATCTGTCTGTTACCAGAGCGTTGTTACACGGCACTTTACAGTGTGTTTTTTCAAATGCTATGGGGTAACCGGATGAACCCAGTCAAAAGAAACATCACATACTTGCCAAGGAATGAGGGAGGGGTAGGTATGGTTAACCCAGTGTTAGTTTTCAGTTCTTTGTTTCTTCAATTTAATTTGGGTCGGGCAGTAGATCAAGAACCCCCGGGGTGGGCAGAGAGTGTTATTCAGTGGTGGAAGGAATATTGGGTCCCCTGGCTGGGAGGGGGGAGGGTGAGGGTTTTGAGGAAAGGCTTTCCGGAGGGGGTAGGGTATTATCGGACCCTGGTCAAGTTAGTACGGTTGTGGGGTGTTATGGTAGAGGAAATAAAGGAAGGGAGGAGGGAGGTTTGGGTGGAAAGGGTGCGCACTCAGAGATTTTCCTCTCCACTGGTACTTAGGGATGCTCCTGGGCCGGTATTGGAGCGGGGTTTGCGGTTGGTGTCATCAGAAAGGATCCCACACAAGTACAGGGACATTGCTTGGCTGTCCTTGCATGGAAAGCTATATGTAAGGGGAAATCTGAAGGACAGGAACATGAAGGACCGTGACTGTCCGAGGGGGGAATGTGTTGGAAAGGAAGAAACCATGAACCATTTTTTAAAGGAATGCCCTTTTTCCATTCAGGTGTGTGACAGAGTGGCTTCTCTGTTACAAATTCCCAGTTTTCGATCTTACACCTACGAGGATTGGGTTTATGGGAGACAGCAGGGGAAAGGGCAGCTGGAGCCGGTAACGGGGTTTCTGATCTCTGTCATTGTCAGGTTCTGTCTTTGGATGGCGCGCTGCGGGGTTTCCCTGCGTCAGGAGTACAGGTCTGTTGAGGGGGTCAGTTGGGATATAGTAAGGGCGGTCCAGGAGGTAGCACGGTGGGAAAGGGCGGAGGTAGGGATTGGTAAATTTTTTATTTGGTGGAAGCATGTTAAGTTAAAACTGTCATGATTTTTTGGTTTCAGGTGGGTATTGGTTTTATTAGGGTTCCTGGGTAGGGGGGGGGGGACTTGTGAATATGTATATAGTGGGCTGATTTGTATTTATGTATTTTTAATGTACGGTTGTCTATTGATTTCCGTCTCTATAAATAAAAGAGTTCTCCAAGTATTCACCACTCTCTCAGTGAAAAAATACTTCCTGACATTTTTCTTGAGTCTGCCCCCCTTCAATCTCATTTCATGTCCTCTAGTTCTACCGCCTTCCCATCTACGGAAAAGGTTTGTTTGCAGATTAATACCTTTCAAATATTTGAACATCTGTATCATATCACCCTTGTTTCTCCTTTCCTCCAGGGTATACATGTTCAGGTCAGCAAGTCTCTCCTCATACATTTTGTAACGCAAATCCCATACCATTCTTGTAGCTTTTCTTTGCACTGCTTTAATTTTATCATCAGTCTAGTCCAGGAGTTCTCAACTCAGGTTTTCAGTATACCCACAATATGCATGACAGATTCACATGCAGTGGAGCCCGTGCATACAAATGATCGCTGCCATTAATAATGGGTAAATTTGTATTTAAAATAATATGAAAGAACGTAAAAATAATTCTTGTTCTCATTATTGTAGGGGGTGTTCCTTGAGACAGCTCCATGGCAAAACATAGGCTATGAGGACTAATAATCCCCAGATTGGAGTACAGCCTAAGATGAGCATTATTTCAGTAATGCAAATAACTATAATCTTATATTGAAGAGGTTAAAAATATTTGGAAGTTAAATCAAAGTTAGAATGATAAAGAATCACATTTTATATATATATATATACCATAGACTGATGAGGAGTTGGGTACATAAATCTTGCTGAAGTTGAGAAAACTAATTCAACAAGTGGCACCGCTGAGGTCTTTGGTAAAATAAAGTTTAACAGGAGATAAATGAAATATCAGATAATCTTGGTTAAAAGATTGTGGAATATTGAAGTATCATTATACTACAAATGATCTCATGCATATTCATTGTTGGAATCCTGAAAAACAGACCTGCCCTATTCTGAGGACTGGGTTGAGAACCCCTGGTCTAGTCTTAACTCACAACAACAGACCCTATTGCCAAGGCCCAGATTATTAACCTTCTGCTGATCAATATATCTTGTTCAGTTATCAGTGGCAAATAATCATATTTTAACCAATTTCCCACAACTTTATATAATCCACTTCTGGACAGTTTGCTAGCAGATGATTCCATAGTCTGGCACCAAAATAAGCACATACTTATGCTACATCACTCAGGCTACAAATATAAGGAAATAGGCAGCCAGATTAATCCATATTGATTTTATTGTGTTGTAATTGCTTTAAGATGACTCTAGATTTTTATTGTGACCTGCTATAATATTTGCAAAGAACATAATTAATAAATCAAATCAAACCAGAAAGAAGGAACAGAACAAGCCCTTCTTTGGTAGTTTACAGTCCTTTGCTGCTTCTTACCAAATCTTATATAATAAAACTCATTCAACGTTCTGAAGACACTGACGTCACTTCCGTCACTTCTTTCAAGACGGGTTCGAAGGGTTCGTGGTGGTGAAGCCACCAAAATCGCCAAGTCTCGGGGCCCCGCCCTCGCGTCAAACATGATGTCGAGGGCGGAGCAATGGCGTATGGTGCGTTCAGGAGGTGCGGAGCAACGGCGTCAGAACGATGAAGGGGTCAGTAGGTAGGGAGGGAGGAAGGGGGGGTGTTGGGGAGGAAAACCTTGCTAGCGCCCGTTTCATTTGCTCCAGAAACGGGCCTCTTTTACTAGTAATACTATGAATTGAGACCGAGACAAGTATTTCCTTAAGTCAAAAAGGCAACATCCTACCTAGAACCCTTAAGGGTGGGGGGAGGGGTCTCAATCACATAGGAACCACATCCTTGAAACATCTGTAACCCCTGCCTCTCTTGCTTCATGGGCATGATTATGTGGTAGTATCCAGAAGCCCTGCTTCTCTTTTAGACAAACCTTGGTATCATGAAATGCAAGAAGTTTTGCATTTTAAATATGTCCACTGCTGTCATGTAGCACAATCTTCTTTCCTACTGAAAGCAGAACTAAGTAGTTAGGTTAGAGGGTCTTAAACTCTTTGCCTTCACATTTTACAGTGCTTAACTGCCTTAAACAGCCCATAAACCCCGAGGAAAGCCACTGCTTATCCTCAGGGTAAGAAACGTGGAATCTCACTAGGTTTTGGAATCAACAGTTCTGGGGATGTTTCACCCAATTTGAAGTATCAGGGGACTATGTGAAAACGAAGACTAAGGGGGTCTTTTATAAAGGCGCACTACCTTTTTTTAGCACGCCCTAAAAATTCACATGCAATAAACGCTAAAGGTGCCCATAGGAATGGGCATCTTACAGTTTAGCACACACTAATTTTTAGCACACCCTAAACATGCTAGCATGTCTTTGTAAAAGGGGCTCTAAATTTGTTACACAGAGTAATGAGTGGTATGATTCAGAACTGCTGGTACTGAAGCAAGCTTGTAGGAGGCTACAGCAGAAATGGTTGAAAACATTGAACTTGAGATAAAGAGGAATGAAAATTACCATTCATAAAGTTGCTCTAAATGCTAAGAGGAAATCATGGTATTCTAAACAAATAGGTTAAGGTGTCTCTAATACTAAGACCGTTTTTCAACTAGTTGCTACTCAATGTTTGCAACCAAATATGGATGACATCCCTACAGCTACTCAGTTGACAGTTTATTTATACATAAATAGTGCTCTAGCACAACTAATCTTAGACTGAAAGTAAAGTGGCAGGTAATGTTATTGAGATTACTGGATACCAGTTTGGGATTCCAGGAGATAGATGTTGGTCAGTTTTTCACCTGTTGAATGGTATCTAATTCTTTGTATCAGAAGAGTGTAAAATCTTACTGTATTTTAGATTTAAGCCCTCCTTATTTCATGGTTTCTCCTTCCTTTGAACTTTTAAGTTTGTTGTTTCGGTGGGTTCAGTATAAGCTTTCTACAGTTTCCAGTACAGTTAGGAGATAAGATTCCTTATGATCTTTCAAAATTGGTGCGATTGTCAGATGAGTTCAAATTACAGACCAGTTGCGTCTATTCCTTTGTTTTCCAAATTGTTGGAGGGATTGGTCTGTGCTCAACTGAATGATCAGTTATTGAAGCAAGTTATGCATTATTCACAATCAGGATTTAGACAGTTTAGAATCAGTACTGGTGTCCAGTCTTAATAAACCTAGGTCTTTGTTATGTATTATGTAAGAACTACAAAGCTCTCATTCTGCACTTTGATCTTTCCTCTGCATTCGACCTGGTGGACCGTAACATCTTACTTTCTGAGAAATGCATTATCGGTATTACTGATAGTAACATAGTAGATGACGGCAGATAAAGACCTGCATGGTCCATCCAGTCTGCCCATGACAAACTCATATGTGTATACCTTACTTTGAATTTGTACCTGTCCTTTTCAAGGCACAGACCATATAAGTCTGCCCAGCAGTATTTCCCGCCTCCCACCACCGGCTCTGGTACAGACCGTATAAGTCTGCCCTCCCCTATCCTCGCCTCCCAACCACCACCCCCTCTTCCCCCCAACTGCTCCGCCACCCAAGTTTTAAATTGGTTCAAAAGGTTTTTGTCCACCAGATCGTACAGAGTAAAGCAGAATGGAGTTTTATCTGATAGTTGGAAGAACACACACACTTTTTAATGTATTTTTCCATAGTTTGTGGTGAAAATTACCAGATAGTCTTCTTCATCCACAGATTTGCAGATGATATTACTGTTCTGATTCCAGTCTATGAGTCATTAACGCAAATATTGTCAGTTATTCAGAGTTGTATGCCAATAATAGATGCATGGATGTCAAATTATAAGCTTAAATTGAACCCTGAGAAAATGTTTTATTTTTGGATAATAATCCTGATCCATTGATTAATCATATATTTATAGAAGTTAAGTATCATCTCTCTCCTGTAATTAAAATATTGGGTGTCTTCTTGGACCACTCTCTTCCTCTTGAACCACAGGCCATTTAGACTGCTTGTTCAATTCTCTGCTTTTGTCACAGCTAGAATATTGTAACCTGATATATCTCTCTGTGCCCCTACATACATTCTTCAATGACTGCTGTAGATTCAAACATGAAGAGAAAAATCAATCTAAGTATAACAAAATTTCTAAATCTTATATAGAGCTTCACTAGCTCCCGATTTGAGGCCAGGATCTTTTTTAAATTTTCTTGTATTTTGTACCGAGTTCTTAATGGTGACTATCCTGAATACCTGTCTCATTTTGAATTTTCAGTTCCTTCTAGAGGTAGAAGGACTGTCACCTATTCTCCTCTTGCTTTCTCTTAAGTGTTTTAAAAAGATCTGTGGTAGACTTTTTTGCTTATCAAGGACCCAAAATTTGGCATGAGTATGTTTCATGTTTTACCAATCAACCTGGATACTCTTCTTTTATAATTGACTGGGGTTGGCCACTGCTAGAAAAGAACGCTGAGCTAAATGGACCTATAGTCTAATCCAGTATGGTAGTTCTTAAGTTCTAAGCAACTGTGATGAAAGAAAACAAGATATGGAGAAGTTGAATCTTTCTGAATGCCAGTAACTGACATCTTAAACAGTATCCCTTGTCTCAACATTCAATACGCAGAGGCAGCCCAAAATATAATGCAACCCAGCATAAAGACACTTGAACAAAAAAAAAAAAATTTAAAGGGAAAACAAATGACTATTTCCTAAAATCATTCATGAAAATCAATCAACCAAATAGACCTCTGAGATCACTCAAAATCTCCCAATAAACAAGTATATCGCTTGAAAAGAACATTTAATTCAATGCTACTAGGTAAAGGAGCCGAACTATAGAATTCACTACCTCAAAGTCAGACTAATGGCAGACAACCTACAATTAGCCGATGTCTGAAAACATGGCTCTTTCATAAATACTATCAGCTGCAAATGAATCTCCAACCAGATGACTTCATAACACTGCAAACACAGAACAGGGAACCATGAAGAGGAGTCTATAGAGCTGACAGAAGGATGTATAATAGTAGGGGATCCTTGGATAAACACGTCATTAGTACCAAAGCCCCACTGTTTATGTTCATGCTTACAATGTCCCAATACTTCCAAAACAAACTCCAAATTTAATGTTTAACACTACCTTTGTTAATGTTCTGCTCAAACTGTTTCACTTTTAAGGTGTTTCAATTTAAACTGTAGTTTTTACTGTATAATGTTACTTACAGACTGATTTGTACTCCGCCTTGAACTTAATAGCTCAGCAGACTATAAATGCCTACATTAAATTAAATTAAAACCATGTTCTTAGCTACTGCATTTTGCAGTGAGGGATACTGGAGGAGTAACCTAATGGTTATTTTTTTATTTTATTTTTGTTACATTTGTACCCCGTGCTTTCCCACTCATGGCAGGCTCAATGCGGCTTACATATACAGGTACTTATTTGTACCTGGGGCAATGGAGGGTTAAGTGACTTGCCCAGAGTCACAAGGAGCTGCCTGTGCCTGAAGTGGGAATCGAATTCAGTTCCTCAGTTCCCCAGGACCAAAGTCCACCACCCTAACCACTAGGCCACTCCTCCTCCTAGCAGCAGGCTAGGGACTAAGGAAGCCTGGTTGAAAACCCACTGTTGCTTCCTGTGATCTTATGCAAGCCACTTAACCCCTTTTCCACCGCTTCAGGTACAGAGACAGGAAAATACCTACTGAACCTAAGGTAAAATTATGTATCATACCTGATAATTTTCTTTCCATTAATCATAGCTGATCAATCCATAGACTGGTGGGTTGTGTCCATCTACCAGCAGGTGGAGATAGAGAGCAATCCTTTTGCCTCCCTATATGTGGTCATGTGCTGCCGGAAACTCCTCAGTATGTCGATATCAAAGCTCCATCCGCAGGACTCAGCACTTAGAGAATTACACCCACAAAGGGACACTCTGTCCAGCTCACCACAGACGAAACGGGGGAGGGGAATTAACCCAGCTCATCCCCACACAAGTGGGGGAGGGGAATCCGTCCAGCTCATCCCCGCGGAGCGGGGGAGGGACACCACACCCACCGATGCGGTGGGATCTGGCTTATCCTGCAACCGCGGGAGGAGCTGACTGACCCTAACACCGCCGAAGCGGGAGGGGTACAAAGCTGCCCTACAGCCGCACGAAGCGGGAGGGAGCGCCGGCAGAATTTAGGTCTCAATCCAGCCCCGTAAAACGGAGGGGAGAGAAATGCAACAGCTCACTGTAACACAAAATCGTCTCAACTCCTGAAGAATCCGATTGAAAAAACTTGAACACGAAGTCCTCCTGAACAGGAACTGAAGACTAAACTTGAACCTGAAATGCAACCAGAATAAAAACAGTACAGATATCTGGGAGGGGCTATGGATTGATCAGCTATGATTAATGGAAAGAAAATTATCAGGTATGATACATAATTTTACCTTCCATATCATCATGCTGATCAATCCATAGACTGGTGGGATGTAACGAAGCAGTACTCACCCAGGGCGGGACATAGAAATCCCTGACCACAACACTGAAGCTCCAAACCGGGTCTCCGCCCGAGCAGCCACAGTCAAGAAGTAATGCCTGGAGAAGGTATGAGCCGATGCCCAAGTTGCCGCCTTGCAAATCTCTTCCAAGGAGACGGACCCGGCCTCCGCCATCGAGGCCGCCTGAGCTCTAGTGGAGTGAGCCTTCAGCCGGATAGGCGGCACCTTCCCCGCGGCCACATAAGCCGCTGCAATGGCTTCCTTGACCCATCTTGCCACTGTAGGCTTAGCAGCCTGCAGACCCTTACGAGGACCTGCAAACAGGACAAACAGATGATCCGACTTCCGGAAATCATTGGTCACTTCCAAGTATCTGATGATGACTCGTCTCACATCTAGATATTTGAGAGCAGAGTACTCCTCTGGGTAGTCCTCCCTACGAAAGGATGGGAGACAGAGCTGCTGATTCACATGGAAGCAAGAAACAATCTTGGGCAGGAAGGAAGGCACTGTGCGAATAGACACTCCTGCCTCAGTGAACTGCAGAAAGGGCTCTCGACATGATAGCGCCTGGAGCTCGGAAACTCTTCTGGCTGAAGTGATAGCCACCAAAAAGACTGCTTTCAACGTCAGGTTTTTCAGAGATGCCCTCGACAAGGGTTCAAAAGGCGGCTTCTGCAAGGCTCTTAGCACCAGATTGAGATTGCACGCAGGTACCACTGAGTGCAGAGGAGGGCGCAGGTGATTAACTCCCTTGAGAAAGCGCACCACATCTGGCTGCGAAGCCAGGGAAGCACCCTTCAGGCGGCCCCTGAAGCAAGCCAGAGCCGCTACCTGGACTTTAAGGGAACTGAACGACAGGCCTTTCTCCAGACCTTCTTGCAGGAACACCAACACTGAAGAAATTGGAGCAGTGAAGGGAGAAAGGGAGCCTGCCTCACACCATGATGCAAAGGTACGCCAAACCCTGGCGTAAGCAGTAGAAGTAGAGCGCTTCCTCGCTCTCAGCATAGTGGCGATGACCTTGTCTGAGAAGCCCTTCTTCCTCAGACGCTGCCGCTCAATAGCCAGGCCGTAAGACCAAAGGGGAAGGGATCCTCCATCACCACGGGACCCTGATGCAACAGGCCCTGCTCCGCTGGCAGTCGCAGAGGTCCGTCCACTGAGAGCCTGATCAAGTCCGCATACCAGGGACATCTGGGCCAGTCCGGACCCACCAGGATTACCCGGCCCGGATGCTTTGCCACCCGGTCTAGCACCCTGCCCAACATGGGCCAGGGCGGGAACACATAGAGAAGCTCCTGTGTCGGCCACTGTTGGAGAAGAGCATCTACTCCCAGAGATCGAGGGTCCCGTCCGCTGCTGAAAAAGCGCGGCACTTGGCAATTGGCTGATGACGCCATCAAATCTAGGCTCGGCTGGCCCCAGCGCTTCGTGATGTCCAAGAACGCCTGAGCCGATAGCTGCCACTCTCCGGGATCCAAGGTATGGTGACTGAGAAAGTCCGCCTTGACATTCATGACTCCAGCAATGTAGGCCGCCGACAGCTGTTCTAGGTTCGCTTCCGCCCACTGGCATAGATTCATGGCCTCCTTGGCAAGAGGGGCGCTCTTGGTACCTCCCTGGCGATTGACATAGGCCACAGCCGTGGCATTGTCCGACAGGACCCGTACTGGCTTCAACGCCAGTACCGGGAGAAACTCCAAAAGCGCCAACCGAATGGCTCTGAGTTCCAGGAGGTTGATAGACCACTTTGCCTCTGCAGGAGACCAGAGCCCCTGCGCTGTCCTTCCCAAGCAATGGGCTCCCCAGCCCGTCAAAGAGGCGTCCGTCGTGACGACAACCCACTCCGGGGTCAAAAGAGGCATCCCTGCGGACAACTTGTCTGTCCTCAGCCACCAGCTCAGCGCCTTGCGCACTGCTAGGTCCAAGGGAAGGCGCACAGCGTAATCCTCCGACACTGGAGTCCAGCGCTGCAGCAGAGAGAGTTGTAGTGGTCTCATATGAGCCTTGGCCCAGGACACTACTTCCATCGTGGCCGTCATAGAGCCCAACAGCTGCACATAGTCCCAAGCCCAAAGAGGAGAGGCTACTAGGAACTGGTCCACCTGAGCCTGAAGCTTGACAATTCGATTGTCCGGCAGGAACACTCTGCCCACTTGGGTGTCGAAACGAACTCCCAGATATTCCAGGGACTGAGTCGGGCGAGCTGGCTTTACTCCCAGTTGATGATCCACCCCAGGGAGCTCAAAAGAGCAATCACCCGGTCTACAATTCTGCTGCACTCTGCATAAGAGGGGGCTCGGATCAACCAGTCGTCCAGATAAGGATGGACTTGTACTCCTTCCTTTCGTAGGAAGGCCGCGATGACCACCATTACTTTGGAGAAGGTCCGCGGAGCAGTAGCCAACCCGAACGGGAGGGCTCTGAACTGGAAGTGTCGGCCCAGGACTGCAAAACGCAGAAAGCGTTGATGAGGAGGCCAGATGGGAATATGCAGGTAAGCTTCCTTGATGTCCAAGGATGCCAGGAACTCCCCTGCCTTCACTGCCGCTATAACAGAGCGGAGAGTCTCCATTCGGAAGTGCCGAACTTTCAAGGCCCGATTGACCCCTTTGAGGAGGTCGAGGATAGGCCGTACAGAACCTCCTTTCTTTGGTACCACAAAGTAAATGGAGTAACGTCCCTTGCCAAGCTGATCTTCTGGCACCGGAACGACCGCACCCAGGCGGATCAGATTGTCCAAAGTCTGCTGCACTGCCACAGCTTTGACTGGAGACTTGCAGGGAGAGTGTACAAACCCGTCTCTTAAGGGTCGGCAGAACTCTAGCTTGTAGCCGTCTCTGATGACTTCCAGCACCCAAGCGTCTGAAGTTACCCTGGTCCACTCGCCCAGAAACGAGGACAGGCGTCCTCCAATCTGCACTGGGCCATGGACCAGGGCCCCGTCATTGGGTACGAGACCCTGGGGGAGGACCGGAGGAAGCACCTCCGGGACGGTGGTCTCTGCGAAAGGAATGCTGCTAGGGGGAGAAGTTCCTCTTGAAGGAAGAGGGGGCAGAGGCGCCCGACTTGCCCGAGCGATACCGACGGGCTTCCTGAAACCGTCCTTTGGAGGAACTGGGACGAGCACCACTGGCCCGAGCCCTGACCTCTGGTAACCTCTTGCCCTTAGACGTGCCGAGATCGGTCACAATTTTGTCCAGCTCGACCCCAAAAAGCAGCTTGCCTTTAAAAGGCAACTTAGCCAGGCGAGACTTAGAGGCGTGGTCTGCAGACCAATGCTTCAGCCAAAGCCACCGCTGCGCAGAGACTGTCTGAGCCATACCTTTAGCTGAGGCTCTCAAGACATCATACAGCAAGTCTGCCAAATAAGCCAAGCCCGATTCCAGGGCCGGCCAATCAGCCCTCAAGGAAGGATCCGAGGGGGAAGCCCGCTGCACAATCATCAGGCACGCCCTGGCCACATAGGAGCCGCAAACTGAGGCCTGCAAACTTAAAGCAGCCGCCTCGAAGGATGACCTTAAGGCCGCCTCCAATCTTCTGTCTTGGGCGTCCTTTAGGGCCACCTTCCACCGGCAACGCCGTTTTCTTAGTCACTGCAGTGATTAAAGAATCCACGGTAGGCCAAAGAAAGGCCTCCCGTTCACCTTCAGGCAGAGGATAGAGGCGGGACATAGCCCTAGCCACTTTGAGGCTCGCTTCTGGGACATCCCATTGAGCCGAAATCAAGGTGTGCATGGCCTCATGCACGTGGAAGGTTCTAGGCGGGCGCTTCGTCCCCAGCATAATGGCGGAGCCAACAGAGGCTGAGGGAGAGACGTCCTCCGGAGAGGAAATCTTCAAAATGCTCATGGCCTGCACTAACAGGTTGGGCAAATCCTCTGAGCGAAAGATCCGCGCTGCAGAGGGGTCATCCGCTCCATCCGAGCAGAAATCCGTCTCCTCCAAGGAATCCCCAAAGGACGTTGGGAGAACTCAGATACGCTGCCCTCATCTACATCAGAGGAGACAGAGTCCTCTAGGGCCTGGAAATCCACCCGAGGGCGTTTGCTTCCGGAGGCCTCAACCCCTTTATCAAACAGGGGGGCAGCGTTTTGCATAATAAAAGCCTGATGCAGCAGCAAAATGAACTCAGGGGAGAATCCCCCCGAACAGTGCACTTCTGCAGCTTGGGCCACGGCCCTAGCCGCACCCTCAACCAGCGCTTGCAAGAGCAGGGGAGAAACCTGCTGCGCATCCAAAATGGCATCCGGCGCAAAACTCAGAGAAGGAGCCGCGCGGGAAGAACGGCACTTAACTTTGGCCGCTTTCTTACCATCGCCCGAATCAAGGGCGACCATAGTATTAACGTCTCCCAGCTCGAGGGCGGCCCAAGAAGAAGACGTTCGAGCAGAGTGGCCGGCCAACATGGAGTGGGCGAGCAGTGGGGGATGGGCGCTTATGGCGGGAAAAACCGCCACACCGGAGGAATAACCGGAACACTGACCGGACTCCAAACTGATGCTTAACAAAGGCGATTCAGGTTTTGAAATCCCCGCATCCCCGCTAGACGCACCCACGCGGTCCGGGGAGCGAATCCTTGTGCCATCGCCCTCCGACGCCATAAGCCATGTGGAGACCGAACGGGGAACCCCCTGCCCGCTATAAAAAGGTAAAATTACCTGCTTCTCGCTCCGAGCTGTAACGAACTGGTGTCCCAGTGAGCAGCTGCAATAAACGTTGAAATAAACGCCCTTAAGGACGTCCAGAATTTTTTTTTTTTTTTTTTAAACGGAGCCAGCGGGAGGGGGGAGAAAAGGAGGGACCTGGCACCACCAGGTTTGCACTTGCTCAAGAAGAGCCCTCAACCCCAGGTACTCAACAAAACCTAAAAATTAGGCTTGGAGACCTAGCCAGAGCTGCTGCTGTGTGTGACCACCACCTGCTGAGATAGAGAACATACTGAGGAGTTTCCGGCAGCACATGACCACATATAGGGAGGCAAAAGGATTGCTCTCTATCTCCACCTGCTGGTAGATGGACACAACCCACCAGTCTATGGATTGATCAGCATGATGATATGGAAATGCGAATTACCTTGAGCTACTACTGAAAAAGGTGAGCTAAATCCAAATCCAAACAGCTTCTATGTTTGTGCAGCGCTGCGTACGCTTTGTAGCGCTATATAAATGCTAAATAGTAGTAGTAGTAGTAAAGCAACAAAAGAATAAACTTTGGTAAGCCAACTTTTCAAATTTTTAAGTCAATTTATTGGACAATGCAATTTATTTATTTATTTTTTTACAATTAAAGATGTGCAGTTTTTATACTCCACAAGAAAGCGAAAAAAGTTCTTATGAAAAACAAAAAACACTACCCTCCTTAAAACACCAACAATATACTTGACATATTACCAATCATATGGTATTGAATACAAGACTGGCATTTGATTTTTCAAATCTCAATTTAAAACAAAAAAAAGGATGTAAAGCAACAGCTGTTCAACTCTCAACACTAAAAGGAGGCATTTGTTAAAAAAAAAAATATATAAAAACAAAACCACAATCCCCTTTCTCTCCCCCAAAACCTTATTTTTATGGTGTTTTGTTGCTTCTGCCAGTCCCCAATTGCAACTGATTGGCATGTCCCCCCTATTTTACACTGGACAATAAAGGTTATTTCACTCACATTTTCAATCCTGTTTCCCTGTTGTGCCCCATAACAGTGGATCAAAAAGAAAAAAAAAAAAAAAAGGATAAAATGAGCAAAGGCAGAACCATGCAATTTTGGGGTACAGGACGACAATTTTTATTTAACTTGCTTTTGTTTTCTTTTTAAGCAAAGGTTTCCTTGACAGCATACCTCCTCTAGCAGAAAACATGAAAGCTTCTCTTTAGTATCACAAGAAGATGGGGTGACAAATCTGCCTGATTTTTTTTATTTACACCTAAACTGGACTAGTGACTGCCATCCATTGCTCACCTTTTCATATTGTTTCTTTGAACAGCTGTAAACTAAACCATTGTACACATCTTCATAGAAAGATATAGGACATTAACATGCCCTTATTAGTCAGATCTCTCCTGCTTCGCGCTCCTCTGAGCTCCTCCTATCTTCTGATTTTCCATTGGCGCTCTCATATGAACGCTTTCTTTCCCTGCGCTCAAGGTCTCTTGACCTGTCTCTGGAACTCCTGTCTTTGTCTCGGGATGTTCTATCCTTGTCTCTTGATGAACTTTCTTTGGATGACCTGCAAAATAAGTGAAAAGAAAAAACATAATAGAAAACCTATTTTATGTTACTTTATTCCCTTACGGCAAAGCTTTTATTTCTATCCCAGGAGAGCTTTCAGAAATACGTTAATGCTATGCTCTTTCCAAGCACTTTCCTCTAGCCCACTCCCCCTTCCCAAATCCATAGCCAATTTGTGGCCAAGAGAACGGGATGCAGATATTTATAGAGCTACTTTCAACAGGGTCTCTGAGCACTCACAACAGTATTCAAAGCTATTACAAAAACCCAAGACAGACTCTCAGACATGAACAAATTTATTTTCCTAGACAGTGCTCATTACAATTATTATTACCTTACAAATGTACAGTCATCTGCAGATTAATTGGCTGTGTTTCTTAAAAGAATGGAACAATTTGGTCTGCTAATCTTTCTCTGATTCCTACCACAGCAGTCCAGATACATGGGTTATGCCCCCCAGCAGTAGATGGAGACAAATGCTTGTGAGCCCTGCCTATCCAGGGTACTGTACAAGTGAGGAGCATTTTCCTGGTCAACAAAGGGGACAGGGTCATACAACCCCCACTCCAGAATCGCAAGGCTCCAATGAACAGCAAATAGATCAGACCAGAAGAAGTAAACAGGATAGGATAGGTTTTAGAACTAAAACAAAGAATTCTAATAAATAAAAATAAAGTAAAACCAAATTTCTTTATCATCCACAAGATCAGTACAGACTCATGGAATGTAACAAAGAACCCCCTGCATAATCAAGGCATATAAGAACATAAGAGTAGCCATACTGGGTCAGACCAATGGTCCATCTAGTGCAGTATCCTGTTTTCCAAACAGTGGCCAAGCCAGGTCACAATAACCTGGCAATCAATAGAAATAAAACAAAATAAAACATGGAAAAGAAAATAAGACAATACCTTTTTTATTGGACATAACTTAATACATTTCTAGATTAGCTTTCGAAGGTTGCCCTTCTTCGTCAGATCGGAAATAAGCAAATGTTGGTAGATGACAGTATATATAAGTGAAACATCAAAGCATTCCAGTGACATTCTAACAGGATGGGGGTGGATAGATGAGAGACAGAGAGAGATGCATGGAGACAGGAGGGTGGCAAAGCAGTACAATTTTATGGTTTATAATGTGCTAGAAAACCCAGATCTTTGTTAAGTCCTGTCTGATGGGTGTCAAAATATTTAATCATACCTCCTACCCACCCCCATCCTCCCACCCTGTCAGACTGTCATAGTAATGCTTGAATGTTTTCACTTATATACACTGTCAGCTAGCACATTTGCTTATTTCCGCTGACGAAGAAGGGCAACCTTCGAAAGCTAATCAAGAAATGTATTATGTCCAATAAAAAAGGTATCATCTTATTTTCTTTTCCATGTTTTATTTTGTTTGATTTCTATTGATAACCTTAAGAGTGGACTAACATGGCTACCACACTCCTCTGACTAAGGGGGAAGAAATTCTGAAACAATTTTACAATTCATTCAATACATACCATCCTACATTTGATTCAAAATTGACTACTCCCCAGAAAAAGTCAATTTTTTGGACACCACACCACAGTCTCAATCAGTGATGGATATATACAAACATCCATGTACAAGAAACCCACAGACAAATGCAGTTACCTCCACAACTCCAGCTTCCACCCTTCACATACAAAAAGATCTATTATTTACAGCCAAGCCATAAGATACCACCGTATCTGCTCTGACCCAGGGGACAGAGACAGACACCTTGAAATCCTGACTGCATCCTTCGAACAGAAAGGCTACAACCCCAAAATAATCTCCTGATATAAGGTAACCAGGGGAAGAAAGGGGAGCTGTTGAACTGCAGGGCGAGACTGGAACAGATCCCAAACTGTGTTCATCAGGGGGCAGGAGGGAGAAGGGAGAAAAATGCTTGGGGGGGGGGGGGGGGGGGGAGACTGTGCAGCACGATTTTTTTTTAAATTGCCGCTTACAACTAATGCACTAATCATGGCGTTAACTGCGATTAACATGCAGCCCTAATTTCAACAAAGATGAAACGTCTTTTGGAAAGGAACTCTGAATAGTATTCAGAATTTAAGTTATTTGTAAGTGAGAAAATTAAAGTGAACTAGTAAAAACGTTTGAGAACATACTAACTTTCACACAGCAACAGTTTATCGAAACTATCTTCTGGATAATTTTGGCACTTTTCAAGCTTCCGGGTGCCAGCTGCAAAAAGGGGATTCAACTTAGTCCAGCTACAAGTTGAATACCTTGACAATTTAATGAGGGTGAAAATTTAAAATACACCCAACAGTGTTAATTTGTGGAAAACCGAGAGAGAAGAAAGGAAAAAGGCTTTTGCTCACTGACTTATATGTACCCATATTTTTCTGTATGTTTCAACTTGTTAGTGATTGGTTCTGAAGAGTTTGGAAAGGACGTGTAAGTGATAGGTTTTACTGGTTTCTTTCAACTACTTACAGTCTCCCTCTGGCAAACAGTTTTCCAGTGCCTCATAGCACTGGTGATACCTCCAGCCTGAATAAGACAGTAGAACATAGGAGACAGCAATGATGATCTGAACTGTGTGCTGCATGTATCCCTGATTTATTTAAAACATTTATAGCCCACCCATCCAAGTGGGCTATAAATTTACTGAAGAGGTACCTGACATCTGGAAATGGAAATATTTTATACTCCCGTGATGCCTGAATAATTTAAATAAACAAGCCATTTCAATAAATACATTTTCATATGTGGTGCAGTATGGTTGCATAATAGTAAGTAGCACTCAGAAGGTAATGAAACTGAACATTTTTGCATGCAAAGTTTCTGCACACATGAATCTAGTTCTTGGAGAGATCACGATGGATTTTGATATAATTTGGATGGGACGCTTTTTTTGGGAGCTTTGACTTTACACATAAGTATTGCCATACTGGGACAGACTAAAGGTCCATCAGGCCCAGCATCCTGTTTCCAAAACTGGCCAATCCAGGTCACAAATACCTGGCAAGATCTCAAAAAAAAAAGTACAAAACATTTTATGCTGCTTATCCCAGAAATAAAGCAGTGGATTTTCCCCAAGTCCATTTTAATAATGGTCTATGGACTTTTCCATTAGGAAGGTATCCAAACCTTTTTTTAAATCCCGCTAAGTTCTCAGGCAACGAATTCCAGTTTAATTACATGTTGAGTGAAGAAAAGCTTTCTCTGATTTGTTTTGAATGTACTACTTTGTAGTTTCATTGAATGCCCCCTAGTCCTAGTATTTTTGGAAAGAGTAAACAGACGCTTCACGTCTACCCATTCCACTCCACTCATTATTTTATAGACCTACATAAGTACATAAGTAGTGCCATACTGGGAAAGACCAAAGGTCCATCTAGCCCAGCATCCTGTCACCGACAGTGGCCAATCCAGGTCAAGGGCACCTGGCACGCTCCCCAAACGTAAAAACATTCCAGACAAGTTGTACCTAAAAATGAGGAATTTTTCCAGTCCATTTAATAGCGGTCTATGGACTTGTCCTTTAGGAATCTATCTAACCCCTTTTTAAACTCCGTCAAGCTAACCGCCCGTACCACGTTCTCCGGCAATGAATTCCAGAGTCTAATTACACGTTGGGTGAAGAAAAATTTTCTCCGATTCGTTTTAAATTTACCACACTGTAGCTTCAACTCATGCCCTCTAGTCCTAGTATTTTTGGATAGCGTGAACAGTCGCTTCACATCCACCCGATCCATTCCACTAATTATTTTATACACTTCTATCATATCTCCCCTCAGCCGTCTCTTCTCCAAGCTGAAAAGCCCTAGCCTTCTCAGCCTCTCTTCATAGGAAAGTCGTCCCATCCCCACTATCATTTTCGTCGCCCTTCGCTGTACCTTTTCCAATTCTACTATATCTTTTTTGAGATACGGAGACCAGTACTGAACACAATACTCCAGGTGCGGTCGCACCATGGAGCGATACAACGGCATTATAACATCCGCACACCTGGACTCCATACCCTTCTTAATAACACCCAACATTCTATTTGCTTTCCTAGCTGCAGCAGCACACTGAGCAGAAGGTTTCAGCGTATCATCGACGACGACACCCAGATCCCTTTCTTGATCCGTAACTCCTAACGCGGAACCTTGCAAGACGTAGCTATAATTCGGGTTCCTCTTACCCACATGCATCACTTTGCACTTGTCAACATTGAACTTCATCTGCCACTTGCACGCCCATTCTCCCAGTCTCGCAAGGTCCTCCTGTAATCGTTCACATTCCTCCTGCGACTTGACGACCCTGAATAATTTTGTGTCATCGGCGAATTTAATTACCTCACTAGTTATTCCCATCTCTAGGTCATTTATAAATACATTAAAAAGCAACGGACCCAGCACAGACCCCTGCGGGACCCCACTAACTACCCTCCTCCACTGAGAATACTGGCCACGCAATCCTACTCTCTGCTTCCTATCTTTCAACCAGTTCTTAATCCATAATAATACCCTACCTCCGATTCCATGACTCTGCAATTTCTTCAGGAGTCTTTCGTGCGGCACTTTGTCAAACGCCTTCTGAAAATCCAGATATACAATATCAACCGGCTCCCCATTGTCCACATGTTTGCTTACCCCCTCAAAAAAATGCATTAGATTGGTGAGGCAAGACTTCCCTTCACTAAATCCGTGCTGACTTTGTCTCATCAGTCCATGTTTTTGTATATGCTCTGCAATTTTATTCTTAATAATAGCCTCCACCATCTTGCCCGGCACCGACGTCAGACTCACCGGTCTATAATTTCCCGGATCTCCTCTGGAACCTTTCTTAAAAATCGGAGTAACATTGGCTACCCTCCAGTCTTCCGGTATTACACTCGATTTTAGGGACAGATTGCATATTTCTAACAGTAGCTCCGCAAGTTCATTTTTTAGTTCTATTAATACTCTGGGATGAATACCATCAGGTCCCGGTGATTTACTACTCTTCAGCTTGCTGAACTGACCCATTACATCCTCCAAGGTTACAGAGAATTTGTTTAGTTTCTCCGACTCCCCCGCTTCAAATATTCTTTCCGGCACCGGTGTCCCCCCCAAATCCTCCTCGGTGAAGACCTCTATCATATCTCCCCTCAGCTATCTTTTCTCCAAGCTGAAAAGCCCTAGCAGCTTTAGCCTTTCCTCATAGGGAAGTCATCCCATCCCCCTTTATCATTTTCGTTGCCCTTCTCTGCACCTTTTCTAATTCCACTATATCTTTTTTCAGATCAGTGACCACAACTGAACACAACATTTGAGGTGCGGTCGCACCATGGAGCGATACAAAGGCATTATAACGTCCTCATTTTTGTTTTCCATTCCTTTCCTAACAATACCTAACATTCTATTTGCTTTCTTAGCTGCCGCAGCACACTGAGCACAAGGTTTCAACGTATCATCAATGACACCTAGATCCCTTTCTTGGTCGGTGACTCCTAACGTGGAACCTTGCATTACGTAGCTATATAATTCGGGTTCCTCTTTCCCACATGCATCACTTTACACTTGTTGACATTAAACTAACGTTACCTGCCATTTAGATGCCCAGTCTCGTAAGGTCCTCTTGTAATTTTTCAAAAACCTCCCGCGATTTAACGACTTTGAATAACTTTGTCATCAGCAAATTTAATTACCTCACTAGTTACTCCCATCTCTAGGTCATTTATAAATATGTTAAAAAGCAGTGGTCCCAGCACAGACCCCTGGGGAACCCCACTAGCTACCCTTCTCCATTGAGAATACTGACCATTTAACCCTACTCTCTTGTTTTCTACCTTTTAACCAGTTTTTAATCCACGATAGGACACTACTTCCTATCCCACGACTTTCCAATTTCCTCTGGAGTCTTTTATGAGGTACCTTTTCAAGCGCCTTTTGAAAATCCAGATACACAATATCAACTGGCTCACCTTTAAAGATCTACGTGTTTGTTCACCCCTTCAAAGGGTGTAGTGTCATAAGAGAATGTGTTTTACATCTGCTATCGGATCGATTTGTCAATTCACAGCCACAGGCTAGATCTGCTATTGGGTCCTAGCTGTACTGCTTTACGTTCTCTGTTCTTAGTAAAGCATCTTCAGAAGTACTTGTTATGTGTATGAGGGGGTGACTGTTGGAATATAATCCATGTTGTTTTGTCATTCTTACTTTGTAGGTGTATATACTTTGGAAGAAAGGCAACAGAAGGAAGATACGACATAGATGTTTAAATACCTCTGTGGCATAAATGCACAAGAGAGATGAGTCTCTTTCAAACTGAAAGGAAGCTCTGGAACAAGGGAGCACAGGACAAAGGTGAAAGGGGATAAACTCAGGAAATACTTCACAGAAAGGGTGGTGAATTTATTAAACAGCCTTGTGGTGGAGATAAAAACTGTATCTGAATTCAAGAAAGCTCAGGACAAGTACAAAGGATCTCTAAGGGCAAGGGATAGTAGAATGCATTGAGGGTAGATTGGACAGGCCATATGGTGTTTATCTGCCTTCATTTTTCTGTGTGTGTGTTGGGGGGGGGGGGGGGGGGGAGGGGGAAGAGACAATTTTCGCAGTCACTCCTAATACTTTGCCCACTTAATATCCATCTAACTCAATTTCCATGTTTTAACACCAGTCTACTCAGCTGATACAAATTGTTCACTATTTCAGAAATTCAAAAAGTTAGGCCCTCTTGATCCCGTCCAGCAGAATGCTACTTTGCATTGTGCTGCCACCAGAAACTATTTCAGGTGTTTCCAATCCCTTTAATCTATTTCTCTCCTTCCTACATGCAAGAATGATAATCCTTGGGCTCCTCTCTAACTTAAGCCCCTAAAGTTTTTCAGCATTCTGATACACTTTGATTTTATGGAGTTCTTTAACATTTTTTGTTTTATGTAATTTTTTTTAAATTGTAAATTGATTAGGTGATAAAAAAGGCAAGCTGTATATTCCCTTTAAGCACACATTGTTTCCAACTATCAAGTGGGTATGCCTTGTATATTTTTTTTTTAGCCAAACTGGTGTTAAATGCCTCTTATATAACACTTTGTAGCCATTTCCAACCAAATTGGCTGTCATAGAAATTTTAGCGACTTTATCAAAAACTGTTTCCTATTCATCCTCCTCAGATCTTCTCAAGCTCAAATGTATTGAGGCTTTGATTTGGGTAGCTGTATTAACATGAAATATAACTGAAAATTTCCTTTTTCCCAGTACTCCTAATGCTTAAAAGCCCTCTGCCTCCCCTTCAAATGCTTCTCTCTCTCTCTTCTGATAATGCCATAATTACAGGTAAAAAAAAAATCTCTTTTTTGCAAATTATAAAGCCATCAATTACTTTTGTGTATATAACTGCCCCAATCTCACCAATCCATTCTCTACCCATTCACAAAACACTCTTGATGCTTGGCCAAGAACAAAGCTCTCACATGCCCAAACGAGCATTAATACCGAAGTAACCTTTGACCTGGAACAAATCTCATATAACCAAACGGGCATTAATAGTGAAACAACCTTTCCCCCTAGCAATGCCTTCTTGTATCTATACCAAACGTCCCAAGTGAGCCTAAAAAAATGGGTTCAGGGTCCTCTCTCTCTTTCATATGTCTAGATCCCCAAATTTTCCCCCCAATCCCCTGATCTCCCCCCCTCCAACATCTCCTCACCATTGTTTATCAGAATTTCTATGCCAATCATAGACTGCCCTAAGTTGAGCTGTCACATAGTATTTTTGAGATCTGGCACAACTAATCCACCTTCCTTTTTTTGGAAGGCATAGGACCCCTGTAGCCACCTGTGGTGGTCATCCCTTCCAAATAAATCTTAGTAATTTCTTGCTTAAAATTGTAAACGTGCACTCAGGCACTTCTATCAGTAGCACATGAAAAGGTAAGTATCTGGGCAACACCACCATCTTAACACTCATTATCCTACCAGCTAGAATAGACTGAGTCTGCTCCAGTGCTCTCTGTCTCTACCAGTGCTCTCAAAAGACGTATAGTTCATATGGTATAACTGGGAACAATCTGGTGTGAGCTGAACACCCAAACAGATGCTACACTTTGCCCATCTAAAGGGAAAATTATCCTTCAACTTCCCTTCCTATTGGAGGTCTAACCTAATCTTCAAAATCTGATTTAGCCACATTAACTGTGAAACCTGACACACTCATTCTTTCAATTCCCAAATCAACAGTGGTAAAGAGATATGGGGGCCAACTCACCATAAAAGGGATATCATTAGCAAAGAGTTATTCTATGGTCCACACCCTCTCTCTCTCTCTATTCCTTTAAATGTCTAGGCTACTCCTGATCATTTCCATCAGAAAGGGCAAAAAGTGGAGATAGTGGACAGCCTTGCCTTGTACTTCTACCCAAACCAAAACACTCTGAATAATCACTATTCACCTTCATGCGTGCCTTTGGCTGCCTATAAAGTTCCCCAATCCAACTTACGAACCCTGACCCAAACCCCATCCTTTCCAACTAAGATCCAAGCTACTTGGCCAAAAGCCTTCTCTGCATCAACAGATGATAACCGAGGTGAAGGTCTGGGTCTTTGCCTTCTACATTTACATGAGCACTTTGCTGATTTAATTACTGCTTGATGATCAGGGATAAAACCTAACTGGTACTTGTGGATTATGCATCCCAGCACTTTATTCAACCAGGATGTCAATTCTTTGGCCAGGATCCCTCATACAGGCCCATATCTTGTATGACCCACAAAGAGAGGGACCCTTTTTTTTTTGCCTTCAGAAGGACCATAGTGCCCGTACAAGTCACAGTTTTGGCTGATTTCACTCCCTTCTGCACTTTGTTAAACAAAGCCTGCAAGGGACCCACTAACATATCACTGAAGTGTCTTATAAAATTTGGCAGAAAAGTCACTGAGATTGGGGCTTTATCCATTTTTAGGGATCTGACTGCTCCCCAAATTTTGTCTTTTGCTCATCAAACAGTTCCACCTCCTCCTTATACAACACACAGTGATAATATAATTTAGGTAGCTATACACATCTCCCAAAGGGGGGTAAGGGCTTTGCCCCATAAATCTCTTCATAAAACCTCTGAAAAAAAAAATCATTTCCTCCTGTTCATAAGCCAGTTAAACCTTTTCCATTTTTAATAAAGGTCACTTGAATAGCCTCCCCTCTGCTGCTTTAATCTGTGTGCTAACAACTTCCTGGCATTATCCCCCTGTTCAAAAATAACCTGTCTGGCTTTTAGTAAGTCATAGTGCATTACTCTACAGCCTAGCTAACTCGAGTTTCAGTTCAAGGAAGGTTCCTTCCTCTCTTTGTGCCATTTCTAATCAAATTGTACTAAGTGTTCGCCTTTCTGACCCTTGTCTTTCTTTTTTTCAGGCTCCCACATAATTAATTGTCCTTAAATAGTGGCTTTAAACTCATCCCATAAGGTTGCCCAGGATACCTCACTGGAAGAGTTTAATTCAAAATAATTTATAATATCTGTCCACAGTTGTCAAATCACATCTTCCTCCACAATAAGCTGTCACTTAGTCCACCTAGCCTGCAGGCTAGCTTAAGGTGTATTTCTGCTGAGATTTATTAAGGTGTATTTTGGATCATGTGCTGCTTCTCAACTCAGATTCAACCACCCTGATGATAACATCTTACCCAATCATAAAAAAGTCCAATCGGGAATAAGTACCATGACAGGTAGAAGTTGAGTTCAGCTCCCATCAGATACCCACCCACTTCCAAATTATCCATAAACCTTCTCAGTTTGGCTCTTTCCCCTCCTCACTCGCACTACTTCTCTGAAGTAACCAAGCCAGGGAAAACTGTCATATTAAAGTCATCTCCTATTACAAGCTGTCCCTCCCTAGATCCTTTCCTCCAGCTCTGCAAAAACTCCCTCTATGAGCTATTTTGAGTTACATATCCTCCTGTCCAAAAACCACCTGTCCCCTGGGTCCCTAATAAAGCGAAGATACATACCTGTAGCAGGTGATCTCCGAGGACAGCAGGCTGATTGTTCTCACGACTGGGTCGGCGTTCACAGCGGCCCCCACCTTCGGAATTTTTCAAAGCAAAAATCTTCAAAGCTTTGTAGAACCTTCTGGAGCACGTGGCACGCGCACCCAACTTCCTGCCTGCCGCGCGCGAGTCCCGCTCAGTTATATACAAAAGCAAGAAATTAAAGAAGAACAACTCCAAAGGGGAGGTGGGCTGGTTTGTGAGAAGAATCAGCCTGCTGCCCTCGGAGAACACCTGCTATAGGTATGTATCTTCGCTTTCTCCGAGGACAAGCAGGCTGCTTGTTCTCAGGACTGGGGTATCCCTAGCACCCAGGCTCACGTAAAACAACAAAGAAAGGTCAATTGGGCCCCGCAACGGCGAGGACATAACAAGGATTGACCTACGAACAAGAACAACTAATTGAGAGTGCAGCCTGAAACAGAATAAAAATGGGCCTAGGGGGGTGGAGTTGGATTCTAAGCCCCGAACAGATTCTGCAGCACCGACTGCCCAAACCGACTGTCGCATCGGGTACCCTGCTGAAGGCAGTAGTGAGATGTGAATGTGTGGATTGATGACCACGTCGCAGCCTTGCAAATCTCTTCTATAGTGGCTGACTTCAAATGGGCCACCGACGCTGCCATGGCTCTAACACTATGAGCCGTGACATGACCCTCAAGATTCAGCCCAGCTTGGGAATAAGTGAAGGAAATGCAATCTGCTAGCCAATTTGAAATGGTGCGTTTCCTGACTGCAAGTCCCCTTCTGTTGGGATCAAAAGAAACAAACATTTGGGCGGACTGTCTGAAGGGGCTTGTCCGCTCCACGTAAAAGGCCAATGCTCTCTTGCAGTCCAAGGCGTGCAACTGATGTTTAGCAGGGCGGGTATGAGGACGGGGAAAAAATGTTGGCAAGACAATTGACTGGCTCAGATGGAACTCCGACACCACCTTCGGCAAGAACTTAGGGTGCATGCGGAGGACTACTTTGTTGTGATGAAACTTGAGATAAGAAGCATGCACTACCAAGGCTTGAAGCTCACTGACCCTACGAGCTGAAGTAACAGCCACCAAGAAAATGACCTACCAAGTCAAGTACTTCAGATGGCAGGAATTCAGTGGCTCAAAAGGAGGCTTCATCAGCTGGGTGAGAATGAAGTTGAGATCCCATGACACTGGTGGAGGTTTGATAGGGGGCTTTGACAAAAGCAAACCTCTCATAAAGGCTGTCCAGAGATAGGCTTACCCTCTACATGTTGATGATAAGCACTAATTGCACTAAGATGAACTCTTACGGAGTTGGTCTTGAGACCAGACTCTGATAAATGTAGAAGGTATTCAAGCAGGGTCTGTGTAGGACAAGAGCGAGGATCTAGGGCCTTGCTATCACACCAGACAGCAAACCTCCTCCATTTGAAAAAGTAGCACCTCTTAGTAGAATCTTTCCTGGAAGCAAGCAGAACCCGGGAGACATGCTCAGAGAGAGACTCAAGGAAGAGAATTCTACGCTCTCAACATCCAGGCTGTGAGAGCCAGAGACTGGAGGTTGGGATGCAGAAGCGCCCCCTCGTTCTGAGGGTTGGAAAACAGTCCAATCTCCACGGTTCTTCGGAGGACAACTCCAGAAGAAGAGGGAACCAAATCTGACGCGGCCAGAAGGGAGCAATCAGAAAGCGAAGTTACTTACTTGTAGCAGGTATTTTCCGAGGACAGCAGGCTGATTGTTCTCACATATGGGTGACGTCCGATGGCAGCCCCAGGATCAGAAATCTTCCTAGCAACAAAGCTTGCTAAAGCCCTCGCGCGCACGCATGCGCAACCGTCTTCCCGCCCGTAGCGCGAACGTGCCTCAGTCAAATTACAAAGCAAAGACAAGGGAAGACACAACTCCAAAGGGGAGGTAGGCAGGTTGGTGAGAACAATCAGCCTGCTGTCCTTGGAGAATACCTGCTACAGGTAAGTAACTTCGCTTTCTCCGAGGACAAGCAGGCTTCCTTGTTCTCACATATGGGTATCCCTAGCCCCCAGGCTCACTCAAAACAACAAACAGGGTCAATTGGGCCTCACAACGGCGAGGACATAACATAGATTAACCTGAAAAATAACAACTAACTGAGAGTGCAGCCTGGAACAGAAAAAAAAATGGGCCTGGGGGGGGAGTTGGATTCTAGACCCCAAACAGATTCTGCAGCACTGACTGCCCAAACCGACTGTGCGTTGGGTATCTTGCTGAAGGCAATAATGAGATGTGAATGTGTGGACAGAAGACCACGTTGCAGCCTTGCAAATCTCTTCAATAGTGGCTGACTTCAAGTGGGCCACTGACGCTGCCATGGCTCTAACACTATGAGCCGTGACATGACCCTTGTTAAATATAATGAGGAAAAAAGAAAGTTCCTATGGTCAGTGGAATGCAAGTATTAAGGCAAAAGAGATACGAGTCACAAATCTGTGAAAATAATAAGGGAGTCATAGAATCAGCCTTGAGCTGGGTAGCCTTGTGTGAAACAGAAACAGTCTGTGCTAGGGTAGAAGGAATGCTGCTGACATTTGTAGATAAGAAAGAACAGGCTTCAAAGGAAAGGGTTGCTGACGTGCAGGCATTGGGTGCAGTACTAATTTAAGAGTATATAAGCAGAAGCACAATGAATGTAAGCTAAGCAAACATATATCTCTGTATTACTGCTGATCATATATTGTGAGTATACTTTGCTTCCAGTATGATGTTCTCATACTGCCTCTGTCCAAGGGAGGACAGTTGAAAAAATAAAAACTGTTGATTATTCTTCGTTATAATAGGTGTCGGTTTCTTTGTTTACATACATATAAGGTGTAAATAAACAAATTGGCAACCGCGGCAGGACGCGGCTGCCGTTGTTCTGATTAAGTTGTTGTATTGGTAATCGTGTGACTTTCTTTCCTATGATCTCCAGAAATGGCCAGCCTGGATTGAGTAGGTTATAGACTGTCAATCAGCTGAACCGTGAGTATATCTTGAAGCAAAGTCTTTTGAAAAATTGTTTTTTTTATTTTTATTCTTGTATCTTTCATTATCTATATTATTGTTTGCTGTGTATTTTGCTAGCTTAGGCATTGTTTGTTATTACATCATGAGACCTTTTCAGTCTAAGAAGGAACCATCCCCTCAACCCGCTGCAGAGGGTCAGGGAGAAACATCTACCACTCCTTATGTTTTGTATGTAGATAGCCGAAAGAATTGCTCACCCCTTGTGCATGTTAAGGATACTTTTCCCTTTGAGGCACCCATTATTCAAAAGGTTTGTGAGAAATGGGCTGGATATGCCTCACAGGATTCATTCTTATCATGGCCAGGTGGTGGTTCATTTGTAAGAACTCAGCTGTTGTCTGTTTTAAAATACATACAACAAAACAAAAAGGGAAAATCCTTACAGAAACACTTACATGTTTTAAATCTGTTCATGGTTGCAGCAGACTTATACCATGCTGATAAAATGAAAATTGATACACAGACGCGTGAAACAGCATGCATGAAGGCAGACGAGGAATTTCAAAAACAGCCTCCTTCATACCAGAGTTCTGAAGCTGCCGCAGCAACACTACTATTGTGCTGCAGCTCTGTCTGTACATTTTAGACTTAGCAGCTCTGTCTCTGAATCTCCCCCACAAATTCAAACTTAGAGAAATCCACCTTTTTTACAGATTAACTGGCTGTGCTGCAGCTCTGTCTGTACATTTTAGACTTAGCAGCTCTGTCTCTGAATCTCCCCCACAAATTCAAACTTAGTGGGTGTGACCTGATTCTCTGTTAGAGGGGCAGCCTTCTATACCAGTTTTTCTTGAGAAATCCACCTTTTTTACAGATTAACTGGCTGTGCTGCAGCTCTGTCTGTACATTTTAGACTTAGCAGCTCTGTCTCTGAATCTCCCCCACAAATTCAAACTTAGTGGGTGTGACCTGATTCTCTGTTAGAGGGGCAGCCTTCTATACCAGTTTTTCTTGAGAAATCCACCTTTTTTACAGATTAACTGGCTGTGCTGCAGCTCTGTCTGTACATTTTAGACTTAGCAGCTCTGTCTCTGAATCTCCCCCACAAATTCAAACTTAGAGAAATCCACCTTTTTTACAGATTAACTGGCTGTGCTGCAGCTCTGTCTGTACATTTTAGACTTAGCAGCTCTGTCTCTGAATCTCCCCCACAAATTCAAACTTAGTGGGTGTGACCTGATTCTCTGTTAGAGGGGCAGCCTTCTATACCAGTTTTTCTTGAGAAATCCACCTTTTTTACAGATTAACTGGCTGTGCTGCAGCTCTGTCTGTACATTTTAGACTTAGCAGCTCTGTCTCTGAATCTCCCCCACAAATTCAAACTTAGTGGGTGTGACCTGATTCTCTGTTAGAGGGGCAGCCTTCTATACCAGTTTTTCTTGAGAAATCCACCTTTTTTACAGATTAACTGGCTGTGCTGCAGCTCTGTCTGTACATTTTAGACTTAGATCCCTCTACCCACCCACCCCTAGGGTGATAGTTCTTATATACCCTCCCAAGCAACCTAATCTGCCTGCAGATAACTGCTCTGTCTCTGTGTTCAGGCTCTTCACCTCCTTTCCTCCCACATTTTTCAAACATAGTGGGTGTGACTTGTTCTTACTGGGCAGTGCCTACCTGCCTGCTGCCTACCATTCCAGTTTTAAGCCTCTAATCCAGCTCTGCCGTTCTATCTATCGCTTAACACCTCAGTCACTACATATATACCCGTAACACCTCAGTTACTACTTATGGCCCCTTTACACATTCTCTTCCTTGCCCTGTCCCTTCCTAATCTTTTTCCCCTCCCCCTACCGCTGTCTACCACTGGAACTCACTGCCCACCCATGTCCTCTCCCATCTTGCTCACTACTGCAATACCCTACTCACCCCCGTCCCTCACCACCTCACCATCTCTCCTGTCCCCCTCCTCCTTCCTAGCTCTCAACCTTCAACACTTCCTTCCTGCCATTAACCCATCCCCATTCCTCCTAAGCGCATCCCGTCTTCGTCGCCTTCGTCGCCCTACCTCCCCCACCCTCCTCCGCACTCTCTTGCTCCTCCTCCTGCTATCCGCAGGAGACATCAATCCCAATCCAGGTCCCCCACACCTGTCCTCTTCCTATCCATGCAAACGTTTCCGGGATGTCTCCAATCTCATATCTATTCCCCTCCTCCCCCCCTCTTCCCTCCCCTTCTCATGTACACTGTGGAATGCCCACGGTCTGCAACAAACTTCCCTTCACCCACGATCTCTTCATCTCTCATTCCCTTCACCTGCTTGCCCTAACTGAAACCTGGCTCTCCCCTGACGACTCTGCCTCAGTTGCGGCTCTATGCCATGGAGGCTATCTCTTCTCCCATACTCCCCGCCTAGTTGGCCGTGGAGGAGGCGTCGGGTTACTACTCTCGCCCTCCTGTAGCTTCCAACCCCTCCTCCTACCACAGTCTCACTGCTTCTCATCCTTTGAAGTCCACTCCATCCGTCTATTCTACCCGTTGCCACTCAGAGTGGCAGTCATTTACCGCCCCCCTGATAAATCCCTCCCTTCCTTCCTCACCGACTTCGATGCCTGGCTTTCTGTTTTTCTTGAACCCTCATCTCCATCCCTCATTCTCGGAGACTTCAACATACACGTTGATGACCTGTCCAACTCTCACGCTTCTCAGTTCCTCACTCTAACATCCTCCTTCAACCTCCAGCTATGTTCCACCACCCCTACTCACCGTGATGGCCATTGCCTTGACCTCGTCCTCTCCTCTTCCGGCTCACCCTCCAATTTCCACACCTCAGCTCTTCCTGTCTCTGATCATCACCTGATCACCTTCACACTTCTTCACCCTCCCCCTCAGCTCCGCCCAACATTAACCACTACTTCCAGGAATCTCCAGATTATTGACCCTCCCACCTTATCATCTAGTATTTCTAATCTCCTCCCCTCCATCATGTCCTCCGAGTCTGTTGACGAGGCTGTCTCCGCTTACAATGCCACTCTCTCCTCTGCTCTGGACACCCTTGCACCATCCACCTCCCGTCCCACAAGGCGTACTAATCCCCAGCCCTGGCTGACCCCTTGCATCCGTTACCTTCGCTCCTGCGCCCGATCTGCTGAACGCCTCTGGAGGAAATCTCGCACCCATTCAGATTTCCTTCACTACAAATTCATGCTATCCTCCTTCCAGTCCTCACTATTCCTTGCCAAACAGGACTATTACACCCAATTGACTAATTCTCTCAGCTCTAACCCTCGTCGTCTCTTCGCCACCCTTAACTCCCTCCTCAAAGTGCCCTCCGCTCCCACCCCCCCGTCACTCTCTCCTCAATCACTGGCTGACTACTTCCGCGACAAGGTGCAAAAGATCAACCTTGAGTTCACTACCAAGCCACCTCCTCCTCTTCACCCTTCAACCCTCTCCCTCAACCAACCAACCCAGACCTCCTTCTCCTCCTTTCCTGATATCTCCGAGGAGGAAACCGCCCGCCTTCTTTCCTCCTCAAAATGCACCACTTGTTCCTCTGATCCCATCCCCACCAACTTACTTAACACCATCTCTCCTACTATCACCCCCTCCATCTGTCATATCCTCAACCTCTCTCTCTCCACTGCAACTGTCCCCGACACCTTCAAGCATGCTGTAGTCACGCCACTCCTCAAAAAACCATCACTAGACCCTACCTGTCCCTCCAACTACCGCCCCATCTCCCTCCTACCCTTCCTCTCCAAGACACTTGAGCGCGCAGTCCACAGCCGCTGCCTTGATTTTCTCTCCTCTCATGCCATCCTTGATCCGCTTCAATCCGGTTTTCGCCCTCTTCACTCGACAGAAACAGCACTTTCTAAAGTCTGTAATGACCTGTTCCTTGCCAAATCCAGAGGCCACTACTCCATCCTCATCCTCCTGGATCTATCCGCCGCTTTTGACACTGTCAATCATGACTTACTTCTTGCCACACTGTCCTCATTTGGGTTCCAGGGCTCTGTCCTCTCCTGGTTCTCCTCCTATCTCTCCCACCGCACCTTCAAAGTTCACTCTCATGGATCTTCCTCCACCCCCATCCCCTTATCTGTTGGTGTTCCCCAGGGATCGGTCCTTGGACCCCTTCTCTTCTCAATCTACACCTCTTCCCTGGGCTCCCTGATCTCATCTCATGGTTTCCAGTATCATCTCTATGCTGATGACACCCAACTGTATCTCTCCACACCAGACATCACCGCGGAGACCCAGGCAAAGGTATCGGCCTGCTTATCCGACATTGCTGCCTGGATGTCCAACCGCCACCTGAAACTGAACATGTCCAAGACCGAGCTTATCGTCTTTCCACCAAAACCCACTTCTCCTCTTCCTCCACTTTCTATCTCAGTTGATAACACCCTCATCCTCCCCGTCTCATCTGCCCGCAACCTCGGAGTCATCTTTGACTCCTCTCTCTCCTTCTCTGCGCATATCCAGCAGATAGCCAAGACCTGTCGCTTCTTCCTCTTTAACATCAGCAAAATTCGCCCTTTCCTCTCTGAACACACCACCCGAACTCTCGTCCACGCTCTCATTACCTCTCGCCTGGACTACTGCAACTTACTCCTCACCGGCCTCCCACTTAGCCATCTATCCCCCCTTCAGTCTGTTCAGAACTCTGCTGCACGTCTCATATTCCGCCAGAACCGATATACTCATATCACCCCTCTCCTCAGGTCACTTCACTTGCTTCCGATCAGATACCGCATTCAATTCAAGCTTCTCCTTCTTACCTACAAATGCACTCAGTCTGCTGCCCCTCACTACCTCTCTACCCTCATCTCCCCTTACGTTCCCGCCCGTAACCTCCGTTCACAGGATAAATCCCTCCTCTCAGTACCCTTCTCCACCACCGCCAACTCCAGGCTCCGCTCATTCTGCCTCGCCTCACCCTATGCTTGGAACAACCTTCCTGAACCCTTACGCCAAGCCCCCTCCCTGCCCGTCTTCAAGTCTTTGCTTAAAGCCCACCTCTTCAATGCTGCGTTCGGCACCTAACCCTTACCGTTCAGTGAATCCAAACTGCCCCAATTTGACTGCCCCTATCGGACCGACCGTTCACTTGTCTATTAGATTGTAAGCTCTTTGAGCAGGGACTGTCTCTCTTTGTTAAATTGTACAGCGCTGCGTAACCCTAGTAGCGCTCTAGAAATGTTAAGTAGTAGTAGTAGTAGTACAACATCTTGGATACCTTTTACAGAACCAGCTGCCACTGCTGAATTAGGAATGTCAATTAGACAATTTACAATCATTATTACATGTTGTTACCCATGAATTGGACATTGCTTTAACCGCCCTACAAAGGCAGATTGATGATGATGTTTGTGAACCTCATGTTGTACTGTTATCAGAAATCAATCTATTATTGTGAAAAATGCAATGCAGCGCATTCTTTCTCTAGCAAGAACTCAAGTGATTATGAAGGAACTAGTAAAAAAGGCCCGTTTCTGACACAAATGAAACGGGTGCTAGCAAGGTTTTCCTCGGAGTGTGTGTGTTTGGGAGAGTGTATGTGAGAGTGAGTGTTTGAGAGTCAGAGTGAAAGTGTGAGTCCAATCCATGGTCCTCTGTCACCTGGCCCCTCCATTCATCCCTATCCAGCAATTCCGCTGTCTCCCTGAGGCCTGCCCTGCAATCCATATGCATCCATGGCCATCTGTCCCCTCCATTCATCCCTATCCAGCAATTCCCCTCTCCATGAGTCCTGGCCTTCCAATCCATGCCCATCCATGCTCCTTTGTCACCTGGCCCCTGCATTTTTCCCTATCCAGCATTTCCCCTCTCTGCCTGAGGCCTGTCCTGCAATCCATATCCATCCATGGCCATCTGTGCCCTCCATTCATCCCTATCCAGCAATTCCCCTCTCCCTGAGTCCTGCCCTTCCAATCCATGCTACTCTTTCACCTGGCCCCTCCATTCATCCCTATCCAGCAATTCCCCTCTCTGCCTGAGGCCTGCCCTGCAATCCATATGCATCCATGCCCATCTGTGCCCTCCATTCATCCCTATCCAGCAATTCCCCTCTCCCTGAGTCCTGCCCTTCCAATCCATGGCCATCCATGCTCATCTGTCACCTGGCCCCTCCATTTTTCCCTATCCAGCATTTCCCCTCTCTGCCTGAGGCCTGACCTGCAATCCATATCCATCCATGCCCATCTGTGCCCTCCATTCATCCCTATTCAGCAATTCCCGTCTCCCTGAGTCCTGCCCTTCCAATCCATGCCCATCCATGCTCATCTGTCACCTGGCCCCTCCATTCATCCCTATCCAGCATTTCCCCTCTCTGCCTGAGGCCTGCCCTGCAATCCATATCCATCCATGCCCATCTGTGCCCTCCATTCATCCCTATCCAGCAATTCCCCTCTCCCTGAGTCCTGCCCTTCGAATCCATGCCCATCCATGCTCATCTGTCACCTGGCCCCTCCATTTTTCCCTATCCAGCATTTCCCCTCTGTGCCTGAGGCCTGCCCTGCAATCCATATCCATCCATGCCCATCTGTCCCCTCCATTCATCCCTATTCAGCAATTCCCGTCTCCCTGAGTCCTGCCCTTCCAATCCATGCCCATCCATGCTCATCTGTCACCTGGCCCCTCCATTTTTCCCTATCCAGCAACTGCGCTGTCTCCCTGAGGCCTGCCCTGCAATCCATATCCATCCATGGCCATCTGTCCCCTCCATTCATCCCTATCCAGCAATTCCCCTCTCCCTGAGTCCTGCCCTTCCAATCCATGCTCCTTTGTCACCTGGCCCCTCCATTTTTCCCTATCCAGCATTTCCCCTCTCTGCCTGAGGCCTGCTCTGCAATCCATATCCATCCATGGCCATCTGTCCCCTCCATTCATCCCTATCCAGCAATTCCCCTCTCCCTGAGTCCTGCCCTTCCAATCCATGCTCCTCTGTCACCTGGCCCCTCCATTCATCCCTATCCAGCAATTCCCCTCTCTGCCTGAGGCCTGCCCTGCAATCCATATGCATCCATGCCCATCTGTGCCCTCCATTCATCCCTATCCAGCAATTCCCCTCTCCCTGAGTCCTGCCCTTCGAATCCATGCCCATCCATGCTCATCTGTCACCTGGCCCCTCCATTTTTCCCTATCCAGCATTTCCCCTCTGTGCCTGAGGCCTGCCCTGCAATCCATATCCATCCATGCCCATCTGTGCCCTCCATTCATCCCTATTCAGCAATTCCCGTCTCCTTGAGTCCTGCCCTTCCAATCCATGCCCATCCATGCTCATCTGTCACCTGGCCCCTCCATTTTTCCCTATCCAGCAACTGCGCTGTCTCCCTGAGGCCTGCCCTGCAATCCATATGCATCCATGCCCATCTGTCCCCTCTATTCATCCCTATCCAGCAATTTCCCTCTCTCCCTGAGCCCTGCCCTCCCAATCCATGCCCATCCATGCTCCTGTCCCCTGCCGCCTCCATTCATCCTTTTCCAGCAAGTCCCCTGTCTCCCTTCCATGACCCCCCCTTACATCCATGCTCCTCTCTCTCCCATGTCCCACTCCCAGCCTGGGCCGCCCTCTTCTCCCCCCCCCCCCCCTTCGCATCCATGGTGTCGTTTCTCCCCTGCCCTCCCGCTCCCATTGTTTTTCTTTTGTGGCCACCCTCTTCGCTCCCCCCAACATGGTTTTTATTTTTTTTTCTTGTTTTTAAATGTACCTCCGTGGCGGTTCCGGCAGCGAAGCGTCAGGGAAGGAGGCGGTGCTCCCGACGTCTAGGTTTCCCTTCGCTGTGTTCCGCCTTCATCCTTGACGTCAGAAGAAGGCGGAACACAGCGAAGGGAAGGCTAGACGTTGAGAGCGCCGCCTCCTTCCCTGACGCTTCGCTGGCGAGCGTTGCGATTGGATGAGTGTCATTGCTCCGCCCTCGACGTCATCACGTTTGACGCGTGGGCGGGGCAGACACAATGCGATCTCACCCCCTTCACTTTTGGCTAACAGAGGCTTCATTCGAACGTTGGAGGTGCGTTTTATATAGAGAGATATTAGACATGTCATGGTGGGATTCCATAAAAAATTGGTTTGGAGGATTAGGTCCATGGTTAAGAGGGATTGTGACTGGATGTATTGTTTTCATATGTGTTGCAGGATTCTTATTATGTTGTTTGCCTTGTTTGCTTAGCTGCTGCAGACGAGCATGTCAAAATTCATTGAAGATGACCATGGTAACTCAGATACAAAATGTAATGCCTGCTGAAACCAGTGACAATGAACCAAATTGTCCTGGGTTACTGATGACTCCGGAAAGTTCTATGGTTTGATAGAAAATGTTTGTCATTGCCATGACGGCCTGAGGTGTTACCTATTTATAGGATGATGCCCAGTCTAACAGTGATGAAAACTATAACCATGAAATTTTGGTGAACCTTGCTTTACAAGGTTCAAGGGAGGATTTGTTAAATATAATGAGGAAAAAAGAAAGTTCCTATGGTCAGTGGAATGCAAGTATTAAGGCAAAAGAGATATGAGTCACAAACCTGTGAAAATAATAAGGGAGTCATAGAATCAGCCTTGAGCTGGGTAGCCTTGTGTGAAACAGAAACAGTCTGTGCTAGGGTAGAAGGAATGCTGCTGACATTTGTAGATAAGAAAGAACAGGCTTCAAAGGAAAGGGTTGCTGACGTGCAGGCATTGGGTGCAGTACTAATTTAAGAGTATATAAGCAGAAGCGCAATGAATGTAAGCTAAGCAAACATATATCTCTGTATTACTGCTGATCATATATTGTGAGTATACTTTGCTTCCAGTATGATGTTCTCATACTGCCTCTGTCCAAGGGAGGACAGTTGAAAAAATAAAAACTGTTGATTATTCTTCTTTATAATAGGTGTCAGTTTCTTTGTTTACATGCATATAAGGTGTAAATAAACACCCTCAAGAGTCAGCCCAGCTTGGGCGTAAGTGAAGGAAATGCAATCTGCTAGCCAATTTGAAATGGTGCGTTTCCCGACAGCTCCCCTTCGGTTCGGATCAAAAGAAACAAACATTTGGGCGGACTGTCTGAATGGGCTTATCCGCTCCAGATAGAAGGTCAATGCTCTTTTGCTGTCCAATGTGTGCAACTGACGTTCAGCAGGGCGGGTATGAGGACGGGGAAAGAATGTTGGCAAGACAATTGACTGGTTCAGATGGAACTCCAACACCACCTTCGGCAAGAACTTAGGGTGAGTGCGGAGGACTACTCTGTTATGATGACACTTAGTATATGGAGCATGGGCTACCAAGGCTTGACGCTCACTGACTCTACAAGCTGAAGTAACAGCCACCAAGAAAATGACCTTCCAGGTCAAGTACTTCAGATGGCAGGAATTCAGTGGCTCAAAAGGTTTGATCAGCTGGGTGACAACGACATTGAGATCCCATGACACTGGCGGAGGTTTGACAGGGGGCTTTGACAAAAGCAAACCTCTCATGAAGCGAACAACTAAAGGCTGTCCAGAGATAGGATTACCCTCTACACGATAATGGAAAGCACTAATTGCACTAAGATGAACTCTTACGGAGTTGGTCTTAAGACCAGACTCTGACAAGTGCAGAAGGTATTCAAGCAGGGTCTGTGTAGGACAAGAGCAAGGATCTAGGGCCTTGCTGTCACACCAGATGACAAACCTCCTCCATTTAAAAGAGTAACTCCTTTTAGTGGAATCTTTCCTGGAAGCAAGCAGGACTCGGGAGACACCCTCCAACAGACCCAAGGAGGCAAAGTCTATGCTCTCAACATCCAGGCCGTGAGAGCCAGGGACTGGAGGTTGGGATGCAGAAGCGCCCCCTCGTTCTGAGTAATGAGGGTTGGAAAACACTCCAATCTCCACAGTTCTTCAGAGGACAACTCCAGAAGAAGAGAGAACCAGATCTGACGAGGCCAGAAGGGAGCGATCAGAATCATGGTCCCGCGATCCTGCTTGAGTTTCAGCAAAGTCTTCCCTACCAAGGGTATGGGAGGATACGCATACAGGAGGCCCTTCCCCCAATAAAGGAGAAAGGCATCTGACGCTAGTCTGCCGTGGGCCTGAAGTCTGGAACAGAACTGAAGGACCTTGTGATTGGTCTGAATAGCAAAAGAGATTGACCAAGGGGGTGCCCCACTCTTGGAAGATCTGACGTACCACTCTCGAATTGAGAGACCACTCGTGAGGTTGCATTATCCTGCTCAACCTGTCGGCCAAACTGTTGTTTATGCCTGCCAGATACGTGGCTTGGAGAAACATGCCATGACGGCGAGCCCAAAGCCACATCTGGACGGCTTCCTGACAAAGAGGGCAAGATCTGGTGCCCCCCTGCTTGTTGATGTAATACATGGCAACCTGATTGTCTGTCTGAATTTGAATAATTTGATTGGACAGCCGATCCCTGAAAGCCTTTAGAGCGTTCCAGACCACTTGCAACTCCAGGAGATTGATCTGAAAACCAGTTTCCTGGAGGGACCAATGTCCTTGAGTATGAAGCCCATCGACATGGGCTCCCCACCCGAGGAGAGACGCATCCGTTGTCAGCACCTTTTGTGGCTGAGGAATTTGAAAGGGACGTCCCAAGGTCAAATTGGATCGAATTGTGCACCAATGTAGGGATTGGAGAAACCACGTAGACAGCTGGATCGCGTCCTCTAGATCTCCGGCAGCCTGAAACCACTGGGAAGCTAGCGTCCATTGAGCCGATCTCATGTGAAGACGGGCCATGGGAGTCACATGAACTGTGCAGGCTATGTGGCCGAGCAATTATCTGCCGAGCTGTGATCTGCTGAGACGCTCGGACCCAGAAAACAAAAGACAGAAGGTTGTCTGCCCACGCCTCGGTAGGAATGAGCAGTCTGGGAGTGCAGCAGAGCTCCTATGAATTCTAGTCTTTGAACTGGAAGAAGGTGGGACTTTGGATAATTTATTACAAACCCTAGTAGCTCCAGGAGTTGAATAGTCATCTGCATGGACTGAAGAGCTCTGGGCGCAGAGGCGAGACCAAAGGGTAGCACACAATACTGAAAATGCCGTGTCCCCAGACGGAATCGAAGATACTGCCTGTGAGCTGGAAGTATCGGGATGTGAGTATAAGCATCCTTTAAGTCCAGAGAGCATAGCCAATCGTTTTCCTGAATCATGCGAAGAAGGGTGCTCAGGGAAAGCATCCTGAACTTTTCTCGGACCACATATTTGTTCAGGGCCCTTAGGTCTAGGATGGGATGCATCCCCCCTGTTTTCTTTTGCACAAGAAAGTACCTGGAATAAAATCCCAGCCCTTCCTGCCCCAGTAGCACGGGCCCGACCGCATTGGCGCTGAGAAGGGCGGAGAGTTCCTCTGCAAGTACCAGCTTACGGGCCTGCAGATGAGTGGAAATTACCTTATTTGAGTAGCCTTTATCTCTCAATTGCACCCTCTCAATCGCCATGCCATAAGACCAAAGCGGCAGGCGTCCTCCATGGCCACTGGACCCTGTGACAACAGGTGCGGAACCAGAGGTAACGGAAAGGGAGCCTCCAACAACATCTGTCGGAGGTCCGCATACCAAGGCCTCCTGGGCCAATCCGGGGTGATGAGTACCACTTCTCCTGGATGCAGCCGAATCCGCAGGAGCACTTGCCCTATCAAGGGCCACGGAGGGAAGACATACAGCAAGCCCAGGGGCCAGGGTTGAGCCAAGGCATTCAACCCGGCAGAGCGAGGATCCCTCCGTCTGCTGAAGAAGCACGAGACTTTGGCATTGGAACTGGTCGCCATAAGATCCATCACTGGCTTGCCCCATTTGGCACATATCTGCAGGAATACATAGTCTGCTAGTTCCCACTCCGCTGGATCAATCTGATGCCTGCTTAGATAGTTGGCTTGCACGTTGCTCTGACCTGCAATCTGAGCTGCTGACAGGGACTGTAGATGCAGCTCGGCCCAGTGGCAAATTTGTTCGGCCTGCGCGGCTAGAGCTCTGCACTGAGTGCCGCCTTGTCGATTTATGTAGGCCACTGCTGTCGTGTTGTCCGACATCACTCGGACAGCCAATCCTTCCAGGGTCACATGAAAGGCCAGAAGAGCCAGAAACACCGCTTTCAACTCCAGGCGGTTGATAGACCACTCCGACTCATCGGGCGTCCACAGACCCTGGGCATGCTTCCCCTGGCAATGTGCGCCCCAGCCCTTCAGGCTGGCATCTGTCACCACTAGGCACCAATCAGGGAATGCCAGCGGCATTCCCTGCCGCAACATGCTGTCCGACAGCCACCACTCCATACTGAGGCGGACTGCAGGGAGCCAAGAAAGTCTGCACTAATAATCCTGAGATACTGGAGACCATCGTTGAAGTAGAGAATACTGTAGAGGTCTCAGGTGCTCTCTCGCCCATGGCACCACTTCCAAGGTGGCCGTCATCGATCTCAACAGCTGGACAATGCCCCAAGCTCGCGGGCAGGGCATCCTCAGGAGCAGACGGACCTGATTCTGAAGCTTGCACCGCCTTTGCTCGGGAAGAAACACATAGCCCGAGGCTGTGTCGAACCTGGCCCCCCAAATATTCTAGAGATTGCGAGGGGGTCAGGTAACTTTTGGTCATATTGACGACCCAGCCCAGATATTGAAGGACTGAAACCACTGGCTGTAGCTAGATTACTCTTTTTCTGAGTCTGCTCTGATGAGCCAGTCGTCTAGGTACGGGTGAACCCGGATACCCTCTCGCCTGAGAAAGGCAGCTACTACCACTATTACCTTGGAGAAGGTTCGGGGAGCTGTGGCGAGGCCAAAAGGCAAGGCCCGAAACTGGAAATGTTTTCCCAACACCGCAAACCGCAGAAACTTCTGGTGCAGGGGCCAAATTGGTATGTGCAAGTAAGCTTCTTTCAGGTCCAGAGACGTGAGAAACTCTCCTGGCTGTACCGCCACAATGACGGAGCGCAGGGTTTCCATGTGAAAATGCCGCACTCTTAAGGACTTGTTTAGCTCTTTTAAGTCCAGGATCGGGCGAAAAGACCCGCCTTTTCGTGGCACCACAAAGTAAATGGAGTAGCAGCCTAGACCTTGTTCGGCGGGAGGCACCGGGGTCACAGCCCCTATCTGGCACAGACTGTGCAAAGTCTCCTCTACCGCCGCCCGTTTGGCGGCAGAACCGCATCGGGACTCAACAAACACGTCTCTCACCGGGGCATCGAATTCTATTCGGTATCCGTCTCTGATCAGGTCCAAGAACCACTGATCTGCGGAGATTTTGGCCCAATCCTCAAAAAAGAGGGAAAGTCTTCCTCCGATGACAGGAAACGAGGAGGGGGCCGGCGCACCATCATTGAGAGGGTCGCCCCTGAACTCCAGGCCTTGAGCCAGTGGCTGTGGAACGTTTGTCCGAGCGAAAGGAGTTTCTCTGCTGAAAGCGGGCACGAGAAGTGAACCCAGCAGCACGCCCTGGGCGGTACCTTCTAGCTTCACGGAAGCGAGGTCTGTAAGAGGAGCGGACCGCCTGGCCCTTAGAGGAAGGCTTCGGACTATCTTCGGGCAAGCGCTGAGGTTTGGAATCCCCCAGGCCTTTAACAATGTTTTCCAGCTCCTCACCAAACAGGAGAAGGCCTTGAAAGGGCAACTTCACCAACCTTTGCTTAGAGGCCATGTCCGCCGCCCAATGTCGTAGCCAAAAAGTGCGGCGAGCCACCACTGCTACAGCCATTTGTTTAGCCAAAGCTCTGACCATATCATAAAGGGCGTCAGCCAAAAAGGACAAGGCCGACTCCATCCGCAGAGCCACTTCAGATAAGGTCTCCGCTCCATCACCGGGCTGTTCCACTGCCTGCTGTAATCAAGCCAGGCAGGCTCTAGCAGCATAACAACTGCATGCAGACGCCCGAACAGTGAGACCTGCCAAATCAAAGGACCGCTTCAGAGCTGAATCAAGCCTGCGGTCTTGAATATCCTTCAGGGCAACACCTCCTTCAACAGGGAGGGTAGTTCTCTTTGTCACAGCCGTGACCAGGGCATCCACTTTAGGCAAATGTTCCTCACTCAGAGAGTATAATTGCCCCATAGCCCTGGCAACCTTCAAAGGTCCCTCGGGGTCAACCCATTGAGCCGAAATAAGCTCTTGGATGGAGTCATGCAAAGGAAAGGCTCGAGCAGGCTTTCTGGTACTAGCCATCCTTAGATTAACAGAGGAGGCTGTGCCACTCCCAGGATCTTCAATCGAGAGGGCTTGTAAGGCATCTGAAATAAGCACTGGCACCTCCTCGCGGTGGAAAATCCTCACCGCAGACGGATCATCAAGCTCCTGTGGCAATTCTGCACCCGACTCTGGCTCCTCAGCCCAAGAAGTTCTGCCAGACCCCTCAGAATCCTCATAGCCCGACCACAGGGGGGGGGGGAGGGGGTGCGCCACACTCAGAAGGGGAATTAGCCCTTCTGCGTTTATCAGGAGGATAAGAAACAGGCAAAGCCAACTCCAAAAGGCCAAGATCAACCGGGGGGGGGGGGGGGGGGGGGGGGGCCAGGCAGAGGGTCCGAAGATCCCTGTGGAAGAGCTCTTTTAAGCATGAATGCCCTATGCAGCATTAAAACAAAATCAGAAGAGAAAACCGCTCCCTGACTGCCCGGATCCTGCCCAGGGCTACCAGCTCTATTATTTGCCTCACTCAGAGGACCTTCCCCCCCCCCCCCCCCGGATTCCGGGCTCTCCGTCGCAACGGAGGCCGCGCCATGTGGAAAATCCAAAATGGCGTCCACTGCCAGCTCAGAGCGCGAAAGATCGCCGCTCGCCATGCTCGGGCCGGCTCAACCGTCTGTACAGCACGAATTACAGAGCCCCGCTGCTGATTTGCGCTTGCCACAATTAGAACAGCGCTTTACAGTCTCCGCAGCCATCGCCGAAAACGTCAGTAAAATTCAAAAATGGCGGTTCGTGCCAAAAACGTTCCGATCCCGTGCCCACCCCGGAGGAGTCAGAAAACACTCTTACCTCACTAGACCGAGTATCACAGCTCCGGTCCTGCAGAAGAATCTCAAGAAAAACCTCTTTTCCAAGATCGCTGCGCTAAAGCGCAACTAATTATTTATTTATTCTAACGCTGTGAGAAAAGCAGAGGCAAAAGAGGTAAATAAAATAACTCCGGAGGCTCAGATAAGTGGGAAAGGCGAACCAATGTGCCTGCATCCACTGAGTGGGAAAGGACAGGGAAAAGCAAGCTAATATGTCCACATCCACGGGGGCATGGGTAAGGCAGGGAAAGGACTGACCTATGTGCCTTCAAAGTGAAGCTGCTATAGCCTCTAACACCCCGGCTAACAACTGGCAAACCAGGAGCCACCCCCAGGCAGATTTTTGATGGAGCTCGACGAAGCTGCAGCCACCCTGCTTGGGGAGACAGAGAATACTGAAGAGGCAGTGGAGCTAGCTGGCCATGAGGCACTGTGAAAAGTTGAGTGCTCTCTATCTCCCCCTGCTGGTTGATGGACACAACCCATACGTAATGGCTTCATCTGCTTGATGACAAGGAAGTGGGCATTTGATTCACACTTTGTTTAGAGTCATTTGTAATGATGGAAGATTGTTTTATAGGAAGTTGTAACAAATTATGCAATGAAACACATTGCATTTATTTATGAAGCTGTTGCCAAGAAACAAAGAAGCACAGAAAAGCCAAAGCAACAATCCAAACTTCAGAAACGAAGAAGCAAAATAACCAACATTGTAACTAATGTTTTTAGCTGTTTTAGAAGCATCTCACACTGGCCTCAAGGAGCCTAGTGTATGCAACCTTTATGCTCTGAATATCCTGTTTAAGGTGAGTCATGTGTCCCTATTACAAGGGCCAAATACGTCCCTGAGCAGGCAGTTTGCTGTCGAAACATGTTGGGTCTTTAATAGCATGTCTGCATGGCAGGACAACAAAAACACACTTTTTAAATCAAAGGTTGCTTATTTAATAAACCTCTTATTTGTCAGCCAATAGTTGGTTCTTTTGGTTGCTCTTTTTCTGGCATAATAAAAATATTTCAACACAAAAAATACACATTGGTTAATAATTGGATGAAATTTAATATCCAGTGTTTGTGAATGTCAATGATTGTGCAAACAAATCTTTTTCACACAAGTATGCAGATAAAAATCTCCTATACGGAAATGCTTTTTTGAATGCCACTTTTGCGAATACTCAAAATAATTCATGATGTTGCTGTTCCAGGTTGCTTTGGTTTCAAAATCATAGTATTTTAACAATGATATAAAACCAATGAAAACTGCTTTCCTATGATGACAGAGTAATTACCATCAACTAATAGTATTAACTTTGGATCAGAGTACTAATTTCAAGGCAGTAGTTTAATCAGCGCTGCTCTGAAGTTCCTGGAACTTACTTTGATTTTGAGCTTCGTTCTCGGCTCCTGTCCCGGCTCCTCTGGTGGCTTCGACTCCGGCTACGGCTGTTAGAGCGAGATCTGTGTCTATGACGCTTTTCGCGGGATTTGGAGCGAGTTCTTCTTTTTCGCTCTCGTGAAGAGGAACGAGACCGATGCCTGCGGCGCTCCCGGGACCTAGACCTACAAATCAAAAAATGAAGTAGGCTAACCTGATACATACAACCACTTTTTAAATATATGGTACAATAGTTAGGCAGGCTCTTATTCAAAAGATATGGTCTTATACTGTACCACTTAATGACAACAGGCTAGAGATTTGAAAACACAACATTTTGGGATGCTTCCCTGGGGATTAATAGTGTTTTGTTCTCTCATCTGTAAAATCTAGGATTCAGGAAGTGTTTCTGGCTACATGTACTCTGTCTTTATATTTTAATTCAGATTCAAATTATAAACAATATGTACATATTTCAGTGTTACAAATCTGGTAAGGCTAAAAAGCCCCATTATCCAGTATCCATAAGGAATAAGTAGTGTAAGTAAATCAAATATACCAGGATCTGAGATCCCTTTGAATTCTGATCTCACAGGGGATGGGAGGGGAAGGGTGATGCTAAAGTCAACAAAGCACAGAGCAACCCTTCTAGATTACTTCCCCTTCCTTCCTGTCTTTTAGGAAACAAGGAATGTGGGATTCCCCATTCTTCTTGTCTTTTAGGAAACAAGGAATGTGGGATGAGAAGAAAAAATAATGAAATACACAGAGCACAGAAGAGAAAAGCTACTAATACCCAACCCCTTCCTCTCCTGTCATACTCTTTCACTGAAAATGTCTGGAGAAGATGCCAATGTACTAGATATGCAGTTATATAGCACCTCTAAATATTTAACTGTGACCTAGTGCAGATGAAAGGTATTAAATCTAAACAATTTACAATCAGTTATAGAAAATGATGACTGATAAATAACATATGGCCTATCCAGTTTATCCATCCATGCCATCTATCTTTTCCTCTCCCTTAGAGATCCTCTCCCTTAGAGATCCTATCTGCTTGTCCCATGTTTTCTCAAAGTCAGAGCAGTCTTCATCTCTACCACCTCTACTAGGAGGCTGTCCCACACATCCTTTCTATAAAGTAGTATTTCCTTAGGATTACTCCCGAGTTTATCCACCTCTCACTTTCATCATATGTCCCTTCATTCCAGAGCCAAGAACCAAAGGAAACGCTAACCACCTAGCCAGATCCAGATATGCAGAGCTGCCTCATTTAAGGTACAGGGAGGTAAGAAAATCCCTCATCAGACAGCAGTGATGACTACATGCAGCACTTCCATTCTGAAGCATGGCACTGATAAATATTCAACTTGCCACCCTTCTCTGGCATTACAAATTAGAATCTGCCCATCCCACATTCCTCCAGTGGAACTGGGACTCCTGCATTGATCTGAAGGAGCCACTCCAGAGGGGCCCTTCTGTGAGGTGGTCCACAGGTATGCTGCAAAAATGTCCGGTCTTGAAAACTACAGAACACAAACCCCTTGGATGATTTCCTCAACCCAATGGCTGGAGGTAATCCTGGTCCATGCACCTCCCACCAACAGACCTCGAACCCAAAGCAAGTGCTGCACTACCTTCTTGCAGACTACTGCCTCCACAAAAGAGGAAACTCCTCCCAATATCCATATTCTGCTAGCCAATCCCTGATCTGGCTGATAGAACCTCCTTCTGTCTCTCAGCTCCTAAAGATTAGCTATCTTGAGGAGCCCAGAACCTGTCTTCTAGAAATCTAGGGACCTCATACTCCCGAAAGTGCTCAATTACCTTCTCCAGTTCCTTGCTGAAGGGCAGCTCACAAAGACATGCCTTGGAGACCACATTCCTGGTTTAGTGAAGGAGCCAGAGGAAACAAGCCGATACTGCTGCAGCCATTGAACTGGCCAATGTTTGGACCAAATTGTACAATGTATCCACTAGGAAGGCCAGCCTAGATTCCAGGAAAGCTCTGTTTAACTGTGACTCCTGAACCTCTTCCTCCAAGAGTCCATCCTGCAGATGATAGTCTTTGTCAAGGAATATGGGGGACATAATTTAAAGATCACAATATGTATATACTTTAGAAGAAAGGCAACAGTGGAAGGACACAAAAGAGATTTAAATATTGCCATGGCATAAATTCATAGGCCTTTTTCAATTGAAAGGAAGCTCTGGAATGAGGGGGGATAGGATGAAGGTGAAAGAATAGACTCAGAAGTAACCTAAGGAAATATTTCTTTATAGAAAGGGTGGTAAATATGTGGAACAGCCTCCCAATAAGACCAGGACTGTATCTGAATTAAAGAAAACACGGGGCAAGCTCAGAGGACACTTTTGAGGAAGAGGAAGGGATTGTAGAGCTTAGTACTTGGTACAAATGGGCAGACTAAGTAGGCCCATAATGGTCTTTATCTGCCATTTTTTTCATTTGTGGGCCACATATTGGAGGTTGGGATGTAGAAGGGATCCTGCGTTCAGCATGAGATGATCAGAAAACAGTCCAATCTCCACGGATCTTCAAAGGACAACTCCAGAAGAGGGAACAAGATCTGCTGCAGCCAGTAGGCAGCGATCAGAACCATGGTGCCTCGATCTTACCTGAGTTTCAGCAAAATCTTCTTTATGAGAGAAATGGGAGGGTACGCATACAGAAGACCCGGCCCCAATAGAGAAAGGCATCTGACGTTAGTCTACCTTGTGACCGGAGCCTGGAGCAGAACTGAGAGACCTTGCTGTTGAGATGAGTGGCAAAAAGATCCACCGAGGGAATGCCCCACTCTCTTAAGATCTTCAGGGCTATGCCCATGTTTACTGACCACTCATGCGGTTGTAGTATCCTGCTCAAGCTGTCTGACAGGTAGCTGTTCCTGCCGGGTAGGTAAGTGGCACAGAGGTTGATCCTGTGAAGTAGGGCCCACTGCCACATGTCCACCACTTCCTGACAAGGGGTAGGATCCTGCACCCTCCTGCTTGACAACACACAACATCGCAACCTGGTTGTCTGTTTGAATGACTACAGTTTGGTTGTGGAGCTGATCTCTGAAAGTCTTAAGAGCATTCCACATAGTCCTGAGCTTGAAGAGACCGATTTAAATACTCCTGGGCGGACCACTGACCTTGAGTGTGAAGCCCATTCATATACGCTCCTAAACCCAGATTAGATGCATCCATAGTCAACACCTTCTGAGGCGGTGAAATTTGGAATGGAAGTCCCAGAGTCAAATTGGACTGGATTGTCCACTAGAGAAGGGTGTGAGCCAGCTCCAGTTGAATACAAATGACATCCATTAGGTTCCTTGATACCTGAGATCACTGGGAAGCTAAGGTCTATTGGGCTGCACTCAAATGGAGCTGTGCCATGACGTGACATGTACTGCGGAGGCCATGTGGCCCATCAATCTCAACATCTGCTGAGCTGAAACCTGCTGGCTACTGCGGATCTGCGAGGCAGCATTACCAAGGTATCCGCTCTCATTTGAGGAAGAAAGGCCCGAGCCTGTATATCAAGCAGGGCTCCCATGTACTCCAACTGGTGAACTGGTTGAAGGTAGGACTTGGGATAATTTATGACACAGTCCAACAGCTCTAGCACCTGAATAGTCATCTGCAATGATTTCATGGCTCACTCTTGAGATGTGCTCTTGAACAATCGCCCAAGGTAGGGAAACATACACACACAGATACACTGAGACTACTGCCAGACAATTAGTGAAAACTCTGGGGGCAGATGGCAGGCCAAACGGCAGAACACAGTATTGGTAGTGACATTTCCTCACTCAAAATCTGAAATACTTTCTGTGACTTGGAAGTATCAAAATGTGGGTACAGGCATTAGTCCAGAGATAATAGCCAATCGTTTTCCTGAATTAGAGGGAGTCACAACTCAATAATTTTCACGTGGAATTGGGCGGCTCTTTTAAACTCACTGTGGGCAGTTTTCTATGGCCGTGGGTTGCTCTTTAGGGTGTTGTTTTGCCATGCCGGATGGTCCCTCCCTTCCTCACGGCTTGCTTTTTTGGGCACCCCCCCTACTCTGGTAGCTGTTTTCGGAGTCGGGCTACTTTTGGCCACTAATTGGCCTGGGGAATTTTCAGATATTTGTTAATTCTGGAGCAGGGTGCCCAGGGAAGTCATCCTGAACATTTCCTTCACTAAACATTTGTTCAGGGCCCTTAGGTCTAGAATGGAGAGGAATCCCACAGTTTTCTTGATCACAAGGAAGTATCCGGAATAGAATCCCCTACCTTCTTCCCCTGGCACTATGGGTTTGACTACTAGGGCCTGCAGAAGGGCGGAGAGTTCCTCTACAAGTACCTGCTTGTGTTGAGAGCTGGATGTAAGACGCTCTCAGTGGGCCATTTGGAAGTCATTGAAGCCAATTCAGAGCATACAAGCAATGGATTATTTGAAGAACCCACTGGTCATAGGTTATAAGGGGCCATCTGTGTTGGAAAAAAGTGAGCCTCCCTCCAACTGGTAAGCTGCCCGGGACGGATACTCTTTGAGCAGCTATGCTCTGCTGAAGCCAGTCAAAAGCCCGTGACCTGCTTTGACTGGGAAGCCAGCTGGGACTTCTGGGGATGGGGCTGGCAAGGCCTAGGATGCTGGCCTTGAGTCGCTTGAGCTGAGCGAGCAGGAGGATGGTACCTATGCCTTTGAGAGTAGTAGGGCCGACCACCTCTGCCTGGTTGAAAAACTTCTTGTTGAAGAGGATACCAAGAGAAAGAGAGTATAGATAGTATCCATATGTTTCTTAAAGAGCTCAGTGATCTCTTCCGTTTTCTCTCCAAATAAGTTGTCCCCTTGGCACAGCACATCTGCTAGTCTCTCTTGAACAGCCTGTTCGAGATCAGAGATATATAGATAGCTGGGTTAGTAAAATGTAATTTATCTTTAAAATTGAGCATCGTACCGGAAGACTGGAGAGTGACCAATGTAACGCCGATTTTTAAAAGAGGTTACAGAGGGGATTCGGGAAATTATAGACCGATGAGCCTGAACTCGGTGCCGGGCAAAATGGTAGACACTATTATAAAGAACAAAATTACAGAGCATATTTAAAAGCATGGACTAATGAGACAAAGACAACATGGATGTAGTGAAGGGAAATCTTGCCTCACCAATCTATTACATTTCTTTGAAGGGGTGAACAAACATGTGGATAAAGGCGAGTCGGTTGATATTATGTATCTGGATTTTCAAAAGGCGTTTCACAAAGTACCTCAAGAAAGACTCCAGAGGAAATTGGAAAGTCATGGGATAGGAGGTAGTGTCCTATCGTGGATTAAAAACTGGTTAAAAGATAGAAAACAGAGATTAGGGTTAAATGGTCAGTATTCTTAATGGAGAAGGGTAGTTAGTGGGGTTCCCCAGGGGTCTGTGCTGGAACAGCTGCTTTTTAACATATTTATAAATGACCTAGAGATGGGAGTAACTGGTGAGGTAATTAAATTTGCTGATGACACAAAGTTATTCAAAGCCATTAAATCGCGGGAGGATTGTGAAAAATTACAAGAGGACCTTATAAGACTGGGCGTCTAAATGACAGATGACGTTTAATGTGAGCAAGTGCAAAGTGATGCATGTGGGAAAGAGGAACTCAAATTATAGATCCTCTCGTCTGAACCAATCTACCACCGCCCTGGACTGTGCTGCATAATAGTACCATTGAAGGTTGGGCACCCCCAACCCTCCCTCCCGTCTACTCTTACATAACAAGGCTCGAGGCAGCTGGGATCTCTGCTGATTCCATACGAATCTAATCAAAATATCCTGCAGCCCAGACAGAAAGGCCCTAGATAACCGCAGAGGAAGTACCTGAAACAAATACAAGAGCCGTGGTAAAATATTCATTTTTATCGCCGCTATCCTCCCAAACCAGGAGAGACCCATAGACCTCCATCTATCCAGATCTCTCTGCACTTCCCTCTCAAGGACCGGGTAATTGGCAGCAAACAGCTCAGACAACTTGCCAGTGATCTGCACCCCAAGATAACACATTGCACTACTCTCCCACTTGAAAGCGAAGGACGACTTCAATGTGTCCATCAGGTTCAGGGGAATTGCGACCGCCAGCCCCGTTGATTTGCTAGCATTCAATTTATAGCCCGACATCCTCGCATAATCTTCTATCACTCTCATGAGATTAGGAAGAGAGGTCAGCGGGTTCGTTAAGGACAGGAGAACATCGTCTGCAAATAGGGCAATTTTATATTCTCGGGCGCCCACCCTAACTCCAGCAATATCATCATTATCTCGGATTGCCACTGCTAAAGGTTCCATCGCTAGGGCAAACAATAAAGGGGATAACGGGCACCCCTGCCATGTTTCACGACCAAGTGGAAAGACCTCTGAGTGCCCTCCATTCACCCTAACACAGGCAGTCGGCGAAGAGTATAATGCCTGAATCCAGGCTCGATATTGCTGGCCAATCCCCGCTCTATGCATGACCTTATCCAGGAATCCCCAGTGAACCCGATCAAACGCTTTTTCAGCATCTAACCCAAGCAGTACCACTGGTCTGGCTTTTATCTGAGCAGCGTAAAGTAGGTCCACTGTTCTTCTTATGTTATCCTTAGCTTGGCGTTGGGCTATAAAGCCCACCTGGTCCGGATGTATTAAGCTAGGGAGCACTCTACCCAAGTGATTCGCCATCACTTTTGCCAATATTTTCACGTCGGAATTAAGTATCGAAATTGGTCGATACAAGGCACCTTCAGTTTTGTCTTTGCCTGGTTTTGGTTATCACTGCCACCCATGCCTCCAGCATTGTCTTAGTGAGAGGCGCTCCCTCTGTCACCGAGTTCATGATCATTGCCAAGTAAGGTGCCAGGACCCCCACGTATGCCTTGAAAAACTCGTTCGTGAAACCATCTAGTCCCGGCACCTTCCCTGTCGGAAGCTCTTTTACAACCCGCTTAATCTCGCCCACCCCCACTGGTTCTTCAAGTTCCCGTCTCTGAGAATCGGACAAGGTCGGCAGTCCCCTGTCTGCCAGATAGTCCTCTATTTTCTCAGTCTGCACGGCACCATCCTCCTTATATAATGTCTCATAGTATTGGGCAAAGCATTTCCTGATCTGTGCAGATCTATGCATCATCCCTCCCTTATCATCCTTAACTCTCATGATTTGCTGGTCTGACCTCAACTTTCTTAATTTGGCTGCTAGCAGTCTACCTGGCTTGTTGGTACCCTCATAATAAATTTGCTTTACCCTTGCATGTACAAACTTCAAACTGTCCTCATGCAATGAGGCAATTTCAAGCCTCATGTCTTGAAGCTTTCGATAGTCAGATACCGACCTTGTGACTCGATATCTGGCCTCCAAAGCCCCCACCCTGTCCATACACTGAATCAATCGTGCTTTATGGGCCCGGGCCTTCTGACCTGCACATTTTATAAAATATCCCCTAGATCAGTGATGGGCAACCTTTTGAGCTTGGTGTGTCAAAATTCGCCAAAAAACCGAGCATAACTCGGGTGGTGTGTCACTTCGAGAAAAAAACCCATAATTTTGCGATATTTATAGTTTAAATAACAAAAATGTATAACTGTAATATATAACTGTATTTAATAAACCAAAAACTAATTATTTAACTTACCTGCTTAGTGACTTCTTTGTTCATCTGTCAGTCGGTTTCTTTTGTTGGTCTTGATATTATTTAACTTGTGTGGGGTGCCGTGAACTAAGATAAGTGAGGGGGAGGGGGAATTCTTTAACTAATCTGCCTATTAGTGACTTTTTTGTTGCTGAATTTCATTGGCTAAATCTTCAATTGAAGGTTGGTATTTTGTACACTTCAAGCCCAAGCAAGCGCTACTAACTTCATCTGTCAATCTGTTTCTTTTGATATTATTTAACGCTGAGAATAAGGTTTCACAAAAGTACGTAGAGGGAAAAATTGTGAGTAAAGCCATTGCTATATTTTTCAGGGTGCTAAAAGTGTCTGGTAATCGGTTCCAAGCACTCCAAATTTCCTGTTCGTAGTGGCACTCCTCTTGATTCTCCAAGCGGCACCTTTCCAGATTCTCAAGCTTTGACCTCAAGTCGACAAACACCTGAGCCCAGATGCTGTCTTGAAATTCTACAAGTTGCATCTCCAAATCATCAATTTGCATCCATTGGAAACCATTTAATTCCAAACTACTGTAGACTACTACATCAGGATACTTAATTATTTTCATGGTCTGTTCTAGGCTTCTAAATTGATTAAATCTATCTCTGAACTGGTCAAGTAACGAGTCTAAAACATGCTGGTACTTTATATGCAAGGGTTCCATTTCATTTTGTATAGCTGCACTGGCCTTCTCAAAATACTTTGTTACTCGAGGAAAATACTTATAAGTTTTAGTTTCTACATCTCGCTTGAAATTTTTAAGTTTACTTTCAAAAGCTTTTATGTATCCAAACATAACGTTAATACTTTTGCCAAAACCTTGTAACTTTAAGTTCAGTTCATTAATATGAACAGAGAGATCTGTAAAAAACATCAGGGTGTTGACCCACTTTCATTGAGCTGAGGAAAGTTTCCCAGATCCTTATCCTCAAGAAATACCTTAATTTCTTCAAAGCACTCCACAAAGCGCTCAAGAACTTTGCCTCGGCTCAGCCATCTTACATTTACTTATGTCTCTCTTTAATTGATGTTGTACTTTTGTGTTCAGTCTCATTATTCGGTCTTTTATGATATTTCTACTGAGTGGTAACTCAGATATTCTCTTAATAATTGCATCTTTATTCTACATATCGTGAAACAGAACTGGTGCACATCTTAGGAGAGTTTCTTTAATAAATTCTCCCTCACTGAGTGCTTTTCCATGCTGAGCTATGGAGTGAGCAATGCTCAAACTTGCAGATGTTAAATTTGTAGAACCTTTTACAAATTTAAGGATGGAATTAGATTGGCTCTTATAAAAGTGTAGCTGCCTGGAAATGTATTCCTTCCTTTCATCCTCACTTTCTTTCAAGAGCTGGGAATGATTAGTTTCAAAATGTCTATTTATATTCCACGTTCTGCTTACTACCGTTTCAGTACATAGAACGCAAAATGATCTGCCATTTTTTTCTATAATGCCATACATCTCGGTCCATGTCTCTTGAAAGGGTCGGCTACTGCTACTACCACTTCCTTTACTTAACCTTGGTTTTTTATTTTTTGGGTTCTCCATCAGGGGGGCAGTGACAGAAGATAGAATTATAGATAGCCTGTTAGCCCTGCAGGCAATTAGGGGTTAACTAGCCTAACTGACCACCTTATGTAAATTAAGATGGCTGCCGCTATTTCTAATGGCGGGAAACGGCACCCATAGCACATGCCCTCGCCTCTCCCAGCCCCCCCCTCACCTATCTCAGTAATGATGGTCAATTAGAAATCCACTACACCCCAGAACAGTAGATTGGATGATGGTTGCTGTGGTTATGTGGTTGCTGGTAATGGCGATCACAGGGCCCCCAGAGAGGCATCCCCCATGGCATTCCGCTGCTCTCTGCTCCGCCGGCCGGAAGTGAGGTCAAAGATCCCCTAACGGCCGTGCAGGAGCCGGGGCAGAGGGAGCAGCAGGGAGGGAACAAGCGGAGAACTCGGAGGGAGCCAATAGGAGCGCACACGGCACCCCCCCCCCCCCCCAAGCGGGTAAACATGCACCGGGGGGGGGGGGGGGGTGATTTCGCCGGGGGGGGGGGGGGGGGGAGGTCGCGCTGCACCTGGGGGGAGGGCGCATCGGCGATCCGCCCCGGGTGTCAGCAAGGAACGACGCTGCTTCTCTGTATGCGGCCACGTGTCACCGAAAATGGCTACGCGTGTCAGTACTGACACGCGTGTCATAGGTTCGCCATCAGGGCCCTAGATACTGCTTTAAAGGCATCCCACACTATTCCAAGGGGCGGTCCCGAGTCCATATTGATGTCAAAATATTCTTTCATAACAGGGATAAATCCAGCCACAATTTCTGGGTCTCGAAGCAAGCTATTATTGAACGTCCATCTTTTTTCTCTCTCCTCCTCTCGCAAGGAGGGGAGCACCATCCAGACTGGGGCATGATCTGAAATTGTGATGGACCCTATACCTGAGTTTCCTCCCCCCTCTGACAATGTTTTATCAAGGAAAATATAATCCAATCTTGAGTAAGAAAGGTGTACAGGGGAGTAGTAGGTATAGTCACGTCCTCTAGAATGCCCCTGTCTCCACACATCATACATTCCCATTTCTTCTACAAAATTTTTCAACCCCCGAGAATTCCTACAATCCACAGGAGCAGGAGGTGCCGATCTATCTAAACCTGGTTGCATAGTAGCATTAAAGTCCCCCGCCACCAGCATCTTACCTATAGCGAAGGATTGCAACTCTCTCAGGAGGCGCAAGAAAAAAACCCTCCTGCCCTTCATTAGGAGCGTAAACATTGGCCAAAGTGTATTCTTCCTGCTCTAGCAATACATGCAGAAAAAGAAATCTACCCTCCCTGTCCCTTTTCCGGTGCAGGATTTGCATCTGGACATCCTTATGGGCTAATATAGCCACCCCCCTCTTTTTTGCACCCGATTCATCTGAGGCACACATCACATGCGGGTACTGCTTAGATGTCAGTAATCCTTCATATTTCTACACTGAGCTTCGGTAAAGTCGCCGTCTGGGTCAGGCCTGCTTCATGCATCTGAGCTGCTCTCCGTTGAGGAGAAAACATATAGCAAACGAAAAGGCCCATCTGTAGGAGATCTTCTCTTTGGTCAGTACTTCTATGACCGGCTTCATTGCTCTTCTCAGGCTTAGAGTAAACAGTGAAAGGTCTTGACATATCGCTACTCGGGCTCCATTAAATTCCAGACCAGAAGTCTGATGCGCCTTTTGCCAGATCTGGTCCTTACACGTATATGTGGCAAAGCGCACCACTATTACTCTTGGCCTATTTTCACATGGCTAGCCGAGCGCTCTGTGAGCTCTTTCTATGCCCATCTCGTTGGAGTTAAATTCAGGACCCATCATTTGTGCGCAGAGAGCACGCACCACTGCTGGAACGTCTTCTTTATCTCTGTTCTCCGGGATGCCCCGGAATCGAAGGTTTTGTCTGCGCCCCCGATTCTCGAGGTCATCCAGCTTATAATGCAAGTCCTCAGCCTGCTCACCCAGTGTTTTAAGGAGTTGCTCTACCTCCTCGTTTTTCTCTTGCTGCTCGTCTGCCCGCTCCTCTAGGGCCTCCACCCTGCCTCCCAGCTCTCTCAAGTCCACACTGAGAGCATCCACGTGCTCTAAGATCTTTTCTTTCAACGCACGAATCTCGGCCCTCATTACCTCAAAACATTTTGTGAAGTCCTGCGGGAGGTCTTGCACAAGAGCCGACTCGCTCCGCTCCTCACGGGAAGATGTTGACCCCGAGTCCGACAGTCTCCGCACCTTAGAAATAACAGAAGCAAAATACAAACACTCGAAATTACATAGAACCCAGAAAAACCGAAACCATCACAGAAGGGTGGGCTCTGGACTGATCCTTTGGGACTAAAGGAAACATTATCAGGTAATTAACTAATTTTTCCTTCCATTACAGCCCAAGGATCAGTCCAGACAAATGGGATGTACAAAAGCAATCCTTAAGAAGGGAGGGACTGTGATATATCCCTGCAGCGAGAACCGCAGCCACGCAGGAAGCATCTGCTCGAGCAGACTCATCCAAATGGTAATGCGTAACAAAGGAATGAGAAGATGCCCATGTTTCTAACCGACAAATCTTCAACAACAAAACTGCTCTAGACTCTGCCAAAGAAGTCGCCGAAGACCCAGTAGAATGAGCCTTGACGAGTATGGGAGCAGATCTACCCCTCAGAATGTAAGCTGAAGAAATAGACTCCTTAAACCATTGAGCCACTGTCGCTTTGGAGGCTGGCAAACCCTTCCGGGGTCCTGCAAAGAGGACAAAAAGATGATCTGAAATCGGTAGTGGTAAGACAGCGAATAAGGAAGAACTTCACATCCAACAATCGCAGGGAAGCGCATTCTACAAAACAGACCTCCCTGGAAAAAAGAAGAAACAGTCTAACATGAAAAGGAGATAAAATCTTAAAAAAAAAAAAAAGAAAGGATGGAACTGTCCATATGGAAATGAGTCAGAAAAGCGGAGAAAGGGCCCCTGCAAGAGAGAGCTTGAAGATCTGAAACTCAGTGCCGATGAAATGGCAACTAGAAATGCTGCCTTCAAAGTAAGATTTTTGATCAGTATACCCCAATTGGCCTTTGTAATTTCTCTTTTGATTAGAACATGTGATGTTGGTTAAATTGGTTTCCTGGAACGTTAACGGGGTGTCATCGCCCATTAAGAGGCAGAAAAGTTTACAAGCATTGAATCGTCAGAAAGCAGATATTGTATTTTTGCAAGAGACCCACCTGTCGACAGCAGAACACTTGTGGCTGGGTGAACTGGAAGAGTCTCCAGCACAGCATCGTAAGGCAGGTCCTCCTGGTCCTTTTTTGGAAGGGTTTGGATGCAGTGATCCAACAGACCTGGAGGGGCCCCCAGGGCAGATTTTTACTTGTTAAGATCTCTATTAACAAAAGACTCCTGTTAGTTTGTAATGTGTATGGCCCTAATGTGTACAATCATAGCTGGATGAAGACCATTATTCATAGAGTGGCTGATATGGTGAACCTGCTTATTGTTATAGAGGGTGACTAATATGGTTCATGAGCCCTCTCTTTATATAGATCTCGGAGCTCTGTGGAGGATGGTGGGACTCCCACCAGGTGATCCCCGTTGCTATGCTCAAGTTTAGATCTTTTGGATGTTTGGAGAACATTGCACTCCCTGGATCAGGATTATACGCATCTGTTGAGAGCACACGAATCACAATCTAGAACTGATTATTGGCTTCTTTCCACGGTGCTTTTCTCCTCTGTAGTGGAGGCCGGGATAGGTCCGTATAGTGAATCACACCATGCCTCCGTATGGTGTTTGGATTTTGGGGGTTCAGGAGATATACCATATCTATGTCGCTTCCCAACACAGTTATATTTGGACCCAGTATTTCGTGAACATTTACAGCACAAATGAGCAGATTACCAACTCCATAATGCGGGTCACATATAACAGTCAATACTTTATTGGGAAGCAGCTAAAGCAGTGCTTAGAGGGGAGATTTTGGCATATACTTCCTTCAAACAGAGGTCAAGGGAAAGAAATCTTGAGGTTAGAAAAACAATTGGTTAAAACTCAACTTCAGTACGGGGTAAATCCGATCCCCCAGTTACGAAGCTTCCTGCTCTCGCTTCAAACTTCTCTTATTGAGCTTCTCTACGAGAGGGCAGTGAAATCTGATAAACATTACAAGTATCAACTGTATCTTCATGGGAATAAATCAGGGAAATTCCTGTCTAACTTGCTTAAACACTCGGGGATTGGGGGGGGGGGGGGGGGGGGGGGGGGTGTCTTGTACTACCGTATTTTTCAGACTATAAGACGCACTTTTTTCCTCCCAAATTTGGGAGGAAAATGGGGGGGTGTCTTATAGTCCAAATGTAGCCTCCCTCCCTCCGTTCCAGGCACCTACCTCCCTCCTTTACAGGCATCTCCTTCCCTCCGTTACAGGCACCCCTCTCTCCCTCCGTTGGAATTTTAAAACTCCTCACCTCGTCGGTGTGACTCGCGGTAGCAGCAGTGGTTCAGCGTGCACGTCGCTCTTCACTCAGAGCGACGTGCACGCTGAACCACTGCTGCTACCGCGAGTCACACCGACGAGGTGAGGAGTTTTAAAATTCCAACAGAGGGAGGGAGGGAGCCTGTAACGGAGGGAGGGAGGTGCCTGGAACAGGGAGGAGGGGGGGGGCCTGTAACTATTTTTCGTACTATAAGATGCACTTTTTTTTTCCCTCCAAATTTGGGAGGAAAACCTAGGTGCGTCTTATGGTCTCCGGTGCGTCTTATAGTCCGAAAAATACGGTATATCTCAGGTAGATAAGGGGGATGGAGTTCTTGCGCGGATGAATCGGGAGATAACAGCGTTTTTTTCAGCAGTATTATCAACAACTATATGGTCACCCTCCGGAGACAAATTTGGAGGGAGACATATTTAGATGGCTTGGACATGCCTTGCCTTGGGTGGGTGATTTAAGCAAACTCAATGCTCCCATACCAGAGGAGGAAGTGACCCTGGCGATTCAGCAGTGCTCCTATTTAAGGCGCCAGGGCCTGATGGATTTAGAGAGGAATTTTATAAACTTTTGTGTCCATCAATTATTCCCACTCTGCGGTCCTTTTTCACTTAATTTGTAATACAGATGCTTACAGTTCCACACAGAAATGTGCAAAACCTCTGTCCCTATATTCTGATACCCATAAGACAGACAGCATGGTCTCATCCAAAGGATGTTGAACCCAACACAAGAAGATTCAAGGACTGGAGTCTCTGGTGCCTAGAAGAGGCAAACTAAAGACTGTTTAAGGAATCTACTGTGGGGTTTGTAGATTCCTAAGCTCCCCACTGAACATACCCTCACAGATGACCCAACCTTCTCTTTACCCAAACCTGGATCTAAATTCACACTCTCAGCTCCAAGCCTGAAACAGTCAACTCAGCCAAAGGAGAACCCATGTCCCACTGGCAGGTGAATCAGGACCTTTGGGGAATGGAGAAGAAATTGTGACCTCCACAGGAGCACAAGACTACTAGATTTTTGCATTCTTTAGCCCAATTGAGAGCTATCCAGCCTGAGGAACATGGGACACCAGCTCTCTTTCACCTCTACCAATTCCCTACTCAGGCACTATGCCCTACTGAGGGGGTTAAGGGGACATAACTGCTATACTCAGCATCTCCTCTTTCCCCTGTTATGGACAACGAAATGATCTAGTTTCCCAAATGTGACTCAGAGCTGTCTGATGTTGCTTCTACACCCAAGTACTGAGCAGCCCCAGAGAAAACACAAGGTAATATATGTCCAGTAGGTACCCCCCCTTTTTTTTGTAGTACACCAAAAAGAGCTACGATGACAAACTGGTACCCCTGGACTAAGCCCAACAGAATACTGCACTGCCTTCTTCAGCAACCACACAGTGTTACTGTGTTGCGTTCCTCACCTGCGGTGCGATCTGCACGGTTGGTTCGCCTCCGGACGCTATCTCGGTAGCAATGGTCGGCCATGTTGGTGGTCAGCGTCAGCCTTGCTCGCTTCGGTCATGTGGCCGGCCATATCTATTTGATCCTGAAGGTCGGCCTGCAGAGCGTTCCGCCCCTCCGGTCGCTATCTATGGCGATGGCCAGTCAGCTCGTTTCAGTCGCGTGGCTGGCCATTCCTATTCGCCCTGAAGGTTGGCCACGCGGATTGTCAGCGTCTGAGGCGGGGCTGCCTTCCGGCGCAGTCTCTCGTCTCGCAGGTGGTGCGGGATTGGCCGCCTCTCGCTCTGCTCCTCCCCGCTCTTGCAGCCTACCAATCCAGGATCGCTCTCCCCAGCTGACTGAGGTTATGGTTAACGAGGGGACTATTTAAGAACCGCGGCTCCCTTCATACCTTGCTTCGGCTTTTATCGTTGTGGAGGTCTGGTGCTTGTATTGAGCGTTCTGCAGTCTACTCTCCTGTTTGACTTGATTCTCGAATTGAACCTGACCATTCTCTGCTGTGCTGCCTGCCCTGACTCTTGGTTTGGACCTACTGATCTCTGCTTGGCCGCCGGACCCCATTGGTGTCCATTAGTCCTGGTGGCCACCTGCACCTGGGGAACGGTGGTCGCTCCCAGGTAAAGCTGGGATTGTTCGGCTGCCGGGCCGAATGCGGCACTACTCTTATGTCTACCGTGCTCAGGCAGGGCACAAGGGCTCACTACCATCATCCTAACAACTGCCACCAGGCCAAATAGCAGGATTAGCCCCATATACTGCAACCACCACCAGGGCCCACCCATATCTTGCCACTGCTCCCCGGTCCTGTCTGCGCAGAAGCCTCTGAGGTAGATACAATAACTGCCATTCCCACGCATAGTAAATGTGGCCTTTCAAGAGAGCCACACACCAAAGGACACCTCAACCAAAAACCATAGTGTGCCTTGCTGTCAGGGTGGCTGCTAGCTCTTTGAAGCAACACAGGCGGCCTTCTAAAACATGGCTCTGCCTGTAGTTCCTCTTTCTGCCACTACTGAGTGCAGAAATATTCTTCTCCAGTGTTAACTGTTCCTCTTTCCACCTCTACAGCTAATACTGGACCTTGCTGAAGAAGCAATACAGCTGCACTCATGCTGACAGCTGCAATATCTCTGCGGTGCTTCAGCAGCTCTCCCCCTTGCTGGAGATCACAGTACTGAAACCCTGGGGCTTCTTCCTTCCACAGGAGACACACAGACATCTCTTCCTTTGGGAGAACTGGCACCGAGTGCCACCTCTTGCTGTGCCTTTCACTGAAAACACCTCATGTTTTTTTTGTTTTTTTGGAAGGGGGTTGGGAGCACACAATCTCTGCCTCAATTCTTACCTGAAGGGAAGGCACAAAGAGAGAAAATAGAGGTAAAGGTTCTCTGCCGAGTCTGTCCCTCTAAAGGGCAAGAGTTGACAACAAGCCATACCCACCACCCTGCTAGCAGTGGTCCTGTGAGACTGCTGCAAACAGCCACCACAACAGGCTAAGACCTGGAGGTCGAGACCTGAGGCCCACCAGACACCTCTTCTGGCCTCTGCCATGCAGGAGCACTATCTCGCGGAGAAAAAAGAACTGAAGAGGCACACTCGCACATGCGCAGTTCGCGCTGCCCGCGCAATGGAACTCTCTCGAAAGACTTTGATTTTATTTTGCTTGCCGATTCCTGGGCCGCCGCGGATGTTGACCCACATGTGAGAACAAGCAGCCTCGGAGAAAAAAAAATCCTCCTGTGGGTATCCTGTTCCTCCATCCAATGACTTAATTATGTGACTACAGGCCACTTGACTATGCCCCAGGGATTCAGGTTCGCCAAAACAAGAAGTCATGCTGCTGCACCAATCCACTTGCCCCATCTACTGGAGGAAAAAATATACCAGCAAGTTCCAGGGCTGCACCATCCCTTATACAGATGTCACTGAATTGTCTGTTTTGTGCCCCCACCTCTGGCTGGGGGAACATAACTCACTCATTTGGCCTGATCTATCAGGATAAGGAAGATTAATTTGCCATTCCTCCTAATCAAAAATGTATCCAGCTACCCTTGTTACCAAATGCTGACATCAGCAAACATGGAGTTGGGTGAACCACATACCACAAAGCTGTGACAGCCTATCTATCTGGCAGGTCATTTAAGTCTTCAAGCACAATCACATCAATTCCCAAGAGAAAGGTTAGGCTTTCTTCAGACCACTTGAGTGCTGCTTGGTCAGAGGCAAAAGGGAAGGCTGAGTCCTGGCTATTTGGCTCATAGTTCAGCAATGCATACATACCATCTGGCTTTCTTTTGTTGTATCTAGGATATTGAGCGATTTGGGAAGGAGGAAATGTTTTAAGGTTGTTTGAGATAATGGACTACTGTAAAATGGTTTAACTGGCTATGACTTTTTCTATACTATTCTTTACTGAAAAATATCCTCTCTGAACAGATGGTATCTTACTCCAGCATGCGTCCATCAAATGGTTCCTAGAGCATCTCCACTTTGCTGGAGGGGCTGTGGTGAACTTGTGTTTATCATCCCCGTCAGCAAAAGAGATCTAGGTACTATGAAGTAGGTCCTTCGTTTTCCATTATTTATCCATAGATTTTTGAAAATAAACAAGAATACAAAAACAACTCCCCCCCCCCCCCACTCACTCACTAGATACAGCCTCAACTAATCAACATCTTATCTGACTTCCTCCCCTCCCAAAAGCTTTGTGTGTTTTTATTTGTAATAAACTATATACACGAACATAAAGATACATACCTGTAGCAGGTCTTCTCCGAGGACAGCAGGCTCAATATTCTTACGTATGGGTCGTCGTCTGCGACAGCCCAGGAGTCTGGAACTTAGAAAAGAACTCTCCAGAACGCGCCGTCCCGCGGATCGAAAACACTGCGCATGTGCGAACGGCTTCCTGCCCACGACGCGAGCGTGCCCTAATTAGTTAGTAAAAAGCAAAATATAGAACTGTAACAACTCCAATGGGGAGGAGGGAGGGTTGTAAGAATATTGAGCCTGCTGTCCTCGAAGAATACCTGCTACAGGTATGTATCTTTTTGTACTCAGAGGACAAGCAGGCTGAATATTCTTACGTATGGGGTATCCTTAGCCCCCAGGCTCACTCAAAATAATAAACATTGCTCAATAGGGCCTTGCAACGGTGAGGACATAGAGATTGATCTGAAAATAAATTTAACTAGGTGAGAGTGCAGCCTAGAACAGAACAAAAATGGGCCTAGGAGGGTGGGGAGTTGGATTCTAAACCCCAAACAGATTCTGCAGCACTGACTGCCCAAACCAACTGTCGCGTCGGGTATCCTGCTGAAGGCAGTAGTGAGATGTGAATGTGTGGACTGATGACCACGTTGCAGCCTTGCAAATCTCCTCAATGGAGGCTGACTTTAAGTGAGCCACTGACACAGCCATGGCTCTAACATTGTGAGCCATGACATGGCCCTCCAGAGTCAGCCCAGCTTGGGTGTAAGTGAAGGAAATGCAATCTGCTAGCCAATTAGAGATGGTGCATTTTCCGATGGCAACTCCCCTTCTGTTGGGATTAAAAGAAACAAATAGCTGGGCAGACTGTTTAAAGGGCTTTGTCCGCTCCATGTAAAAGGCCAATGCTCTCTTACAGTCCAAGGTGTGCAACTTGTCTTCACCAGGGTGGGTATGTGGATGGGGAAAAAATGTTGGCAAGACAATTGACTGGTTCAGATGGAACTCCGACACCACCTTCGACAAGAACTTAGGGTGAGTGCGGAGGACTACTCTGTTATGATGAAACTTGATATAAGGTGCATGCACTACCAGGGCTTGGAGCTCACCGACTCTACGAGCTGAAATAACAGCCACCAAGAAAATGACCTTCCAGGTCAAGTACCTCAGATGGCAAGAATTCAGTGGCTCAAAAGGAGCTTTCATCAGCTGGGTGTGAACGATGTTGAGATCCCATGACACTGGTGGAGGTTTGACTGGGGGTTTTGACAAAAGTAAACCTCTCATGAAACGAACAACTAAAGGCTGTCCAGAGATAGGCTGACCTTCTACACGTTGATGGTAAGCACTGATTGCACTAAGATGAACCCTTACAGAGTTGGTCTTGAGACCAGACTCTGATAAGTGTAGAGAGTATTCAAGCAGGGTCCGTGTAAGACAAGAAAAGGGATCTAGGGCTCTGCTGTCACACCAGATGGCAAACCTCCTCCATTTAAAAGATTAACATTTTTTCGTGGAATCTTTCCTGGAAGCAAGCAAGACTCGGGAGACACCCTCCAACAAACCTAAAGAGGCAACCTGTAAGCTCTCAACATCCAGGCTGTGAGAGCCAGAGACTGGAGGTTGGGATGCAGAAGCAACCCCTTGTTCTGTGTGATGAGGGTCGGAAAACACCCCAATCTCCACGGTTCCTCAGAGGAAAACTCCAGAAGGGGGACCCAGATTTGACGGGGCCAAAAAGGAGCAATCAGAATCATGGTTCCCCGGTCTTGCTTGAGTTTCAACAGAGTCTTCCCTACTAGAGGTATGGGAGGATACGTATACAGAAGGCCTGTCCCCCAATGAAGGAGAAAAGCATCCAATGCTAGTCTGTCGTGGGCCTGAAGTCTGGAACAGAATTGAGGGACTTTTGTGATTGGTCTGAGTGGCAAAAAGATCCACCGAGGGGGTGCCCCATGCTCGGAAGATCTTGAGGACAACTTCCATGTTCAGTGACCACTCGCGAAGTTGCATGATCCTGCTCAACCTGTCGGCCAGACTGTTTTTGACGCCTGCCAGATACGTGGCTTGGAGAAGCATGCTGTGATGGTGCGCCCAAAGCCACATCTTGACGGCTTCTTGACACAGAGGGTGAGATCCGGTGCCCCCCTGCATGTTGGTGTAATACATCGCAACCTGATTGTCTGTCTAAATTGAAATGATTTGATTGGACAGCCGATCTCTGAAAGCCTTGATAGCGTTCCAGATAGCCCGTAATTCCAGGAGGTTGATGTGAAGATCTTTTTCCTGAAAGGACCAAGTCCATCTACATGAGCTCCCCCACCCAAATAGGGATGCATCCGTCGTCAGCACTTTTTGTGGCTGAGGAATTTGGAATGGACGTCCCAAGGTCAAACTGGATCGAATGGTCCACCACTGAAGGGATTTGCAAAACTCGGTGGAGAGATGGATGACATCCTCTAGATCCCCTGTGGCCTGACACCACTGAGAAGCTAGGGTCCATTGAGCTGATCTCATATGTAGACGTGCCATGGGAGTTACATGAACTGTGGAAGCCATGTGTCCTAAGAGTTTCCACATCTGCCGAGCTGTGATCTGTTGAGACACTCGAGCCATGGACATGAGGGCCAGGAGATTGCCCTTGCCCAGGGAAGAAAAGCTTGAGACGCCCGTGTGTCCAACAGAGCTCCAATGAACTCCAATTTCTGTACCGGGACAAGATGGGACTTGGGGTAATTGATTACAACCCCCAGTAGCTCCAGAAGTCGAATAGTCATCCGCATGGACTGTAGAGTAGAGGTCTGCACGGGAATGGGGTTTGCGGGAATCCCCTCCGGGTCAGCGTGAGTGCTGCGGGGACGGAAACAAACATGCGGGATTCCCGTGGGGATGGAGAATGTTCTGGAGGGATTCTCGTGGGGACGAGCGCACATACCTTTGTTTTAGTGGGCGGAAACCAAGCTCTCCAATACGAAAAGAAGAACGCCCTGAACTGCCCTGTCACAGGGATGGCCAAATACCAAGGGGTTGTTGGGCACAGCAAAGGCGTGGATGTCCTTCTCTGAGAAATGTCCATTTTGGGTGTCCTTAACTGCTCCATTGTAGGGACGGCCAAATCTCAAGGGGGTTGTCGGGTAGAGCAAAGGTGTGGATGTCCTTCTCGGAGAAGCGTCCATTTTGGGCGTCCTTAACTGCTCCATCGCAGGGATGGTCAAATTTCAAGGGGGTGTTGGAGGCATAGCGAAGGTGGGACTTGAGCGCCTAACACTAACGTCCTTCATCCATAACCTTAAAAAAAAAAAAAAAAAATGACGTCCCTGACGAGCACTTCCACGTTTTCACCCGAGTCTCTCTCTGTCTCAACTCAAGTTCAACACGTGCAGGAGATTTGCTCAAGTTGTATGTAGTGAGTCTTCCAGGCACTGCCAGACCTCGGTATCCACAGAAGAGAACTGCACAGAGGTGAGCTCAGCTGACTACTTTTATTTTTTATATGTGTATAGGCAGTTTATTTCTCTCATGGAAGGAACTGGCTGTTTGTGAGCTGCTTTACTGGAGCTAAAGCATTAGCATAACCACTTGTTTCTTTTGTTGAGGGCATTGTGCTGTTTGGGTGACCAATAATTCTCTCTATTTTAGTGTGGAAAAAACTTCAGTTTCTTTTATGTATTTATTGCCCTTTTTCTAAGATTCAGTATATTAATGCGTGAAGAAATATTTTCTCTCATTCGTTTTAAATGTATTACTCTGCCTTGTGTGCCCCCCTGTTCACTCCACTCAGTACTTTATACTTCCTTTTTTTATGGGGACGGGCGAGGATGGAGGAGCTCACTCACGGGAACGGAGGAGATCACTCACGGGGACGGGTTAGATTCTGGCGGGGATGAGCGGGTTTGATTCCGGCCGAGACAGGCGGGGATGGGTCGCATTTCTGTTCCCATGCAACTCTATTGTAGAGCCCCCGCCTCCGAGGTACTCTTCACCAGCCAATCGTCGAGATAAGGGAACACATGCACTCCCAGTCTGCGTAGCGATGCTGCAAGCACAGCCAGACATTTTGTGAAGACTCTGGGCGCAGATGCGAGGCCAAAGGGCAGTACACAGTACTGAAAGTGCCAAGTTCCCAACCGAAATCAAAGATATTTCCTGTGAGCTGGGAGTATCGAGATGTGAGTATAGGCATCCTTTAAGCCCAGAGAGCACAGCCAATCGTTTTCCTGAATCATGGGAAGAAGGGTGCCCAGGGAAACCATCCTGAACTTTTCTCGGACAAGGAATTTGTTCAGGGCCCTTAGGTCTAGGATGGGATGCATCCCCCGTTTTCTTTTGCACAAGGAAGTACCTGGAATAGAATCCCAGCCCTTCTTCCCCTGGTGGAACGGGTTCGACCGCATTGGCCTTTAGAAGGGCGGAGAGTTCCTCTGCAAGTAGCTGCTTGTGCTGGGAGCTGAAGGACTGAGCTTCCGGTGGGCAATTTGGAGGTTTGGATACCAGATTGAGAGTGTATTCTAGCCGGACTATTTGACGAACCCACCGGCCAGAGGTTATGAGAGGCCACCTTTGGTGAAAAAAAAAACAACCTCCCCCCGACGGGCAAGCCGTCCGGCATGGACACTATTTCCGAGGCTATGCTGCACTGGAGCCAGTCAAAAACCCGTCCCTTGCTTTTGCTGGGGAGCCCTAAGGGCCTTAGGCGCACAGCGTTGACGGGAATGCACTTGCTGGGGCTGAGCCTGAACCAGCTGCCGAGAAGCAGGAGTGTACCTACGCCTGTTATAGGAATAGAGAGCACTCCTCTTCCCTCCAAAAAAACTCCTAGAAGAGGAGGCATTAGCAGAAGACGTCGCCTTCTGCTGCCTGACCACCTGGTGAAAAGGTTCAGCAAGCTCCAGAGGAAGTGCTTGAACTAAACTGGACAGTTGCCTCACCGAGTTCCGCAAGTGGACGCCCATGTAGAGCTGGTACGTCTGGATCTTGGTGGAGAGCATAGCGGCCTGATACGTTCTCCTCCCAAAAGAATCCAAGGTCCTAGACTCTGCCTGGGGGCGCCAAGGCATGGCTCTTCTGAGAGCAGAGTCCACCACCATGGAATCGTGAGGAAGTTGGACCTTCACCATTAAAGGCTCTCCATGGACTCTGTACTGGGACTCAGATTTTTTGGGGACAACTGGATTAGATACAGGGCACGACCAGTTTCGCATAAGCACTTCCCTCAGTTTATTATGCAAGGGGGCCGTAGCAACCTCAGCAGGTGAAAAGATAGTCCAAGACCTTGAGAATCTTGGCCCTGGGCTCATCCACAATTTCCATAGGGAATGGAATGTCCTTAGACATTTCCCTAACAAAAGATAAAAAAGAGAGACTCTCAGGTGGAGACATTCTACTCTCAATTGGCGGAGTAGGATCAGAAGGAACCCCACATGACTCTTCCTCCCAAAAGTATCTAGGGTCTTCCTACTCTTCGCACGGGCGCTTCTCATCGGTGTCGGACAAAAGCTCCCTAAGAGCAGCCCAAACCCGAGCCTGTCTCGACATTGAGGATTGATGACCTCGTGGGGGGTGTCGAGAAGCCGACCCCTGCCTAGATTCCGGTGAGCAGCTTCCTCCACCGACGTCGAGGGGGAATCGACCCTGGTGGCAGCTGATGCCAGTACAACAAGTGGCACAGAGGACGGGGACCTCCTCACAGGCGATGGCCCAGATGGCGCTTCTGCAGTCGGTATGGAAGGCGCAAGCACCCCCGACACCAAGGCAGATTGGCACAACAAGCCTTCCAGGAGCTCTGGAAGAAGGGCCCAGATGTGCTCGTCGAGAGCTTCCATCGGAAAAGCCTGGGGGGCCGGTGGAGTCGGTTGCAGAATCTGGGGGGGGGGGGGGGGGGGGCTCGAGAGCTGGTACCAGGCTGCCAGATGACCGATGCATTGGCACCTCCTGAATGGAGGGTGAGCGGTCCTCCAGGCGCCGACGCTTCTCAGGTGCCGACTCCCTCAGCTCCCCAGAGCTCTCGGTACCGTGCATGGAAGGAGATCGATGACGGTGCTTCTTCGCCTTTGCTCGACGCCCATCATTGAGACGGAGGAGTGGCCTAGTGGTTAGGGTGGTGGACTTTGGTCCTGGGGAACTGAGGAACTGAGTTCGATTCCCACTTCAGGCACAGGCAGCTCCTTGTGACTCTGGGCAAGTCACTTAACCCTCCATTGCCCCATGTAAGCCGCATTGAGCCTGCCATGAGTGGGAAAGCGCGGGGTACAAATGTAATAAAAATAAAAAATAAATAAATACCGAAGAGGACGTGGAATCCTCACGCCTCCTCGGGGCCGGGTCCGAAAAAGGTCGGTCCCGGGGGGCCTGCATAGCAGTAGGCCTCGAGACAGGTGGAAACCCGCTCGATGCCTCGTTGCTCCCAGCATGTTGTTGTCTTTCGGCAGCCATTACCTGAACTCCTGATGTCGATGCTTCCCTCGATGCCGACGCTGAAGGACCGGACCGATCCAGAAAAAGTTTCTCACGCTGAGCCTCTCGAGCCACCTGGGTCCGCTTTTTCATTTTCATCAACTTACACAGCTTACAAGAAGCTGGCAGATGGTCGTGCCCAAGACACTGGAGACACCAGGCGTTGGGGTCGGTACTTGAAATGGTCCGGTTGCACCGAGTACAACACTTGAAGCTGCTGGGTGTCCTCGATGACATGGAGGGAAAAACGGCGGTCGCGAAATCAAAAGGCTCGATGATGCCAAGAAAAAAGGGGCACAAAAAGGGGAAAAGAGCCCGACCGAGCAACCTAAAGGACGGCTGCGTCGAAAAAATAAGGAAACTTTAAAGAGGGAGGAAAACCTAAGAAATAAAAGAAAAATTGATTTTTTTTTTCAATATTTGACAACCGGAGACAAGAAACAAAAGAAGAATTAGAAAAAATACAGCGATAAATGCTAAAACACGGTTCTACTGAGCTGAGAAGGAACGAGACAAAAACAACTTTCCTTAGTCGCGGATAAAGAAGAACTAATTAGGGCATGCTTGCGTCGCGGGATGGGAAGCCGTTCGCACATGCGCAGTGCGTTCGGTCCGAGCGATGGCATGTTCTGGAGAGTTCTTTTTCTTTTCTATGTTCCGGACACCTGGCCCATCGCGGACAACGACCCATACGTAAGAATATTGAGCCTGCTTGTACTCGGAGAACTACCAATACACTAGCATCTATTAAAAAAAATACATTCTTGTATTAATATATCCCTTCCAACACCCCCCCCTCACCCCCGGTTGTCTGGAGAAGTTTCGTTACCCTATGCTTGCACGTCATCATTCAAGCCACGTTTATAAGTCTATTATTTTACTGTTGTCACTTGTGTTTTCCACCACATTTCAAATGATAATCACCATCTATGGAAAGCCTGCAATTTAGTCTCACTGCCAGGATTTTGTCCTTCTTACAAATTTCCCAAAATGTATAGATCATTTCCTCTCCTTCTGGTACTCTTGCCATTTTCCAGTTTTTTGTGGTTATGTTTGCATAACAAATTGAGCAGCTACTAGTCATATTTCAAACTAGGGTGGGGGAGAACTACATCTCTTTTAGAACCATCTTTAACAAATGTACACCAATATCATTTTTCCAAAATTTGGCCTGTAATTTCTTTCAAAATCCCCAACACACTCCCAATACTTCTGACTTTTCATACACCCCCACTACATATAGTATCAACTTACCACTGCAACAAAAACCCTTTTAACAATGCCCCAATCCTATACTATACCACGTATATAGCTTAAGTGGGGGGTTAGCAGTGGAGGAGTAGCCTAATTGTTAGTGTTGTGGCCTAAGAAAAAGGGGAACCAGGCTCAATTTCCACTGAAGCTCCTTGTGACTCTCTGCAAGTCACTTAAGCCTCTGTTGTTCCATGTACAAAATAAGTACCTGTATATAATATGTAAACCGCTTTGATTGTAACCACAGAAAGGTGGTATATCAAATACCATCCCCTCCCCTCCTTTTACATGCATGTAATATTATTTAACAAATTTCTTGGAGTCATGCTGACCCATTTCTATGTCTAATCACCTTACATGTCCTCTCCCATTCCTCTGTAAGCTTACACCCTATATCCTCCTTCTACTTTTCTTTAAAAATAATGTTAAACAACAAAGTACGGAGGCATACAGAGTACGCAAGACCAAATCTCACATATATCCTTCCTGCCAAGTTTCCCAAGTTTATTCAAAATGTGCTACCCCACCCTACGGAAACCTTCAGAGAGGTTTACAATCTAATATGATAGGAAAAGTACTATTAAGAGACGACAGGATACAAAAGGGTAGTAGGGATAGAACTACAATCGTGGTCAAACAGCAAGCAATATATATTGAACAACACACCCCTACCCTCTTTAAATAAGACAAATTTCTCAAATTTTGTGGGTTCCATTAACAAATCATCTTGTTCTGACAATATGCATACACTTATTTACTGATGAAAAAAGTAGTGTGAGAGCAGATTCATGCATTGTTTTGGATAAACCAAAAGCTAAAAGCAGCTACAACTTGTACTTGATTTTTCCAGGTACAATGATCAAAGCAGAAGCATGAGCAGACTTTTGCTGTAAAAAAAAAAAAATTACACATGGAGTTTGCACCCATGTGGGTAGTTCTGATCACCACCCCTACAGTTACTGTTGGAGACAAATGTCATGTGTACCAGGTTTTGATGGCTAGGAACATAGGGTACTACTGAAAGGGGAAAAAGGTAAGATAAAAGCTTTATTATGAATGAAGGCTTAAGACAGTATCTCCCAACCTCTGGTCCATGGACCACTGTACAGAGAAAAAAAAATATTTTCAGACTTTATAATCCATGTGAGCAGATACAGAGACTAGCGTAGAGAGAAAACCAGCAATGGCTGCAAAGATGCCAACATTACTATTGATATCCAGAGGGCAAGGAAGAAGCAGCAGCTGTGGGGACAAGACTGACTATGGCAGCACAGACTAGAAGCGGTAGTGGTTAAAGTGCGAGAGGCAGCTACACAGACCAGAAGCGGTCATGGGGATAGGGCCAGCAGTGGAAGCTGGAAGCTAGAGTGACAGGATTACAATCAGCCTACAGGGCCTGGAAACCACAGAGCAGCATCAATAAGTAAAGTGACAGAGATACTAACGGTGAGGACTGGCTGAAGGTGAGGGAAAGAAATCAACACCAGCGGAAAGAAGAAAAAGGAAGAGAGAGGGCTAGTGAAGACAGACTTGGCACTAAAGGCTGGGGGGGGGGGGGGGGGGGGGGGGAGCTATAAGAGTGATGGCGATGAAGTGGGTGTCCCTGAACTTTTTGAAAGTTAAATAAGGTGTCTATATATCCAAAAGGTTTAGGAAATTTGGTGAATTAGAATGTCATATCACATACCTTTTCTGAGTCTTACTGCGGGAGCCAGACCTGAAACAAAGACACAATGGAGTAAATTTTCTACAGGTCACCTAAAGTTAGGCGCTATGATGCTGCGAATTAAGCAAGAAATCTGTATTGGTAATTATGCATGTAACTGCTGTTACAAAATACTAGCGTAAATTGGCATTTACACGCCAACATTTAGGCAATGTCCATGACTAAAGGTTGCAGTTGCATGCATGACCGACATGATTCTGGAAGCTGAGTAAGTAAATGTCTGGTATGGAGTGGAGGAGTAGCCTAATGGTTAATGCAGCGGGCTTTGATCCTAGCAACCTAGGTTCAATTCCCACTGCAGCTTCTTGTGACCTTGGGCAAAGTCACTTAGCCCTCCATTACCCCAGCCTTCTAGGGACAGAAACGTGTACAGTGCTGAATACATCTAGTAGTGCTATAGAAATGATTAGTAGTAGTATACCCTTGAGCACCTGTGCCCCTCCCATTTGCAGTTATGTGCTGTAGATTTTGAGCATTATGTTTATAGAATACAGAGTGCAGCTGCATGTGTAACTACAAATTAGTGCCAATTAGCAGCAACTCTAGTTATTGCAGATTACTCGTTACTACCAATTAGCACCTACTTTACCAATTAACTTACATGCATTAACTGCCAGTATTCCATAACCTGCGTGTGCAGTTTTATGCTCTAAGTGTAGAAATGTGCACACAAGACTATAGAATTAGGGGGAATAAGCAAAATTTTGAATAGGTCATCTAGGTCTGTAAACAGACATTTAGGCCCATGCACTATAAAAGAGAAAAGTTATTTACCTGTAGCAGATGTTCTGAGGACAGCAGGCCAACCATTCTCACAAATCACAGACACTAAGTAGAGGCTGACCAGCACAGTGTCTCTTTAAGAGGCCTTTGGCAGCATCCCATCGAGCATGCATGGGTGCTTTCCGCCCAATGTGAAAGCGTGGCACTACCAGTCTAATGACATAGCTGGAAAAGACATCCCCAAGGGGAGGAAGGAGAATTTGTGAAAATGATTGGCCTGCTGTACTGAAGAGAACACCTGCTACAGGTAAGTAACTTCGCTTTCTCTGAGAACAAGCAGGCAATATCTCAGAACTTGGAATTCCTAGCTATCAGACTCACCGAAAACACTAGGACAACAGGAGACTTGCAATGTCAAGGTCTAAATAACTAAACAATCTGAGACTAACACAAACTGGTTGTGAAGGGCAGCCTGGAACAGAAAAAAAAAGACCTAGGAGGATAGAATTGGATTCTAAACACCAAATAGATTCTGCAGTATTGTCTGACCAACAGCTATGTGTCGTGTACTTTGCTTGAGGCAGTAGTGAGATGTGAATTAGAGAGCTGAATGAGAGCAGAGATACCTGTTGGTACTGTGGGAATCCCACAGGGATCTCCTCCAGGTCTGAGGGATCCTGCAAGGATGGTCTTGGGTCCTACAGGATCCCCGAAGTGCCTTCCTTCCCCCAAGCACAGGGTGCCCTCCTGGAACATACCTCAAGGTACCCTGGTGGTCTGGTGGCTTCTTAGGGACAGTAAAGATTCCCACTCTTTTCTGCCCAATGCCACGGCTCTGATCCTCTCATCTCTGCTTTTTTAAAGTGACTGCCTCCAGCGGTGGCCTAGCGAGTTTTATGCGGAAGTCTTGCAAGGCCACCACTGGAAGTCTCGGCAGCCATTTTTAAAAAGCGGAGACAGCAAGAGATCAGCGGGGTATAGGCATCATTTAATTCCAGAAAGCACAGCCAATCTTTTCCTGAATCATGGTGAGAAGAGCACCTAGGGAAACCATCCTGAACTTTTCTTTCTCCAAATACTTGTTCAGGACACCGAGGTCTAGGATAAGATGAGATCTCTCCTCGCCCCAGTATTCTTCGGCACAAGGAAGTATCTGGAATAAAAACCCATCCTTTTATGCCCTGGTGGAACGGGCTCGACCGCATTTGGTCTTTACCAGGGCAGAGAACTCCACTGCGAGTACTTCCTTGTGTAGTGAGCTGATGCTCTTGATGGGCAATTTGGAGGAAGTTTTCATCAATGGAGTGTGTAACTGTGGCAGACAATTTGGAGAACATACTGGTCAGAAGTTACAAGGGAACACCTTATTTGAAAAAAACAATCCCCCCCCCCCCCCCCCCCCCCCCCCCAGTAGGTCGTTCTGACCGGCTACTTGAATGATGGCTATGCCATCCTGGAGCTAGTCAAAAGCTCTTCTGCTTTCACCGGGAAGCCAGTTGCATCTTCTGGGTGCAGTGTTGACAAGGATGAGAGCACTGGCGCTGGGCCTCTTGGAAGGGACAGAAGGAGTGAATCCATACCTTTGAAAGGAGATGGTGCTTTCTTGGCCCGGCAAGCTCTGAGAGGAGGTGGACATGGGATGTTGTTTCTGAGAGAGGGGCTTAATGGTGTCTGATGTTTCTTAATGAGGTCTGCAACCTTTTCCCCCTTGTCCCCAAAAAGGTTGTCCTCTTGGCATTAAACGTCCACCAATTTCTTCTGAACCACTGGTTCGAGGTCAGAGATGTACAGCCATGAGAGTCTGAACATAGAAACATTACTGCAGATAAGGGTCAAATGGCCCATCCAGTCTGCCCATACTCGGTAGCCACCATCTCCTCCTTTCCCTAAGAGATTCCACATGCCTCTCTCACGCTTTCTTAAATTCAGGTACAGCCCTCGTCTCCAACACCTCCACTGGTAGGCTATTCCACACATCCACCACCCTTTCTGTGAAAAAGTATTTTCTTAGATTCTTCCTAAGCCTTTAACTTCTTAACTTCATACAATGCCCTCTCATACCAGAGTTTTCCTTCATTTGAAAAAGGCTCACTTCCTGTACATTGATGCCACAGAGGTATTTAAACATCTCTATCATATCCCCTTCTCACTTGCCACTCTTCCAGTATATACATGTTGAGGTTCATAAGCCTGTCCACACACGCTTTATGACACAGACCATTGACCAATTTTGTAGCCACCCTCTGGACCAACTCCATCCTGTTTATATCTTTCTGTAGGTGCAGTCTCCAGAATTGCACACAGTATCCTTCTGGCTTTGACCATCACCTTTTCTACTTGTTTAGCCACCTTAAGATCATCAAACACAATCACCCCAAGTCCCGCTCTTCTTTCATACACAGAAACACTTCACCCCCTAATATTGTACCATTCCCTTGGATTTTGGTAACCAAAGTACATGGCTTTGCATTTCTTAGCTGCCAATTATTGGGCCATTCTTCAAGTTTCGCTAGATCCTTCCTCATGCTATCCACACCTTCTGGGGTGTCCACCCTATTACAGAGTTTGGAATCATCCACAAACAGACAAACCTTACCAGTCCTTCCACAAAATCACTCACAAAGATGTTAAAAAGAGCCAGCCCAAGGACTGATCCCTGCGGTACACCACTGAACCTCCCCTTTCCTCGGAGCAAGCTCCATTTACCACTATCCTCTGTCTCCTTTCATTTAACCAGTTTTCAACCCAGTCAGTTACTTTAGGTCCCATACTGAGGGCACTCAGTTCAGCTACCTGTGCAAAACCGTGTGAAAGAATTTGCTAAAATCCAAATAAACCACATCTAGCGCCCCTCCCATATCCAACTGCTTAGTTACCCAGTCAAAGAAATTAACCAGATTTGTCTGACATGATCTGCCTCTAGTGAAACCATGCTGCCCCGGGTCCTGCAGCCCATTCAATTTGAGAAACCTCATAATCCTCTGCTTTAGAAGTGTTTCCATTAGTTTACTCACCACTGAGGACAGACTGACAGGTCTGTAATTCCCAACCTCCTCCTTACTTCCGCTCTTGTGCAGAGGGACCACATCTGGCCTTCTTCAGTCCTCTGGGAAGACTCCAGACTCTAAAGAAGCATTGAAAAGCTCAGATAGTGGAGCTGCCAGAACTTCTCAGAGTTTCTTGAATACCCTCGGATGTATTCCCCCATCAGGCCCCATCGCTTTGTCTACTTTTAGTTTAGCTAGTTCCTCACAAACACAGTTTTCTGAGAATCGGTCCTGGTCTGGCATACATCCATCAATATTAGCATTTGTTTTCTGCGGTCCTACACCAGGCTTATCATCCATGAACACAGAACAGAAATAATTGTAAAGCAGTTCAGCTTTATCCTTGTCACCTTCTACATATTCCTCCCCTTTACTCTTGAGCTTCACAATGTTATTGTGGCACTTCCTCCTGTCACTTACATATCTGAAAAAATGTCTTGTCCCCCAATTTACAGTATTGGCAATCTTTTCTTCCATTTGCTTCTTCACTTTCCTGACAGCTTTTCCAGCTTCTCTTAGTTTTACCAGGTATTTTTGCCTGTCTTCCTCTTTCTGATTCATCCTATAACGTATAAAGGCTAACCTTCTTTCCCTTACCTTTCCAGCTACTATGTTTCAGAACCAGAGCAGCTTTCTTTTCCTCTTTTATGTATTTTTCTAACAAAGGCTTGTTGCCTTTAAAATAGCTCTTTTCAGTTTTGTCTACTGATGTTCTACTTCCTTCAGCATTCCCATCCAACTAACTCTTCCTTGAAAAATTCTCCCATTTTGACAAAGTTATTTCTTTTGAAATCTAGGACCATCAATCTTGAATAAGCCCTCTCCTGTGTCTTAATATTTGACCACACCATTCAGTGATCACTAGATACCAAATGATCTCCCACCATAACATCTGGTTTGTGAGCACCAGATCAAGAATAGCTCCATCCTGTGTTGCTTCCGTTACCCACTGTTGGAACAACTCTTCCTGTAGAGAATCCAAGATCCCTTTGCTTCTAGACTACCCCCCAATCAATGTCAGGCATATTAAAATCACCTATTGTCACGTTTGTGACTGTTTCCTTGTCTGTGCTCACCTCGCCCTCTGGTGGCCAGAACCGGTGGCTGCTATGAACTGTCACACGTTCCAGACTTCAGCCCTGTCCGGTCCGGATCTTCCAGGCTGCCAGACTTGCTTTTCTTGTTTGTGCCTGAACAGCACCCGTAGCTGCCTGGTGATCGCTGAAGCTGAGTCTCTGCTGCTGCTGGGCTTATTAGCCATTTGGAAACTCTCTGCTTTGCCTTTGCATCGCCTAAGGACCTGGTTTGTTGGTGCATGCTGCACTTCTGCCTAGTCCAGTTTATAGTTTGTATTCTTGCCTGATTCTAGTTTAGTCTTTGTGTAGCTTCTTGTACTTTATTGCTTGTTTCCCAGTCTTGTTTCTTGTTTGTATGTCTTTGTCTAGTTCTAGGTTGTCTGTGTTTCTTGTTCAGTGGCTGCCTGGCAGCTTTCAGTTCTGTCCCTTGTCTGTCTGAGAGTCCTAGTCTAGTATTCTGCCTAGCCTTCCTGTGTATTCTAGACCCTGTGTGTATCCGGCTGGTTTCCAGTTCCTGCCCTGTCCGGTAAGTCCTGCCGGCCACCTGCACTCAGGGGCTCAACTCCTGAGGAACGGTGGTCAGGTGCAGGTGAAGTCTAGCTGGCCCTGTCAGAATTCTGCCTTATCCCTGTGTGGGGTGGTTTTGCCTGCCACTGCCGCTCCTCGGCAATGGCCCAAGGGCTCACAAACCCACTGTTTCCGTGAGAAGCATGACACCTATCAGTAGTATTTCCCCTTTCCTGGCTATCTTGTGAATGTCTTCAATTAAGTCTCTGTCTATTTCTTCTGAATGTGAAGGTGACCTGTATATTACACCAATGTAAAATACATTTTCCTTTCCCGCTTAATAATTTAACCCACAGTGCTTCTTCTTTACACTGTATGTCCTGTAATTCTGTCACTTTAATACTATTCTTAACATATGCCACTCCTCCACCCTTTTTTCTTACCCTGTCCTTCCTAAATAGATTATAGCCAGGTGTAACTATATCCCAATAATGGTACTCCATGAACCATGTCTCCATGACAGCCAATAAATCCAAGTCGGCTTCTATCATTGTAGTCTCTAGATCTATAAATTTGTTTCCCATACTACGGCACAGGCATACAAGGCTCTCCAGATGTTACCTTTATTGAAAGGGGGGGGGGGGGGGGGGGGGAACAGTATTTGATGTTTTGATGTCTAACCTTCCTGAAGGTTATTAATGACTTTGGGGCCTTTCTTACCCATCCCCAGCAAATTTAGTTTAAAGCCTTCTTTAGTACTTTAGCCAGTCTATTACTGAAGACACTTCATCCCTTCTTTGAAAGATGGACACCATCACTGCTCAGTAGCTCTTGGAAAATCATCCCATAGTCTAGGAAACCGAAACGCTTGCAATGGCACCATCCACGCAGCCACACATTCAGCTCCAGGATGCAAGCTTCCCGGCCTTTACCTACAACAGAAAGGATTGATGAGACCACTGTCTATGCACCTAGGTGTTTCACCCTCTGACCCAGAGCCATGAAGTTACACCCAAGGCAGAGAGTCTAGATGCAATATAAAAAGTGCCAGCTCGGGGCCTGCTCCAGTGGGAGAGTGTCCACAAAGTCCAGTAAATTCCTCACCATGGACTTCATGTACAGGCTCATTTAGATTTGGTAGGTCTAGATGTGGGAAATGAAGGCCTGAAACACTTTCCTCCCAAAGTAATCCAGGATTCCCTGCCTAGGGGAGCTGAGGCATGAGTCCTGGAACTCTTGACCCTCTTGAGAGTGGATTTGACCACCATGGAGTGGTGGCAACTGGGCATTCTCGAATATGGGAGCCTTTTGGATTTAATACATGAAATCCACCTTCTTTGAAACAAAATGTACAGACAGCAGGCGTCTCCTAATTTATCATCTATGCATCTCGGAGAACAGCATGAAGGGGTACAGTGACCGCCTTCCTAGGTGGTCAATAACGTTGCCCTAGGTCACCTTCAGTCTCCAACTTAAAGGGTACAGCAGCTGCCATCTCTCTGACAAAACCAGTGAAGAAAGCGCCTCAGGTGGAGTCTTCCATCTCTCCTGTGAAGGGAAGGAGTCTCAAGGTATGCTATATGACCTCTCCGAGAAGTTGCCTGGCTCCTCCTCAGATTCCCAAGACTGTCCAGAACTGGACTCAAGAAGCTCTGCCTGAGAGAAATAATTCCTTGCCTGCTTGGAGTGATACAAAGGCACTATAACAGCCTCATTTTTATTTTCCATTACTTTTCTAAAAATTCAAAACATTGTTTGCTTTCTTAGCTGCCCCTGCACACTGAGCAGAGGGTTTTAACATACCATCAACGATGACACCTTTTCCTGGGCAGTGACTCAATGTGAACCTTACATCACATAGCTATGGCTTGGGTTCCTCTTTCCCACGCGCATCACTTTGTACTTGCTTACATTAAACGTCATCTGCCATTTGGATGCCCAGTCTCCCAGTCTCGTAAGGTCATCTTGCAATTTTTCACAATCCTCTTGCGATTTAACAACTTTGAATAACTTTTGAGGGTAATTTTTGATATGACGTCTGTCTGACTTTGGACATTTTGCATAAAACATCCAAAACCTGAATAGGAAAAAAGGCCATTTTCGAAAAAAAAGGAAACCGTCTTACCTTTTTTTCAAAAATACCATTTTGAATAAGGTCTTGTGCTTTGTACGGTTGATTTGTTTTCCTTTTTACTACTTTTGAAAAAAAAAAACAAACAAAAAAAAAAACGTCCAAGTGAAAAATACAGAAAATCAAGCCATTGGAAATGCCAGCATTTTTAGTAGACTGATCCCCCAGACATCACAGGAAAGCAATGGGACACCTCAGGGGGGCACTGCAGTGGACTTCAAATAAATGCTCCTAGATACACATCTCACCATTTATCCCTTATCTTGTCTGCTAAGCCTCCCAAAACCTACTGCCCCCAACTGTACACCAGTACAATAGCCCTTAGGGGTGAAGGGAGAGCCTATATGTGCAGAGTCCCCTCAAATGCAGTATGCGGATGCATACCTCCTGACGTCTTAGAAATGAGGAAATATCTGGAATAGAACCCTTGACACTTTTAAAAGAGGGACCTTCAACTACTGTAATGGCTAGGAAAAACTGGTCCTATGTAGCTTGGGGGGGGGGGGGGGGGGGGGGGGGGAGATTTTTCACAAAGGTTATAGAATCAGTTTCACATTACCCATTTGGCACCTCTGATATAATGGATTCTTCCCTCCACCAGAAAGAGTACTCAAGAGTAGAAGAGACCAATAGTTTGCGGCTTCTTCTCCGATGATCTTTAGTATGGCTGGAAGGATTCTAAGTGCTGATGTTGCTGTGTCATGTGAGCATATGAACAGAAGCAACTTTGGCAGTAGTATTGCTGGAGGTACGGTGGTTGAAAGCTGTAACCAATAAAAGGCTACTGGTTTTTGCAGGTGGACAATTCCCACAATGTGAAACAATGGTTCTTGATCTACATTGTCATGACCTTGTTGACCTCAAATAAATGGTAGTCACCAGGTGATCACACAGGCTGTTGAGATCGGACACATGCAGCCACACTAACAGCTGCAACTTTTGATACTATACTACCAGCAAAGATAAGCAGTGAGCATGGAATTCCTTGAGTTGGGATTCGGTGAAAAAGATGATCTGCCGGATCAAGGAGTGGTAGCAAAGCACACTCTGTAGCTGATGTGCTGCAAAATTCTTAAGCTGAGGACTGCAACCTGAAAGATCTTTATGTCTACCACATCAAGGATTCAATGATCTTCGCCTGGTGGTGTGGTAGACTGGATTTTGAGGCCTTGGATCTTTCAATGATTGTCTCCACTGCTACAGACTGGTGAGGAAACTAGGTCCTCATGTCCCAGAGCAAAAAACCCTTTACATTTAAGGTCCATTGACTCAGATGTCACAGACACAGGGGTCTGTAAGATCTTGAACTGAAGATCCTAGAACTCTCACATGAACTGATATGTTAGGCCTACAAATTTCAAGATGTTAGTCCTGGGGTTCTATGGGACTACACGAATAATATCTAGTTTGTTTCTAGGGTGATCTAGGCAGTACTGCTGCTATAAGCCTCTTAGGTACACTGATAGATTAACATGGCACTGAAGTCCTGTTTGCTCTCTGGGACCACGAGTCAGATTAAACAGGAGGATCTGGTGATCTTCTGTAAGAATGTGGAGTAGGACAAATCTTCAGACTGCCCTTTGGTTGATCTATCTTGAGAGGTGTCTTCTTCCTGCGCATTTTCTAAGGTTGTGACTCAGGATGGTGTGTAGACTTCCAGGGGACCCTTAGAATAAGAAAGAATGGACTCCGATCCTGTAGAACCACGGGGCCCTAATGCACGAGTCCCTTGAGCAGTGGAAGTTTTCATAAGATCCACACATTTGTTTCCTGGGCCAGTCTGTCATTACCAATGCCAGATGAGCCTCCACCCACTGAATCAGTGTTCCCACCATCTGTCAAGGAGGAAACACATAGAAGAGCCTGCAGCAGCACATATAAGCCATTCAAGCTGGGTTTTCTCTGCTGCTGAAGAACCTTCTTGCCTTGCTGTTCCCGACGGATACCATCAGGTGCATGAGGAGCCCCGAGCCCCCCCCCCCCCCCCCCCCCCCCGCCAATATGATCTTTAAAAAAGCTTCATCACAAAGTTCCATCTTCCCTGGGTTCAGGGCAAATCAGTTGAGGAAATACTCCTGAACATGGTCCATGCCTGCAACATGAACTACTGACAGAGTCTTGAGGTTCTCACAGTCAGACATCTCAGGTTGCTAATTGCAGTATTTCCCTCTGCAATCTCAGGCCTCCTGCCATTGCTGTACAAGTTTATATCTCCCCCTCCTCTTTTTTTTTTTTTTTACTAAGGACTCCTCTGGATGGCCCAATTACCATGAGGGTCTTTTTCCACCCGATAGAGGGTACTGTCCATCTGAGGTTGGCTGTGGCCCCGAGAGCAGAGACAACTGTCAACTGCCCACTGGAGAGCCCTTGAGAAGAACTGTCCTGGGCCACAGATCCTGCTGAATCACCAGACCAATGTTCCCTTTAAGCAGAGCATATGAGCGATTGCTCATACATTTTAGGAGCGTGGTTCTCAACCCAGTCCTCAGGACACACCTAGCCAGTCAGGTTTTCAGGATACCTACAATGAATATGCCTACGATAAATCTGAACACAGTGAAGGCTGTATATGTAAATCTATCTAATGCATATTCAACTTGGGTATCCTGAAAACCTGACTGGCTAGGTGTGTCTTGAGAACTGAGTTGAGAACCCTTGGTGTAGATACATCCTCTGTGCCATACTGACATCTTGCTTTAGGTTTCAACAGTTTTTACTGATGAGAAAGCACACAAACACAGGCAAACATGAAGGAAGTAACAATAACTAAAGAGGAGTACAGCAGCCAAACAACTGAGCCTCAACAGCAGAATCTAGTCATCAAGATTTTAAACTCTCCACCTCATAAACCCCAAACATAGACAACAAACCAGATGTGTGGGCCTGTACTTTTGTAGCCCCAGACCCCTAAGATACAAAACATGAAATAATCCTTACTCCTCCACCAAACCTGCACCCCCCCCCCCCCCTTCATACCCGCAAATACAAACCCCCATCCTTGGAAGCAGCTCCCTTCAAAACCAACTCATAGACAACAGTGCCATTCAGGTTAGTTACAATGACTAAGCAATAAACTACACCCCCTAGGACTCAATGAATGCAAAGTCCACAACAGAAGAAAATTTCTTCCGCTTCACCAATCCTCTTGGCTGCTCTTGCCTCCCACATGGTCAACTGGTGAACTTGATTTTGCCAATACCACACCAAAAGGGCTTCCAATGAAGTCCAAGATTGAATAATAAGTTTACGAGCAACAAAACTCAGCTTCCAAAACAAAAATACTTGGCCCTTGGTCTCCACCCCATAAGCCCTTGTATGTCCAAGAGAAAAGAGCTACCCCACGTAGACCAGAGACCATATATTGCACCTCAGATGACCAAAATTGTTGAATCTTAGGACAATCCCAAAAAGAGTGCCCTAAAGTACCAACATCCCAACCACATTTAATACAAAGTGGTAACTGTGCTCTTCCTGAACAGCTGGGCCTGGGAGAAATAAGCACAGTGAATCACTAAAATGATATTCCTGAAGCCAGGCCCTGGATACCAAACAAGGAATAGCCTCAATGGCAGCCAAAAGATCCCAAGTATCTAAAGACTTCCCCAGCTCTGCCGCCCATCGGTCCCAAAGGCCCAGGTCCTGTCCAACGCGATTCAGCGAGCCTTATGCAGGTTCTAGACAGACAACTCTTGCAAGGAAAGCGCTTGAAAGAACGCAACAAATATAGCGCCCATGCAGTGGCATAAAGAACCAGCATCGAGAGAATTAATTTAGTGGCACAACTGACAGTACCCGAAATGGTTATCCCATTGAACGCCAACTCTCTTGCTGAAGATCCTCAAACTGCAAAAGTGCCACATCCTGAGCTAAGAGATGCTCTAAACGAAGGAAACTACAAGTCTCCCAGGACTTGAAAACTGGGTTATCCAGCCCAGGTTCAAAAGCTGGATTACCTCAGATGGTGATAAGGTCAATAACTGAAGGGGCTCTCCCCCCCCCCCCACCTCCCGTAATGGCCATAGAAGACTGGATCCCTTATAACAAGAAAGAAGATGGGAAGTCAGACAATGCAACAAAGTAAGAAACTCATAAGGAGCAAAAAAAACGCACTTTCCAAATCTAAAGACGTAAACTGGGCCCTACAAAAAAGCCAGTCCCCTAAGTGGCAGAGTAGGCAAGCCTGATTTACAAATTGTAATCAGGTAAACCTAAACCACCCTGGCTCCAGTTCCCAATCAAATAATGCCAGCGCACTGTCAGCCTTCTGCCCACTCAACAAAACTGACTGAAAAGGCCATAGAGCTTATGAAGATCTCACTGAAACACCCAGAGCAGCAAAGTCTGCAACAAGTAGAGCCATCTGGGGACAATAACCATATGGATCAGACTAATACACCACATCTAAGACAACTGAAAATTCTTCCAACCCTTCAACAACCAATAGGTCTCCTCAAGCAGTGGCGGAACATTAATAGCATAAAGAGTCGTAGGATGCATGGCTAGCTAATTCCCAAACATCGAAACAATTGAGTCCAGAGATAGGCTTACCTTCTACACTACTACTACTTAACATTTCTAAAGCGCTACTAGGGTTACGCAGCGCTGTACAATTTAACATAGAAGGACAGTCCCTGCTCAAAGAGCTTACAATGTAAAGGAGGGTGGCAAGGGAGCCCCTACTAAAGAAAAGTCATATGACACATTGCATAGTGTTTACAAAGGTGGCAGTTCAGACATATGGGAGGTTTTGTGGTCGGATGAGACTAAAGTGGAACTTTTTTGTCTCAATACCACACATTGCTTAAAAAAACTAAGTACATCACCCTAATGACACTATCCATACAGTAAAGCATGGTGGTGGCATTATGTTTTAGGGATGCTTTGCAGCAGCAAGGAAAGAGAAGCTTGTGAACACCGATGGATGGTGCAAAGTACAAGAAAATTCTGGAGCACAACTTGTTGGGAGAAGATTCACCTTTTAGCTGGACAGCAAAAGCAGCAATAGAGTGGCTCGGCAAGAAGAAAGTGATTGTCACATTCTTTCGCATTGGAAGTGTAGAGTATGTTATGTAAACAGTAAAACAAACTCTTCTTTCAGGGTATTTTGAATTATATCTTTCAGACAGCAGTGTGAAATATATACAAGGAAATGAAGACTTTTGCAAGGCTGTGTGTGACAGAAAGTGAAATATATCACTTACGCAGGGCATGTTTGGCTTGGTGGTATGCTTGTGAAACACAAGCGCACAGCATTCATCCCAAACATCTGATTTCAGTAACAATCTTGTGTCTGTAAATGCTCAGATTAAGAACTTTAAAAAGTCAAGCTAATTTGAGAAGGCAATTCCTTTCAATATCAATGAAAAAACACCAGCGTTCAAATTAAAAGTGACTGGCCTACCTTTGAATAGCAAGCTTGTCTGATGCAGTTCTCTGGCATTTGTATGTGAAAGGCAAGCTTCCCATTATCTGCCAGAACAGCCATGATACCAGCACAACCCTTCTGCCCACAGAGTGTGTGTGTTTGTGTGTACTGCTCTGCTAGTACAAAATGGCTGCTCCCAAGGCCCAGGGGCAGTGGAACACCTTTTTGGTTGGAGGGGCCAAACAAACCAATCTCCAACCTCAACCTCAAGCTCTCAAGTTGTTCATGGTGTGTTGGGCAAAATATTGCTGAAAATTATGGACCCTCTGAACCATCCATTCCACTGCCCATGTCAAGGCTGGCCCAGCGTCTCAGTGGCAGTGCTGCACTTTGCCATGTGAAAGGTTTGATTCAGGCTTAGGGATACTAGTGACAGCCCTGGGAGGGGAGTTCTAGTCACCAAACAATGCAACACCTACTGGCCAGATTTAGGGTCCTGACTGCAGTGTTCCAAAAGAAGTTGTGGTACATGTCACCTAACGAGGACCGTCATTGAACCAACAGAACCAAAGTAAATAGGGGTAAACCTTGAAGTTGCTGTGATTAAAGGTTCATGGCACTGTATCCCATCACAAGCTGGTTCAGATTGTGTTTGAACCCCCAAGGAGGAGGAGAAGAAGAAACTGCTGAGTCCTCCCCTCCCAAATCACACTGCTTCCAGTGAACCTGATTCATGTGAAATAAACTTGTCTCTATTTGATATTGACTCCTACGTCCATGCTGCACATAGATAACATGAATCACGTTAGTTGCTGCTCTGTATGGCAAAGATCTACAAGAGAGAACTATCCAATTATTCAAAACTGCGCCCCCCCCCCCCCCCCCACATACACTTGCCAACATTGTCCACTGTTAGAATCCCCGCTATAAATAAACCATGATACAACTCAATAGAAAATATATTTCCCTTTGATCTACCATATAGAATAAATTATGTTAAGTGCTGAGAAAATGGCAGGAGTCCAGTGGCCAATAGGCCACCAACTGCCAGTCAGTGAAATCAAGAACTAGCCCTACTGTCCCATTCCTAGGTCACTGGATCAACTTTCTTGCCTCTCTCTTTCTCATCCTAAGTGGGAGGTCACTCTGAAGGCAGAAGCATTACCAGGTTGTGACGCCAGGGGGAGCGAAGAGCGGACTACGCAGACACGATCTAACATATTGAATAAATTATGTTAAGTGCTGAGAAAATGGCAGGAGTCCAGTGGCCAATAGGCCACCAACTGCCAGTCAGTGAAATCAAGAACTAGCCCTACTGTCCCATTCCTAGGTCACTGAATCAACTTCCTTGCCTCTCTCTTTCTCATCCTAAGTGGGAGGTCACTCTGAAGGCAGAAGCATAACCAGGTTGTGACGCCAGGGGGAGCGAAGAGCGGACTACGCAGACACGATCTAACACATTGAATAAATTATGTTAAGTGCTGAGAAAATGTCAGGAGTCCAGTGGCCAATAGGCCACCAACTGCCAGTCAGTGAAATCAAGAACTAGCCGTGCTGTCCAAATCCTAGGTCACTGGATCACCTTTCTTTCCTCTCCCTTTCTCATCTTAAGTGGGCAGTCACTCTGACGGCAGAAGTGTAGCCATGTTGTGACGCCAGGGGAACCAGAGAGCAAACTACGTATATGCGACGGACAGCCTCAAAAATAGGCGCCAGCGGAAGTCCATTTGGTGCCCCACCTAGCTATGCCTCTTTCTGAAGGGGACTGTAGTCCTGCAGAGGGCTGGAACTCTATCATGGTGGAATTCTGACAAAAATCTTCTGTCTCACATACTGTAGGAAAATGCACTCAGGATTGAATGCATCACTTCATCGTGCAATCTGCAGCATTCACGGAGTAGGTTGGGGGGGGGGGGGGGGAGCTGTATTAACTGCTCCATCAACATTTAAGTCAGAACATGGCCAACAGTCCTAAAAATAAAGAGAACAGATCTAAAGATCTCAATAGGTATATTTTGGAAGAAAGGCAGGAAAGAGATATGGTAGAGAAATTTAAATACATCATTAGTACAAACAATAAACGTACAGGAGATAAGTCTCTTTCAGTTGAAAGGAAGCTCTGAAATGAGGGGCATAGGAAGAAGGTGAAAGGGGACAAACTTAGGAGTAATCTACGGAAATACTACTTTATGGAGACAAAGACTATCTGAATTCAAGAAAGTATGGGATAAGCACAAAGGATCTCTAAGAGAGATCAGCACTAATAACACTAAGGTGAACCTTTACAGAGTTGGTCTTGAGAGCAGACTCTGACAAGTGTAGAAGGTATTCAAACAGGGTCTGTGTAGGACAAGAAAGGGGATCTATGGCCTTGCTGTCACACCAGACGGCAAACCTCTTCCATTTAAAAGAGTAACAGCTCTTAGTGGAATCTTTCCTGGAAGCCAGCAAGACTCAAGAGACACCCTCCGAAAGACCTAAGAGAGTGAATTCTAGGCTCTCAACATCCAGACCATGATAGCCAGAGTCAAGGTTGGGATGTAGAAGTGACCCCTTGTTCTGAGTGATGAGGGTCGGAAAACACTCCAATCTCCAAGGTTCTTCAGAGGACAATTCCAGAAAAAGAGGGAACCAAATCTGATGCAGCCAAGACGGTGCAATCAGGATCATGGTTTCGCGGTCTTGCTTGAGTTTCATCAAAGTCTTCCCCACCAGAGGTATGGGAGGATATGCATACAGAATGCCTGTCCCCCAATGTAAGAGAAAGGCATCTGAGGACCTTGTGATTTAGTTGAGTGGCAAAGAGATCCTCCGAGGGCGACCACTCTTGAGGTTGCATAACCCTGCCCAGCCTGTCGTTTACACCTGCCAGATAAATGGCTTGGAGAAACATGCAGTGAGACAGCACGCCCAAAGCCACATCTGGACGACCTCCTGACACAGAGGGTGAGATCCGGTGCCCCCCCCCCCCCCCTGTTGTAGCACATCGCAACCTGATTGTTTGAATCAAGATAATTTGGTGGTACAACCAATCCCTGAAAGCCTTGGGAGCGTTCCAGATCGCTCGGAGCTCCAGGAGGTTCATCTGAAGATCTGTTTCCTGGCAGGACCAGGCTCCCTGGGTGTGAAGCCAGTCTACACAAGCTCCGCATTCCAGGAGAGATGCATCCGTCGTCAGTACTTTTTGTGGCTAAGAAATTTGGAATGGACGTCCCATGGTCAAATTGGATCGAATTGTCCACCAGTGAAGAGAATGTAGAAAATCGGTGGATAGAAGGATGATATCTTCTAGATTCCCTGTGGCCTGATACCACTGAGAAGCTAGGGTCCATTGACAAGATCTCACACGCAGACATGCCATGGGCATAACATGAACTGTGAAGGCCATGTGCCCCAAGAGTCTCAACATCTGCTGGGCTGTGACTTGCTGTGACGCTCAAACCTTGGACACTAGGGACAGAAGGTTGTCTGTCCATGCCTCAGGAAGATAGGCTCGAACCGTTCTCGTGTTGATCAATGTTCCAATGAACTCCAATTTCTGAACTGGAGTGAGATGAGATTTCCGGTAATTTACTACGAGCCTTAGGAGTCCCAGCACCTGAATAGTCTTCCACATGGACTCTCGAGCACCATCCTCCGAGGTGTTCTTCAGTAGCCAATCATCGAGATAAGGAAACAGATGCACTCCCAGCCTGCATAGCGACGCTGCAACTACTGCTAGGCATTTTGTGAATACCTTGGGAGCTGACGCTAGGCCAAAGGGCAGCACACAGTACTGGACGTGATGCATTCCCAGTCAAAAACGAAGATACTTCCTGGGAGCTGGAAGTATCAGGATGTGTGTATAAGTATCCTTCAAGTCCAGAGAGCACAGCCAACCGCTTTCCTGAATCATGGGAAGAAGGGTGCCTAGGGAAACCATCCTGAACTTTTCTCGGACCAGGAATTTGTTCAGGGCCCTTGAGCAGAAATCCTGAATGATACATCAAAAGTGTCGTATGCGCCCCTGGCCAGAAATTTACGACACACCTTCTGCTGGTTAACCAGCTGGTGAAAGGGTCCGGCCTGCTCCAGAGGGAGGACATCGACCAAACTAGACAGCTGCCGCACTGAGTTCCGCAAGTGGATGCTCGTGAAGAGCTGGTATGATTGTATATGGCAGGAGAAAAGCATCCGAGGTTCGTCTGTCGTGGGCCTGAAGCCTGGAACAGAACTTAGGGACCTTGTGATTGAGTTCAGTGGTGAAAAGATCCACCAAGGGGGTGCCCCAAGTTCGGAAGATCTTGCGGGCTACGCCCATATTGAGAGACCACTCGTGAGGTTGCATTACTCTGCACAGCCCGTTGGCCAGACCGTTTATGCCTGCCAGACAGGTGGCTTGGAGAAACATGCCGTGACGGTGTGCCCAAAGCCACATCTGGACAGCTTCCTGACACTGAGGGTGAGATCCGGTGCCCCCCTGCTTGTTGGTGCAGTACATCGCAACCTGATTGTCCGTTTGAATTAAGATAATTTGGCTGTACAGCCGATCTCTGAAAGCCTTTAGAGCTTTCCAGATTGCTCTGAGCTCCAGGAGGTTGATCTGTTTCCTGGCGGGACCAGGCTCCTTGAGGGTGAAGCCCATCGACATGGGCCCCCTACCCCAAGAGACATGCATCCATTGTCAGCACTTTCTGCAGTTGAGGTATTTGGAATGGACATCCCATGGTCAAACTGGATCGAATTGTCCACCATTGAAAGGAGTGCACAAAGTTGGTGGATAGACGGATAACATCTTCCAGATTCCCTGTGGCCTGACACCACTGGAAAGCTAGAGTCCATTGAGATCTCATGTGCAAACATGCCATGTGTCCGAAAAGTCTCAACACCTGCCAAGCTGTGACTTGCTGTGACGCTCAAACCTTGGACATCAGAAACAGAAGGTTGTCTGTCCGTGCTCCGGGATATAGGCTCAAACCGTTGCTCCAATGAACTCCAATTTCTGAACTGGAGTGAGATGGGATTTCCGGTAATTTACTACGAGTCTTAGGAGTCCCAGCACCTGAACACTCTTCCACATGGACTCTCGAGCACCGTCCTCAGGTGTGTTCTTCACCAGCCAATCGTCGAGATAAGGGAATACATACACTCCCAGTCTGCGTAGCGACGCTGCAACTACTGCTAGACATTTTGTGAATATTCTGGGAGCTGACGCTAGACCAAAGGGCTGTACATAGTACTGAAAATGCTGTGTTCCCAGCCGAAAACGAAGATACTTCCTGTAAGTTGGAAGTATTAGGATGTGCGTATATGCATCCTTCAAGTCCAGAGAGCACAGCCAATCGCTTTCCTGAATCATGGGAAGAAGGGCGCCTAGGGAAACCATCCTGAACTTTTCTCAGACCAGGAATTTGTTTAGGGCCCATAGGTCTAGGATGGGACACATCCCCCCGTTTTCTTTTGAACAAGAAAATAATCAAGAAACTTCAGACAGCCCAAAACACTGCAGCTAGACTCATATTCGGCAAAACAAAATATGAAAGTGCTAAGCCCCTACGAGAAAAGCTACATTTGCTCTCACTTAAAGAACGCATCACGTTCAAAATATGTACCCTAGTTCACAAAATCATTCACAGAGATGCCCCAGCCTACATGTCAGACCTGATAGACTTACCACCCAGGAACGCTAAAATATCATCCCGCACATTCCTCAATCTTCATTTCCCCAACTGTAAAGGTCTAAAATACAAACTAACACACGCGTCAACCTTCTCCTACTTGAGCACACAATTCTGGAGCACACAATTCTGGAACGCGCTGCTGCACAACTTAAAAACGATCTATGAACTAACTAACTTCTGCAAACTATTGAAGACCTATCTCTTTAACAAGGAATACCATAAAGATCAACAAATGTGAACTCCTACACGGATATCCAGTATTGCCTTACGATACTTGCTTGTTAAACCATTATCATCCTTTATCATTATCATGTTACCCAAGATCCTTATGTAATACTAAATGTCTATTTTACTATGTATTTCCACTACTCATAATGTATTGTAAGCCACATTGAGCCTGCAAAGAGGTGGGAAAATGTGGGATACAAATGCAATAAAATAAATAAATAAATAAGAAGTACCTGGAATAGAATCCCAGCATTTCTTCCTCTGGTGGAATGGGCTCGACCGCATGGGCCTTCAGAAGGGCGGAGAGTTCCTCTGCAAGTAGCTGCCTGTGCTGAAAGCTGAAAGAATGAGCTCCCGGTGGGTAATTTGGAGGTTTGGATTCCAGATTGAGTGTGTATCCTAACCGGAATATTTGAAGAACCCACCGGTCAGAGGTTATGAGAGGCCACCTTTGATGAAAAAACATCAACCTCCCCAGACTGGCAAGTCATCCGGCACGGATAATTTTATTATGGCTATGCTTCTCTGGAGCCAGTCAAAAGTCAGTCCTTTGCTTTTGCTTGGGAGCAGTAGGGGCCTTGGGCACATGCTGTTGACGGGAACGAGCGCACTGGGGCTGAGCCTGATTACTACTACCACTACAAATCATTTCTATAGTGCTACCAGTCGTACACAGCACAAGGCTAGTGAAAAGTAGGAGTGTACCTATGCCTAGGATAGGAATAGGGAGCACTCCGAGGTCCACTAAAATAACCTCCTAGTAGAGGGGGTGGTAACAGAAGGCGGCCAGCGGGGGAGAGAAGCCACAGCATCTGTGTGCTTCTTTATCTGGCCAACTAGATCTTCCACCTTCTCCCTGAAAAGATTATCCCCCGGCAAGGAACATCAGCTATCCTCCGCTAGACCGAATGATCCAGATCAGAAACACGCAGCCGTGAGAGTCTGCGCATTGCTATACCTTGAGCAAAAGTGTTGTATGCGCCCCTGGCCAAAATTTTACGACACACCTTCTGCTGTTTGACCAGCTGGTGAAAGGTTTCAGCCTGCTCCGACCAAAGTAGACAGCTGCTGCACCGTTCCGCAAGTGGATACTCGTGAAGAGCGGGTATGATTTTATATGGGCAGTGAGCATGGTGGCCTGATACATTTTCCTCCCAAAAGAGTCCAAGGTCCTAGCTTCTCTGCCTGGGGGTGTTGGAAGCATAGTCTCTAGTACTCTTGGCTCTTTTGAAGGCGGAGTCCACTACCACGGAGTTGGGGGGGGGGGGGGGGGGGTAACTGAGACCTCATCAACCCAGGTTCCCCGTGGATCCAGTACTGGGAATCTCTCTTCTTAGGGATCACGGGGCAAGACAGAGGGGATGCCCAGTTTCGCACAAGGACTTCCCCGAGTACCTTATGCAAAGAAACTGCCTCCTTAGGTGGAGAGGTGTAGTCCAGGTCCTCAAGCATCTCAGCCCTGGGCTCATCCTCCACATCTACGGGGAATGGAATGGCCTGAGCCATTTCCCCGCACAAAAGATGAGAAAGAGAGGCTCTCAGGATGAGACAGTCTCCTTTCAGGTGGAGGGGAAGGTTCAGAGAGAATCCTGAAGGACTCATCTGAGGAAAAGTACCTGGGATCTTCCTCTAACTCCAACGAGCGTTCCGCCTCGGTATCGGGAAGCACTTCCCTCAGTGACTTCAGAGACTGGACCCACCTCGACGCCGAACACCCATGGTCTCGATGGCGATGTCGAGGGGCTGACTCCTGCACAGACTGCAGCGATGGGGAGTCGACCTGGGTGGCATCCGACAAGGAGCCGCAAGCGGCACCGAGCTTGGGAACCTCACCGAGGGTGGACGGCCAGACACAGCTGCAGCAGACAGCAAGGTAGGTGCAAGCACCACCAACGCCAATGCAGATTGACTCAGCAGTCCTTACAGAAACTCTGGAAGCAAGGCCCGAATAAGCTTGCCGAGAACTGCCTTTGCAAGAGGCTGCAGGGCCGATGGAGCAGTCAAGGCTGCTGAGAGACCGACATGCCAGCACCTCTTGTACGGAGGGGGAGCGGTCGACGCTTCTCGGGTGCAGATTCCCTCGGCACTCTGGAGCTCCCGGAACCATGCGTCGAGGGAGAACGGTGTCGGTGCTCCTTAACCTTCACTTGAAGAACCTCACCGAGGCTACTCGGTGCCGAGAATGACGTTGAATCCCCACGTTTCCTCAGGGTCAGGTCCGACGATGGAGGGTCCCGGGGTGGGGGTGGGGGGGCCTGCATAGTAGGAGGCCTCGAGGCAGGTGGAGACCCACTCAATGCCTCGCTACTCCCAGCGTGTGTGGCCTCTCAGCAGCCATGCCTACCTCCACTCCTGACATCGATGCGTCCCTCAATGTTGACGACCTTGGTATCAAAGTCAAAGGACCGGACCGAGCCCCAAAAAGTTTTTCTCTGGACTTCTCGAGCCAGTTAATTCTTCATACGAAGACAAAGGGCACAACAAGCTAGTCAGGCCCAAGGCACTGAATACACCACGAACGGGTATCAGAACCTGAGATGGGAGTCTTCGATGACATGGAAGGGAAGATTGCCCTAGCCAAATCAAAAGACTCGATGGTGCTGAAAAAAGTGCACCAAAAAAAGTGAAATTCCCGGCTGAGCAGGCCTAAGGACGGCCACGACTAAAATAAAAGAAAACTTATTCACGGGCCCAAAAAACTAAGTACTATAAGGTAAATTTTTTTTTTAAACAAGAAAATAAAGAGAAAGAACAACAATAACGAAAAGGCCGCGAAAAAAGATACGGAGGCTCTCCTGGGCGACGAAGCAGAGCCAGGTAGAAAAAAAAAAAAAAAGGAGTGTGGCCGTGCGGAGGGCGGGAAGGCACTCAGCACATGTGCAGTTGGACGCACAGCGTGTTCAGAAGGCTCCACTTGTGGATTGCCGACTCACTTGTGAGGATTATTCAGCCGAGGACAAGCAGGCTGAATAATCCTCACAAGTGAATCGGCGATCCGCGCCGGCCCAGGAACCGGCATTTGAAGTAGCAACAACTTTAGCTGGAACCTCTGAACGCGCTGTGCGTCCAACTGCACATGCGCCGAGTGCCTTCCCACCCACCGCGTGGCCACACTCAGTTATTTTTTTTCTGCGTGAGGAGTGGCTGCTAATTTACCTGGCTCTGCTTCATCGCCCAGGAGAGCCTCAGTGCCTTTTTTCACGGCCTTTTCGTTATTACTGTTAATTCTCTTTATTTTCTTGTTTAATGATGGGAACATTGGACACTAAAAAATTAAACAAAAAAATTACCTTATAGTACTTAGTTTCTTGAGCCCGTGTATAAGTTTTCTTTTATTTTAGTCATGGTCGTCCTTAGGCCTGCTCAGCTGGGAATTTCACTTTTTTTGCTGCACTTTTTTCAGCACCATCGAGTCCTTTGATTTGGCTAGGACAATCTTCTCTTCCATGTCATCGAAGACTCCCAGTGGTTTCAAACAGTGTTCTCGGTGCAACCGGACCATCTCAGGTACTGAAATGTTCTGTATAGCCACATCAGCTATAACCTGACAGCCTCCATGGTCCTGGAGCAATAAGACCTGAGTTGTGCCCCCACGTCAAGAGATTAAAAGGCCACCAACCAACCACATTTGTTACCCTGAGTATAAAGATGATACTTATAGTATGAGAGGAATTTCCTTCTTCTCTCCTGCAGGAGCACATTTAAAAACTACCTGGGTCTCCAATAATTTTTGTTTATGGACCCGGTCATGTGTACTCCCAAAATGCTGCCTATGAGACTACAGCAAGGCTTCCAACCATAAAATCTCTCGATCCCTCACCTTCCTAACATGCAGGAGTAACTGATTATCTCACCGCAAAGTGCTGACTTAGCTGACTCCCAATAAAACATGGGATCCGCCTCATGATTAGCATTGAGTGTTGCAATCAGTCCGACAGCAGTAAATCCAATCCTGGAACTCCATATCAGTATATAAGGCCAGTGGAAAAACTTAATACGCCACTCGCCCCTCACCCCAAAGAGGCTGCCAGTCCAGCCAGACCAAAGCATGGTCAGAAACAGCATACGGACCGAGGAAAACAAGGTTGAGGAAACCAAGACAGTCAATGTGTGACTGTGTCGAATGGGCTCACAACAAATAGGTATAATCTCTATCAGTGGGGCGCAGAACCTGCCATAGAACATCAAATCCAAGACGGTACAGAAATTGTGCAATGCCGATGCTGGGTTTACGCTCTCTGAGCAATGGTTGTAGGACTTATCTATAGCTGGGCCCCAAGCCATATTAAAGTCAACATCCACAACAAGGGGCATAGGATGAAAAGGTAACAGCAACTGAGTCAACTATTTATTTAAAAAATGGTGATTATACTGATTAGGGCCATACACTGAGCAGACAAGAAGCTCCTGACAAGCTATCTTTATCCTGCAAAACACATAGCAGCCATCTGGATCCACCACCACCAGGTGAACCACATTTGCTTCTCCCTTCCGGATCAACACAGCAACCCCACCATGTTTCCCCCTGGCCACAGCCATCACTCAATCGCCCACCCACCACCACTTTAATTTAGCACATTCCTCTGTGAAAAGATGGGTTTCTTGCAAGAGGGCAAAATATGCCATGAGCCCTCTGAAGCTGCTGGATCTTGGTGCACTTCATAGGAGAACTTATACCAACTACGTTCCAAGTAAAAATCTGCATATCACGGACCCATGGCAGTCATAACTAGCCACAAAAACAAAGGTCTCTAGTGCTAGGCGAAGACCATCCCAACCACCAGCCTCCCCCCCCCCCCCCCAAAAAAAAAAAAAAATTGGGGAATGGAACAGCAAAGGAAAAAACTGTAAGGCAATCAAACAACACATAAGCCCAATTCCCCGCCCCAACCCCAAACCTCCAAGATAGGGCCCCAATAGACAGGACCATCACATATAACCCCCAACACCCTCTAAAGCTCACCCAAGATTACAAACATCGAAAAAAGAAACCCAATCCAAATAAGCATACCAGACATACACCACAAGGCATCAAGGCTTGTGCAAGGTAAGGCACCATACGCCAAACACCCCAGACAATACCACCAAAACAAGCACTGTGCATACACCTCCAATGCAAGAGGCCAGCAGCTGCCAGGGCCACTCAACAAGGTGGTGACCCCAACACAACAACAAAGACCCTCACAGGCCATCATCCACATTCACAGCCCAAATCCACAGACCACCTCAAGCACACCAGGCCACCCCACCACTCAACAAAACAAGCGTCTCCAAACATCCGTTGACTAACGCACACAACCGAGCCCCATAGACAATCTTACAGATACCACCAAATGTTAAGGATTAAGGAGAAAAAAAAAGGGGGGGGGGGGGGAAACAAGTCTCTAAGTTAGAAGTAAATAGACCTCAAAATTAGGCTCCAAACTCAGCCCCAAAATGGAGCAATGTCCTTCTGACAAAGCTGCACAGACTGTCCGGCCAGGTCCAACTAGTAGTCCCAGTCTAGGTCCTGCCACACAAAACTGAATCAGGTCACTGGAGGAGTTACAGCAGAAAGGAACAATCCGAACGTGAAGCAAACCCGCTCAGACGCCCACAGCACAACCTCCATTCCCTAGGAGTCCTCAGCAGCTACTCCTGAGAGACACCACACTGGTGTCCCCAAACGAGAGTCTCCACATAACTCCAGGCAACCTCAATGGTGTAAAAGAGTTATATGTGTCCACCATGGATGATATGGCGTTTGGACGGATACAACAGAGCAAACAATTTTCCTCTCAAACAATTGCGAACAAAGGAGTGCAAAGCTGCACCTCTTGCATGATACACCCGCCGAGTAGTCCTGGAAGCAAAAATTTTTATTTTTGTAGGATAGGTTTTTTTTAATAAGCATAATTTAACAGTTTTAAGAATGACAACCTGGGGTCTGCCATTTGCCAGGAGCCCAGACGATGCACCCTCTCAATGCGGAGGGGTCCCAGATGATTTGATAACTCCAACTCCAGCAGGAACCAGGCCTCCAAAAAGCCAATCAACTCAGGCTACGTAACAGATGTCTCCAGGCCCACCAGGCACTGGTTACTTCGCCTAGAGGAATTCTTTAGATCTTCTAGCTTGGCCTGACACGATTCCAATTCTTTCCATAAGTAGGCATGGTCTGATTCCACCATGGTAACCCGCGTCTTGAGCTCCCTGGTGTGTTGCTGGCTAGCAGCAAGGTCCCTACTTGAGTTCTTCAGCTTGTCTTGAGGCAGCCAAGCTTGCCATCCAGGGGCAGAAACAGTTTGTCAAGTATCCCTTCCATTAGCGAGGCCACCTCTGCTGTGACCTCGGCCATTCATGTGGAGCCCAAAAGATGGGCCTGTGGGACCTGAAGATGCCACCATCTTGTCTTCAGGCAGCCAGCCACGGTTCATTTTCCTCCGCACCCCTTTAGAGACCACTTGCTGTTGATTGCACCAAGCAAGGACCTGGGAGATAGCAAGTGGGTGCTCTGTGGTGTAAGCCGTGAAAAATTGGGGAAACGCTGCTGTAAAAGTTGATTTGGACAAGAGGTGGTACGAGAGCTAGCTATCAGTGTGCTCTTTTTATCAGGGCATCAATGACCTCCAGTTGACATCTTGCTTTATAAACACAGAAAGAGGGGGCAGCAGGAGAAGAGGGGATAGAAAAGTAAAGAAAAAAATGTCTAGAATTGTGTCAGTGCAGCACATAGTCCTTTTAAAAGGTGGTGACAGCGTAAGAAGGCGCTCTCCTTAGCGTGGTGACATGAGTGGCAGTGGTAGGAAAGTTAATTTTTAATTCCTGTTTATCTTACATATTTTAAACAAATTTGATAATCATGGCAAGGTTTTGGTCATTAATGTTTGGCTTGTTAGTTTTTTCCAATTCTGTTATTGCATCACATTTTTATGCAACTACCTGTTTAACTTTATCAGACGCTAGGTTTGGCAACTCTGATGAACGGATGAAGTTAACTGAGACTGTTACAACTTTAGTAGATTGCCAATCAGTACTTCAATGCATTCACTAAATTTACTAAATTAGTGATTTTAGATTTTAATCTGCACTTAGAAAATAGATCAGATACTGTTGTAAATTACTTATTTCTGTCCGATTTACAATTTCTGTTACTGTTAGTCATGAGAAAGGACATGTTAGATTTATTATGTGGAAATGATTCAACTTTATTGACCTTTTCTAATTGGGAACCCATAATTTGGTTGGATCAACTAATCTTTGTTCTTTCACTTTAAATTGTTATTCATCTAAATTATCTCTGACTTTTTCTGGAGTAACTCGAAAATTAAGGGATAAAGTAGAGAAATCTCTTTTTTGGTCTTCAGTTAATTCCTTTTTTTTTTTTTTTTTACCAATTCCGATCATGAATTTTCAAATTGGAAAACTGTACCCACAACAGTCCTTAACAGTATTGCTCCTGAAAGAGACATTATGGTAACTAAAAAATTTCCTTGGTTCAATGTTGAGTTATTAGCTCTGAAATAACAATGTTGTTGCTTAGAACGAAAATGGAGAAAACTTAAGACTGATATTGTGAAGTCTGAATGGAAGCTGATGCTAGCTAGCACAGTATAAGTACAATTCAAATACAGCTAAGAGAATTATTCCTCTTTAGTGGGACTTGAAAAACCTTTCTTAAGAAAACTATTTACTTTTGTTGACTCTAATTTATCATCCTCCATATCAGTCAATGTCTCTTAGCCTTCAGCTGAGGAATTAGTTGCAAAGTGAATTGTATTTACCATTCATTTGATAATTCTCTTTATAGTGATTCATTAGACTTCAACTTTACAATAGATGAGATCCCAAAAGATCGATGATGGTCTTCCTTTGATCCAATTTCCACTTCTAAGCTCTACTGTTTGATTAAGAGTAGCTTATTCTAGTTGTCCATTTGATAATTTTCCTTCATATTTATTATTAAAAGATCCTCTGAATTAAATAATAAATTAGATTGTCTCATTTGTTAATACAACCTGGGCAAATGGTTTTCTTCCAATATGGATAACATTGTATTAACTCCAATCTCAAAACAAGTAAATGGTGATATGTCTGACCTCTAATTACCGACCAATTGCTAATATTCCATTTCTAAGTTAATTGAATTTGTAGTTAGCTTTCAGCTAGTAAACTACATATAGCAATTGAATTTATTTCATAATTCTCAAAATGGATTTAGTCTTTCACAGCACTGAGTCACTGCTTATATCTTTGACTTTGGAAGTTAAAAGAGACCTGTCGGGTGAAGGCAATATGGTTTTGCTGCAGTTTGACATATCAGCAGCGTTTGATACTATCAATCATGCTTCATTACCGAATTTACTTTCGACCTTTGGTCTGACATTCTGTTTACTTATGGTTTGAATCTTTTCTTATATAGAGACATTACTCTGCATGTAAAGATAATTCTTTTTCAAATCCTTGGTGTTCACCTTGTGGAGCTCCTCAGGGGTCCCCCTTGTCTCCTGTGCTATACATTAGGTCGACTCTTTTGCAGTTGATGCTAAACTTTGGTCTTAAGCATATGATATTTTTATTTTCTGTGGATACTGTTTTGGAAATATTCTATTCTAAATTTAATGAGTATGTTGGTGAAATAACCGATTGGTCTAAAGCTTTACAACTTAAACTGAATGAAGATAAAACAAAAATCCTTTGGTTTGGTCTCGATCAATCAATTATTCCACAAACTATTAAGTTGGAAAATGGTTCTTCTATTCAAGTTGACCAGGAATCTAGAGTATTGTCCTTGATACCTCATTTTCAATAGAATCTCAAATTTAAAAATGTGTTTGTAAAGCTTATTTCAAATTGAAACTACGTTTACTTCATTCATACAATTTGAGCATTTTAAAATTATTGTTCAATTGTCTATTCTTTCACTACTTGGTTATGGTAATTCCTTGTACACTGGATTAACGATTAAACAGATGTCTAAACTTCAGATGATCCAGAATCCAGCAGCTAGGATAATATTTTGTCACTCACATTTTGAGAGTGCTTCCCCTTTGCTGGTTGATCTGCACTGGCTGCCGGTTCACGTGAGAATTCATCTCAAAGTGTTATGCCTTGTCTTTTTTTTTTTTAATTTTTTTTTTTTTTTTTTTTATATCTCATGTTTATTAAACATAATATACCAACCAGGATATTGTTCTGATCCATTGTACAATGTAAACAGTGCCACACATATCCTTATTCAGTCCAAACCGCCAACTTAAACATTTTATAACATTTTCCTCCCGTCTCCCGTCTCTTTCCTTCCCTCCCCAACGCCTACCCCCCCCCCCAACCTCAGGAATTTAACACTCTACTGCGAGCCACTGGAGTTAAAGTGTCCCAGAACGGTGCCCAGACAGAACAGAATTTGTCCCCCCTGGACCCTGCCAGATCCGTAATTCCACTACGTTCAAATGAGCACATGTAAATCATCGCCGATCGCCAATGCGATACTGTTGGGATGTCTGGGGTCAACCACAGTTGTAAAATTAGTTTTTTTGCCATCAACACAGCTCTGTGCAAAAAGCCTCGAGAGCCTGTCCTGGCCGCTCCCCGCATATTGTAGATACCAAACAGTTGGCCTGGAGAAATGCGCCACTTTGTGCCCCACATCGAGGAGGTTTGCAGCGCCAGCGACTTCCAAAACTTCTGAATACATATACAGTTCCAAAACATGTGGCCCAAATTTGCATTGTCTTTCCCACATTTAGGGCATACATCTGAGTCTCGCAAGGTAGCTCGGAACGCTCTTCTCGGCGACACATGAAGACGGAACAGAAACTTGTACTGTAATTCCCACCAGCAGGCATTTTCTGTCAGTTTGTATGTGCCCATCAATGCATTTTTGATACTCTCCGGGTTCACCGAAAAGGCCAGCTCCTTCGTCCATTGTTGTGCCATCCGGGTAAAGTCTGTGGACTGTAGGTGCTCTCTTAGGAGTGAGTGAAAGTACTTCAGCGGAATCTTTCCCTGTGCCTCAAGCGCCAACATTGCATTTAAACACTCCCAAACTTTTACAGACAAATCATCCTTAGGTAATGAGTTAACATAATGACTTAACTGCATAAATGCAAAAGGATCCCTCTTTCCCAGGTGGAATTCTCCACTGATATCAGACATAGTTTTCATCCCTCCCTGCTCCGATACCACATGTCTCAAATAAGTGACACCCTTGGCCCTCCAGTCTCTAAAAGTCCCAGAGGAGTCTCCCACTGGGAATTCCGGATTACCTCTTATAGGCAGCAGTGGGGACACCGATTTATTCAGTGTGAAAAACCTACAGAGCCACCTCCACGTCTGCCTCAAGGGACCGAGTATGGCCGAAGCCACACCCAAATTCGGGCTCTGCCCCCCCACCTGATGAAGCCAGCTGGAGAAATGCAAAGGTTCAACCCAGCTCGTCTCAGCAGCAGTGATGGAAAAATGTTTAGTGGCCCGAAACCAATCTGAAATGTGGCGCATACCACTAGCCACCGAAAACATACGTAGATCCATCAATCCCAACCCACCCTGTGCTCTTGGGAGAATTGCCCTGTTGATTGTCATGCGTGCCCTTTTTCCCTGCCACAAAAACACATTTAATTTTGACCTCAGCCATTTATCATCTTTGGAGGTCAGGAACATGGGCAGAGTTTGGTAAGCATAAATCCAGACAGGAAACAATACCATATTGTAGAGTGCTACCCTGCCCATCAGAGAAATGGGCAAATCCTGCCAACTCACCAACGATTGTGTCACCCTCTTTTTTAAGTGAACCATGTTTCTCTCGTATAAAGAGCCCAGGTCAATTGGAATCCTCACACCCAGATACGTCACCTCCTCCTGCACCCACTGAAGCGGAAAAGAGTCCCCCCAGTTCCCTCGTATCCTCTCCGCTGAGGGCAAGGCAAAAGATTTCTTTAAATTCAGCGAGAGTCCCGAGTATAGCCCAAACTCGTCAATAGCTGCTAAGACTCTATTTAAAGAATTGTGGGGGTCAGTCAGGGTCAAAAATATGTCGTCCACGAAGGACAAAACTTTTACCGAGTGATTTGGCAATTGGACTCCCTCAATATCCGGGTCGACCTCGATGGTCCTCAACAAAGGCTCCAAATACAGCAGAAATAAAAAGGGGGAAAGGGGACACCCCTGTCTCGTTCCCGCTTTTATCTGAATCGGAGGGGATTTCGACTCATTGACTAAAATTCTGGCTACTGGGTCTTTATAAAGTATTTTTACCGCATCTAGAAACCATCCTCCCACGCCTATGTAGTCTAATACTTTGAATAGGTACCTCCACTGTACTTTATCAAACGCCTTTTCGGCATCTAAACTAACCAGGAAGAGGTCCCGATCCCTTGCTTGGCAGTGTGCAATGGCCAAAAGTACTTTCCGTACATTAATCACTGAGTTCCTGTTTTTCATAAAGCCTACCTGATGTGCCCCAATCAACGTCCCCATGTAGGGTGTGAGGCGATCCGCCAAGATTCGAGCCAGAACTTTAAGATCCAAGTTAATAAGGGAGATAGGGCGGTATGACTCCACCCTATCCCCCGGCTTGCCCGGCTTTGGAATTAACGTCACTAGCGCCTCGTTACCTCCCCTTGGGAGCCCCCCTTGTTCTATCACCTCTTCAAAATATTCAATTAGAGGACCTATAAACTGTGGTGGGAGAATCTTATAGTATTCGGCCGAGAACCCATCGGGCCCCGGCGCCGACCCCAGAGGTAATGCTCTTAATACTCTCTGCACTTCTTGGGCCTGTAGCGGTTTTGAAAGCGCCTCTCTGGCCGACATGGAAAGCCGGGGGAGCCCAGCGTCCCTCAAATAGTCCTCCACTGCCATGTCAGTTGTGTCCCCCTTCCCAGAGTATAATTTAGAAAAATAGGCGTGGAACTCTTTTACAATCCCTTCCGTGGTACTCACTCTGGCCCCCCCGGGGGATGTCACCGACGTGATCAGTTTTCTCCGCCCTCGGATTCTCACCATCTGGGCCAGCAGCCTACCCGGCTTATTTCCATATCTGCGGAAATTGAACCCTCTTGCTGTGAAACTTTTCTGAGTTTTTTCATGGATTAGGGAGTCCAGGGCCACCTTTGTGGAAGACCAAAGATCACGGGTCTCCGGTGAGGGTCTTAGTAAACACCCTTTTTTGGCCTGGCGTAGCTGACGTTCTAAGTGAACTATACCTGTTGAAAGTTTCTTATTTCTGGCACTCATGTACGCTATCGTAGCCCCCCTCAGTACTGCCTTTGACGCTTCCCAAAAAACTAAGGGGGACTCACAGGACTCCAAGTTAAATTCTACATATTGTTCCCATTGGGCTACGATATATTCTTTAAATTTTTGGTCTTGATATAAAAAAGATGGAAATCTCCAAGCAGAACCCCCCACACCCGTGGTCGGGAACCTCATATCTACCCAAATCAACGAGTGGTCGGTAACCTCCATGGGGCCTATCTCGGCATGAGTGACTTTGGTAAATAATGAGTGGTGCATCAGAATGTAGTCTAATCTCGACCATGATTGGTGTACTCTAGATTGATGTGTATAGTCAATTTCTGATGGGTGAAGTAACCTCCAGGGGTCAATCAAATCCAGGGAACGACTCAGGGATTGGAGTGCCCCTCCCCCCCGTGCCTCACTCCGCTGTCGTCCGGCAGTCCTATCCACCCCTGGGTCCATGACCTGGTTGAAATCCCCGGCCCACACCCAAGGGGCGTCCGAGTATCGCAGACCCAGGGATATCAAGGATTTAAAAAATGTATGGGAGTGGGAGTTTGGGCCATACACAGCACATAGATACAATTTGTGCCCCGATAGAGTTAGCTGCAAAAGAATCACCCTACCCTCTTGGTCTTTGTGTATCAACCTGGGGTCACAAAGCAGCCCCTTCCTAATCAGAATCGCTACTCCACCTCTTTTGGCTCCCGAAGAAGAATAAAAACATTCTCCCACCCATTGACGCTTAAGCTTTTCATGCTCCAGATCAGTCAGTTTCATCTCCTGAAGACAGGCAATAGAAACCTTATGCCGCTTCAGTTGCGCCAATATCTTAGCCCGCTTAATCGGGGATGAAATTCCCGACACGTTCCAGGACATCAAGCGCACGCGCGCTCTATCAGAGTTTCCCGCTGTATCTAGGCATGTCCACGTTACACCATTTGTCCTCCCCCGGGAGCCCAGCCCTTCTCCCCGGGGAGATCAAGTCTCCAGTCCGCGGGTACACACTCCAGCTGCAATCCGATTGTAAACCACCCATATTCCTGAGGCTATTATCCCCCCCCCCCAATTTGCCCCCCCTCCCCTTCTTGCCCTTCCCACCCTTCTAACCCCCCCCTACCCTACCTACACAAGTCGTTCCCGTCTTTTACCACGGGAATGGGTCACTTCCATGCTAAGGCCCCCCCGCCATATACAAACAAGTAATGCCAAAATCAAGCCCATACCTCAGGTAATGCTTACAACAATTCAAATACCTGTTACAGACATTAATGTATTAGTCCTTCACTCTGTTTGAGTCCCAGACTTTCAAGTGGCTGCATCTGCTCCTTCCGCATTTAGCTGAACATCATCCAATTTTTTTACATAGGCATCCGCCTCTGCCGCATTGGAAAAAACCTTCCATCCATTGCCGTTTTTGATTTTCAAAATTGCAGGATAAAGAAGCATAAATTTAACTTGTAAAGCATGCAGGCGTTGACACGCTGGGTTAAATTTTTTCCTTTTATCTTGTAAGCCAGCTGAATAGTCCTGGAAGATTCGTATGAGCTTCCCTTCATATTTTGTCGTTTCTCTCTTCTGACGATACCCCCTCAGGATTTCGTCCTTGTGGATATAATTGTGCACTTTTATGAGAACTACTCGCGGTGACTGGCGGACATCTTGTAGTCGGCCCACTCGATGTGCCCGCTCTAAACACAGCGGGCCCATGCTGTCTGAGAGGGCAAACTCTCTTTTAAGCCATTGCTCCAGTTCCGTGGCCAGGATTCTGTCGCCCACCGATTCTGGAAGCCCCACAATGCGAAGATTTGCTCGCCTTGATCTGTTCTCCAGATCATCAACTTTGGTCAGTAGATTTTCAATTGTAGTTTCTTGCTGTTTTATCCGCGCCGCCATTGGAGCGCACATGTCTTCCAGCTCAGAAACACGACGCTCTGTTTCGCCAGTCCGTGCTGTGGTTTCGGACAAAGAAGATGTAAGTGTGGCGATTTGTGCCGACAGCTGTGCGAGTCTCGGTTCCAGCGCTAGACTCACTGCTTCCGTGATTTGTTTTAATTGTTCCGGCGTAAAGATGAAACTTTCACGTTTTGCCGGCCCGTCTTCTCCGTTCGGAGTTTTCAACTTTTCTTTCTCTCGTTTTCCGCTGCGGGTTGGCAAGCCTTTACCCTGCGTTTCCACAAATTTATCCATTGGACCCTCAGCTTCTTGTAGTATCGACTTTAGGGCTCGATTTCAGCACTTTGTAATCGAAAATTACATAAAATTGGCGAATGGGCCTAAGAGAGCACAGAACCACGTCCCTCACTCTCTAGTGCATCACGTGACCTTTTTAATTTTGTTTTTATTACTATAAATCATATTACAAGCAGAAAAACACTTGTACAGAAAAGTAAAGTCAATTTAGATCTACAATTTTTAAGGAAATACTATAAAGAAATTAGTAAATATTAGCTTTACATAAGTCCACAATGGGGATCCAAAATGCCTATATTTTGGAGAGTCATAATAAGATAAATCATTAATCACAATTTAGGAAAAGCGTACGTATTAATGGACTTCTATATATATTATAAAGAGTCAAATATTTGTTGTTACTTCTTCCACTACTTGTTTGGAAGAAATGAAAGAACTCAGTTGAGAGGGTTCATAAAAAATAAACTTCTGTGATTGGTATCTGATCAAACACTTGCAAGGGTACTTAAGAAAAAAAGTTGCCCCATCTGAAGTGCTTGTATTTTCAATTGAAGAAATTGCTGACATCGTTTGTGTGTCTCTCTAGAGACATCCGGGTATATTCGGACCTTTAAACATCTTTTTATTTTGAAAAAATAGTCTCAAAATCCAAATTTTGTCCGGAGTCAATGCAACTGTTGCCACAAGTGTTGCAGCTGTTGTTTGTTCCAAATTCGACACTTCTAGCAAAGCTGAAACGTCTAATGGCTGATTGTCTTCACGTTGTTGATTTTCTTCACCTCTAATGGGGAGATAATAAACCTGTGAGAATGGAGGGATATTCTCTTCTCCAATCTGCAAAGTCTCTTTTTTTTTAACATTTCTCGTGGAGAGACTGCTTTTTGCAAGGGAACGTTAATAAAACGCAAATCATTTCCTCTTGAGAAATTCTCAAAGTATTCAGTCTTTCTATAGTGGTTCACCAAGTCTTTCATCATGTTACTTTGAACTTGAGTTATTTGCTGTATCTCCTTTTCCTGTTTCAAAGTTTGTTGGTTCAAAGTTTTTATTTCACTTTCATTTTCTTTTAAATTCCCCTTTATTACTATTATTTCCTCTGATAATTTTTTAACTTGAGGGCAAAGTGTCTTAGCGAAATCAGCAATCAATGTCCACAAACTGTCTAAAGTCACTTCTTCAGGTTTGTTAAGGGAAAAAGCAGGTTGAATGTTCAGTACCTTAGTCTGTTGAAAGGAAATTTCCCACCGAACTCCGACTTTCTACCGACAATGCCGCCTCCGCAAACTCTCCTACTTGATTTAGTTGTAGCTCCCGGTTTCTTTCCCCTGATTCATTCAGGTTTGAAATCGCCGCAATAGGAGAGCTGCTTCCTTGCGGCTGTGGAGGTGGGACTCTTGTATCGGGGCTCAGAGAAACTTCCAGCCCAAGATTCCGCCCTGAGTCTCCATTATCCCGGGGCGGATTCAGCAGGCCACTCACCAACGATTGTAAGTCCGGAGTCCTGTAGACATATGAAAGTATAGATTCAGGATGTACCGATATGTTCTGTTGCTAGGGAGTAGCGGCAGCCGCGGCTCGACCTGTTTAGGCATATTTTTCATACTACTACTACAGACAGCTCATATGCACGTCCATTTCAGGCAGCGGCCATTTTGGATCTCTCGTGTTATGCCTTGTCTATAAATTTTTGAATGGAACCTGTTCTACTGATTTTGTAGATGATTTTAAGCTTTTTAAGGCTTTTATAACATCAAAGATCTTTAATTTTTTGTTAGTGGTATTTCCTTCAACTAAAGCATTATGTTCTATATCTTTTTTGTTTACTGCTATTTGTTTATGGAACAGATTAACAGTTCAGCTTTGATCAATAACGCATCTTTTCACCTTTCAAAAATCTTTAAAAATATTTTCCTCCATCATAGGTAACTAATATTTTTATGATTTTGTTTAGTAAATATCCTGATTTTATGTATCATTTTTTATTTCTTTTGTTACATTGCCTTGAATTAATTTTGGAAGATTTGGCGGGTTATAGGACTCAGATAATATTTCTTTTTGCACCATCTATGAACGCTTGTCATCAAAAAGTTATTGACTTGAAGAGAAATAAAAGATTGCTTGAATAGTAAACACAATGCAATACAGTACACAGCACTCTCTGGTCATACAACAATGCTGTAAGTAAGTGCCAGAGTAGAACTGCAGAACCTCCACAAAGCGAGGCTTACAAAGGAAACTTGGAAAAGGAGAAATACGATCTTACCCGCTAATTTGCTTTCCTTTAGTCCCTCCGGACCGGCCCAGAATGTGACTGATGGGTTGTGCACTCCTTCCAGCAGGTGGAGACTGAGAACTCTGATTCATGAGAGCAAATAAGAGCCCTAAAAGCCCTGGTTAGCTAGAGTGAGATTCAGTATTATCTTTACAAAGCAGGATAGAAAGGACAAAGGCTTCTATGCAACCGGAGAACTCAAACAGCCACTGTGAACATACAGAAGACCTTAGACCTTCAGGTTATAGTCAATTGTCCATTTTTTTTTTTTTTTTTTTAAATCATCACCAAAGTCAAATAGACAAAGCAGCTCTTCCATAAAGCTGTGGAAAGGGAGGGATCTGGGCCGGTCTGGAGGGATTAAAGGAAAGCAAATTAGCATGTAAGATCTAATTTCTCCTTCCTTAGCGTCCCTCCGGACCAGCCCAGATTGTGACTGATGGGACGTAACAAAGCAGTACCTTTAAGAGAGGGATCAAAACCTTTTGGCTGTAAGAACACCAAAGGGAAAAAAAAAAAAAAGCTCTGCTCATGACATTGCCTACTCTCTGGTAGAATGAACTTCCAGTCCTTTCGGGACTGGCTTTTTGGACAAAAATAAGAACAAACATCTTTTAAACCACCTAGAAATGGTGGGTTTATATGCTGGAAACCCTTTGACGGACCTCCCAAATAGAGGAAAATATGAGCTGATCGACTAAAGTACTCAAGGGAAAGCAAATTTCAGAACTGTGTCTACGTAGACGGCGCTAAAGAACCCAAGACCAGCAAAACTACGGTATGCCTTGAATGAAATCTGGAAAAGACTTTGGAAGGTAAGAAGGAGTAGGACACAAAAGACCACCTGCTTCTCTGAAAAAAACTCCCAACAAAAAAGGACAGCGGCAAGAAAACATTTGCCACCCCAAAACACACATAGCAGAGGCAATGGCCTGTAAGAAGATTGAGTACAGCGATAAATCATTAAGACAGCAGGCCAACAAATGCTCAAAAAGGAGGTTTAGCGAGGACTGAGAGATTAACTTCACACCCCGAAGGAAATGGACAACATCCAGGTATCTAGCGAAATTCCTTCTCTAGAATCAAGCAGGGAAACCAAGAAGCACCATAGAGGGAGCATGCGCCAAGCAATTTATGAAAGCCATCCAGTAAGAAACTGAAGCAAGCAAAGGAGGAAGTTGAATATCGGAACACGCGGAGTCAAGAATGTGCAAGGTCTGGATATACAATTGTGACTAACACTTTAGCACAGGCCTTCTTAAACAACTGCACCCTACCAAGAGCCAAGCCATAAGACATACGAGCCAAATCTGGAAGGACTCGAGGTCCATGAAGAAGATGGCCGAGAGGCTCCGGAATCTTCAACAGAGAGAGCATCAGAAGGAGCACAAGCTAAGCATACTAAGGCCTGAAAGACCAATGCAATGCTATTCAGAATAGAAAACTGTAGTGGCCCATGATCCTTTGTTAGGTGGCAGCAGCTGCGCAAAGTCTAAAGTGCTTTCCTTCTGCCACCCTGAACCAGCAGAGGGGAGAAAATAAAGCTGCCATCACTAAGGGGATCAAGAGTAATGCGAAGGGAGAACAACTAAATCAAACAGTAGAAGAGGGGGGACACCTGGCTGGTCTAGAAGATATTGGCAGAGAAACTAATGGGTTCTAGTAGACAGTGACATGAAAGAAGGAAGAAGAACTGCAATTCCATAGCAAAGGTAAACTGTGATAATAATGGAATCAGTGCTAACTAGTGTCTTGCCCCAGCGGAACAAACTCATGCCTAGAGCATGCTACTTGCATGAATGGCAAAGGTGTCTAACTGACATTTTCCTCTAGGACAGCACCTGTGCTATAGCATTAAAGCTCCAGATGTGCCTAAATATAGGAGGACCATGAAGAGACGATGGGTATGGCACCAAGAAACACCTATTAACTTAGGTAAGTATGCCTCTTAAGACATTTATGCAAAACGGTTTACACGTGGCAAAAAGAGAGAAGAAGAAAAGACCAACAGCCAGCGCACGGAGTCGAGAACCCGGGGAACTGGACTAATCCCCCACTGCAGTCCCCTGTGATCCCGAGGAAGGCACTCAACTCTCCACTGACCAAGAAACAAACTGAAAACTCTCCACTGCTCCAGATACAACTCAATGACCCCACCAGGGGCAAAAAGATACCTGTATATACAAAATACCAACCAACTTCGAAGTACCCATATTAAAAAGGTATATCAAATCCATGAGCTGTTTGTGTCCCAAGATTTGGCACGCACGTGGGTTTTTCTCTTCTTTTTTTTCCCCCCCAGTGGCATTCGGAGTTCTAAGTCCAAGATACTAACATCAAAGAATATCTAGGGAGAAGTGAAAATTGAATTGGAATGTCCAGAGGATGGAAAGACATCTTCTGAATTACGTATATTACTGTAATATTCTGAAATAGTAATGTTATGAATATACATGCATCTACAGGCACTGTAGGGAGACTAAAATGGCTAAAGCAGTAAATACAAAATCTGACTACTGAACGATCTTTCCCAGGTAGGAGAGCAACCTGAACCAATATGGAATCAGGGTCCTCAGAAAACTGTCACATCTCAACAAGAATCAGCTTATAAAAGAGCATATCAGGGCCTGAAAAAGAGGGCATCCACCAGGTCCCGGGAAAACCTAGGACCCTTAACTGAAGATAAAATCCCCTCTATAATAGCAAGGAGTGGAGCAGAGGGAGCAGCCTCATGGAAAGGAAAAGAGCCTTAGAACAGAACCCGAACTCAGGAGGAAAATCCTGCTGGGCCAGGAAATCAGATAAGAAACCCATGAAAGAAAAAAAAAAACGGTCTCTCTGCCTCAGTAGTATGGCTCTGTAAAAATGGTGGTGTTTCCTGTCAAAACTGAAGCCGAAGCTAACCGGGTTCCCGCAGCAGTGAGAGAAGAAACTGTGGCAGTAACAAAAAGCCAGCGCCTCTGCCCGAGCCATGTGGCTCTGTAAAAATGGCAGCGTTTCCTGCTGAAACTGAAGCCAACACTAACCGGGTTCCCAGTGTTGAAGAAAACCGCAGTATTAACAAAAGAAACCGCCGACTCAGCAGAGAAACCGTTGGGAGCTGTCTGACCATCCCTAAATGACCCGGTTTCACAGACCCCGAAATACCTCAGTTTCTCTGCCATAGCAGAGGACCAGTGAGCTCGGCTTTTTTTTTTTTTATAATCCTGATACTATCCCAAGCAAGCAAAGAACCCAATAAAAGGGTACAGCTGCAGAAGAAAGGCAAAATAGAGCTGCTTTGCTTGTCTGTGTTATTTATTTATTTTTTAAATCTCAGAAGCATGGTTGTCTCTCCTGACTCTCAGGACACCCTTCCCTCGAAGGGGCTGAGGCAGTGTAAAACCAAAACTTCATCTAACTGAAGTTAGAGACAAACATTTGGAAGGATTTAGAGGGAAGGGACCTAGCCACTCAAGTTTACCACCCCCAAGGCTTACAGAGAACCTCCACGGGCCATAGCCTCCAACTTTCAGAGAAACACCAGAGCACAGAATGTACAGAAAATAAATATAATTATTTTGCAGTAAAACCAAAAGGGAGAAATTAGAAAGAGACTGAAGGACTCACCTCCTTCCACCTGCTGGAGACTGAGAATACTGAATCTCATTCTAGTTAACCAGGGCTCTTATTGGCTCTCACGAGAGTCCTCAGTCTCCATCTGCTGGAAGGAGTGCACAACCCATCAGTCACATTCCGGAGGGATGGTAAGGAATATGTGGCATGTTTGATGATGCATTTGATACACTGAGTGAAGAAGACACAATATTACACGCCATTACCGATAAACAGGGATGGTCTCAGAGCATTTAAATAGTATAATAAATGCACTGGAGAAATATCAGCTACAAAACAAATTAAACTGAAATCTATTTGACAGGGCAGTGATTAAGTAAACAAATGAAAGTGTCTTCCAGAATTATTGTGCTGCTTCCTCCATGGTAATAAGATTTGGACTCAGATCACACAATCAGTGCGAGATAAATGGGAGATTTGGTCAATGATAGAGGTCAATGTCAATTTTTCAATCACTTTGTTGAAATGGTACTTTGGACCTGAATGATTGGTATCGATACGTAATAGGAAGGTGGTGGAGTACACCAATATTGTTGTACATAAGAGGAAAATATTTCAACATAAGGAGGAAAAAGCCTCAGCTGACCCAGACCAACTGAATTTCTTCAGGTTTCCAAAGGGGTCTCCATTTGTCTATCACTGGTATAAAAAAACCTATGTGCCTTTTTCAAACACTGCATAAGTATTAATATATTTTCAGTTTAAGATAATGTATGCAGCATTTGATTAACTAAAGGGACATATGAGGTTTTTTTATGCCAATGGAGACCCCTTTGGAGACCTGAAGAAATTAAGTTGGTCTGGGTCAACTAAGGCTTTTTCCTCCTTGTGCTGAAATACTTTCCTCTTATGTACAATATTGCTGTGAGAATTGTTTTTGAGATATTATTGGTATTGATATATGCCAAGTCACTCATTACATTCATTCTTTAGATTAATCTCAATCAAATGAGGAGGTGGCTGATCTTATTTCAGAGACTAAAACAAGCAAGGCAAATGAAAGCACATTTATCCTTTTTATCAAAAGGTGCTACAAAATATCACTCCAAGATGAGACTATGATCAAGTGGAATAGAGACTTGACGGGATTTGGACAGATCACTGGGGATGTAATACAGATCCTTAAGATATAAAGAAATTAACCCGATCTACATTTTCACATGAATACAAGTTCCTCCTGATGATGTTTATATCTTCTCATCAGGCATATTTAGCAAAGCTGGCAGATGCTGATAACTATCTTAGATGTTCTGTGGGCAATGTCATATTAGTCCACATATTTGGGAATGTGATTTGCTCCAAGACTTTTGGCATCGATTAACTTTTTACATTCTGCATACAAGAATACCAGTGAGATATACAGTTATTCTCCAATCTGTGTAAAATCTTTTCTTCTGCCTCGAAAATGTATAATGAAAAATTGGATAGACTCTCCTACCAATCATGACAAAATGGAAGAATAAGATTTATAATTTAATAAAGTTGAGCACATTGATGACTGACAGTGTTCTCCTAAAGTTTGGAGACTGTTTCAGCATACATGCTCCCCCTTTGTGGGATGGACTACCACACAGAGCTCGTAGTTTAGTTTTAAATTGTGATCTAGAGGGGGAGGTTTGGAATTGATTACATTGCTCTCCTTTCCGTGGTTGCTCTGAAGGAGCCATGCACACGACCATGGAGTGGGGAGCAATATCGAACTTTTATACACAATATGGGAGGAGATAAAAGGCAGGCAAAAACAGTAATCTTATGCAATGTATAGTAACAACCAATGTGTATAAAAGAAAGTCACACATTGGTTGTTACTATACATTGCATAAGATTACTGTTTTTGTCATATTGTGATTGTGTTTACTTGTTTATTATTTTTGGGCAGTGCCTTGCAGTTGAGTCCAAAGTTTCCCTTTTTTTTTTTTAAACAATTTTACCATCGCAAAACATTATCATCAAAATGTCCTACCTCCTCTTCAGCTTCTCTTTCTCCTCTCTCTCACGTTCCTCTCTACGTTTCAGCCTCTCCTGATTTCGTTTCTCCTGTTTTTCAGCTACAAGTCTCTATAACCAATGCAACAACAAAAAAAAAAAAACCCTAATATATAAGTACATGTGGAGAGGGCCTTCAAAAAGGAATTTTTAGGTCATTGCAAACAATTTTCATACAAGGACTATTTAACAACTATATAAAATTAAATATAATAAGTTTACCTTCAGTTCATCCAATTTCTCTCTGATTTCAATAAAACCCAAATGCAGTTTTCCTCCAAAGTGGTCTGCAAGTCTTCTGTCATTATCATGGAGACCCAGGTAGGCAGAGCAGACCTCACAAACACGCAATTTCTGCTGTTGGAAACTCGAAGCTGGCATGGAATTACGATACACTTCCTGTCAAAACCAGAAAACCAAACATAACTATGGTGCTGACTCTTGCAAAAATAAATCTGCAATACTGGACTGAAGAATCAACACAGTTTAATCATCTGGAGTCCTGTAAAGCGAATGCTACATACCTGTAGAAGGTATTCTCCGAGGACAGCAGGCTGATTGTTCTCACTGATGGGGTGACGTCCACGGCAGCCCCTCCAATCGGAACACTTTACTAGCAAAGGCCTTTGCTAGTCCTCGCGCACCGATGCGCACCGCGCATGCGCGGCCGTCTTCCCGCCCGAACCAGCTCGAGCTCGTCAGTCCCATATGTAGCAAGACAAACAAGGGAAGACACAACTCCAAAGGGGAGGCGGGCGGGTTTGTGAGAACAATCAGCCTGCTGTCCTCGGAGAATACCTTCTACAGGTATGTAGCATTCGCTTTCTCCGAGGACAAGCAGGCTGCTTGTTCTCACTGATGGGGTATCCCTAGCCCCCAGGCTCACTCAAAACAACAAACATGGTCAATTGGGCCTCGCAACGGCAAGGACATAACTGAGATTGACCTAACAATTTATCCAACTAACTGAGAGTGTAGCCTGGAACAGAATAAACATGGGCCTAGGGGGGTGGAGTTGGATTCTGAACCCCGAACAGATTCTGAAGCACTGACTGCCCGAACCGACTGTCGCGTCGGGTATCCTGCTGCAGGCAGTAATGAGATGTGAATGTGTGGACAGATGACCACGTCGCAGCTTTGCAGATCTCTTCAATAGTGGCTGACTTCAAGAGGGCTACCGATGCTGCCATGGCTCTAACATTATGAGCCGTGACGTGACCCTCAAGAGCCAGCCCAAACTGGGCGTAAGTGAAGGAAATGCAATCTGCTAGCCAACTGGATATGGTGCGTTTCCCCACAGCCACTCCCCTCCTGTTGGGATCAAAAGAAACAAACAATTGAACAGACTGTCTGTTGGGCTGTGTCCGCTTCAGATAGAAGGTCAATGCTCTTTTGCAGTCCAATGTGTGCAGCTGACGTTCAGCAGGGCAGGAATGAGGACAGGGAAAGAATGCTGGCAAGACAATTGACTGGTTCAGATGGAACTCCGACACAACCTTTGGCAAGAACTTAGGATGAGTGCGGAGGACTACTCTGTTATGATGAAATTTGGTGTAAGGGGCCTGGGCTACCAGGTCCTGAAGCTTACTGACTCTACGAGCTGAAGTAACTGCCACCAAGAAAATGACCTTCCAGGTCAAGTACTTCAGATGGCATGAATTCAGTGGCTCAAAAGGAGGTTTCATCAGCTGGGTGAGAACGACATTGAGATCCCATGACACTGTAGGAGGTTTGACGGGGGGCTTTGACAAAAGCAAACCTCTCATGAAGCGAACAACTAAAGGCTGTCCTGAGATCGGCTTACCTTCCACACGGTAATGGTATGCACTGATTGCGCTAAGGTGAACCCTTACAGAGTTCGTCTTGAGACCAGACTCAGACAAGTGTAGAAGGTATTCAAGCAGGGTCTGTGTAGGACAAGAGCGAGGATCTAGGGCCTTGCTGTCACACCAGACGGCAAACCTCCTCCATAGAAAGAAGTAACTTCTCTTAGTGGAATCTTTCCTGGAAGCAAGCAAGATGCGGGAGACACCCTCTGACAGACCCAAAGAGGCAAAGTCTACGCTCTCAACATCCAGGCCGTGGGAGCCAGAGACTGGAGGTTGGGATGCAGAAGCGCCCCTTCGTCCTGTGTGATGAGGGTCGGAAAACACTCCAATCTCCACGGTTCTTCGGAGGACAACTCCAGAAGAAGAAGGAACCAGATCTGACACGGCCAAAAAGGAGCAATCAGAATCATGGTGCCTCGGTCTTGCTTGAGGTTCAACAAAGTCTTCCCCACCAGAGGTATGGGAGGATAAGCATACAGCAGACCCTCCCCCCAGTCCAGGAGGAAGGCATCCGATGCCAGTCTGCCGTGGGCCTGAAGCCTGGAACAGAACTGAGGGACTTTGTGGTTGGCTCGAGATGCAAAGAGATCTACCAAGGGGGTGCCCCACACCTGGAAGATCTGGCGCACTACTTGGAAATTGAGCGACCACTCGTGAGGTTGCATAATCCTGCTCAGTCTTTCGGCCAGACTGTTGTTTACGCCTGCCAGATATGTGGCTTGGAGCACCATGCCGTGACGGCAAGCCCAGAGCCACATGCCGACGGCTTCCTGACACAGGGGGCGAGATCCGGTGCCCCCCTGCTTGTTGATGTAATACATGGCAACCTGGTTGTCTGTCTGAATTTGGATAATTTGATGGGACAGCCGATCTCTGAAAGCCTTCAGAGCGTTCCAGACCGCTTGCAACTCCAGAAGATTGATCTGCAGATCGCGTTCCTGGAGGGACCAGCTTCCCTGGGTGTGAAGCCCATCGACATGAGCTCCCCACCCCAAGAGAGACGCATCCGTAGTCAGCACTTTTTGTGGCTGAGGAATTTGGAAAGGACGTCCCAGAGTCAAATTGGACCAAATCGTCCACCAATACAGGGATTTGAGAAAACTCGTGGACAGGTGGATCACGTCTTCTAGATCCCCAGCAGCCTGAAACCACTGGGAAGCTAGGGTCCATTGAGCAGATCTCATGTGAAGGCGGGCCATGGGAGTCACATGAACTGTGGAGGCCATGTGGCCCAGCAATCTCAACATCTGCCGAGCTGTGATCTGCTGGGACGCTCGCACCCGCGAGACGAGGGACAACAAGTTGTTGGCTCTCGTCTCTGGGAGATAGGCACGAGCCATCCGCGAATCCAGCAGAGCTCCTTTGAATTCTAGTCTCTGCACTGGGAGAAGGTGGGACTTTGGATAATTTATCACAAACCCCAGTAGCTCCAGGAGGCGAATAGTCATCTGCATGGACTGTAGAGCTCCTGCCTCGGATGTGTTCTTCACCAGCCAATCGTCGAGATATGGGAACACGTGTACCCCCAGCCTGCGAAGTGCTGCTGCTACTACAGCCAAGCACTTCGTGAACACTCTGGGCGCAGAGGCGACCCCAAAGGGTAGCACACAGTACTGGAAGTGACGTGTGCCCAGCTGAAATCGTAGATACTGTCTGTGAGCTGGCAGTATCGGGATATGTGTGTAGGCATCCTTCAAGTCCAGAGAGCATAGCCAATCGTTTTCCTGAATCATGGGGAGAAGGGTGCCCAGGGAAAGCATCCTGAACTTTTCCTTCACCAGATATTTGTTCAGGGCCCTTAGGTCTAGGATGGGACGCATCCCCCGTTTTCTTTTCCACAAGGAAGTACCTGGAATTGAATCCCAGCCCTTCTTGCCCGGATGGCACGGGCTCGACCGCATTGGCGCTGAGAAGGGCGGAGAGTTCCTCTGCAAGTACCTGCTTGTGCTGGAAGCTGTAAGACTGAGCTCCTGGTGGACAATTTGGAGGTTTGGAGGCCAAATTGAGGGTGTATCCTTGCCGGACTATTTGAAGAACCCACTGATCGGAGGTTATGAGAGGCCACCTTTGGTGAAAAACTTTCAACCTCCCCCCGACCGGCAGATCGCCCGGCACTGACACTTGGATGTCGGCTATGCTCTGCTGGAGCCAGTCAAAAGCTCGTCCCTTGCTTTTGCTGGGGAGCCGAGGGGCCTTGCTGAGGCGCACGCTACTGACGAGAGCGCGCGCGCTGGGGCTTAGCGTGGGCCGCAGGCTGTCGAGAAGGAGGATTGTACCTACGCTTACCAGAAGAGTAGGGAACAGTCTTCCTTCCCCCATAAAAACGTCTACCTGTAGAGGTAGAAGCTGAAGGCTGCCGGCGGGAGAACTTGTCGAAAGCGGTATCCCGCTGGTGGAGCTGCTCTAACACCTGTTCGACTTTCTCTCCAAAAATATTGTCTGCAATCCGCTGCTGGATCCTATTCTCCAGGTCGGAGGCACACAGCCATGAGAGTCTGCGCATCACCACACCTTGAGCAGCGGCCCTGGACGCAACATCAAAGGTGTCATACACCCCTCTGGCCAGAACTTTTCTGCACGCCTTCAGCTGCCTGACCACCTCCTGAAATGGTTTGGCTTGCTCAGGGGGGAGCTTGTCCACCAAGCCCGCCAACTGCCGCACATTATTCCGCATGTGTATGCTCGTGTAGAGCTGGTAAGACTGAATTTTGGCCATGAGCATAGAAGAATGGTAAGCCTTCCTCCCAAACGAGTCTAAGGTTCTAGAGTCCTTGCCCGGGGGCGCCGAAGCATGCTCCCTAGAACTCTTAGCCTTCTTTAGGGCCAAATCCACAACTCCAGAGTCGTGAGGCAACTGAGTGCGCATCAGCTCTGGGTCCCCATGGATCCGGTACTGGGACTCGATCTTCTTGGGAATGTGGGGATTACTTAAAGGCTTGGTCCAGTTCACCAGCAATGTCTTTTTTAGGACATGATGCATGGGTACTGTGGACGCTTCCTTAGGTGGAGAAGGATAGTCCAGGAGCTCAAACATTTCAGCCCTGGGCTCGTCCTCCACAACCACCGGGAAGGGGATGGCCGTAGACATCTCCCGGACAAAGGCCGCAAAAGACAGACTCTCGGGAGGAGAAAGCTGCCTATCAGGGGAGGGAGTGGGATCAGAAGGAAGGCCATCAGACTCCTCGTCAGAGAAATATCTGATGTCCTCCTCCCACGAGGCCTCACCATCGGTATCAGACACAAGTTCACGAACCTGTGTCTGAAGCCGTGCCCGGCTCGACTCCATGGAACCACGGCCATGGTGGGAGCGTCGAGAGGTAGACTCCCTCGCCCGCACCGGCGAAGCTCCCTCCGCCGACGGGGAGCCTTCCTGGGAAGCGACCGCAGTCGGTACCACAAGCGGCACCGATGTCGGAGACCTCACCCCGGGCAAGGGGCCAGCCGGCGCCTCACTCAACGGTACCGGTGGCGCAAGCACCCCCGGTACCGGAGGGGAAGGGCGCAACAGCTCTCCCAGAGACTCTCGTGCAGGGCGGCTGTGGAGAAAGACATGGAAGCCGATGCAGGAGTCGAAGTCAGAGGCTGTTCCGGGCTATCCAAGGTGGAGCGCATCGACACCTCCTGAACAGAGGGTGAGCGGTCCTCCCGGTGCCGATGCCTGCTGGGTGCTGACTCCTTCGGCGACCCAGAGCTCTCGGTACCGACGCGGGAAGGAGACCGGTGTCGATGCTTCTTTGACTTTTTCAAACGAAGCATGTCACCGGAGCTTCCCGGTACCGACGAGGAGGACGTAGAATCCAGCCGTCGCTTCCTCGAGGCCGAAGGTCGGTCTCGGGGGGGGGGGGGCTGTACCGCAGGAGCTCTCAGGGTAGGGGGAGACCCACCCGAAGGCTCACCGCCACCAGCAGGGGAATGGACAGCCCTCACCTGCACTCCAGACGAAGCACCACCGTCCGACAACATCAGCACTAGTGGAGGTCCCGGTACCACCGACGCAGCCTTCCGATGTCTCGGCCCCGACGATGCAGAGGGTCGAAGCCTCGTTGCAATGAATACTGTTGCGGCCGAGGGCGGAGGTCTTGACGCTGTCGACGCCGACGCACTCGATACTCCTGGTGCCGATGAAGAGCCCGAGAACAAAACGTTCCACTGGGCCAATCTCGCTACCTGAGTCCTTTTCTGTAAAAGGGCGCAAAGACTACAGGCCTGCGGGGCGGTGCCCAGCCCCCAGACACTGAAGACACGACGCGTGCCTATCAGTGAGCGAGATATTGTATATCTGGATTTTCAGAAGGCGTTTGACAAAGTGCCGCACGAAAGACTCCTGAAGAAATTGCAGAATCATGGAATCGGAGGTAGAGTATTATTATGGATTAAGAACTGGTTGAAAGATAGGAAGCAGAGAGTAGGATTGCGTGGCCAGTATTCTCAGTGGAGGAGGGTAGTTAGTGGGGTCCCGCAGGGGTCTGTGCTGGGTCCGTTGCTTTTTAATGTATTTATAAATGACCTAGAGATGGGAATAACTAGTGAGGTAATTAAATTCGCCGATGACACAAAATTATTCAGGGTCGTCAAGTCGCAGGAGGAATGTGAACGATTACAGGAGGACCTTGCGAGACTGGGAGAATGGGCGTGCAAGTGGCAGATGAAGTTCAATGTTGACAAGTGCAAAGTGATGCATGTGGGTAAGAGGAACCCGAATTATAGCTACGTCTTGCAAGGTTCCGCGTTAGGAGTTATGGATCAAGAAAGGGATCTGGGTGTCGTCGTCGATGATACGCTGAAACCTTCTGCTCAGTGTGCTGCTGCGGCTAGGAAAGCGAATAGAATGTTGGGTGTTATTAGGAAGGGTATGGAGTCCAGGTGTGCGGATGTTATAATGCCGTTGTATCGCTCCATGGTGCGACCGCACCTGGAGTATTGTGTTCAGTACTGGTCTCCGTATCTCAAAAAAGATATAGTAGAATTGGAAAAGGTACAGCGAAGGGCGACGAAAATGATAGTGGGGATGGGACGACTTTCCTATGAAGAGAGGCTGAGAAGGCTAGGGCTTTTCAGCTTGGAGAAGAGACGGCTGAGGGGAGATATGATAGAAGTGTATAAAATAATGAGTGGAATGGATCGGGTGGATGTGAAGCGACTGTTCACGCTATCCAAAAATACTAGGACTAGAGGGCATGAGTTGAAGCTACAGTAAATTTAAAACGAATCGGAGAAAATTTTTCTTCACCCAACGTGTAATTAGACTCTGGAATTCGTTGCCGGAGAACGTGGTACGGGCGGTTAGCTTGACGGAGTTTAAAAAGGGGTTAGATAGATTCCTAAAGGACAAGTCCATAGACCGCTATTAAATGGACTTGGAAAAATTCCGCATTTTTAGGTATAACTTGTCTGGAATGTTTTTACGTTTGGAGAGCGTGCCAGGTGCCCTTGACCTGGATTGGCCACTGTCGGTGACAGGATGCTGGGCTAGATGGACCTTTGGTCTTTCCCAGTATGGCACTACTTATGTACTTATGTACTTATTACCCGGGCGCACTGGGTGCACTTCTTGAAGCCGCTGGGAGACTTCGATGACATGGGCGGAAAAATCACGCCGGCGAAATCAAAACTCGTAATTGCGGTAAGGCACCAAAAAGAGGGGGAGAAAAAACTCGACCCGAGGCCTCAAAGGGGCCTACCCCGAAAACGAAAGAAAACTTATTGGGGCCAAAAACTAGAAATACGGGGAAGGGAAAAAGACCGAAAGGCCCTTCTAAGAAATCCCTTTTTTTTTTTTTTTAGAGCGAAAAAGTCAAAAGACGTGCGAGGGTCAACTTAAGGGGCGCGAACGGCGCAAACACGACCATACCGAGCGCGGACAAAAGAAGACTGACGAACATGAGCCGGTTCGGGCGGGAAGACGGCCGCGCATGCGCGGTGGGCATCGGTGCGCGAGGACTAGCAAAGGCCTTTGCTAGTAAAGTGTTCCGATTGGAGGGGCTGCCGTGAACGTCACCCCATCAGTGAGAACAAGCAGCCTGCTTGTCCTCGGAGAAATAAAACTGCAAACTCTCTCTGGCAAAAACATCAGTTGTATACTTAGTCTTGATTTCACAATTTATAGCCAAATGTGTCTTTTGCTGGCAAATAAGCACACAGCTGAGAACTAGAACTCTCACTAGCTCATTCAATTAATTATGATAAGAATTAATAAGGTGCAATAAGGAGAAGTTAGGTCTTACCTGATAATTTTCTTCCCCTTAGTCCTATCCCACTATTCCAGAACCAGCAGGTGGAGATAGAAAACTGAAAACTGAGCTAAGAAAGATTTTTCCTGGCATCCAGTCCAGCTTCTCAGTATTTATGTAGACAAGCAGTAAGGATAATACTCGGAACACACACAACCACCTTAAACAACTCGCTAACCTAACACTAACCAAACGAGCAAAGGTGTGGACCTCTCATCTAATGGACAACTTGTACAGAACAATAATTTGACCTCTGAGACTCAAGTCTCCGTTTTTATATCCAAGGTGTTTAGGTCCTTCTGGCTGTTACAAAGGCTAACAGCTTTCTTTCAAAGACCGTTTCGTATTCTGGTCCAGGGCTTTATTATATCTCAGATAGATTACAGTAAAGCGGAAGATACATATCTGTAGCAGGTATTCTCCGAGGACAGCAGGCTGATTATTCTCACTGATGGGTGACGTCCTCGGCAGCCCCTCAGAACCGGAGATTTTCCCAAGCAAACTCCAAAAGTCTCATGGGAGGTCCAGCGCGCAGTGCACGCCCACCGCACATGCGCGGCCATCTTCCCGCCTGTGCGCGACCACTCCCACTCTCACTCAGTTAAATGTATAGCAAAAATGAAACAAGAACAACTCCAAAGCGGAGGAGGGAGGGTTTGTGAGAACTATCAGCCTGCTGTCCTCGGAGAATACCTGCTACAGGTATGTATCTTCTGCTTTCTCCAAGGACACACAGGCTGATTGTTCTCACTGATGGAGTATCCCTAGCACCCAGGCTCACTCAAAACAACAAAAAGGGTCAATTGGGCCTCACAACGGCGAGAACATAACAAGAATTGACCTACAAAGAACAACTAACAGAGTGCAGCCTGAACAGAATAAAACAGGGTCTTAGAGGGTGGAGTTGGATTCTAAACCCCGAACAGATTCTGCAGCACCGACTGCCCAAACCGACTATCATGTCAGGTATCCTGCTGGAGGCAGTAATGTGATATGAATGTGTGGAATGATGACCACGTCGCAGCCTTGCAAATCTCTTCAATCATGGCAGACTTCAGGTGGGCCACTGATGCCACCATGGCTCTAACACTATGAGCCGTGACATGACCTTCCGGAGTCAGCCCAGCTTGGGCATAAGTGAAAAAAATGCAATCTGCTAGCCAATTTGACATGGTGCGTTTCCCGACAGCAACCCTCTTCCTATTGGGGTCAAAACAAACAAACATTTGGGTGGACTGTCTGTAGGGGCTTGTCCGCTCCAGATAGAAGGCAGTCCAATGTGTGCAACTGACGTTCAGCAGGACGAGTATGCGGACGGGGAAAAAAAGGTTGGCAAGACAATTGACTGATTCAGATGGAACTCCGACACCACCTTCGGCAGGAACTTAGGGTGAGTGCAGAGGACTACTCTGTTATGATGAAATTTAGTAAAAGAAGCATGGAGGCAGGAGGCTAAGTTCCATAGGTTTCTATGGAACTTTGGGAGGCTAAGTGCTTTGAAAATGAGCTTGATGGGCTACCAAGGCTTGAAGCTCACTGACTCTACGAGCTGAAGTAACAGCCACCAAGAAAATGACCTTCCAGGTCAAGTACTTCAGATTGGCAGGAATCCAGTGGCTCAAAAGGAGGTTTCATCAGCTGAGTGAGAACGACGTTGAGATCCCATGACACTGGTGGAGGTTTGACAGGGGGCTTTGACAAGAGCAAACCTCTCATGAATCGAACTAAAGGCTGTCCAGAGATGGGCTTACCCTCTGCACGGAAATGATAAGCACTAATCACACTAAGGTGGCATCTTACTGAGTTGGTTTTAAGTCCAGATTCTGATAATTGTAGAAGGTATTCAAGCAGGGTCTGTGTAGGACAAGAGCGAGGATCTAGGGCCTTGCTGTCACACCAGATGGCAAACCTCCTCCATTTGAAAGAGTAACTCTTTTTAGTGGAATCTTTCCTGGAAGCAAGCAAGACTCGGGGAAAACCCGGTCTGAGTGATGAGGGTCGGAAAACACTCCAATCTCCACGGTTCTTCGGAAGACAACCCCAGAAGAAGAGGGAACCATATCTGACGGGGCCAAAAGGGCGCAATCAGAATCATTTATTTATTTATTGCATTTGTATCCCACATTTTCCCACCTCTTTGCAGGCTCAATGTAGCTTACAATACATCATGAGTGATGGAAATATATTAGAAAATAGGCATTTAGCGATACAGAAGAATCTTTGCTAACATGATAATGATAAGACATGATAGTAGTATTACAAGCAAGTATTATAAGATAATTCTGAATGTGTGTGGAGGAGTTGTGTATATTCATATTGGTTGACCTTTGTGGTAAGCCTTGTTAAAGAGATGGGTCTTCAGTAGTTTGTGGAAGTTCATTAGTTCGTAGATCTTTTTTAAGTTGCGCGGCAGTGCGTTCCATAACTGTGTGCTTAAATAGGTAAAGTTTGACGCGTGCATTAATTTGTATTTTAGACCTTTGCAGTTAGGGAAGTGCAGATCACGGAATGTTCGGGATGATCTTATGGCATTCCTGGGTGGTAAGTCTACAAGGTCTGACATGTAGGCTGGTGCATCTCCATGAATGATTTTGTGAACTAGGGAGCAAATTTTGAACGTGATGCGTTCTTTGAGTGGGAGCCAGTGCAGTTTTTCTTGTAAGGGCTTAGCACTTTCGTATTTTGTTTTGCCGAATACAAGTCTAGCTGCAGTGTTCTGGGTTGACTGAAGTTTCTTGATTATTTGCTCTTTGCAGCCGGCGTAGAGTGCGTTGCAGTAATCTAGATGACTGAGCACCATTGACTGTACCAGGTTGGGGAAAACAGTCCTTGAGAAGAACTGTCTTACTCTCTTTAATTTCCACATAGAGTGGAACATCTTCTTAGTTGTAATTTTCACATGGCTTTCGAGTGTTAGATGTCGATCGATGGTAACTCCAAGAATTTTTAGGGTTTCCGAAATTGGAAGGTTCAGGTTTGGTGTGTTAATGGTTGCCATGGTGCCATGGTCTTGCTTGAGTTTCAGCAAAGTCTGCCCCACCAAAGGTATGGGAGGATACACGTACAGTAGGCCGTTCCCCTAATGCAGGAGGAAGGCGTCCGATGCTAGTCTGTCATGGGCCTGAAGCCTGGAACAGAACTGAGGCAGCTAGTGATTGGCTTGAGTGGCAAAAAGATCCACCAAGGGGGTGCCCCACTCCCGGAAGATCTTGCATACTACACTCAAATTGAGCGACCACTCGTGCAGTTGCACAATTCTGCTCAACCTGTCGGCCAGACTGTTGTTTACGCCTGCCAGGTACGTGGCTTGAAGAAGCATGCCGTGCTGGCGAGCCCAACGCCACATCCTGACGGCTTCCTGACACAGGGGGCGAGACCCGGTGCCCCCCTGCTTGTTGATATAGTACATTGCAATCTGACTGTCCGAATTTGAATGACTTGAAAGGACAGCCAATCTCTTAAAGCCCTTAGCGCTCCAGACCGCTCTCAACTCCAGAAGGTTGATCTGTAGACCTCATTCCTGGAGGGACCACAGTCCTTGAGTGTGAAGCCCATCCACATGGGCTCCCCACCCCAGGAGAGAGGCATCCGTCGTCAGCACCTTTTGCGGCTGAAGAATTTGGAAAGGCGTCCCAAAGTCAAATTGGACTGAATCGTCCACCAGTGGAGTGAATTGCGAAAACTGGTGGACAATTGGATTGCATCCTCTATATTCCCCGCAGCTTGATACCACTGGGAAGCTAGGGTCCATTGAGCAGATGATATGTGAAGACGAGCCATGGGAGTCACATGGACTGTGGAGGCCATATGGTCCAGGAGTCTCAACATCTGCCGAGCTGTGAGATGCTGAGACTCTCTGGCCTGAGAGGCGAGAGACAGAAAATTCTCCGCCCTCTCCTCGGGTAGATAGGCATAAGCAGTCTGTGAATTCAGCAGAGTTTCTATGAATTCGAGTGTCTGAACTGGGCGGAGATGGGACTTTAGGTAATTTATCACAAACTCCAGTAGCTCCAGAAGTTGAATAGTCATCTGCATGGACTGTAGTGCTCCTGCCTCCGAGGTGCCCTTCACCAGCCAATCGTCGAGATAAGGGAACACGTGCACTCCTAGCTTGCGTAGAAACACCGTAACCACTACCAGGCATTTTGTAAACACCCGTGGCGCAGAGGCGAGCCCAAAGGGTAGCACACAATACTGAAAATGCTGTGTTCCCAAACGGAATCGAAGATACTGCCTGTGAGCTAGTAGTATCGGGATGTGGGTATAAGCATCCTTTAAATCCAGGGAGCATAGCCAGTCATTTTCCTGAATCAGGGGAAGAAGGGTGATCAGGGGAAACCATCCTGAACTTTTCTCGGACCACATATTTGTTCAGGCCCCTTAGGTCTAGGATGGGACGCATCCCCCGTTTTCTTCTGCACAAGGAAATACCTGGAATAGAATCCCAGCCCTTCTTGCCCCAGTGGCATGGGCCCGACCGCATTGGCGCTGAGAAGGGCGGAGAGTTCCTCTGCAAGTACCTGCCTGTGCTGGCAGCTGAAGGACTGAGCACCCGGTGGACAATTTGGTGGGTTGGACATCAAATTGAGGGAGTACCCGCACCGAACTATTTGCAGAACCCACTGGTCGGAGGTTACAAGAGGCCACCTTTGGTGAAAAAATTTCAACCTGCCCCCGACCAGCAGATCCATCCGGCACAGGTACGTTTATGGCGGCTATGCTCCTCCGGATCCAGTCAAAAGCCCGTCCCTTGCTTTTGCTGGGGAGCTGCAGGGGCCTGCTTGGTCGCACACTGTTGATGCGAACGAACGCGCTGGGGCTGAGCCTGGGAAGGCTGACGGGAAGGAAGATTGTACCGACGCTGGTTATAAGCGTAAGCAGCAGTCTTCTTTCCCCTGAAAAAACGTCTACCTGATGAGGTAGATGCTGAAGGCGCCCGGTGGGAGAGGTTGTCAAGGGCAGTTTCCCGCTGGTGGAGCTGTTCGACCAACTGCTCGACTTTCTCACCAAAGATATTATCCCCCGCAGCAAGGGACATTCGCCAGCCGCTGCTGGGTCCGGTTGTCCAGGTCAGAGGCACACAGCCATGAGAGTCTGCGCATCACTATACCTTGGGCAGCGGATCTGGATGCAACATCAAAAGTGTCATAAATACCCCTGGACAGGAATTTGCGACACGCCTTCAGCTGCCTGACCACCTCCTGAAACGACCTGGACTGCTCCGGTGGAAGCTTGTCAACCAGGTCCGCCAGTTGCCTCACATTATTACGCATATGGATGCTCGTATAGAACTGGTAAGACTGGATCTTGGCCACGAGCATGGAGGAATTTATTTTATCTGTGGCATTTGTATCCCACATTTTCCCACCAATTTGCAGGCTCAATGTGGCTTACATTTGCCATAATGGTTGTTGCCATTTCCGGGTAACAGAATTCCAAATGGTATTGCGTTAAGGTGCATACATACATGGTAACATACATGGAACATGATATATATGGAATAGATTGTGGTATATGTATATACCATGAGCATACATACTTGGTAAAGAAGTATACATTATAGTAAAGAATGATAGGCCTTCCTCCCAAGAGTCCAGAGTTCGAGACTCACGCCCCGGGGGTGCCAAGGCGGTGTCCCTAGAACTCTTGGCTCTCCTGAGAGCAGAATCCACCACTGCATAGTCATGTGGTAACTGAGTCCTCATCAACTCAGGGTCGCTGTGGATCCTATATTGGGACTCAGCTTTCTTCAGGATGGTGGGATTAGATAAAGGCTTCATCCAGTTCTGAAGCAATGTCTCCTTTAGGACATTATGCAACAGAATAGTGGAAGACTCTCTAGGTGGTGATGGATAGTCGAAGACCTCGAGCATCTCAGTCCTTGGCTCATCCACAGTGACCACAGGGAAGGGAACAAACACAGACATGTCCCTTACAAAAGAGGCAAAGGAAAGGCTCTCAGGTGGAGAAAGGTTCCTTTCCGGCGAAGGAGTGGGGTCAGAGGGAAGACCACAGGACTCCTCGGAAGAGAAATACCTGGGGTCCTCCTCCTCCCCCCACGAGGCCTCTTCCTCAGTGTCAGACATGAGCTCTCTGACTTCAGTCCGAAACCGGGCCCGTCTCAACTCAGAGGAACCAGGTCCTCGATGGTGACGCAGAGAAGTGGACTCCCTCCATCGACGTCGAAGGGCAGTCCACCCGAGTGGCAGCCGAGACCAATGCCACAAGCGGTACCGGAGTCGGCGGTCGCACCACAGGGCTCAAGCCAGCCGGCGCTTCTATCAGCAGTGCCGAGGGCGCAGGCACCCCTGGCACCGGGAGAGACTGGCGCAGCAGCCCTTCCAGGATACCCGGAAGAATTGCTCGGAGGCGCTCGTCCAAGGTCTCTGTCGGGAAAGGCCGAGGGGCCGGTGCAGGAGTCGGAGACAGAATCTACACGGGGCCCAGAGGCAGTACCGGACTGCCCGACACCTCTTGGATAGAGGGTGAGCGGTCCTCCCGGCGTCGACGCTTCTCGGGTACTGAATCTCTCGACGCCCCGGACCTCTCGGTACCGTGTGAAAGAGGACACCGATGACGATGCTTCTCAGGTTTCCTTCGATACACGTCATCGGTGCTCCTCGGTACCGACGAGGAGGACATGGAATCCACACACCTCCTCGGGATCGGGTCCGATAAAGGTCAATCCTGATGGGCCTGCACAGCAACAGCCTTAGAGGCAGCTGAAGGCCCACTCAACTGCTCACTGCTCTCAGCGAGAGGTGGTCGTCAGGCCGGTGATACCTGCTCTCCCCAATGTCGATGCCATCTCCGGTGCCGCTGCCGCCGATGTCAATGCTGTCGATGCCGAAGGACTAGGCCCAGCTCCAAACAGACTACCCCGCTGAGCTTGCCTCAACACCTGTGTCCGCTTTTTGAGACTAAGACACAATTTACACGCTTTAGGGTTATGTTCCAGCCCAAGGCAATAAATACACCAAGCATGGGTGTCTGAAAGCGAGATGGCCCGTTTGCACCGACCACACTTTTTGAAGCCGCTGGAAATCCTCAATGTCATCGACGTAAAAACAGCGACAGCGAGATCAAAATCGTCAATGGTGGCGGAAAAAACCCCCCACAAAACAGGGGGAAAAAAAGGGCTGCGACGGTGGCAAAAGGAAACCTAAAGAGGGCAAAACTAAGAAATCAAGGAAAAAGAAGTGTGAACGGCACCTGAAAACAAGAAAAAAGCAAGAAAAATCGCTTAACCTGTTTCCGAGGGCTGAGAGGAGAGGGACGCAGCGCAGTCTCTCTCCACCGCGGAAAACGAAAAACTGAGCGGGAACGGGAGCGCACGGGTGGGAAGATGGCAGCGCATGCGCGGTGGGCATTCCCCCCGCGCTGCACCTCCCGCGAGACTTTTGGAGTTTGCTTGGGAAACTCTCCGGTTCTGAGGGGCTGCCGTGGACATCACCCATCAGTGAGAACAAGCAGCCTGCTGGTCCTCGAAGAATGCTGTTTATATTGGATGCAAGGATAACATCTTTAAAACATTGCAAAATGCACAAACACCGCTGCACATTTAATTTGTAAAGCAGCGAGATATGATCATGTTACCCCTTACTGCAACGTCTACACTGGTTACCAATCAGAGCTAGGGTGGTTTTTAAAACATGTGCTTTTGTCTATCAGATCTTATATGGCATGCCCCAAGTTATATGGTATAATTAGTGGAGTTACCATTGCATAATGCAACTGAGAAGGCACGAGACTAGCCGGTTCTCCGCTTTCCTAGTTGTAAAGGGATGGTCTATAAATCAGCTCATGTAGCTGGATTTCAATACAATGCAACCAAACAGTGGAATACACTACAAGAAGATATTCAAATTGATTTGTCATATGAAAGATTGAAAGCTTTCTTATATAAGAAATTCCTGCTGATAGATGTGATCCGAGGTTACTGCTTTTCTGCTTGTTCAAACATTATAACATGAGTAACTTGAGTGCTTTTTCAATTTTTATCATTGTGAATATAGTCGTAATATTTGCCTAAATCATGTAAGCCACATAGAACCGAATTTTATATTTGGACGTTTATGGGAAATAAATCCAATAAAATGAAAAAGAAAATTGGAGGGGGGTTGCGTTATATGTTAAAGAGGGAATTGAGTCAAATAAAATAAATATTCCACATGAAAAGATAACAGTGTGGAATCATTATGGATAGAAATTCAATGTGTGAAGGGAAGGAGTATTCTTGTAGGGCTGTACTTCTGTCCACTAGGACAGAATAAACACACAGGTGAAGAAATGATTACAGAAATTAGGAAAGATGGAAAACTGGGCAACACTATAACAATGGGTGGGCAGCCCATCATAATAGCCCTAACAAAATAGCCTTGTAGTAAAATAGCACCTAACAAAATAGCCACTCCCACCAAATAGCCCCTTCAGAAAGCGAATGCTACATACCTGTAGAAGGTATTCTCCGAGGACAGCAGGCTGATTGTTCTCACTGATGGGTGACGTCCACGGCAGCCCCTCCAATCGGAATCTTCACTAGCAAAGTCCTTTGCTAGTCCTCGCGCGCCCGCGCGCACCGCGCATGCACGGCCGTCTTCCCGCCCGAAACCGGCTCGAGCCGGCCAGTCCAGTATGTAGCAAGACAATACCAGGGAAGACACAACTCCAAAGGGGAGGCGGGCGGGTTTGTGAGAACAATCAGCCTGCTGTCCTTGGAGAATACCTTCTACAGGTATGTAGCATTCGCTTTCTCCGAGGACAAGCAGGCTGCTTGTTCTCACTGATGGGGTATCCCTAGCCCCCAGGCTCACTCGAAACAACAACCATGGTCAATGGGGCCTCGCAACGGCGAGGACATAACTGAGATTGACCTAAAAAATTTACCAACTAACTGAGAGTGCAGCCTGGAACAGAACAAACAGGGCCCTCGGGGGGTGGAGTTGGATCCTAAAGCCCAAACAGGTTCTGAAGAACTGACTGCCCGAACCGACTGTCGCGTCGGGTATCCTGCTGCAGGCAGTAATGAGATGTGAATGTGTGGACAGATGACCACGTCGCAGCTTTGCAAATTTCTTCAATGGAGGCTGACTTCAAGTGGGCTACCGACGCAGCCATGGCTCTAACATTATGAGCCGTGACATGACCCTCAAGAGCCAGCCCCGCCTGGGCGTAAGTGAAGGAAATGCAATCTGCTAGCCAATTGGATATGGTGCGTTTCCCTACAGCCACTCCCCTCCTATTGGGATCAAAAGAAACAAACAATTGGGCGGACTGTCTGTGGGGCTGTGTCCGCTCCAGGTAGAAGGCCAATGCTCTCTTGCAGTCCAATGTGTGCAGCTGACGTTCAGCAGGGCAGGAATGAGGACGGGGAAAGAATGTTGGCAAGACAATTGACTGGTTCAGATGGAACTCCGACACGACCTTTGGCAAGAACTTAGGGTGAGTGCGGAGGACTACTCTGTTATGATGAAATTTGGTGTAAGGGGCCTGGGCTACCAGGGCCTGAAGCTCACTGACTCTACGAGCTGAAGTAACTGCCACCAAGAAAATGACCTTCCAGGTCAAGTACTTCAGATGGCAGGAATTCAGTGGCTCAAAAGGAGGTTTCATCAGCTGGGTGAGAACGACATTGAGATCCCATGACACTGTAGGAGGTTTGACAGGGGGCTTTGACAAAAGCAAACCTCTCATGAAGCGAACAACTAAAGGCTGTCCTGAGATCGGCTTACCTTCCACATGGTAATGGTATGCACTGATTGCGCTAAGGTGAACTCTTACAGAGTTGGTCTTGAGACCAGACTCAGACAAGTGCAGAAGGTATTCAAGCAGGGTCTGTGTAGGACAAGAGCGAGGAGCTAGGGCCTTGCTGTCACACCAGACGGCAAACCTCCTCCACAGAAAGAAGTAACTCCTCTTAGTGGAATCTTTCCTGGAAGCAAGCAAGATGCGGGAGACACCCTCTGACAGACCCAAAGAGGCAAAGTCTACGCTCTCAACATCCAGGCCGTGAGAGCCAGGGACCGGAGGTTGGGATGCAGAAGAGCCCCTTCGTCCTGCGTGATGAGGGTCGGAAAACACTCCAATCTCCACGGTTCTTCGGAGGATAACTCCAGAAGAAGAGGGAACCAGATCTGACACGGCCAAAAAGGAGCAATCAGAATCATGGTGCCTCGGTCTTGCTTGAGTTTCAACAAAGTCTTCCCCACCAGAGGAGTGGGAGGATAAGCATACAGCAGGCCCTCCCCCCAATCCAGGAGGAAGGCATCCGATGCCAGTCTGCCGGGGGCCTGAAGCCTGGAACAGAACTGAGGGACTTTGTGATTCGCTCGAGATGCGAAGAGATCCACCAAGGAGGTGCCCCACGCTTGGAAGATCTGGCGCACCACTCGGGAGTTGAGCGACCATTCGTGAGGTTGCATAATCCTGCTCAGTCTGTCGGCCAGACTGTTGTTTACGCCTGCCAGATATGTTGCTTGGAGCACCATGCCGAGACGGCGAGCCCAGAGCCACATGCTGACGGCTTCCTGACACAGGGGGCGAGATCCGGTGCCCCCATGCTTGTTGACATAGTACATGGCAACCTGGTTGTCTGTCTGAATTTGGATAATTTGGTGGGACAGCCGATCTCTGAAAGCCTTCAGAGCGTTCCAGATCGCTCGCAACTCCAGGAGATTGATCTGTAGACCGCGTTCCTGGAGGGACCAGCTTCCTTGGGTGTGAAGCCCATCGACATGAGCTCCCCATCCCAGGAGAGACGCATCCGTGGTCAGCACTTTTTGTGGCTGAGGAATTTGGAAAGGACGTCCCAGAGTCAGATTGGACCAAATCGTCCACCAATACAGGGATTCGAGAAAACTCGTGGACAGGTGGATCACGTCTTCTAGATCCCCAGCAGCTTGAAACCACTGGGAAGCTAGGGTCCATTGAGCAGATCTCATGTGAAGGCGGGCCATGGGAGTCACATGAACTGTGGAGGCCATGTGGCCCAGCAAGCTCAACATCTGCCGAGCTGTGATCTGCTGGGACGCTCGCACCCGCGAGACGAGGAACAACAAGTTGTTGGCTCTCGCCTCTGGGAGATAGGCGCGAGCCGTCCGAGAGTCCAGCAGAGCTCCTATGAATTCGAGTCTCTGTGCTGGGAGAAGATGGGACTTTGGGTAATTTATCACAAACCCCAGTAGCTCCAGGAGGCGAATAGTCATCTGCATGGACTGCAGGGCTCTTGCCTCGGACGTGTTCTTCACCAGCCAATCGTCGAGATATGGGAACACGTGCACCCCCAGCCTGCGAAGTGCTGCTGCTACTACAGCCAAGCACTTGGTGAACACCCTGGGCGCAGAGGCGAGCCCAAAGGGTAGCACACAGTACTGGAAGTGACGTGTGCCCAGCTGAAATCGTAGATACTGTCTGTGAGCTGGCAGTATCGGGATATGTGTGTAGGCATCCTTCAAGTCCAGAGAGCATAGCCAATCGTTTTCCTGAATCATGGGAAGGAGGGTGCCCAGGGAAAGCATCCTGAACTTTTCTTTTACGAGATATTTGTTCAGGGCCCTTAGGTCTAGGATGGGACGCATCCCCCCTGTTTTCTTTTCCACAAGGAAGTACCTGGAATAGAATCCCAGCCCTTCTTGCCCGGATGGCACGGGCTCGACCGCATTGGCGCTGAGAAGGGCGGAGAGTTCCTCTGCAAGTACCTGCTTGTGCTGGAAGCTGTAAGACTGAGCTCCCGGTGGACAATTTGGAGGTTTTGAGGCCAAATTGAGGGTGTATCCTTGCCGGACTATTTGCAGAACCCACTGATCGGAGGTTATGAGAGGCCACCTTTGGTGAAAAGCTTTCAACCTCCCCCCGACCGGCAGGTCGCCCGGCACTGACACTTGGATGTCGGCTATGCTCTGCTGGAGCCAGTCAAAAGCTCGCCCCTTGCTTTTGATGGGGAGCTGCGGGGCCTTGCTGAGGCGCACGCTGCTGACGAGAGCGAGCGCGCTGGGGCTTAGCCTGGGTCGCAGGCTGTCGAGAAGGAGGATTGTACCTACGCTTCCCAGAAGAGTAGGGAACAGTCCGCCTTCCCCAAAAAAATCTTCTACCTGTAGAGGTAGATGCTGAAGGCTGCCGGCGGGAGAACTTGTCGAATGCGGTATCCCGCTGGTGGAGATGCTCTACCACCTGCTCGACCTTCTCTCCAAAAATATTGTCCGCACGGCAAGGCGAGTCCGCAATCCGCTGCTGGAGTCTATTCTCCAGGTCGGAGGCACGCAGCCATGAGAGCCTGCGCATCACCACACCTTGAGCAGCGGCCCTGGACGCAACATCAAAGGTGTCATACACCCCTCTGGCCAGGAATTTTCTGCACGCCTTCAGCTGCCTGACCACCTCCTGAAAAGGCTTGGCTTGCTCAGGGGGGAGAGCATCAACCAAGTCCGCCAACTGCCGCACATTGTTCCGCATGTGTATGCTCGTGTAGAGCTGGTAAGACTGGATTTTGGCCACGAGCATAGAGGAATGGTAGGCCTTCCTCCCAAAGGAGTCTAAGGTTCTAGAGTCTTTGCCCGGGGGCGCCGAAGCATGCTCCCTAGAACTCTTAGCCTTCTTTAGGGCCAGATCCACAACTCCAGAGTCGTGAGGCAACTGAGTGCGCATCAGCTCTGGGTCCCCATGGATCCGGTACTGGGACTCGATCTTCTTGGGGATGTGGGGATTACTTAGTGGTTTGGTCCAGTTCGCAAGCAATGTCTTTTTCAGGACATGGTGCAAGGGAACAGTGGACGCTTCCTTAGGTGGAGAAGGATAGTCCAGGAGCTCAAACATTTCAGCCCTGGGCTCGTCCTCCACAACCACCGGGAAGGGGATGGCCGTAGACATCTCCCGGACAAAGGAAGCAAAAGACAGACTCTCGGGAGGAGAAAGCTGTCTCTCAGGAGAGGGAGTGGGATCGGAAGGAAGACCCTCAGACTCCTCGTCAGAGAAATATCTGGGGTCTTCTTCCTCTTCCCACGAGGCCTCACCCTCGGTGTCAGACACAAGTTCACGGACCTGTGTCTGCAACCTCGCCCGGCTAGACTCCGTGGAGCCACGTCCACGATGGGGGCGTCGAGAGGTAGACTCCCTCGCCCGCATCGGCGAAGCTCCCTCCGCCAACGTAGTCGGGGAGTCTCCTGGGAGGTGGCCGCAGTCGGCACCGCACGCGGTACCGACGTCGGGGACCTCACCCCGGGCGATGGGCCAGCCGGCACCACGCTCGACGGTACCGGAGGCGCAAGCACCGCCGGTACCGGAGGGGTAGGGCGCAACAGCTCTCCCAGAATCTCTGGGAGAACGGCCCGGAGGCTCTCGTTCAGAGCGGCTGCAGAGAAAGGCATGGAGGCCGATGCAGGCGTCGACGTCAGAACCTGTTCCGGGCGTGGAGGCTGTTCCGGGCTGTCCAGAGTGGAGCGCATCGACACCTCCTGAACAGAGGGTGAGCGGTCCTCTCGGTGCCGATGCCTGCTGGGTGCCGACTCCCTCGGCGACCCAGAGCTCTTGGTGCCGACGCGGGGAGGAGACCGGTGTCGATGCTTCTTCGACTTCTTCCGAAGCATGTCACCGGAGCTCCCCGGCACCGACGAGGAGGACGTAGAATCCATCCGTCGCTTCCTCGGGGCCGAGGTCGAAGCAGGTCGATCCCGGGGGGGCTGTACCGCAGGAGCCCTCAGGGTAGGGGGAGACCCACCCGAAGGCTCACCGCCACCAGCAGGGGAATGGACAGCCCTCACCTGCACTCCTGACGATGCACCACCGTCCGACGACATCAGCAGACGAGGTCCCGGTACCACCGACGCCGATGCAGCTATCCGATGTCTCGATGCACTCGATGCACTGGCGGCCGAGGATGAAGGTCTGGACGCTGACGACGTCGATGCACTCGATGACCCCGGTGCCGATGCCGACGAAGAGCCCGAGAACAAAACGTTCCACTGGGCCAATCTCGCTACCTGAGTCCGCCTTTGTAACAGGGAACACAGGCTACAGTTCTGAGGACGGTGCTCGGCCCCCAGACACTGAAGACACGAAGAGTGCCTATCAGTGAGCGAGATTACCCGGGCGCACTGGGTGCACTTCTTGAAGCCGCTGGAAGGCTTCGATGTCATGGGCGGAAAAATCACGCCGGCGAAATCAAAATCCGAAATGACGAATTTGAGCACCAAAAACTTTGAGGGAGAAAAATCTCGACCGAGGCCGAAAAGAGGCCTACCCCGACGACGAAAGAAAACTTACCAGGGCAAAGACTGGAAATACGGGAAGGGGCAAACGAAACCCAAGGGGGTTTGCGGAGCACTTTTCGAACGAATTTAAATCTTTTCCGAAGAAAAAACACGTCGATTTGTACAAAGGACGCGCGAGGTCGACTCTCCGGGGCTCGACATGGCAAAAAACACAGCCGTACCGAGTGCGGACGAAAGAAGACTGGCCGGCTCGAGCCGGTTTCGGGCGGGAAGACGGCCGCGCATGCGCGGTGCGCGCGAGGTCTAGCAAAGGACTTTGCTAGTGAAGATTCCGATTGGAGGGGCTGCCGTGGACGTCACCCATCAGTGAGAACAAGCAGCCTGCTTGTCCTCGGAGAAAAGTAGGTATCAAAAACAATTTTTTTTAATTACTTAAATTGTATCAGTCAAGCCATAAAATCTGGTATCAATGCAAAACATATGAGAATGTAAAATAGCAACTTGTTCTTCATAAAACCATCAAAGAAACTGACAGGAACATGCCAACATGCTAAAAGAAAAATATATATATTAAATTTAAAAGTAATAAAAAATAATAAATAATGTTCTCACTGATGGGTGACGTCCACGGCAGCCCCGAGATCGGAAATCTCCCTAGCAACAAAAGATTGCTAGAGCCTTCAATCGCGCACATGCGCGGCCATCAGCTTCCCGCCCGTTTGGTAACAAAGCAAAGAAGGAAAGACAACTCCTAAGGGGAGGCGGGCGGGTATGTGAGAACAATCAGCCTGCTGTCCTCAGAGAATACCTGCTACAGGTATGTATCTTCATTTTCTCTGAGGACAAGCAGGCTGATTGTTCTCACTGATGGGGTATCCCTAGCCCCCAGGCTCACTCAAAACAACAAAGAAAGGTCAATTGGGACTCGCAACGGCGAGGACATAACAAGGATTGACCTACGAAGAAAACATCTAACTGAGAGTGCAGCCTGGAACAGAACAAAAATGGGCCGGGGGGGGGGGGGGGGAGTTGGATTCTAACCCTGAACAGATTCTGCAGCACCGACTGCCCGAACTGTCACGTCGGGTATCCTGCTGAAGGCAGTAATGAGATGTGAATGTGTGGACTGAAGACCACGTCGCAGCCTTGCAGATCTATAGTGGCTGACGTCTTCACAAACTGCAGTCCGAAATCAGGCCCGTCTCGACTCGGAGGAACCACGTCCTCGATGACGACATCGAGAAGTCGACTCCTGTGCCAGCGGCAATGAAGCTCCCTCCAGCGATGTCGATGGGGAGTCGACCTGGGTGGCAGCCGAAGCCGCAAGCGGCATCAGGGACCGCACCACAGGCACAGAGCTCGCTGCTGCTTCCATCAATGGTACCAAAGGAGCAAGCACCCTCCAAGAGACCTGGAAGAATGGCTCTGAGGCGCTCGACAAGAGTGTCTGCCGGGAAAGGCTGTGGGGCCAGTGCAGGAGCCGGAGGCAGAACCTGTGCAGAGGAAGGAGGCTGTACCAGACTGTCCGAAGACCGACACCTCTTGGATGGAGGGTCAGCGGTCCTCCCGGCATCAACGCTTCTCAGGTGCCGAGTACCTCGACACCCCGGAGCTCCCGGTACCATGTGTAGAAGGAGATCGATGCTGATGCTTCTTAGCCTTCGCTCGATGCACGGCATCGGTACTCCTCAGTACAGACGAGGAGGACGTGGAATCCACACGCCTCCTCGGGTTCAGGTCCGAAAGTGGTCGGTCCCAATGGGCCTGTGAAGAAGGAGCCTTCGAGACAGGTGGAGACCCACTTGACGGCTCACTGCTCCCAGTGTGCGGTGGTCTCCGGACAGGTATTACCTGCTCTCCCGATGTCGAAGTGCCGGGCAAGCCTCCAAACAGACGTTCCTGCTGAGCCTGTCTCGATGCCTGTGTCCGCTTTTTAAGGTTAAGACAAAACTCACACACGTCTGGGCGATGGTCGGGCCCAAGGCACTGGATACACCACGAATGGGGATCGGTACCTGAGATTGCCCGGCTGCACCGACCGCACTTCTTGAAGCCGCTGGGAATCCTCGATGTCATGGACGGAAAAATAGCTGCGGCGAAGTCAAAATTCACGATGGTGCCAAGAAAAAAGGGCACAAAAAGAGAAACGCGAACCACAGCCCAAAAAGGGCCGCGATGACAGCGAAAGAAAACTTAAGAGGGCCCAACTAATAAAGTAAGGGAACTACTAGAAGTTTTTTTTTGTTTTGTTTTTTATATTTACTTTCTCCAAGATGAGAACGAAGAAAAGAAAAGAAAAAAACGTGAACTTGCGACTAACAACAAAGGCATTTTCTCAGGCACAGAGAGAGACGGCTATCAACACAACCGCTCTCAACCGCAGAAAATGAAAAAACTGACGGGACTCTCGCGCGACGGGAAGGAAGCTGATGGCCGCGCCCGCGTACGATCAAAGGCTCTAGCAATCTTTTGTTGTTATGGAGATTTCTGATCTCGGGGGTGCCGTGGACGTCACCCATCAGTGAGAAAAAGCAGCCTGCTTGTCCTCCGAGAAGCTTTATCATCAGGTCCCAGACACATCAAACACCGATTGTGTGGGTCAGTGCGAGACATGACCTTGTCACATCAGGAACACTTTTAAGACCACTAGGAGTTTGTGTGCTGTGGTCAGAAAAAGTCATAGCAAAATCAAACTCAATGATGGTAGAACAAAAGAAAAAAAAAAAAAAAAAAAGAATTGACTACCCGATCAAACCGCTCAGACCTAAGAAAGACACAGAAAAAAAATAAGGAAGCTTATAAAGTTACCAAAAAGCCTAACACTAACCGGGGGTGGGGGTGGGGGGGGTGGGGGGGGGGGAGGAGATGGTCCCACATCACTTACAAAGAAAACATGAGTGAAAAAAGTGTTAAGAAGGATCACCAGGGCTGTGTGAGCAGAACCAAAACAGCATGCTCTTCCACAGAAAAAAAGACAACTGCCTTGGTCCCATGCGGCACATACAAGCAGGAAAGTGTATGCATGTGTGGTGTGGCTTCCAAAAGCTTCTGCGATTAGAAACTGGGGAGCACATCCTCACCAGCCTCCATCAGATGACATCACTCGTATGTGGAAAAACAGTGTCCTGCTTGTGCTCAGAGAACCTCTTATCCTCAACAAATTAAAATGACTTGCTATACACCAAAACGTATAAAATGTTTACAAATTAGACACCAACCTATGGAATGGTTGCAATCTTGAGTCCATAGAGGGTTTCTTTAAAATAGGACACCACCGCTGGTGTCAAAACCTAGAGCACCTCCCTTAAAGAGAAAGAACTCTCAAGCAATGGGCTAAGAAATAAGAAAATTATTTTCCCTCCTTGACTATCAACACACGGCAGGAATCAAGGGAAGCTTATTGATTTCAATCTCACATCAACTCCACATGAAAGGCCATCAAACCTTAGTGGTATACTCACCTTTTCTTGCTGCCCTGGATCCAAATTCCGAGATAGAGTTGCCTGTAATCACTGAACCTTACTTAGTAACTCAGAAATTCCCTTAATTCTTCAGATGTTATTTAAAAAAAAATTATCTAGGCTATTGTTTTTATACAGTACCTCAGCCTCTCTTTTCTTTGCTCGTGCTCTCTCCACTTCGTCCATGACCTTCTGGGACTCCTCCACATTTCCTTCAGCGCCCTGTTGCTCTGCTTTTGCTAGAAGTTTACCTATTTCTTCATTCAATTCATGAACTCGTTCGGCCTTTAAAAGAGCATGGTATAAGTCAATTTTTCTCCATCTTGAGAACAGATATTTCATATGCACTGAAAGGAAATCTGCTACATGTCATTCAATCACACACACAGAGCATTCTAATGCTAGAGTAAAACTGATTAACCTGTATTCTCTCTAAGGCAGTGGTTCCCAAACTCTCACAGGTCAAGGCACCCTTACTGTATCAGTAATTTTTTCACGGCACTCCTAAGTCAAAAGAAATACCGTAACAAAGTATAACTGCTTATTAAGTAGTTAGGTCCAAACAATTAAATTGAAAAAAAAATTTATTCTTAAATAACCATAATTACTTACTAATGGGATGTGTGGGAAAATTAGGTTCTTACCTTGATAATTTTCTTTCCTTTAGTCACAGCAGATGAATCCATTAACTGATGGGTTGTATCCGCCTACCAGCAGGTGGAGATAGAGAACACTGAAAGCACACGGAGTTCTAGGACGCCCAACCCCCTCTGCCATCAGTATATGACATTTCCAAAGCAGAGTGAAAAAAAAAAGGCAATATAACAAACTTTCCTCACAGAGAACAAATGCCCCAGAACCGGGGAAATAACCAAAGGAGGGACTTTATCAACCTCTCGCAATAAAAACAGCATGTAGAAACTCTGATAGCTTGTCTTCAAGTACTCCTGATGAGGCACAATGTCTGTATGCAACATCTGTACAAAAACTAAAGTCAGTAAGGGAGGGATCATGGATTCATCTGCTGTGAGTAAAAGAAAGAAAATTATCAAGGTAAGAGCCTAATTTTCCCTTCCTTGTCATCAACAGCAGATGAATCCATTAACTGATGGGATGTACCAAAGCACTCCCTAAGTAGGGTGGGAACAGGCAACTCTGTGAGCAAGCACCTGCGCTCCAAAATGTGCATCCTGCCGCGCTGCATTATTCAGCCTGTAATGCCGCATGAAAGAGAGCTGAGAAGCTCAGGTAGCCGCACGACAGATCTCCTGAAGAGAAAAAAAACACCCGTTTCAGCCCACGAAGAGGACATTGCCCTTGAGAGTGTGCTTTAAACGCTTCAGGCGGCGACAGCCCTGAAAGCAGGTAAGCCGAAAAAATGAGTTCCTTAAGCTATCGGCCTATAGTGGCCTTAGACGCCGGAAACCCCCGTCAGGGACCTGCCAACAGAACAAACAAATAAATCAGAATTCCTAAACTCATTTGACATCAGCAGATACTGCTACAGAGCCCTGCGGACATCCAAAAGGCGCAATTGCCCAAAGGAGTCCGGAAACGCCTCCTTAGAGAAGGAAGGAAGAAAGATGGGCTGGTTGAGGTGAAAAGCTGAAACCACCTTAGGCAGAAAAGAAGGCACCGTACAAACAGTTACCCCAGATTCCGAGAACTGCAGAAAAGGATCCCGACAAGAAAGAGCCTGAAGCTCAGACACTCTTCTAGCCGACATCATTGCCACTAAAAAAAACTGTCTTGAGAGTCACATCCTTCTCAGAAGCCCGTTTAAGAGGCTCAAACGGAGATTTCTGGAGCAACTTCAACACGAGCCCCAGATTCCAAGCCGGACAAGGCGACGCAAAGGAGGACAGAGACGAAGCGCCCCTCTGAGAAAACAGAGAATATTCGGATGAGCAGCAAGGGACAATCTAGAGACTTTCCCTCGGAAGCAGGCCAACGCTGCCACTTGAACTCAAAGGGAATCGTAGGCCAGGCCCTTTTGTAGCCCGTCCTGCAAAAAGTCCAGCAAGAGCGAGATTGTCGCCAGAGTCGGCAAGATAGACTTTGGCATACGCCACGCCTCAAAAGTGTGCCAGATCTGAGCATAAGTCGCAGAGGTAGACCGTGTGCGAGTCTGCAAAAGAATGGCAATAACCTTATTAGAATAGCCCTTGTCCCGCAATTCAGCCCTCTCAAGAGCCAGGCCGCAAGACCAAAGTGGCAAGGATCTTCCATAGTCACCGGACCCTAAACTAACAGGTTAGGGACCCGAGGCAAAGGAAGAGGCGCGTCCACCTGCATCCGCCGGAGATCCGCGTACAACGGACGCCTTGGCCAATCCGGGGCAATAAGAATCACCAATCCTCGGTGCAGACGAATCTGAAGTAGAACTCACGCTATCAAGGGCCAAGGAGGGAACACATACAGGAGGCCTGAAGGCCAAAGGTTGAGCCAGAGCATCTAACCCCGCCGAGCTGAAAAAGCTAGGGACTTTGACGTTTACTCTTGATGCCATGAGATCCAAGCCTGGAGTCCCCCATTTGGCACAAATCTGAAGAAAAACTTCATCTTCCAGCTCCCATTCCGACGGGTCGATTTGATGTCTGCTGAGGAAATCAGCTTGCACGTTGTTCTGACCAGCTATGTGAGCCGCGGACAGCAGCTCTAGGTGGCGCTCGGCCCAGTCGCAGATCTGAGACGCCGCTGCAGCCAGGGCCCTGCACTGAGTGCCACCCTGGCGATTGATGTAGGCCACTGCTGTCGTGTTGTCCAACAGAACTCGGACAGGAAGACCCTTCAGCGTCTAGTGGAAGGCCAGAAGAGCCTGAAATATCACTCTCAGTTCCAAGCGATTGATGGATCATCCCGCTTCCACGGTGGACCACAGACCCTGAGCATAGCGTCCCCAGCAATGAGCTCCCCAGCCCGAAAGGCTGGCATCTGTTATCACCAGACAGCAAAAAGGAAGAGCCAGTGGCATCCCCTGCCGCAGCATGCTGTCGGAAAGCCACAATCCATACTGCGCTGGGCCGCAGAAAGCCACCTTAATCTGCGATAGTATTCCTGGGAAATCGGAGACCATTGCTGAAGCACAGCAAGCTGCAGCGGTCTCATGTTAGCTCTCGCCCAGGGAACCACCTCTATGGTGGCCGTCATCGATCCCAGGAGCTGAACAAAGTCTCAAGCTCAACGACGAGGCATCCACAGGAGCAGGCGGACCTGATTCTGAAGCTTGAGCCGCCTGCTGTTGGGAAGAAAAACGAACCCTGAAGCCGTGTCGAACCGGACCCCCAAATACTCAAGAGACTGAGAGGAGGTCAGGTGACTTTTGGGCATATTGACTACCCAGCCCAGAGTCTGAAGAACTGTAACAACTCTGGCTGTGGCAAGTCGACTCTCGTCTGCCAAATCCGCTCTGATGAGCCAGTCGTCGAGATAAGGGTGAACTCTGATACCCTCTCACCTGACAACGGCAGCCACTACCACCATGACCTTGGAAAAAGTCTGAAGGGCAGTCGCCTGGCTGAAAGGCAAGGCGTGAAACTGGAAATGTTGGCTCAATACTGCAAACCGGAGAACGCGCTGATGCGGCAGCCAGATGGGAATATGCTAGTACGCTTCCTTGAGGTGCAGAGACGTGAAAATCTCTCCTGGCTGTACCGCCGCAATGACGGAGCACAGGGTTTCCATGCAGAAGTGTCGAACTCCTAAGGCATCATTGACTCTGCATAAGTCAAGGATAGGTCTGAACGACCCGCCTTTTCGAGGCACCACAAAATAGATGGAGTGGCGACCGCAGCCACGTTCGGCGGGAGGAACCGGAACCACCGCTCTGAGCTTCAGCAACACCTGCACGGTCTCGTATACTGCCGCCCGCTTGACGGCAGTGCCACATCGGGACTCCAAAAACACGTCTCCTACTGGGACGGCAAATTCTAGCCGGTAACCTTCTCTGATCAGGTCTAGGACCCACTGATCCAAAGTAATCTTGGTCCACTCCTCGAAAAACAGGGAGAGACGACCCCCTACTGTGGGAACCGATGAGTGGACCGGCGCCCCATCATTGTGGAGGATGCCCCTGAACTCCTGGACGTTGCCCGGATGCCGCTGCGCGTTTGTCCAAACGAAAGGAGTTCCTCTGCTGGAAACAGGTACGTTGACCAAACCCCGCAGAGCGCCCCAGGCAATACCTGCGAGCTTCATGAAAACGTGGCCTGGAAGTGGAGGGAAAAGGACTTTTGGAAGAAGGTCTCGGCCTATCCTCGGGCAACCGTTTGGACTTGAGTCCCCTAGATCCTTAACAATCTTCTCCAAATCATCCCCAAATAAAAGAAGGCCCCGAAAGGGTAACCTCACCAGCCTTTGTTTAGAGGCCATATCAACCACCCAATGCCCGAGCCAAAGAAGGCGGCGGGCAGCAACCACCACAGACATCTGCTTAGCCGAAGCTCTGACCAGATCATCAAGGGCATCAGCCAAAAAAGACAGGACAGACTCCATACGCGGGCCGACCTCAGCAAGGGAACCCGCTCCAGCGGTGGGCTGCTCAACTGCCTGCTGCAACCAGGAAAGTCAGGCCCGGGCTGCATAGGAACTGCAAATAGCCACCCGTAAGGAAAGGCCCGAGATATCAAAGGACCGCTTCAGCGCGGATTCCTGCCGCTGGTCCTGCATATCATCTTTCAAAGCAACCCCTCCCTCCACCGGGAGAGTAGTCTTTTTAGTCACAGCCGTGACTAAAGCATCCACTTTAGGCATCCCAAAGAGGGTCAACCGTCTTTCCCTCAGGGGGTAAAGCTGATACATAGCCCTGGCCACCTTCAAGGGACCCTCAGGGTCAGACCATCGAGCTGAAATAAGCTCTTGGATGAAAGCCTGCACGGGAAAAGCCCGAGAAGGCTTCTTAGTGCTAGCCATCCAAGGATTAATAGAAGAGGCAGCGCCCTCATCAGGATCTTCAATACAAAAGGCCTGTAAGGCATCAGAAATGAGAGCTGGCAGCTTGTCGCGGTGGAAAATCCGAACCGCTTTAGGGTCATCCAACTCCTGTGGCAAGCAGCCACCCTCAACTGGATCATCAGTCCGTGAGGGCCTGCCACAACCCTCAGACTCCCCGAAACTAGACCACAGGGGAGAACTGAGTGAAGAGTCCCCCTCAGACAGGGTATTCACTCGTCTACGCTTAGCGTCAGCCAAAAGCTCGGGGGAAGAAAAGTCTCCAGCAGACGTTGGGCTATAAAGAACCGGCGGCAACACAGACCGACAGGAATTGTCAGGAGCCTCAGGCAGTGCTCTTTTTAACATAAAAGCCTTATGCATCAGCAGCACAAATTCAGGGGAGAAAACCTCACCCTGTACGCCCCCCCCCCCCCCCCCCCCCCGGAGGAGCTGGGCACCACTCTCACCTCAGGAGACCGAGTCAAACGAGCTGAAGTCAAGTTGCACTGAACCAGGAGCAAGCCTCTAGCTGGTTATTTTTTACTGTGAGGAACGTTAGAGGCAGGCAGCCACAGAGGAACTCCGGGAGGAAGGGGAATGGGGTAAGGCAGGGACACGGAAAACCAAGTATGTCTTTAAAGAGGGCATCACCAGCCACAACACCCCCTGCTCTACTGGCAAAGCACAGGAGCCACCACAGGCAGAAATCCAGGAGCTCAGAAGCGACGTCCACACCTGCTGGGAGATAGAGTTATACTGAAGGCAGAGGGGGTTGGGCGTCCTAGAACACCATGTGCTTTCAGTGTTCTCTATCTCCACCTGCTGGTAGGCGGATACAACCCATCAGTTAATGGATTCATCTGTTGATGACAAGGAAGTGCCTGTTGAGCAATGCACAACTTCAGATAGCAGTCTAAGAGCGAGTGTGTGGAAGGGGCCTAGCCTGGCACAGCTGCAACCATTATTTACCACCACTAGCTAGCTGTTTTGCTGCACTTACTTGAAAAACCCCCGAGTTTGATGGGTCTATATATTATTTGGGCCTTTTTGACAATAAGTCCAAATAACATGCTGACCCATCAAACAGTGACAGTGCATTTTACTAATACTCTGACTTTCACATTGACATCAATAACCTAAATTAGAATTGAAAACACAGTAAGCATAATGGTAAAATTATGTCTCACCTGCTGATAATTTTCTTGCCTTTAGTAGCAGCAGATGAATCCAGGAACTGGTGGGTTGTGTCCATCTACCAGCAGGTGGAGATAGAGATTACAAAGCTGAAGGAAGTGATACCAGATGGTCAGATCCTCCTTCACTTCAGTACATGTCTCATCACCAAGCAGAATCAGACAAGAAATAAGGAAGCCTTCCTCATCAACCAAAGACAACAGAAGCTAGATAGCCCAACTTAGAGAAACCACGACTGCGATGGACTCCTCGTCAGTGGTTTCTGTTCTCTCTTATTTTTTTTTTTTTTTAACTAAAGACCAGAACAAGAACAGACAAGCAAAACAATCGTGGCTGACAGAGGGCAGGATCCTGGATTCATCTGCTGCTACTAAAGGAAAGAAAATTAGCAGCATATGCAGCAGAAGCATCCAGGAACTGGTGGGATGTACCAAAGCAATCCCTAACTAGGATGGGAAGTTGCCGCTCCTCAAGACAGCACCGCTGCTGCAAAGTTATCATCCAAATAGCAAAAGCACACCCGTTCCCAAGAGATAGAAGGCAACCTCGTGGAACGAGCCTGCAATGCCACCGGTGGGATGTGACCAACCAAAAAATCCACAGAAACAAAGTATCTGCAATCCAATGAGAAAAAGTTCGATCAGAGGCCGCCGTCCCACGGCAAGGACCAGTGAGGACAAAGATGATCCAAACACCGAAAGACATGAAACATCTGCAAATGTCGGAGAACTCGGTGTAGATACTTACCCTTTAGCAGGTATTCTCAGAGGACAGCAGGCTGATTGTTCTCACATGTGGGTCGACGTCCGTGACGGCCCAGGAATCGGCATTTTGCAAGCAAAATATTTAAAAAGTTTTGCCAGAGTCTTCTGGCGCGCATGTGCGGACTGATTTCCCGCCTGTCGCATGAGCACTTCTCTCAGTTAAATCCAAAAGTATATAGAGAAATAAATAACAACTCCAAAGGGGAGGTGGGCGGGTTTGTGAGAACAATCAGTCTGCTGTCCTCGGAGAATACCTGCTACAGGTAAGTATCTTCACTTTCTCCGAGGACAAGCAGGCTGCTTGTTCTCACATGTGGGGTATCCCTAGCACCCAGGCTCACTTAAAACAATGAACATTGGTCAATTGGGCCTCGCAACATTGAGGCCATAACATAGATTGACCTGAAACCATAAACAACTAACTGAAAGTGCAGCCTGGAACAGAACAAAAATGGGTCTGGGGGGGTGGGGGGTGGAGTTGGATCCTAAACCCCGAACAGACTCAGCAGCACCGACTGGCACAACAGACTGTCGCGTCGTGTATCCTGCTGAAGGCAGTAGTGAGATGTGAATGTGTAGACTGATGACCACGTTGCAGCCTTGCAAATCTCCTCAATGGAGGCTGACTTTAAGTGAGCCACTGACGTAGCCATGGCTCTAACATTATGAGCCATGACATGGCCCTCCAGAGTCAGCCCAGCTTGGACATAAGTGAAGGAAATGCAATCTGCTAGCCAATTGGAGATTGTGCATTTTCCGATGGCGACTCCCCTCCTGTTGGGATCGAAAGAAACAAACAACTGGGCGGACTGTCTGAAGGGCTTTGTCCGCTCCACGTAAAAGGCCAATGTTCTCTTGCAGTCCAAGGTATGTAAACTGCTTTCGCCAGGGCGGGTATGAGGGTGGGGAAAAAATGTTGGTAAGACAATTGACTGGTTCAGATGGAACTCCGACACCACCTTCAGCAGGAACTTAGGGTGCGTGTGGAGGACTACTCTGTTACGATGAAATTTGATATAAGGTGCATCCACTACCAAGGCCTGAAGCTCACTGACCCTATGAGCTGAAGTAACAGCCACCAAGAATGACCTTCCAGGTCAAGTACTTCAGATGGCAGGAATTCAGTGGCTCAAAAGGAGCTTTCATCAGCAGGGTGAGGATGACGTTGAGATCCCATGACACAGGTGTAGGTTTGACAGGGGGCTTTGACAAAAGCAAACCTTTCATGAAGCGAACAACTAAAGGCTGTCCAGAGATAGGCTTACCTTCTACACGGTGATAAGCACTAATCGCACTAAGGTGAACTCTTACGGAGTTGGTCTTGAGACCAGACCAAGACATGAATGTACTGTCAGGCTCGAGGACTCGGCACACAGAGCAGACTACAAACCAGATTCTAAAGCTAGATCCTCCAGTCCTCGGTCAAGAAACAATCGTACCAGAGCTGTCTGGGAGAGGACGAGGTGGCTCATCCAAAGAGTGACAACCCAGCCCAAGGATTCCAACAGCGAGAAAATCTAAGAAGAATCAGATTGACTCTTGGTACTCATCAAGAGCAGGATGCAAACTGATGTCATCCTTGACGAGAAAGCCACAACACTCCCAAACCTAGGAAAAGGTGTGTGGAGCAGTAGCCACGCTGAAAGGCAAAGCCCAGAACTGAACATAAGGGCCCAGAATGGCCAACCAGAGAAACTGCAGATGAGGGGGCCAAAGAGGAAAGAGAAACACTTCCTAGAGGAGAAGTGCAGGGAAGAATGCTAAATTGAAGTAGTTCTGCAATATAGATAGCTGTCCAATACAAAGAAAAAGTGCAAAACTGCAATATGCGCTTTAGAGACACAACAGCATACAGGTATAGTTAGAGGTGCCGCTGATACAGTGGCACCTGGAGCTGGTATGTAATAGTTTGATCACTGTCAGAATGAAAAGAGTAGAGCTGCTGTGGGAAACCAACACAGCTAATCTTTGGCACTGTATCATAGTGTTAGCTGTCCCAGCTATGCAATGAACTGCTCGTCAAGGCAAGAAATGTGGAAAAGTGAAGTAAAATATGCCCCATATGAAAATGAGCCGAGGGGCACAGCTTCTAATATGATACACAAACCAGCCTTAAACCTGTGACCTTCAGGTTAAAGCCAGCCACCTTCCAGAAAAAAAAAAAAAATATATATATATATATTTTTTTTTAATATACATATATACTAGTAAAAAAGGCCCATTTCTGACACAAATGAAATGGGCGCTAGCAAGGTTTTCCTCGCAGTGTGTATGAGAGTGAATGTGCGAGTGTGTTACAGAGAGAGAGACTGGGTGTGAGTGTGTCTGTGAGAGAGAGACTGTGTGTGTGTGAGAATGAGAGTGTGTGCCATGAGCCCCCCCTCCAGGGTCATCATCCCCCTCCCTCCCTATCTCCCAGTTCCAGGGTCGTCGTCCCCCTCCCTCCCTCTGAGGTTCAGGATCACCCCTCCCTCCCTCCCTCCGAGTTCCAGGATCCCCCCTCCCTCCCAGTTCCAGGGTCGTCGTCCCTCCCTTCCTCCCTCCGAATTTTAGAAGTCATCTTCACTTACCAAGTTGGGGTTACGGTGGCCGTCAGCAGCGGTAAAAATCGTGCAGGCTCGGCCCTTCTTTCTCTCTCAGCTCTGGTCCCGCCCTCATTTCCTGTTTCTGCAAGGGCGGGACCAGAGCTGAGAGAGAGAGAAGGGCTCAGCCTGCACGCCATTTACCGCTGCTGCCGGCCGCCGTAAACCCGACTTGGTAAGTGAAGATGACTTTTAAAATTTGGAGGGAGATTGGGGGGGGGAGGGGAGGGGGGAGATAGCAGGGTAAGGGAGAGGTAGAGAGGGGGATGGGAGGAAGCAGTCTGGTAAGGGGGGTATCTACTGTTAGTAGCATTCGTCTGTTTGTTTTGCATTCAATCTTTGCTACATGAATAAAGATGATTTAAACATAAAAACATTTGGAGTGAGGGGGCCTGGAACTGGAAGGGAGGGAGGGACGACGACACCCTCATGCGTGTGACATCGCGTTCCGTGGCCTGGCAACTCTGCAGCGTTCCCTTGCAGTGATTGGTCACTGCTGTTTTTGACAAACCCAGAAGTACGTGACGTCAATTCAGGAGATGGATACATAAGTACATAAGTAATGCCACACTGGGAAAAGACCAAGGGTCCATCGAGCCCAGCATCCTGTCCACGACAGCGACCAATCCAGGCCAAGGGCACCTGGCGAGCTTCCCAAACGTACAAACATTCTATACATGTTATTCCTGGAATTGTGGATTTTTCCCAAGTCCATTTAGTAACGGTTTATGGACTTGTTCTTTAGGAAACCGTCTAACTCCTTTTTAAACTCCACTAAGCTAACCGCCTTCACCACGTTCTCCAGCAACGAATTCCAGAGTTTAATTATGCGTTAGATGAAGAAACATTTTCTCGGATTTGTTTTAAATTTACTACACTGTAGTTTCATCGCATGCCCCCTAGTCCTAGTATTTTTGGAAAGCGTGAACAGAAGCTTCACATCCACCTGTTCCACTCCACTCATTATTTTATATACCTCTATCATGTTTTCCCTCAGCCGTCTCTTCTCCAAGCTGAAAAGCCCTAGCCTCCTTAGTCTTTCTTCATAGGGAAGTCGTCCCATCCCCGCTATCATTTTAGTCGCCCTTCGCTGCACCTTTTCCAATTCTACTATATCTTTCTTGAGATGCGGCGACCAGAATTGAACACAATATTCGAGGTGCGGTCACACCATAGAGCAATACAACGGCATTATAACATCCTCACACCTGTTTTCCATACTTTTCCTAATACCCAACATTCTATTCGCTTTCCTAGCCACAGCAGCACACTGAGCAGAAGGTTTCAGTGTATTATCAACGATGACACCCAGATCCCTTTCTTGGTCCTTAACTCCTAATGTGGAACCGTGCATGATACAGCAGGAGCACGAATGCTTCAAAGCTTCACTTTCACGGAGTGAGCTTCAGAACGTTGGAGGTGCTTTTTATTATATACTAGTAAAAAAGGCCCGTTTCTGACACAAATGAAACGGGCGCTAGCAAGGTTTTCCTTGGAGTGTGTATGTTTGGGAGAGTGTATGTGAGAGTGAGTGTTTGAGAGTCAGAGTGAAAGTGTGAGTCCAATCCATGCTCCTCTGTCACCTGGCCCCTCCATTCATCCCTATCCAGCAATTCCGCTGTCTCCCTGAGGCCTGCCCTGCAATCCTTATGCATCCATGGCCATCTGTCCCCTCCATTCATCCCTATCCAGCAATTCCCCTCTCCCTGAGTCCTGCCCTTCCAATCCATGCTCCTCTGTCACCTGGCCCCTCCATTCATCCCTATCCAGCAATTCCCCTCTCTGCCTGAGGCCTGCCCTGCAATCCATATGCATCCATGCCCATCTGTGCCCTCCATTCATCCCTATCCAGCAATTCCCCTCTCCCTGAGTCCTGCCCTTCCAATCCATGGCCATCCATGCTCATCTGTCACCTGGCCCCTCCATTTTTCCCTATCCAGCATTTCCCCTCTCTGCCTGAGGCCTGACCTGCAATCCATATCCATCCATGCCCATCTGTGCCCTCCATTCATCCCTATCCAGCAATTCCGCTGTCTCCCTGAGGCCTGCCCTGCAATCCTTATGCATCCATGGCCATCTGTCCCCTCCATTCATCCCTATCCAGCAATTCCCCTCTCCCTGAGTCCTGCCCTTCCAATCCATGCTCCTCTGTCACCTGGCCCCTCCATTCATCCCTATCCAGCAATTCCCCTCTCTGCCTGAGGCCTGCCCTGCAATCCATATGCATCCATGCCCATCTGTGCCCTCCATTCATCCCTATCCAGCAATTCCCCTCTCCCTGAGTCCTGCCCTTCCAATCCATGCTCCTTTGTCACTTGGCCCCTCCATTTTTCCCTATCCAGCATTTCCCCTCTCTGCCTGAGGCCTGCCCTGCAATCCATATCCATCCATGCCCATCTGTCCCCTCCATTCATCCCTATCCAGCAATTCCCCTCTCCCTGAGTCTTGCCCTTCCAATCCATGCCCATCCATGCTCCTTTGTCACCTGGCCCCTCCATTTTTCCCTATCCAGCATTTCCCCTCTCTGCCTGAGGCCTGCCCTGCAATCCATATCCATCCATGGCCATCTGTCCCCTCCATTCATCCCTATCCAGCAATTCCCCTCTCCCTGAGTCCTGCCCTTCCAATCCATGCTCCTCTGTCACCTGGCCCCTCCATTCATCCCTATCCAGCAATTCCCCTCTCTGCCTGAGGCCTGCCCTGCAATCCATATGCATCCATGCCCATCTGTGCCCCTCCATTCATTCCTATCCAGCAATTCCCCTCTCCCTGAGTCCTGCCCTTCCAATCCATGCCCATCCATGCTCCTCTGTCACCTGGCCCCTCCATTTTTCCCTATCCAGCATTTCCCCTCTCTGCCTGAGGCCTGTCCTGCAATCCATATCCATCCATGCCCATCTGTCCCCTCCATTCATCCCTATCCAGCAATTCCCCTCTCCCTGAGTCCTGGCCTTCCAATCCATGCCCATCCATGCTCCTCTGTCACCTGGCCCCTCCATTTTTCCCTATCCAGCATTTCCCCTCTCTGCCTGAGGCCTGTCCTGCAATCCATATCCATCCATGCCCATCTGTCCCCTCCATTCATCCCTATCCAGCAATTCCCCTCTCCCTGAGTCCTGCCCTTCCAATCCATGCCCATCCATGCTCATCTGTCACCTGGCCCCTCCATTTTCCCTATCCAGCAATTGCCCTCTCTCCCTGAGGCCTGCCCTGCAATCCATATCCATCCATGCCCATCTGTCCCCTCTATTCATCCCTATCCAGCAATTTCCCTCTCTCCCTGAGTCCTGCCCTCCCAATCCATGGCCATCCATGCTCCTCTGTCCCCTGCCCCCTCCATTCATCCCTTTCCAGCAATTGCCCTCTCTCCCTGAGCCCTGCCCTCCCAATCCATGCCCATCCATGCTCCTCTGTCCCCTGCCACCTCCATTCATCCTTTTCCAGCAAGTCCCCTGTCTCCCTTCCATGACCCCCCCTTGCATCCAAGCTCCTCTCTCTCTCATGTCCCAGCCTGGCCCGCCCTCTTCTCCCGCCCCCCCTTCGCATCCATGCTGTCGTTTCTCCCCTGCCCTCCCGCTCCCATTGTTGTACTTTTGTGGCCACCCTCTTCTCTCCCCCCAACATGGGTTTTTTTTTTTTAATTGTTTTTAAATTTACCTCCGTTGCGGTTCCGGGAGCGAAGCGTCAGGGAAGTAGGCGGTGCTCCCGACGTCTAGGTTTCCCTTCGCTGTGTTCCGCCTTCTTTTGACGTCATCCTTGACGTCAGAAGAAGGCGGAACACAGCGAAGGGAAGGCTAGACGTCGAGAGCGCCGCCTCCTTCCCTGACGCTTCGCTGCCGAGCGTTGCGATTGGTTGAGTGTCATTGCTCCGCCCTCGACGTCATCACGTTTGACGCGTGTGCGGGGCAGACACAATGCGATCTCACCCCCTTCACTTAGAATGTTGGCTAACTAACAGAGGCTTCATTAGAACGTTGGAGGTGCGTTTTATATAGAGAGATATCCCATATAATAAAATGCACCATGAACATTCCATGACTGGGTCCATGCCTCCATTCTGATTGGCTGTGCCTGGGACTGAAGCCTCGGATGACATCATCCAGAGAGCCCAAGCAACAGCAGCATTCTGACAGAGAAAAAAAAAAGTAACACCCTGTCAGAAAACCTCCCGTCTCACACATACTACTCTCTGTGATACACAACACACACAGTTCACCCCCCCCCCCCACACACACACTACACACATAGTTCCCCACCCCACACACACACAATTACTGACTCACACACACACTCATGCAACATCTAAAACCTCCCTCCCTGTCATTCTGACAGAGAAAAATAAATGTAACACCCTGTCAGAAAACCTCCCCTGTCACACACGATCTCTCTCTGTGACACATAACACACACAGTTCACCCCCCCCCCCCCACACACACACACAATTACTGACTCACACAGACACACACACACTCATGCAACATCTAAAACTTCTCCCCCCTCTGTCATTCTGACAGAGAAAAAAAAATTTAACCCTCACCTCTGGCAGTGTCACACACATGCACACACACTCAATAACTCTCTCACATACACAATCACTGTCTGTCTCATAGACACACACACTGACCCCTCCTTGGAGAATACAACACAGATGATGACCACTTCGGAACCCCAATACAAGCCCAACACCGACACAGACCACTTCACCACACCCATCACCCCACCTCCTCTCTCATACTGACAGAGAAAAAAAAAAACTGTACCACCCTCCCCTGTCTCACTTACACAAACACACGATATCTCTCAGTGACACACAACACACACAGTTCCCCAACCCACCCCTACAAGGTAATTGTCATACACACACTCATGCACCATCGCAGTTCATCAAACCCACCCCACCACTGTCACTGTCAGAAACACACACACACAATCATATACACAGTTACTGTCTGAATCATATACACACACACTGAAAAAGCCAATAACTACACAAACAACTACCCCTCCTCTGTCAATAGAACAATGATGTACAAAACTTAGGAACTCCACTCAAACACAAGCCATCAATAAAAAAAACCAAACATATATTAAAACACAGGTCAAAACAAACACAAATAGATAAAACCCTTGCTAGTGCCTGTTTCATCTGATTGAGAAACAGGCCTTTCTTACTAGTATATATATATAAAACCTGGAGATAATGCCCCCATGGCAGCACTGAAGTTCTATGGTTACCATGGAGACCAGAGCACTAGCCCCAGAAAACAACAATGCGTAACATTAAGATGCAGAAAAAAAAAAAAAAAAAAAGAAAACCTACAGCACCTGGTATTCCCTGGTGGTCTCCCATCCAAGTAGAAACCAGGCCCGACCCTGCTGAGTTGAGATCATGTGCACTCAGGGTGGTGTGCCCATAGGCAATACCTACACTGCCAATATAAATAAAGTTCCACAAAGGAAGTGAAGAAAACTTTCAGGGTGTGTAAGAAACTGCCTTCAGAGAAAAAAATTGAGGGGACCAAAAAGTCTGTAAATGAAAATACTAAATAGGCCCTTCCGGAGGCCCAAAACACAAGGAGCCCTTCTCTGATGATGTTCACTGTTTCCCCACACCAGGAACAGCCTTTAACCAATGCAAGAACTATAAGAAAATCTTAACTCACCACAAACAGCGATGCCTATTGGAGACTGCTGCCATCAATGCACCCACATAGGCAAACATGGCAATCCTGCTCAGGCGATTCCTGCTGCCTCTGTGCAGAAAGGGACTGCCATGAAATGACTCCCTCCAAATAGAGGAAGAAAGGGGAGCAATGGACCCCACTGCTAAGTTGGAGAGCAAACATCTCCACTGATGAACCCTGCCCCGAAGTGGAGAATGAGACAGGGAAAAAGCCAGAAATCTCCAAAGAATTAACTAAAAAGGAACTATCAGTTCCCCTCTACCAGACTTCTGCAAACTATAGACATATGGAACTGCAGAATGATTTTGAGGGAAAGGTCAGAAGACCCCAGCCCACAGAAGCCCCCAGATCACTTGACGTGTGCCATAAAAATTTCCCCGAGCATGAAGCTATCGAGGGGGAACCAGAGAGGGGCCCAACGATCCCATCTACAACGCAGCACTCAGCCACCTCTCCTGGAACACCGGATCTACCGCAGAGGGAAGCAAAGCCACTACAGTTCCCGACGAAACCTCAAAAGGGGCGGGCTACAAATGAGGAGGGTGCAAAAGCCACTTCAAACAGTGAGTGTGGAGAAAAAGGAGGACGAAATCTTGGCACAAAACAATTCCCCAGAATTAGGAGAGGGAAGTAGAAAGCCTGAAGGGGTCCCCCATAGCAGAGGCAGCCCCCCCCCCGGGTAGCTGCCAATGCAGTAAACAGTAGGAAAACGGGAACCGCATCAGGAGGCGCCAAAGGAAAATGGTGCACCCGACCGACACCTAAGAGCCGAAATCCCGCTTGGGAGGAAGGACGTCCCTGGTGCCTGCCTGTGCCTCCGTGCACCCAAAAACACATGCCCCCGCTGCTGCCAACACTTGCTCACAACATGAGCCTCATATGGTGGCATCCGCCACCAATACCTCTGTCTCCCAATGGCAAAAAAAACTACACTCACCAGAAAGGTGCAGCCAGACTTCATGCCAACAGCGGGACCTCCGAGGCAAGCCTGCAGCCAAACCGGCTCAGCAGGCTACACACACACACAGTGGACTCCAGAGACACTGCCCCAAGGCTCCTCTTAGCAACCTACTGCCCTGTTGCAGATGCAGAGCCTGCGTCCTGAATCACTCTTTTTTTTTTTTTTTTTTTTTAAACAACTGATAGCAGCAGCAAACACAGGGTCTGTTTGTGGACTAGATTTTTTTTTTTTAAATTTTAAGTGAGGAAGGCTACAGGCCAAACAACAGCCCAAACTCTGGGAGGAAAGGGGCCATGGGGTGAGGCAGGGACCCAGGCCACCAGGTATGCCCCTAAAGTTGGCACACAGCCCAAACATTCCCTAATTCAACTGGCCAAAAGGCCCAAGAGCGGGCCCAAGAGACAAACCCAGAAGCTGCAGAGACACGTCTACCACCTGCTGGAGATATATACTGAAGTAAAGAAGGAGCTGACCATCTGATAGCGATTGTAATTGCTATCTCCACCTGCTGGTAGATGGACACAACCCACCAAGTTCCTGGATTCATCTGCTACATACACTAGGGAAATATAATTAGGTGATTTACACCTCCCATACCCTGATCTGTTAGAATCCTCCATCTCTGTGATATTCCTATTCCTAGTTCAGCCTCAAAAGATGGAGATAACATGGCCAAAAGAGGATCAAGAACAGCACAGCCCTGGTTGCCATCACGTACTAGATGGTTTGTGCTTACTTTACTACTATCTTTTCTCTCTGCCAGCTACATACAAACTCGCTCTCTCCAACAGAGGATCGCCACACATGGCTGAGTAAAATACCGATCACAGCTCAGCTGTGATTGGTCATGAGTCCATCTGGCACCTAAAAGGGTATCTTGATTGAGAAGCAAAAAGCCTCACTCCTTGCTTCCCAAACAGGATCGTCCTTATAGGAGCCAGACAGGCTCTGTGACTAATCACAGCTGAGCTGTGATCAGTAACTCACATCAACAACATACAGGGATTATTGTGGGAGGGGGAAGAAGGGGGACATAGGAGGGTGAGCTCCCTGCTCCTTGTTCTGGCGCAGTTGTTTTGCAGGAGGCGGCCTGTGTGTGAATAGTACGTGGTGCTTGGCATGTGAACTCCCATCATCCCCGCGGCACCCCTGTGAGTTCACTGCAGTGCAGTTTGGGAAATGCTGCTCTAGGAGCCTCTGATGCTCATATTTCCATTTCAAACCACAGCTTTATTATTGTAGCCCCATGCTCCAGCACTATCAAGTTCATATTTTGGTCTGATGCTGGTGTGTAACAGCTCCCAAAATACCATGACTACTGTGCCTCAGAGTTTGGAATCTCACCTTAGCTGCCACCTCAGCACTGATCTCTTCTTGAGTTTCAGCTAATCGCTTCTTTGCAACTTCTGTTCTCCTATCACAGTCTGCAATAAATGACTGCAGATGATCCATTGCCTAAAATAAAATCACAAGAGTTACTAGAAGAAGCACACATTCTTTGTAGTTCTGACAGTCTATATGAATTTCTATTAAATAAGAATGGTTAGACATTCTTTATTGTCTTTTGCAGTTTGGATTAATCAAAAATAGACTGTTCCTAGTAGACAGACAATATACCGCATGCCATACCTTCTCACCAATTTAAACTGCTGGTAGGTCATATATGCAAGCAGCACTTTTCTACATACTCCAAAATATAAAATAGTACTTTAGAAACACTGAATACAATGATAGATTACTCTTCAAAGGCACATCCAACCTGTCGAATTTTAAATTGTTATACTACTGTTTACATTCAACTTGATCAGCTCCACTTTCATTTCCTTGCTACCAAGGATCCCCCCTCTGCTATCTCAGGGGCCAATGCAGAAAGCTTGCATTAAGAGCCGTGCACTGATGGCTTAGGTCACAGCTTGTAATGCAAGCTGAATGCAGAATTTTTACTCTTCAAGGCAGTAAACCCTCCTCAGTTTTATTTGTAAACTGCTTTAACGCCTATGCTAAGGCCCTCTGTGGTATATCAAGCCGTGGAAAATAAATAAATAAAAATAAAACCAATGGCATACAAATTAAAGTATGTGGCATAAAAAAAAAAAACAGGACACACCACAGCAATAATATGCAACCGTTTGCTGCTAAAAAAACAAAAAAGTCTGCCTTCCTGTCAGTAGGTATCAGCAACTGTCTCATGCATAGAAAGAAGGGAAGCATTAAAAGTCTGCTGCCTCTCTCTAGATCACCTCCACCCCGTCCTCTACCAAAAATTCTTAGAAGTCTAGTAGATGCACTGCGTGGGGGTCAGTCTGCCAAATAAGAACATAACTCGTTTGAGGAATGATGAACAGAGGGAAAGGTCCTGGGGTCCACTAGACTACCAGGGATTTATTTTTCAAGTGTCAGGGCACCTTTGTTCAAACTGTACATTTCAATGAAACCTTAAGGAACATGGAAAATCCTGAAGTCCGTTTTTTTAAGTTAGTCATTTGAAGCATTTCCTTTGGCAAAACAGCAGCTTCCAAATGTTTCTGGAATTTTTCAGAATATTCAGAATATTCTTTGTTCTCTGTAAATGTACTGCATCCTCGAGATCTTCCCCATGTGATCAGTAATAGTCTTGGAAAGGGGAAAATGTCTCCAAATGGGTTAGCTTTGCACATATCATGACAATTATGAACCTCACATCTAAGACATATTATCTGGAATATGATCTCTCTCAAATTTACTACTAAATGCTACCCATTACTTGCATCGCGCCATATCCAACATGTAAAGGCTGGAAACTGTCAAATCAAGCCTGTGGCACCTAGTAAAACGAGAGACTTCTGCATCTTTCTGTCACATTTTCTTGGTATTTAACTTCTCCCTCTTCACACAATTAATAGGACAAATCACTTGCACGGACATCTCTATTTCCATTTTCATGCCCCCCCCCCCCCTCACTCACCCCGCCCTTTACCATTATGTACTGTGTTCTTGTATAGGAGGAGTGGCCTAATGGTTAGTGTAGCAGGTTGCAGACCTGGGGAACTGGGTTTGATTCCGCTGCTGCCTGATGGTCGATAGCGGGTTGAGATCCTGAGGAACCAGCTTCAATTCCCTCTGCAGCTCCGTGTGACTCTGGGCAAATTACTTAACCCTTGTTGCCCTTGGTACAACAGTAGTACAATGTACTACTTAGATTGTGAGCCCACTAGGGAAACATCTAGTACCAGTAAAATGAAACTGTAAACCGCTTAAGTCTAAACAGTATATAAACTTAAATGAATGAATGCATGAATGCTTATCAGAATGTCCTAGGTGATCATAACCAGTCGTTCTCCATAATTCTCAGAGTTTTGGTCCCAGTACTTTCCCAGTGTTGAAGTGCTAAGTTTAGTAGATAAGACGTTCCACTTATTGAGTCTTTCTATATGGAGAAACAAGCCATTTAGCCCATTAAAATGGGCAACATTTTTTATTTGTGAAATGTAATTCCTTTATTGTTGTAATACTTTGTGTGTGAGAGAGAGACAGAGAAAGTCTGTGTGTGTGCGCCTGTCTGAAAGAGAGGGAGAGAGTCAAGGAAGGAGAAGATAAATTTCTCTCTGCTTCTGTCTTGTAAAAGTACAGGAGGTAATATTGTGTGAGAGAGAGAGAGAGAGAGAGAGAGAGAGAGAGAGAGAGGGTGTGTGTGTGTGTGTGAGAGAGAGACAGAGAAAGTGTGTGTATATGCGTCTGTCTGAAAGAGAGAGAGAGAGAGTCAAGGAAGGAGAAGATAAATTTCTCCCTGCTTCTGTTTTCTTGTAAATGTACAGGAGGTAATATTTTGTGTGAGTGTGTGAGAGAGAGAGAGAGTCAAGGAAGGAGAAGATAAATTTCTCCCTGCTTCTGTTTTCTTGTAAAAGTACAGGAGGTAATATTTTGTGTGAGTGTGTGAGAGAGAGAGAAAGTGTGTGTGTGCGCCTGTCTGAATGAGAGAGAGAGTCAAGGAAGGAGAAGATAAATTTCTCCCTGCTTCTGTTTTCTTGTAAAAGTACAGGAGGTAATATTTTGTGTGAGTGTGTGAGAGAGAGAGAAAGTGTGTGTGTGCGCCTGTCTGAATGAGAGAGAGAGAGTGTATGACCATCTCCTCCTGGCTCTCTTCTCTCCAGGTCCCTTCCCCTCCATGGGCACCATTTCTCCCCTTCCCGATCACAGTCTCCTCCTGTTTTCTCCTCTTTTCCCTTTACTTCCCCTCCATGGGCACCAGCTCTCACCTACCCTCCATGATCACCATTTCTCCCTTCCACTCCATGACCACAGTCTCCCTTGTTTTCTTCATCCCCTATTTCCAGCATCTGTCCCTCTCAAACATCTCTCTGCCCTCCTTCTACCAGTAATTTTTCCTGCTCTCCTGAATCCCTACCCCTCCCCGTGGTCCCTTCTCTCTCTCTCTGTTAACTCCTGAACCCTCACTCCCCCCCCCCCAGTCTACGTTCTCTCTCTTCTTATACTTGCTCCTCTAAGCCCTCCCACTTCGTCTTTAGTGCTGCAGGCATGCTTCTCATTTCAATCACCCAAAACCACTGTAGCGTCCTGCTCGGAAACAGGAAGTTCTGTCAGAAGAGGCAGGATGCTAGAAAGGCTTCGAGCAGCTGAAAGGAACAGCATGCCTTCATAGCTGCAGAGCTAAAGGCAGAATTCGTAGGGCTGACAGGAGCAAGTATAAGGAGAGAGAACTACTGCTGCTGCCTACAGACTCTCCAGTCTTGCACCAGCCCAACAAAGCGCTGTTGCGGGACATCTGCGGCGATCTTGTGGGCCGGGGTTACCCTCGCAACATGGCCCAGTTCCGGGACAAGTGGAAGAAGATGGAGCAGGCCTTGTACTCGGAGAGGGAGGTCCGGCAGCAGGGCCAGGGGCGGCCGCAGGGTCTCTGGTCCCCCCGGTACTACGGGCTCCTCCGCTGCCTCTGGAAGCAGGCGGGGCAGCTCTTGTTTGGCGAGTGATGGCTCCCGGCTGACGTGACATCGGAGGAGAGCGCGGCACGTCGGTCACTCTTCATTTATATAGTAGGATGTCTTACTCAATAATTTTCTTTCCTTTAGTTCCTTCCAGACCAGTCCAAAACCAGTAGTTATATCTGTTGACCAGCAGGAGACAAAAGCATCTGTGTGATTCATCCCTTAAGAGTATTGTGCAGCCTTAGAACACTCAGTATTTCGAATGATGAAGCAATGGTGCTCATGTTCATACTTCTGGTCAAATGTCATTTATCCATTACTTTTACCAAGGAAGTACTGTTGTATTCTGACACGCAGTTCTCCAACTGGGGTTAGGAGGTGCCTGAAAATTTGTTGTTAGAGACACTGCAAAATAAAAGTACTTTTAACTGAGTAATAAGAAAACAGGAGAATTCAGAATATAAGCACGTTCATTAATATTTAAGATCCTGGACTGGTCTAGTAGGACTAAAGGAAATACAATGATCAGGTATGAGAGTTTGTCCTTCCTACAGCATCCATATCAGACCAGTCCAGAACCAGTGAGAAGAATTACCCAAAGAGTCTGTATTAGAAATGTAAGGTATGTGCCTTGGAGAACTTCAGAGGGTTCAAGAATACATACACGGAATGTCATTGCAATTAGCCAATGTGAACTGTACATTAAACCCAGTCATCTCCAGGCTAGGGAAGATATACAGCATTGTTCACCCTGTCTACACACTCTGAGTGGGCCTTTAGTAAAGAGGACAACTACTTCAAAATTGTACCGCCAATCCCAATCTCTAAAACAGCACAACAGGTGGTCATGGTTAATCACATCGAATGCAGTGACACATCACATGAGACAACTAATGCAATCAAACCTTTGTCAAGTTTATGAAGAACTTCGCTTAAGAGCGAGGTTAAGTCTGATTCCATACTAAAACCAATCAAACCCTGATTGTTGTGGATGGAGAATCAGTGATGCTTCCAGGTGATCCTGAAGTTTTAAGAAAACTATGTTCTCAATCCATTTCACTAAGAACAGCAAATTAGAAATGGGACAGTAATTAACTAAGTCGTCAGGATCAAGACCAGGATTTTTCAAAATGGGCCAAATTATTGCAGCTTTAAGGGAACTAGGGATGTAACCACTTTCTAAACAGTTTGAAATAAGATGATGAGCTATCGGGATAAGGTTTAATGAAGGTACTTTTAACCAAGAAGAGGGCAAAGAATCCAGGATGCATGTAGTAGTGTTCATTCCCATAAGGGAATTTCACAATAAATCTTGAGATGGAAGGCTAAAAGAGGTCCACTGAGAATTAGGAGATACTGTGGAATCTATCTTGCTGACAACAATTCTGAGCAAGGGAATTAGCAGAAGGCATAATATATGAATCCCACATGAATGGAGATTGCATCAATGAGGAAAAAACGGAGAACAATTTCTTTGTCGGATCAGTGGACTCTGAAATTAATTTGGAATACTAGTCTTTTTTTAGCAAGTTTCAACTGATATGAATAATGCCACTGTGCACTTTTAAAGGCCTGAAGATTATCAGAAGACTTCTTTTTACGCCATAACCGTTCTCTCCGCCTCAGTTGCTGTCAAAGAAGCAGCAAGCCTGGATGAAACCAGGGCTTGCTTTTGACACCAGAATTTAAGACAAGCGGGAAGAATCCAAAATGTTAAGACTCGGAGTAGACTCAAAAAGAAGTTAAACTTAACTAATGCTACCCAGAACAGGCTATTAAACCAAATTCTCCATATTTAGATTATGTGTAACTAACTCTAGGGTCCAGAAGATGTACTCGAGTGTACATAAACTGCAAGACTAAAAAAAAAAAAAAAAGAATCTCTCAGCTACACCAGACACTTGCACAGAAAACGAAAAAAATAAAATAAAACCACCATTGCCAACCACAAAGAACACATCCTGCTTTCCTGCTTAAAGGACAGGAATTGCTTTCTCCATTCTTGGGTTTTCTTACATATATCTGGAAAAATACATAACTTAGAACCAAGACATTCTATACAGCAGAAATACCAGCACATGTTAGAGTATCTGTCCTGCACAAACAAGTCTCTAGCAAACCAGTAACTTCCAAAGACAGAATGAAACCTTTCTTTGAACTTCCTTGATTTCTCATTGGTACATAATGTATATTGTTCAAAGGTGGTAAAGTAGACTCCAGAAATTTCAGATTTCCCTCAGATATCTAACACACTTCTATTTAGGCAATAAAGAATAATCTTGAGGAAAATTCAAAATACAATTATATTTTTGATCTATGAATAACTATCTTATCTAACACCAGAGATGCTTGAAGTTCTTTAACTGTCTTTACTTCTTGCTCCAATGTATCAAGCCTCTGTTCCATTGTGTAAGACAGATTCAATAGCCTGAGCCTAAAACGTTTGTGAGGCAACTGAGCAAAAAGTAGAGAGACGTGCAAGGGCGCTACCGGGGTAACCTCCAGAGGTCTTTTCAGAGGAGGAATAGCTAACAGAGTAGGCTTGACCTCAACAATGCTAGAAGTTTCCAACTCCCCTGCCACAGCATCTCCAAGACATGATTCCACCGATGCATCGGTTGTCAGCTCCAAAAATCACTGTTTGCACTGCCACTTCCCCCCCCCCCCCCTGTGGAGTTTGCACAGGTAGGCAACTCCCCTAGCTTGCTTCCATGGGTCTCCACTGAGCCAACTCTGCTGTCCAGACAGTCGGAGGTAAGAGAAAACCGGGATTGGTGATCATTACCCAGAAAACCGCTCTGACTGGCCCTCCAATGGGGGGGGGGGGGGGGGGGGCGGGGGGGAATGCCTGGAGATGCATGTTTTTTTGCCTACGAAATTCCAACTGGAAAACTGACCCGCTGAGGAACTTGGAGTGGAGGTTAGCAGAGAAAAGCTTTACTCTTCCTTTCCTCTTGAGCATTAACAAGGTAATAAAATTTGAGTAAAATACTCCCAAAATAAATAAGCGTTCCACAGAACGCTCAGCCTGGTAGCTTGGTGCCCTATCTTGGAACCCTCTTCCCCCTCCCTCCCTCCCAGAGAAGAATTTTCCTACCAGGGGAATATGATGACTTAAGCCATGCAATCCTTAGAGCTCTAAGGCCCTAAAAACCACCAGCGTAGAAGATCATTCAAAGATACTATAAGAAATGTGGACATAGGAGCTTTACAGCTGAAACCCCCTTGAAAGCTACCTGATACTGTCAATCGCTGAGCTAAGAAGAAAACTAAACATGCACTAGAACTTGCAAGGGAAGGAAAGTAGGAGGAAGAGGCTGAAATAGCAGAACCACCCCAGATTGAACTAAGAAGGTTTTCTCTGTGCACCCAACCTGGGACCGAGGACAGAAGAATGGATCAGTAGCAGTTGATCCTAAACTAAGAACGACATTTAAGAGGAGCGAACTTGAATAGAAAGAGAACGCATACTTCACAAGTAATAATCCATGACTATCCTACTGAGGGTTAAGAAACTTCTAGAAACAGCTAAGCAGCCCAGAACTCTTCTTAAATTATATAGGAAGCTCTTCTCATCAGAAGAGAACAGGTAGGATACTAGTAGCTGAAAAACCAAAAGTCTCTAAAAACAGCAACCTTTTCTGATTAGCTGAAATGTGACAAGAACCTGTCATGACAAATTTTCTACAGAAAGCTATTTGCTGCAGATGACAAACAAGGAAAACCAATTACTAAGTCACATTTTTTCAAGGAAATATAAAAATTAGGAAAGAATTAGCTCTGCTCAAGTAAACGTAGATCTGAGTGCTACATACTGCCACAAAATTGTCATGTCTGAAAGTAAAGGGTTTTTGTTTTATACTTGAACTTAATAAGCTGTTTTGATATATTATTGAGCTCTTAAATTGATTTTGCCACATTTATTGTGAAATACTGCCACAAAGGCATGGAGCAGAATAAGTTAGTAGATTTCATTTAGCTCTAGAAAGAATAGAGAAATTAAGCTCTGATGGAGTATTTATGCATAAATTACAGGTCCTGGGCTAGATTCATTGCAAGACTAAATCATACCTAGAATTCCACATATATACAAAATAGACTTTTTGTTCACCAAGAAGTCTGAACTCAAACTTTTTTTTTTAAATGGAGAATAAGAAAGCAGAGCTGACCAGAGAAACAACTTGGAAGAGTGCTTGCACCCAAAAGGTAGCACATGAGCAACCCTCCTCACCCTCTCCCCACAGTGAACTGGAAGGTGAGACAGGGAAAAGATTGAACGCAATTCCCCTAGAATAATTTACCTTGGTATTTTTTTTTCAGCATTTAACATAACATTACACAAGCATTCACTTGCTACTAGAAATACAGATGATAAATATACAATACAACAAAATAACAGAAGAAAATGTAATATCTTCCTTAGACCACAATAATGGGAGACATGGACGGTAACAATTAGATCAAAAGGAAAATAACCTAAAACGAAAGGCTTAACACAATATTCCCAACATTATTACAAAAAGTCAGCTCATATCCAAGTAATTTTTTTTTTTAATCCAGGAAAGAGACTTCCAGTTTGGAGATGATGGAGTGAGACAGAGGTCAGAGAGGCTCCTGTTTACTTATCCTGCTAACTGATTGGCGTTACCTCTGTAATTCATAAATATAACTACACTGCTCATCTTCTCCCCATTTGACAACTACCTTCAAAGAAGGATTCAGTTGCTTGGACAGTGTCCAAACCAGCAAGAACCAATTGCCTGAAACACCACGTTGTGGACTCCAAGATGGCAGATGAGCCGCCCACTGGCTCTGTGTGGGTAGCTGAAACTGTAACAGAGGTCAGTGTGGCACTTGACGCATCTATGGGGAAACAATTCCAAAAAGTCATGGATAAACTGAACCACATGGCAGCTGAATTTACTACTTTGAACAAGGACGTCCAGACCTTGCAGCAGCGTGTTAGTTAAATAGAAGACACGGTACACAATCTGGAAACACTATCTACACTGTAACCTGCAAAACAAATTAGAAGACCTGGAGAATTGCTCCAGAAGGAACAATCTCTGCTTACTGAGACTCGAAGTCCATCCCAGACAAAGATTTATGCTCTGTTTTGGAGTACTGCCTCTCAGACTCGTTATAGTTATTGCAGAATGCAGGCCCTCTCAGGATGGAGAGGGCCCATCGGTTGGGAGCCCACAAAGAAACCAGACAAAGTCTAGAGTGGTAATATTAAAACTTTTAAATTATGCAGAAACCAGAGACTTTCCAGGCGATACGGAGGGGCACCAAACTTCAACATGATGGCTTGGATATTCTTTGCTTTCAAGATTATTCAGCAGCAGTTTCCACGGCCAGGCGGGCCTTCTCTCCAATCTGCTCAAAACTGATTCAGACATGCATAAAATTCATGCTGGCGTTCCCAGCTAAATTAAGAACAACTAACAATGGCATTACATCTGTGTTTGAATCTACTACTGAAGCCACACATATGGCTCTCATTTCATTTTCTCCTCCTCCTCCATGAGATTTTATCATCATCAGGAGACTGTTGGTACAGGCCAGATTTGGAGGTATGCAGATTTACAGACAGATAAATTTCCTCTGCTGCTCTGGTTGTTAACTTTAAGGCCCAGATGCACTAAACTTTAACGACACTTTAACGAAGAAATTTTCAACCGTAGCATGCATTAAAGGCCATTTTCCAACGACGCTAGCAGCTAACGAAAACGGAATGCAAACGAGTCACTTCCAATTGTAATGTGGACAATCCGGAATGCACTAACCATACCGACGATTGCACCAAATCAGTTACCGCGATATATTTAACGTGAAGTCAGATCTGTCGTTAAGGCCTGAGCTGTCATACAGACAATGCTCCCCGCAGCATAAAAATCCAAGTTCGCACGTTTGAAAAAGCGAATGATACATACCTGTAACAGGTGTTCTCCGTGGACAGCAGGCTGATTGTTCTCACGACTGGGTTGACGTCCACGGCAGCTCCCACCAACCGGAAGAAAACTTTGCGGGAGGTCCCGCACGCAGGGCACGCTCACCGCACATGCGCGGCCGTCTTCCCGCCCATGCGCAACCGTTCCCGCTCAGTTGAATGACAAGCAAAAGAACGAGGAAAATGCAACTCCAAAGGGGAGGAGGGAGGGTAGGTGAGAACAATCAGCCTGCTGTCCTCGGAGAACACCTGTTACAGGTATGTATCATTCGCTTTCTCCGAGGACAAGCAGGCTGCTAGTTCTCAAGACTGGGGTATCCCTAGCTCTCAGGCTCACTCAAAACAAGAACCCAGGTCAATTGAACCTCGCAACGGCGAGGGCATAACAGAAATTGACCTACGAAGAACAACTAACTGAGAGTGCAGCCTGACCAGAATAAATTCGGGTCCTGGAGGGTGGGGTTGGATTTAAACCCCAAACAGATTCTGCAGCATGGACTGCCCGAACCGACTGTCGCGTCGGGTATCCTGCTGGAGGCAGTAATGTGATGTGAATGTGTGGACAGATGACCACGTCGCAGTTTTGCAAATCTCTTCAATAGTGGCTGACTTCAAGTGGGCCACCGACGCTGCCATGGCTCTGACACTATGAGCCGTGACATGACCCTCAAGAGTCAGCCCAGCCTGGGCATAAGTGAAGGAAATGCAATCTGCTAGCCAATTGGAGATGGTGCGTTTCCCGACAGCGAACCCTAGCCTGTTAGGGTCGAAAGAAATAAACAATTGGGCGGACTGTCTGTGGGGCTGTGTCCGCTCCAAATAGAAGGCCAATGCTCTCTTGCAGTCCAATGTGTGCAACTGACGTTCAGCAGGGCGGGTATGCGGTCTGGGAAAGAATGTTGGCAAGACAATTGACTGGTTAAGATGGAACTCGGACACCACCTTCGGTAGGAACTTTGGGTGGGTGCGGAGCACTACTCTGTTGTGATGAAATTTTGTATATGGAGCATGAGCTACCAGGGCTTGAAGCTCACTGACCCTACGAGGTGAAGTAACTGCCACCAAGAAAATGACCTTCCAGGTCAAGTACTTCAGATGTCAGGTATTCAGTGGCTCAAAAGGAGGTTTCATCAGCTGGGTGAGGACGACGTTGAGATCCCATGACACTGTAGGAGGCTTGATAGGGGGCTTTGACAAAAGCAAGCCTCTCATGAATCGAACGACTAAAGGCTCTCCAGAGATGGCTTTACCTTCCACACGATAATGGTAAGCACTAATCGCACTAAGGTGATTCCTTACTGAGTTGGTCTTGAGGCCAGACTCTGATAAGTGCAGAAGGTATTCAAGCAGGTTCTGTGCAGGGCAAGAACGGGTTCTAGGGCCTTGCTCTCACACCAAACGACAAACCTCCTCCACTTGAAAAGGTAACTCTTTTTAGTGGAATCCTTCCTAGAGGCAAGCAAGACACGGGAGACACCCTCAGACAGACCCAACGCAGTGAAGTCTACGCCCTCAACATCCAGGCCGTGAGAGCCAGGGACTGAAGGTTGGGGTGCAGCAACGCTCCGTCGTTCTGCGAAATGAGTCGGAAAACACTCCAATCTCCACGGTTCTTCGGAGGACAACTCCAGAAGAAGAGGGAACCAGATCTGACGGGGCCAAAAGGGCGCTATCAGAATCATGGTGCCGCGGTCTTGCTTGAGCTTCAGTAAGGTCTTCCCCACCAAAGGTATGGGAGGATAAGCATACAGGAGGCCGGTCCCCCAATGGAGGAGAAAGGCATCCGACGCTAGTCTGCCGTGTGCCTGTAGTCTGGAACAGAACAGAGGCAGCTTGTGGTTGGTCTGAGAGGCGAAAAGGTCCACTGAGGGGGTGCCCCACTCTCGGAAGATCTTGCGTACCACTCTGGAATGGAGCGACCACTCGTGCGGTTGCATGACTCTGCTCAGTCTGTCGGCCAGACTGTTGTTTACACCTGCCAGGTATGTGGCTTGGAGGAGCATGCCGAACTGGCAAGCCCAACGCCACATCCCGACGGCTTCCTGACACAGGGGTCGAGATCCGGTGCCCCCCTGCTTGTTGGTGTAATACATTGCAACCTGATTGTCTGTCCGAATTTGAACAATTTGGCAGGACAGCTGATCTCTGAAAGCCTTCAGTGCGTTCCAGATCGCTCGGAGCTCCAGGAGGTTGATCTGCAGATCTTTTTCCTGGAGGGACCACAGACCCTGGGTGTGAAGCCCATCGACATGAGTTCCCCACCCCAGGTGAGATGCATCCGTCGTCAGCACTTTCGTGGGCTGCGGAATTTGGAATGGACGTCCCAGGGTCAAATTGGTCCGAATGGTCCACCAGAGCAGTGAAGTGCGGCAACAGGTGGAGAGGCGGATGACATCTTCTAGATTCCCGGTGGCTTGAAACCACTGGGAAGCTAGGGTCCATTGAGCAGATCTCATGTGAAGACGAGCCATGGGAGCCACATGGACTGTGGAGGCCATATGACCCAGAAGTCTCAACATCTGCCGAGCTGTAACCTGCTGAGACGCTCTGGTCTGCGAAGCCAGGGACAGGAGGTTGTTGGCCCTCGCTTCGGGAAGGAAGGCCTGAGCCGTCTGGGTATTCAGCAGAGGTCCTATGAATTCCAGAGACTGTGTTGGCTGGAGATGGGACTTTGGGTAATTTATCACAAACCCCAGCAGCTCCAGGAGTTGAATAGTGCACTGCATAGACCGGAGGGCTCCCGCCTCCGAGGTATTCTTGACCAGCCAATCGTCGAGATATGGGAACACGTGCACTCCCAGCTTGCGTAGATACGCCGCTACCACCACGAGGCACTTTGTAAACACTCGTGGGGCAGAGGCGAGCCCAAAGGGCAGCACACAATACTGAAAGTGCCGTGCGCCCAGGCGGAATCTGAGATACTGTCTGTGAGCTGGCAGTATCGGGATGTGAGTGTATGCGTCCTTTAAATCCAGGGAACATAGCCAATCGTTTTTCTGAATCATTGGCAGAAAGGTGCCCAAGGAAAGCATCCTGAACTTTTCTTTGACCAGGAATTTGTTCAGGCCTCTCAGGTCTAGGATGGGACGCATCCCCCCTGTTTTCTTTTCCACAAGGAAGAACCTGGAATAGAATCCCTGCCCTTCTTGCCCGGGTGGTACGGGCTCGACCGCATTGGCGCTGAGAAGGGCGGAGAGTTCCTCTGCAAGTACCTGCTTGTGATGGGAGCTGAAGGATTGAGCTCCCGGAGGACAATTTGGTGGCAGGGAGGCCAAATTCAGGGCGTATCCGCACCGCACTATTTGGAGAACCCACTGGTCGGAGGTTATGAGAGGCCACCTTTGGTGAAAAAATTTTAACCTCCCTCCGACCGGCAGATCGTCCGGTACGGACACTTTGAGGACGGCTATGTTCCCGTGGATCCAGTCAAAAGCCCGTCCACGGCTTTTGCTGTGGAGGTGCAGGGGGCTGCTTAGGCGCACGCTGTTGACGAGAACGAGCGCGCTGGGGCTGTCCCTGTGCCTGACGAGGCCTTCGGGCCGGCTGGGTGTACCTACGCTTGGCAAAAGAATAGGGCACAGCCTGCCGGGCCCGGGAAAAACGTCCACCTGCTGAGGTGGATGCTGAAGGCGCCCGGTGGGAGAGCTTGTCGAGGGCGGTTTCCCGCTGATGCAGTTGATCCACCAGCTGCTCGACCTTCTCACCAAAAATATTATCCCCCCGGCAAGGGACGTCGGCCAGTCTCTGCTGGGTGCAGTTGTCCAGGTCAGAGGCACGCAGCCATGAGAGCCTGTGCATCACTATACCTTGGGCCGCAGCACGAGATGCCATGTCACAGGTGTCATAGATACCCCTGGACAGGAACTTTCTGCACGCCTTCAGCTGCCTGACCACCTCCTGATAAGGCCTGGACTGCTCCGGTGGGAGCTTGTCAACCAGGTCCGCCAGTTGCTTCACATTGTTCCGCATGTGGATGCTCGTGTACAGTTGGTAGGATTGGATGCGGGTCACGAGCATGGAAGATTGGTAGGCCTTCCTCCCAAACGAGTCCAGAGTGCGAGACTCCTGCCCCGGGGGCGCCGAGGCGGTATCCCTCGAACTCCGTGCCCTCTTGAGAGCAGAATCCACGACCGCCGAGTCATGAGGCAATTGGGGCCACATTAACTCTGGGTCCGAGTGAATTCTGTACTGGGACTCTGCTTTCTTGGGGATGGTGGGATTAGATAATGGTCGCATCCAGTTCCGAAGCAGTGTCTCCTTAAGGACATTGTGCAACGGCACCGTGGAGGACTCTCTAGGTGGTGATGGATAGTCGAGGACCACAAGCATCTCAGCCCTCGGCTCATCCACAGAGACCACGGAGAAGGGAATGCAAATAGACATATCCCCCGCTAGAAAACGAGGGAAAATTCAGCGCGTTCTCTCTTTTTTTTTTTTTTAAGAAAAAAAGTTTTGAAGGCGCGCGACAACAAAAAACAGAAAATAAGCGAAGATTTGCAGACAACGCAACGGTTTTCCAGGGCTGACTAAGAGAGAGCGGCGACGCACGACTCTCTCCAGTGCGGAAAAGAAAAGACTGGCGGGAACGGTCACGCACGGGCGGGAAGACGGCCGCGCATGCGCGGTGGGCGTGCCCTGCGTGCGGACCGCCCGCGAAGCTTCTTCCAGTTGGTGGGGGCTGCCGCGCACATCACCCAGTCGTGAGAACAAGCAGCCTGCTTGTCCTCGGAGAACTGACTTTACCAATTTCGGACACCCTAAAAATCCTTGGAGTTACTATTGATTGACACCTAACACTTGAGAGTCATGCGAAAAACACAACCAAGAAGATGTTCCACTCAATTTGGAAATTAAAAAGAGTAAGACCTTTTTTCCCAAGGACCATTTTCCGCAACCTGGTACAATCAATGGTACTAAGTCACCTAGACTACTGTAACGCACTCTACGCTGGTTACAAAGAGCAAATAATCAAGAAACTCCAAACAGCTCAGAACACTGCAGCTAGACTAATATTCGGAAAAACAAAATATGAAAGTGCTAAACCCTTACGAGAAAAGTTACACTGGCTCCCACTCAAAGAACGCATCACGTTCAAAATATGCACCCTAGCTCATAAAATCATTCATGGAAACGCCCCAGCCTACATGTCAGACCTGACAGACCTACCACCCAGGAATGCTAAAAAATCATCCTGCACATTCCTTAATCTGCACTTCCCTAATTGCAAAGGTCTAAAATACAAAACAACGCATGCATCAACCTTTTCCTACCTGAGCACACAATTCTGGAACGTGCTACCATGCAACTTAAAAACAACCTATAAACTAACTAATTTCCGCAAACTTCTGATGACCCATCTCTTTAACAAGACATACCACAAAGAACAACAAAAATGAACTCCTATACATACATCCAGAATTGTCTTATAATACCTGATTGTTAAACTACTATTATGTTCTGTTATTACCATATTACCCAACATCCTTCTGTAATACCAAATGTATATTTTCTTATGTAATTCCACTATTCATGATATAATGTAAGCCACATTGAGCCTGCAAAGAGGTGGGAAAATGTGGGATACAAATGTAATAAATAAATAAAGGATGAAAGCTGAACCCAGGTCGGAACGTGATCCGAAATAGTAATGGGGCCAATACCTGAAAGACAACCCCCCTGAATCATCCTGAATCAAAGAGATATCAAATAGCAAATGGTCAATACGAGAGTATGAAATGAGAATGGGAGTAAAAGGAATAATCCCGTTCCTTTGGATGATGTAGATGCCACACATCGCATACAGCTAAATCTCAGGCCAGGCCAACCAGTGCTTTAGAATTTTTAACATCTATTCCCGACACTGCACCAGAACTATCCAAGGCTGGGTCAAAAGATGCGTTAAAGTCGCCTCCTAATACCAGTTTACCATAGGGATCAGATTGGACAACTTTACCAAGCCTGACAAAAAATTCCCCCTGAGATTCATTGGGCGCATAGACAGCGACCAGGGTAAAAGCTAAATTATTCAATAATACGTGTAGAAGCAAAAATCTACCAGCAGGGTCACGCCTGGTTTTCAACACCTGAACCTGCAAGGAAGAGTGAAACAAGACTGCAACCCCCCGTTTTTTCGATGCATCAGCAGAAGTGCAATAGACATTTGGGTAATGATGATGAGTCAAATATTTTTCATGTTCTCTCTTTAAATGAGTCTCCTGTATAAATACAACTTGTGGTTTATGGAACAGCAATTCCTTAAATAGCTTTTGCCGCTTTTGAGGAGCGTTCAGACCCTTGATATTGTATGTCAAGAACTTTAGATCAACACTCATTTATTCAACACACATGCTTGTTAACTCTGGTACAACGTGGAAACCATGCAGACCTGAACATGCTGGAAGGAAGATGAAGGGAAAAAAAACAGAAAAAAACAAAAAAAAAAACTCCAACACTCCCCCACACCCTCTTTCACACAACTCCACACAGACACTCCTTCCTCTCCAAGCAACCCATCCACCACTCACACTCAACGTCCACCCCCCCCCCCCCCAACAACACCTCCCCCACCCAACCCCTCCTCCCATCACACACCAAACTATGGCCTCAAGAGAGACCAGGATGGATTAAAAAAAAAAAAAAAAACGGAAAGGAAAAGATATCACAGCACCCAACCAGCCTACCCAAACCACCCACCACAAATATCCTCCCCCCCCCCGCTACAAACCCCCCCAATCTTCATACCTTCGTATATTGTCTAAAATCAGCTATTGATAATAGCAGTTCCACCCTTATTAGAACATAATCATGAGTAAGCACAAAGCCTTTAGTAGTCACATAAGAAAGTTAAACATTATGTGAGATCCTCGACTTAAGTGCAACCTGCTTCCATTTTTGCAAACTATCCTTTGTAGAGGTGGCTATTTCCACCGGCGGAACAGATGACTGGGACAATCCTGCCTCATGCAAAACCATCCATGCCTCCGAAAGACGGCGAACTCGATGCAATTTCCCCTCTAGAGTGAAGAGCAGGGCAAACGGAAAAGCCCATCTGTAGGAAATCTTCCCCTTGGTTAAAACTTCCAGAGCCAGCTTCATGAGGCGCTTTTGGGACAGTGTAAATGCTGATAAGTCCTTGAAAATCTTAACTTTAGCCTAATTGTAATCTACATATGGCATTTGACGGGCACTTTTTAGCAAATGCTCTCGAACAGCCGAGGAAGCAAATTTAACAATAATGTCTCGCGGTCTATTGTCCATTGGTTTGCCCGGTGTGCTCTATCAATCTCAACTGGCTCCTTAGAAGGATCCGAGTCCAGCAACTTTGCACATAGGACCCGAACAACTGCTGGGACATCCTCCGCCTCACCGCACTCAGGAACGTCACGGAAACAAAGGTTACACCTTCTACCTCGATTCTCCATGTCGTCAACTTTAAATTGGCGATCAGAATATTGAGAAGAAACCAAATCCACCTTCGAGGCTAGGTCAGTGAATTGCACAGCTTGCTCCTCTGCTCGGCCCTCTAGGTCCTCCACGCGGCCACCCAACTCCCTCAGGTCAGTGCTTAAAATCTCCATCTTCTCAAGTATTTCATTCTTGGAGGATTTAATCTCCTCTCTTATAGTTTGGAGAGATTTAGCTAGCTCTCTCGGTATCTCTCGCATCGCAGCAACGGGACGCATCTCCAACTGAGATGCCACCGAATCCAAATCCGAGTGCGAGAGAGGAGCCGGGGACACGTGGTGCCGCGGGACTCTGCTAGTTTGCTTCGCTGCATGGTGTTCCAGGTCTTTATGGGGTTGCAATGCACTCTTACTCATGGTAGCTTCGGGTCTTTCTACCTTCGCCTCTGCTCAAAATAAGGGCGATATTTATATGGAAGAGGGCAAATACAGCCTTTAAAGATAGGAGGGTGCAGGAGCTCTCAGTTCAGGCTGCCATTCAGCACCGTGACGTCACTTCCTCTCCCTAAAATACTACAAGTTTTACAGCATCACCATATAGATATAGCTATGCTCCAAGAAACAAATGTATCTGCAGAGGAGCACCAAAAATTCCGTACATGGTGGGTAGGCTCCTTAGTAGGTCATCTGGCTAGTCACAGAAAGGCAGGGGTTTTGATCCTATTTTGTAAATTTTTAGGCATACAGTATTGCAGGACCCAGACGGTAGATTTATACTAGCTCATGTATCTGTTGATAGGCAACCTCTGGTTCTGTGCAATGTATACATCCCTAATACTAGATACTTAAAATCAGTGCTTTTTTTGTAGAAAAAAAGGTGCCAGTACTCATTGTGGGCGGGGTCACCACATATGGCTCCACCCGTTATAGCCACACCCACATTAGCCGCACATACCAGCCATGGCACATATAAACAGACATTGAAAATATTATAACAGTATAGGAGAAAAAAATAATGTGAATTTTATTATAAATAATTTCTGTAAGCTGTTACAGGTCCAGTATCCCCAGTAGGATACTAGACCTGTAACAGCAGATGTAAATCTCAAACTGGACATATTCCAGACACTAAAATGAAAATAAAATGATTTTTTCTACCTTTGTTGTCTGGTGACTGTTTTTCTGATCATGCTAGCCCAGTATCCGATTCTGCTGCTATCTGTCCTCTTAACTCCGTTTCCAGGGCTTCCTTTCCATTTATTTCTTTACTTTCCACTTTTCTTCTTCATTTCTTGCCCTACATCCGCAAGTAAAAGCTGGGTCCTACTCCGCAGACTTGACTGTCCAGTGGATCCAGCTTCTGCCTATTTTCTTCATCCATGTGCAGTTTTTCTCCTCTCTTCCTTTTCCCTCATCTCCTTCCTCACTCTTCCCTCCCCTCCATCCATGTCCAGCAACCCTCCTCTCCCCTCTCCTCCATCCACCCATGTCCAGCAACCCTCCTCTCCCCCTGCCCCCCTCCAGCCACCCATGCCCAGTGATTCTCCTCTCTCCCCTGCCCTCCCCATGTCCAGCATGTCTCCTCTCACCCCTGCCCTCCCCTCCATGTCCAGCGATTCTCTCTCCCCTCAATGCCCAGCATGTCGCCTCCCTCCCCTGCCCTCCATGCCCAGCATGTCGCTTCCCTCCCCTGCCCTCCCCTCATCCATGCCCAGCAATTCTCCTCTCCCCTGTCCTCCCCTGCCCATGTCCAGCATGTCTCCTCTCCCCCCTGCCCTCGCCTCCATGTCCAGCGTTTCTCTCTCCCCTCCCCTCCATGTCCAGCATGTCGCCTCCCTCCTCTCATCCATGCCCAGCACTTCTCATTTCTCCCCTGCCCTCCCCCTGCCCATGTCCAGCATGTCTCCTCTCCCCCTTGCCCTCGCCTCCATGCCCAGCATGTCACCGCTCTCCCCTGCCCTCCCCTCATCCATGCCCAGCACTTCTCATCTCTCCTCTGCCCCCCTCTTTTTCCAGCGATTCTCTCTCTCCCCTCCCCTCCATGCCCAGCATGTCACCTCCCTCCCCTCATCCATGCCCAGCACTTCTCCTCCCTCCCCTGCCCTCCCCTCAGCCATGCCCAGCACTTCTCATCTCTCCTCTGCCCTCCCCCCCTTGTCCAGCGTTTCTCTCTCCCCTCCTCTCCATGCCCAGCATGTTGCCTCCCTCCCCTCATCCATGCCCAGCACTTCTCCTCTCTCCCCTGCCCTCTCCTATGCAAGTCCAGCAATTCTCTCTCCCCTCCCCTCCATGTCCAGCACATCGCCTCTCTCCACTGCCCTGCCCTCCCCTCTGCAAGTCGCGCGAACCGGTCCGGAAGTGAAAGCAGCAAGGCAGGCACGCAGCAGACAGGTTCCTCTCTTCTCGCGTTGCTTCCCTCTCAGCATGTCCCGCCCACGAAGGCGGGGCATACTAAAGGGAAGCGAGGCAAGAGGAGAGGAACCTGTCTGCTGCGTGCCTGCCTTGCTGCTTTCACTTCCGGACCGGTTCGCGCGACTTGCAGAGGGGAAGACAGTGGAGAGAGGCGACATGCTGATGGAGGGAAGGGACGGAGAATCGCGACGGGTAGTTATTTAAACAGAGCGCAGGGCAGGACTGGACGGGAGCGGGGCCTCATGAAAAAGGTGCAGGTACGCCGTACCGGCACATACCGGCACAAAAAAAGCACTGCTTATAATAAAGATTTTGTAGCTAGAGTAATTAATATTCTGCTTCCTTATGTTCACCAGCATATTATTGTAGGGGGAGATTTTAATATGGTTTTTGACCCGGCCATGGATTGTTCCCATCAGTCAGGGGATTTATGTATCTGCCCGACCAGAAGCCTAACCTTACTCTGTAACACACTAGGCTTGGTAGACTCCTGGAGATTACTCCATACAAATGACCGGGATTATACCCATCTCTCCAGAGCACAATCCACTCAAGCACAGATTTACAGGCCTCAGAAACAGAGCTATGATATCTCTAATCAAGCCATGGTATGGGCAGTCATGGACATTACTCCCATGGATGCCAAGACCTACAGTTGGCAGTTTCCCCTTGACTTATATTGAAATACTGAGTTTCATTCTTTTTTTATTAATAAATGGAAAGAGTTTGCTGATCACAATGCCGCCCCATGTCACAAGCCATTCTTTTCTGGGACACAGCCAAAGCAGTGTTAAGGGGGGAAATTATAACTTACGCAGCTCATTAAAAAAGAAAAAAAAAAAAAAAGAGAGAGAAACTTCACGATTAGAGAGACAAGTGATTAGAGATAGGATTGCGTTTGGAGCCACCAAATCTCCCACTGTTTGGGCAACACTTTTAGCATCACAAACAGCTCGTAACAGTCTCACTCACCAAAGAACGGTTAAATCATTGATGTACTATAAATATAAGCTCAATCTTCATGGGGGAAAGTGGGAAGTTGAGGTCTCACTTATTAAAAACACATAGAGGTTCCAAAAGGATGTTGCAATTGTAGAGGGATGATGGTTCCAAAACCACCTCCGACATATATTCTGAACATCTTTAAAAACTTCTTTGAACGCCTTCATACCGCACAGAAAGAAAATGAACTTGAGGGTACATTATCTTGACAATATTCAACTTCTGCATGTGTCACCATCACAGGAAGCAATGCTTAAAGCCCTCTTCACAGATGGTAAACTGTTACTGGCCCTTCAGGGAAGCACATTAAACAAAGCATCGGGACCGGATGGCTTACGGACCGAATTTTACAAAATATTGATTATATCACACCTACTCTATTATCTTACTTCTCACATATGATCACTCACAAAATACTTCCAGATTCCATTTGTACAGTACAAATGATTGTCCGTTTGAAAACTGATAAAGACCCTTGCTCAGCACACTCGTACAGACCAATCTCCTTACTCAACTTTGAAGCTAAACTGTTTGCTAAGATCCTAGCTAACCATCTGGCCAAATTACTATCCGCTTTGGTACAAAAAGCCCAGGTAGGGTTTGTTAAAGAATGAATGGCCACCAAAAATATTCACCTCATTTTGGCTTCTTTAGCTATGGTTCTAATCACGCAAGCTATTTTCATTTTTGATCAGTTTGGATGCTTTAAAGGCATTTGATTATATTTCTTAGAAATTTTCTTTTTCACACTGTACAGGCCTATGGAATTACAAGGACCTTCCTTGAGGCGGTGAGAGTTTTGTACTCTACTCCATAGGCAACGAAGTGGGCTGATGGTCAAAATTCTCAGTCCTTTTCAATCCGACGGGGTACAAGGTTGTCCTCTGTCGCCACTTCTTTTTGTCTTGGTTTTGGACCCACTGGTGAGGAATGTTTTATCTAATCCAGAGATTCAAGGCATACCCTTTGTATCCTCGGCCTTTAAGAGCTCGGCTTTTGCGGATGATATTTTAGTTCACCCGACAAACCCCCAACATTCTCTGGATACCCTAATGACAATTTTCTGGGAATACGGAGATTTCTCGGGATTCCAACTTAATCGGCAGAAATTTCTAGCTTTGGTTTCTTCGGAGGGAGTAAGACGGAATTGGGTGAGTTCTTTTCCTCTACATTGGGCCCAACACTCTTTTCGTTATCTTGGAATCAGATTGTCGATATCTGCATCTGAATTATAACACCTTAATATTATTTATTTATTGCATTTGTATCCCACATTTCCCCACCTATTTGCAGGCTCAATGTGGCTTACAATTTTCCGTCATGACTTATGTCATTTCAGAATACATATACAATTGGTAATATATATAGAACATGAATGCTAAATGAACCCGTTCATTAGACCTGACTGCATCACCGACTAGTTGGCAAATGCTACCTTTGGGCCTACATGGTAGAATACATTTATTTTGGATGATAGAATTCCCTAAATGGCTCTATACTTTCCAAATACTTCCCCTATTTCTTCTGAAAAAAGATCATCGTATTTTGATCCATCGCCTCTCGTTTCCTCTGGAGAGGAAAAAAAAAAACAAAGCTTACAATGAGGACGTTATTTGGTACTTAGAAAACAGGTGGTATGGGGATGCCAGATATCACGAAATATAACCTGGCATGTTTGGCCCAACATATAGGAGATTAGTTCCTATATAGAAAGGATTACGCCCCAATCAGGTTAGAAGCAGACATTTTTTGCCGCTTGGCGGCTGGATTATCTTTTGCAGGTGCAAGGGAGACAGCTTTCAAACATGGCATGTGGTCCAATTTTACTGACTCCTTTGCAACATCTCTGGAAATTCCTCACCTCCTCGCGGCAGATTTCTCCCCACACTTCCGCTTTATTGCCCATCCAGGGCAATGTTGCATTTACTCTGGGAATAGAGTACGCTACATTTAGAAAATGGGGGAACATGAGCATCCATCATTTTTTTCAGGTACTACATGCTGACGGATCTTTCCTGTCACTTCATAATTTGGAGAATAGAAATCTCACACAGATCAAGGAAATTTTTGCCTACCATCAATTATGCCATTATGTGCAATCTATAGAAAGAACAGCGCTGAAGGAAGCACATGCTGAGAAATTACGATCTTGTTTGTTTGCAGAGGTAAGGGATCGCTTGTCGGTCTCTGTCCTTCATAACGCCATCTTACGCCTCCCCTGACAGCAATCTATAATCACAACTTCAAATGACATGGGTGTCAGATTTACATAGATCTGTAGAATCTGTCGACATTCCCCTTTGATCCTCCCGCATTCCACAATTAACTTTGGCAGCTGACCTATGTGAATGTCAACTCCGAATCCTTCACAGGGCATATTTTTCACAAACCCAATTGTTTCATGTGGGTGGCATTGACACTCCCCTATGTCAAAATTGTAATATCTTACACAATTAATTTTTCATGCCTTTTGGGAATGTACAATTATCCGTTGTTTCTGGAAGAGGATAACTCACTTTTTGAAGGTCATCCTGGGATCTGCCATTCCGATGTCTACGATGGGCCTTTTGTTAGACCATTATGAGGTCTTTGTTTGCAGAGTGGAGACGGTCACCTTTTTATCCGTGTCAGCATTATTAGGGAAAAAAATCTATTTTGAAAGTATGGACAGGACCAGAGGCTCCTTCCTACTGGGGATGGCATAGTATGCTCCACCATCATAAGCTCCTACCGCAGCTTCATGTGGGCAGATCACCAAAACGCAGGAAAAAAAGTTTTGTCTATATAGAAACCTTTTATTTCTTCGTTATCTCCCAGAGCCCGGAGTTTTATGCTGAAATCTCTCTAGGCGCTCCTAAAGGTTGGAGTGTTTGCTCTGAGGACTTCAATTGGGTGTATCCATGGGATCCTGTGTAGTGTGTATGATTTTTTTTTTAATAAATATACATTCTGGATGGTCACTATTCATTAGGGTATGGGTCAGAGTACAGGCCCTTCCCCTCTTATATTCACTGATGACCAACTGGCTTGTGCCATTAACATCTTGATGTTTTGACCATCCCTGGACGAATAATAATAATTTCTTCTTCTTCTCCTCCTCCTCTTGGTGGCGAAAGTTATTTCTGGTTTAGGGTACGGTATGGTTTGATTATTTGAATTAAAGGGGAATTATTATTGTAGGGATGGGCACATTAGTGACAGGTCATTTAGACAGTGATTATGTTTAATAACCAAATAGGTTAAAAAAGAAAACAAAACGCTTCTTTCTCCTTTTTATTGACTTCCGAGTCGCCAGCTTTCATCCAAACCCACTTCTGAAATGACGATACAACATATATATTACCGGAACTGGTATAGTATCAACACTGGCAAATTTTATATCAATTCTCTTAGGCTTAAAGGCAGTGGCTATTGCATTCTGCTATTGTGCTTAGTCCTGTGGTCACCTGTGATGTCTGTACTCTTCCTCACTCGCACAGTTTTTTTTTTACTAAAAGCCCTCCATTAGTTCAGGGGTAAGGGTGAGGAGAGGTTTAGCTAGGGGTTAGATTCGTTTTGAAAGTTACACTTGAACCACTGTATGGTATATTTGCTTGTATATCGAATTCTTTAACAAAAAGATTTAACATAAATCCAAAGATCTTAAATGCTCTGGGGCAAAAATAACAAACGAACACATTTAGATCCACCAAAAAGCAAAGATACTTACATGTAACAGGTATTCTCCAAGGCCAGCAGCCTGATTGTTTTCACGAACGACTGCCCACCCGCCGCAAAAATCAAAAAGCATATAAACCAGAAAACAACAACAACAACAACTCTAATGGGGAGGAGGGTGGGTTTGTGAGAACAATCAGCCTGCTGTCCTTGGAGAATACCTGCTACAGGTAAGTATCTTCACTTTCTCCGAGGACAAGCAGGCTGCTTGTTCTCACATGTGGGGTATCCCTAGCAACCAGGCTCACTCAAAACAATGAACATTGGTCAATTGGGCCTCGCAACGGCAAGGACATAACATAGATTGACCTGAAACCAAAATTTTTTTTTGTTTTGTTACATTTATACCCCGCGCTTTCCCACTCATGGCAGGCTCAATGCGGCTTACATGGGGCAACGGAGGGTTAAGTGACTTGCCCAGAGTCACAAGGAGCTGCCTGTGCCTGAAGTGGGAATCAAACTCAGCTCCTCAGTTCCCCAGGACCAAAGTCCACCACCCTAACCACAAGGCCACTCCTCCACCAACTAACAGAGTGCAGAATCAAAATGGGTCTAAGGGGGGTGGAGTTGGATTCTAAACCCCAAACAGATTCTGCACCGCTGCCTGTCCAAACCGACTGTCGCGTCGGGTATCCTGCTGAAGGCAGTAGTGAGATGTGAATGTGTAGACTGATGACCACGTTGCAGCTTTGCAAATCTCTTCCATGGAGACCGACTTTAAGTGGGCCACTGACTCAGCCATGGCTCTAACATTATGAGCCGTGACATGACCCTGTAGAGTCAGCCCAGCTTGGGTATAAGTGAAGGAAATGCAATCTGCTAGCCAATTGGAGATTGTGCATTTTCCGATGGTGACTCCCCTCATGTTGGGATCAAAAGAAAAACAACTGGGCAGACTGTCTGAAGGGCTTTGTCCGCTCCACGTAAAAAGCCAATGCTCTCTTTCAGTGCAAGGTATGCAAACTGCTTTCACCAGGACGGGTATGAGGACGGGGAAAAAATGTTGGCAAGACAATTGACTGGAACTCTGACACCACCTTAGGCAGGAACTTAGGGTGCATGCGGAGGACTACTCTATTATGATGGAACTTGATATAAGGTGCATGCACCACCAAGGTATGAAGCTCACTGACCCTATGAGCTGAAACAACAGCCACCAAAAAAATGACCTTCCATGTCAAGTACTTCAGATGGCAGGAATTCAGTGGCTCAAAAGGAGCTTTCATCAGCTGGGTGAGTACGACGTTGAGGTCCAATGACACTGGTGGAGGTTTGACAGGGGGCTTTGACAGAAGCAAACCTCTCATGAAGTGAACAACAAAAGGCTGTCTAGAGATAGGCTTACCTTCTACACAGCGATAAGCAGCACTAATCGCACTAAGGTGAACTCTAACGGAGTTGGTCTTGAGACCAGACTCTGACAAGTGTAGAAGGTATTCAAGCAGGGTCTGTGTAGGACAAGAAAGAGGATCTAGGGCCCTACTGTCACACCAGATGGCAAACCTCCTCCATTTGAGAGAGTAACACCTCTTGGTGGAATCTTTTCTGGAAGCAAGCAAGACTCGAGAGACACCCTCTGAAAGACCCAAGGAGGTGAATTCTGAGCTCTCAACATCCAGGCCGTGAGAGTCAGAGACTGGAGGTTGGGATGTAGAAGAGACCCCTCATTCTGGGTGATGAGGGTTGGAAAACATTTCAATCTCCACGGTTCCTCGAAGGACAACTCCAGAAGAAGAGGGAACCAAATCTGACGGGGCCAGAAGGGAGCTATCAGAATCAGGGTTCCACAGTCCTGTTTGATTTTCAGCAAAGTCTTCCCTATTAGAGGTATGGGAGGATACGCATACAGAAGGCCTGTTCCCCAATGCAGGAGAAAGGCATCTGATGCTAGTCTGTCCTGGGCCTGAAGCCTGGAACAGAACTTAGGGACCTTGTGATTGATCTGAGTGGCAAACAGATCCACGGAGGGGGTGCCCCACGTTCGGAAAATCTTGCAGCCTACACCCATGTTCAGTGACCACTCGTCGGGTTGCATTACCCTGCTCAGTCTGTCGGCCAGACTGTTGTTTACGCCTGCCAGATAAGTGGCTTGGAGAAACATGCCGTGACACGGTGCCAAAAGCAACATCTGGACGGCATCCTGACACAGAGGGCGAGATCCAGTGCCCCCGCTTGTTGGTATAATACATGGCAACCTAATTGTCTGAATCAATAAGACTTGGTTGGACAGCCGGTCTCTGAAAGCCTTTAGAGCGTTCCAGATCGCTCGCAATTCCAAATTGATTGATCTGAAGACATTTTTTCTGAAAGGACCAAGCTCCTTGAGTGTGAAGCCCATCTACATGAGCTCCCCACCCCAGGAGGGATAAATCCGTTGTCAGCACTTTTTGTGGCTGAGGAATTTGGAATGGACGTCCCAAGGTCAAATTGGGTCGAATCGTGCACCACTGCAAGGAATTCCGAAAGTTGGTGGACAGTTGGTTCACATCCTCTAGACTTCCCACAGCTTGATACCACTGGGAAGCTAGGGTCCATTGAGCTGATCTCATATGCAGGCGTGTCATAGGAGTCACATGAACCGTGGAGGCCATGTGTCCCAGAAGTCTCAACATCTGCCAAGCCGTGATCTGTTGAGATGCTCGACCCATAGACACTAGGGACAGTAGGTTGTCTGCCCTCGCCTCGGGAAGATAAGCTCAAGTTATCTTTGTGTTCATCAGTGCTCCAATGAATTCTAATTTCTGAACTGGGGTGAGATGGGACTTGGAGTAATTGATCACGAACCCCAGTAGTTCTAGCACCTGTACAGTCATTCGCATGGAATGTAGAGCGCCTGCCTCCGAGGTGCTCTTCACCAGCCAATCGTTGAGATAAGGGAACACTTGCACTCAAAGTCTGCGTAACGACACTGCGACTACCACTAGGCATTTTGTGAACACTCTGGGTGCAGACGCCAGACCAAAGGGCAGTACACAGTACTGAAAGTGCTGAGTTCCCAGCTGAAATCGAAGATATTTCCTGTGAGCTGGGAGTATCGAGATGTGAGTATAGGCATCCTTTAAGCCCAGAGAGCATAGCCAATCGTTCTCTTGAATCATGGGAAGAAGGTTTCTCTGTGCACCTATCCTGAACTTTTCTCGAACCAGATATTTGCTCAGGGCCCTTAGGTCTAGGATGGGACGCATCACCCCTGTTTTCTTTTGCACAAGGAAGTACCTGGAATAGAATCCCAGCCCTTCTCCCCCTGGTGGAACAGGTTCGACCGCATTGGCCTTTAGAAGGGCGGAAAGTTCCTTTGCAAGTACCTGCCTCTTTTAGGAGCTGCAAGAATGCGCCCCTGGTGGGCAATTTAAGTACATAAGTAATGCCACAATGGGAAAAGACCAAGGGTCCATCGAGCCCAGCATCCTATCCACGACAGCGGCCAATCCAGGCCAAGGGCAACTGGCAAGCTTCCCAAAGGTACAAACATTCTATACATGTTATTCCTGGAATTGTGGATTTTTCCCGTCCATTTAGTAGCGGTTTATGGGCTTGTCCTTTAGGAAACTGTATAACCCCTTTTTAAACTCTGCCAAGCTAACCGCCTTCACCACGTTCTCCGGCAATGAATTCCAGAGTTTAATTACGCGTTGGGTGAAGGTTTGGATTCCAGATTGAGGGTGTATCCTAACCGGACTATTTGAAGAACCCACCGGTCAGAGGTTATGAGAGGCCACCTTTGGTGAAAAAACATCAACCTCCCCCCTACCGGTAAGTCGTCCGGTATGGACACTTTTACAGAGGCTAAACTGAACTGGAGCCAGTCAAAAGCCCGTCCCTTGCTTTTGCTGGGGAGCAGAATGGGCCTTAGTCACACGCTGTTGATGAGAACAAGCACGCTGGGGTTGAGCCTGGGCAGGCTGCCGAGAAGCAGGAGTGTACCTACGCCTAGAGTAGGTATAGGGAGCACTCCTCCTCCCTCCAAAAAACCTCCTAGAGGAGGTGGCAGTAGCAGAAGGCGCTCGGTAGGAGAGAGAATCCATAGCATCATTATGCTTCTTAATCTGATCAACTAGATCCTCTACTTTTTCTCCAAAAAGATTGTTCCCCCGGCAAGGAACATCCGCCATCCGCTGCTGGACAGAATGATCCAGGTCACAGACCACAGCCATGAGAGTCTGCACATCACTATACCTTGAGCAGCGATTCTGGATGTCACGTCAAAAGTGTCAAAAGTACCCCTGGGCCAGGAACTTGCGACACGGCTTCTGCTGCCTGACCACCTGGTGAAAAGGCTCAGCCAGCTAGGGAGTGCATCAACCAAGCTGGACAGTTGACGCATCGAGTCCCACAATGTATGCTCGTGAACAGCTGGTATGACTGGATCTTGACAGCGAGCATAGTGGCCTGATACGTCTTCCTCCCAAAAGAGTCAAGAGTCCTAGCTTCTCTGCCTGGGGGCGCTGAAGCATAGTCTCTAATACTCCTAGCTCTCTTGAGAGCGGAATCCACCACCATGGAATTGTGGGGTAATTGGGACCTCATCAATCCAGGTTCACCATGGATCCGGTATTGGGACTCAGCTTTCTTGGGACCCACAGGGCCAGAAAGAGAGGCGGGCCAGTTTCACATAAGGACTTCCTTAAGTACCTTATGCAGAGGGACTGTCACAGCCTCTTTAGGTGGAGAAGAACAATCCAGGACCTCGAGCATCTCAGTCCTGGGCTCATCCTCAACCTCCACAGGGAAGGGAACAGCCATAGCCATTTCCCAGACAAAAGTGGGAAAAAGACAAACTCTCGGGTGGAGATAGTCTTCTTTCCAGCGGAGGGGAAGGGTCAGAGGGACTCCCAAAGGACTCATCGGAGGAGAAGTAACTGATTCCCACGAGTGCTCCTGCTCAGTGTTGGATACAACCCATGTCAAGGTACTCCGACACTGGACCTGCCTCGATGCCGAGGAACGATGGCTTCTGTGGCGATGTCGAGAAGTCAACGCCCGATCCAACTGCGGCGACGCTCCCTCCACCGACGTCGAAGGGGAGTCTACCTGGGCGGCAACCAACGCCGATGCCACAGGCGGCACCAGTCCGAGACCTCACCGCAGGAGAAGGGCTAGACACCGTTGCAGCAGATGGCACAGAAGACGATTGTCGCAGTAAGCCTTCCAGAAGTTCTGGAAACAAGGCCCGGATATGCTCGTCGAGAGCCGCCATCGGAGAAGGCTGCGGGGCCGATGGAACAGGCGATGTCAGAATCAGTGGAGGCTCGAGAGCAGGTACCAGGCTGCCAAGAGACCGACGCATCGGCACCTCCTGTATAGAGGGGGAGCGGTCCTCATGGCGCCGACTGACGCCCCGGAGCTCCCGGTTCCGTGCGTCAAAGGAGAACGATGACGGTGTTTCTTAGTCTTCGCTCAACGCCCGTCATCAAGACTCCTCGGTACCCATGAGAACGTGGAATCCTCACGTCTCCTCGGGGCCCGGTTCGACGAAGGTTGGTCCCGGGGGGGGGGGGGGGGGGGGGGGGGGGGGGAGGGCTGCCTAACAGGAGGCCTCAAGGCAGGTGGAGATCCACTCAACACCTCACTGCTCCCAGCACGAGTTGGTCTCTCAGCAGCCATTACCTCTCTCCTCGTCGTCGATGCTCCTGTCGATGTCGACGCTGACGACCTCGGTACCGATGTCGAAAGACCGGACCAGGGCCCAAAAAGCTTCTCTCATTGGGCCTCTAGAGACGATTGGGTCCGTTTCTTCATATGAAGACACAGACTACAAGCAGCTGGGCTACGGTCGGGCCCGAGGCACTAGATACACCAGGCGTGGGTATCTGTGCCTGAGATGGTCCGGTTGCACCAAGTACAACGTTTGAAGCCGCTGGGTGTCTTCAATGACATGGAAGAAAAAAAAACAGCTGCGGCGAAATCCAACGACGACGCGATTGTGCCAAGAAAGAAAAAGCACAATAAAAGGGGAAAAAACCCGACCGCGCGGCCAAAAGGCCGGCCGTGTCAAAAAAGAAAGGAAACTTTAACGAGGAAGAACGGGAAAACTTAATATTTTTTTTTTAAAACAGATCAAAAAAAGAAACGAAAAAAAAAATCACTGAAGTTCTTCCTGGGCCTGAGAGAGGAGCTATCAAACGAACCGCACCTTACCGCGGAGAAAAAAAGAACTGAAGAGGCACGCTCGTGCGGTGGGCAGGAAGTCGTTTGCGCATGCGCGGTTCACGCTACCCGCGCAACAGAGCTCTCTCAAAGGTGAAATTAGGCCTTACCTGCTAATTTTCTTTCCTCTAGACCCTCCAGACCGGTCAAGACGCTTGGTTATGCTCGCCTACCAGCAGAGGGAGACTGAGAACACTAACTTCAAACTATGTACATATAACCTGTGCCTAGCCTTTTATCGTCAGTATACACTTAGCAAAGCAGAAACCAAAAAACCTGAAACAATAAAAACAACCCCTGTACCTGGAAAACCCCTAGTCAAACACCAACAGTGTGCCTCCACAGACGGAACGTCAAAACGCCCCGCTCTGTAGGGTCAATATAGTCAAAGAAATTCTCTCCGACCACCTAAACTTGAAAGGATAGTCATAGCAGAACACAGCTCAAAATCACTTCTGATAATCCACAGACTTCTGATAATCCACAGGGCGGGCTCTTGACCGGTCTGGAGGGTCTAGAGGAAAGAAAATTAGCAGGTAAGGCCTAATTTCACCTTCCTCCTCAACCCTCCAGACCGGTCAAGACGCTTGGGAAGTACCAAAGCAGTAGAAACTTAAGGGTGGGATCCTCGAAAAGCAGAAGACAACACCGCCGCTCCAAACCGAGCATCCTCCTTTGCCTGAACATCAAGTCTGTAATGCTTCACAAAGGAATGGATGGAAGACCACGCCGCTGCCTTACAAATATCCTGCGGAGGAATAAAACTACTTTCCGCCCAAGAAGCAGCTACCCCCCGAGTAGAATGAGCCTTAAGCACCGAGGGCACGGCCCGGCGTTTCAACAAGTACGCCGACGCAATGGTCTCCTTCAACCACCTAGCCAGAGTAGCCTTGGAAGCTGCTGCCCCTTTTTTGGGACCTCCAAACAACACAAACAACCTATCCGATGCTCGAAAATCCTGCGTTCTGCGCAAATAAGACCGTAAAACGCGCCGTACATCCAACTTAGCCAGTCGACGTTGCGTAAGATCCCCAGCGCGATCCCCCAACACAGGCAAGGAAATCACCTGGTTGACATGAAAAGCAGACACCACCTTAGGCACAAAGGAAGGAACCGTCCGTAAAGTCACTTTCTCCTTAGCAAAAGACAAAAAAGGCTCCCTGCAAGACAGAGCCTGAAGCTCTGAAATCCTACGCGCCGAAGAAATGGCCACCAGAAAAACCGCCTTCAAAGTAAGATCCTTACATGTAATGGATGCCAAGGGTTCAAACGGAGGTGCCACCAACGCCTCCAGGACCAAATTTAAATCCCAAGGCGGGACCAATGGACGACGAGGCGGCCGAATCAACTTCACTGCCTTCAGAAACCGCCCCACATCAGGAGAAGCCGCCAAGGAAACTCCCCGAATCTTACCTCTAAAACAAGACAAGGCCGAAACCTGCACTTTCAGGGAAGAGAGCGACAGCCCCCTCTCCAAACCATCCTGCAGAAAATCCAAAACTTCCACCACCGAAGCACGCAAAGGAACATAATCCCGCTCTTGACACCAATTCTCGAAGATGCGCCACACCCGCACATACGCCAAAGAAGTAGACCTCTTGCGAGACCTCAACATCGTATCAACCACCCTGGGCGAAAAACCTTTCTTTCTCAACCGGTGCCTCTCAAGAGCCAAGCCGTAAGCAAGAACGGAGAGGGATCTGCCATCTCTATCGGCCCCTGAACCAGTCGCACCCGAGGCCCCAAGGGAATCGGATCCTGCACCAGCAACCGCATCAGATCTCCGTACCACGGACGCCGGGGCCAATTGGGCGCTATCAGCACCACTAACCCCGAGTGCCGACCGATCCGCTGCACCACGCGACCCACCAGCGGCCACGGCGGAAACACGTAGAGCAACTGCTGAGTTGGCCACGGAAGCACCAACGCGTCGATGCCCTCGGCTCGCGCGTCCCTTCGACGACTGAAAAACCGAGAGAGCTGCGCATTGTCGGCCGACGCCATAAGATCCAACACTGGCCGACCCCACTGCAACACTATCCGCTCGAACACGGAGGGATGGAGAGCCCACTCTCCGGGATCCAACGTGTGTCTGCTCAGATAATCCGCACTCACGTTGTCCACCCCTGCCACGTGTCCCGCCGATAGACTCTGCAGATGAACTTCTGCCCAGGACAGCAACTCCGCCGCCTCTACGGCCAACCCGGGACTCTTCGTTCCCCCCTGTCGATTTACATAGGCGACGGCCGTGGCATTGTCCGACAGAATCCTGACTGCCTTGCCGTCCAGAAGACTCTGAAAGGCCCGAAGAGCCAACCGAATAGCTCGCGTCTCCAGGCGATTGATGGACCAACTCGCCTCTTCCAACGTCCAACGCCCTTGGGCCACCTGACCCAGACAATGAGCCCCCCATCCTGACAGACTTGCATCCGTGGTCAGCACCACCCAATCTGGAGTGTCCAACGGCATGCCCTTCACTAGATTCGGAGAGTGGAGCCACCAGCGAAGACTGCACCGAGCCACCTCCGGCAGCGAGAGCCTCTCCTCCAAACTCTGAAACTGAGGAGACCAACGAGACAACAACGCTACCTGCAACGGTCTCATGTGGGCCCTGGCCTAGGGCACCACCTCTATTGATGCCGCCATCAGACCCAGCACCTGAAGATACTCCCGCGCCACTGGCGCCCTCTGAGCTCGGAGGTGCCGAATCTGAGACTGCAGCTTGGAAATGCGGGGAGCTGTCAAAAACACTCGGCCTTTCTTCGTGTCGAAACGTACTCCCAAATATTCTAGAGACTGCGACGGAACGAGGTGACTCTTGGCCAGATTGACCACCCATCCGAGCGACCGCAGAAAAGACACCACCCGGCCGGTGACGTCCTCGCTCTCTGACTTTGATTTGGCTCGGATCAACCAGTCGTCGAGATACGGATGGACCAAAATGCCCTGCAAACGCAGCGCAGCCGCCACCACTACCATGACCTTGGAAAAAGTGCGGGGCGCCGTTGCCAGGCCGAACAGAAGAGCACAAAACTGAAAATGCCTCCCCAACACCACAAAACGAAGAAACCGCTGGTGTGCCTCTAAGATGGGAATGTGCAAATACGCCTCCGTCAGGTCTAAAGACGTTAGAAACTCTCCTTCCTGAACCGCTACAATGACCGAGCGTAACGTCTCCATTCGAAAGGAAGGAACCTTCAGAGCTGCATTGACCCTCTTGAGGTCCAAAATGGGCCGAAAGGCGTCCTCCTTTTTGGGGACCACAAAATAAATGGAATAACAACCCTTTCCTCGCTCTTTTGAAGGAACCGGAACCACTGCTCCTAAATCGACCAGACGCGCCAGCGTCTCCCGCACTGCTCTCGCCTTGCGCCTGGAATGACAAGGGGACACGAGAAAGAAATCTGGCAGAGGACCGTCGAACTCTAACGCGTAGCCATCTCGCACAATCTGCAGCACCCACTGATCTGAGGTGATCTGGACCCACCTCTGGTAAAACAAGCGCAAACGCGCCCCCACGCGAACCAGAGGTTGGGTCCCCAAACCATCATTGCGAAGGACGGGACACACCGTTCGCTCCCGAAGCGGACCCGCGCCCTCCACGGCGACCACCTCGAAAGGACTGAGTTCTTTGGAAAAACCGACCCCTAGTCCCCCCCGAGGACCTGCCGGGCCGATAACGACGAGCTTCCTGAAACCGACCACGCACCGCGGACCCCCTAGCGGCCTTAGGGCGAAGCTCTGGAAGACGAGGAACCTTAGCATCACCAAGACCCCTCACCAACTTATCCAACTCTTCTCCAAAAAGCAAAGAACCTTTAAACGGCAGCGAACACAGCTTTGCCTTAGAAGCAGCATCAGCCATCCAGCCCCGCAACCACAGGGCCCGACGAGCAGCCACTGCCAGGGTCATGTTCTTAGCCGAAGCCCGTAACAAATCGTACAGCGCATCAGCCATGAAAGACGACCCCATCTCCAACTTTGCCAAATCTTGAACTAAAGAAGCCCTATCCGCCGGTGGGCTATCCAGCAGCCGCTCCGCCCAGCGAAAACACGCCCGGGCCACCAGACCTCCACAAACTGACGCCTGCAGCGCCAAGGCAGACAAATCAAAACTCCGCTTGAGAAACGTCTCCAATTTCCTGTCCTGTGGGTCCCGCAACGCGGCCCCCCCATCCACAGGAATAGCCGTAGCCTTAGTCACAGCCGTCACCACGGCATCCACGGTCGGAGGCCGGAGGGATTCTCTATCCTCCTGCGGGAGCGGGTACAACTTAGCCATGGCTCGAGCCACCTTACACTGATCATCTGGCGAACGCCACTCCTGGGTAATCATTTCCCTCAGATCCGCGTTCATAGGAAAAGTACGTGAAACCTGCCGGATCCCCTTAACCAATGGATCCTGCGTCCCGGCTGTCACTGGAGCTGACGCCTCAAACTTGAGAGTCGCCGACACCTGTTCAATCAGTTCCGTCAACTCATCCCGGTGAAAAATGCGAACTACTGAAGGGTCCTCCCCAGGCACCGCAATCTCCTTCTCACAACCAGCCAACGGCCCCTCATCCTCCTCCAGGGGACTAAAATCGCCCTCTGACTCTGGAGGGGAAAAACTGTCCAAGTCCTCCGACCACTCTACACGTGGTCTCTTCACACTAGCCCCCCCCCGTTCCCAGACTAGGGGGCTCCGCTCGTGTCGGCCCTGCCTGCCAGGCCTGGAATAAACTCCAGATGAAATCCGGCGGGAAACCCATCCGACCAGGAACGTCCCCCCCCATAAAAACCTGACAATTGACTGCCCATAGGTCCTCCGACCAACTCCGGGCCATGCGATGCCGATTCCAAAATAGCGGCGGTTCCCGCCAAAATCGAGACCGCCGCCGCACTGCTACACTGAGACGCTGCCGGCTCTGGGGGGCCAGACGCGGGTACCTCCGCCGCTAGCACCGGCGGAGCGGAGGAAGACGCCTTCGGTTCGCCACAATAACGGCAGGAACCGCCAACCACGTCAACCCCCCGGCGCGCACAAGATTTGCATCGGAGCGGCTTTCCCGACATCGCGCGCCAAACTAACAGCTGACAGCCCGAAACCTCAATCACCTGGAGCCTTCAATAGCAGCGCCCCAAAACAGCTGAACAACTCCGGAACCCCGGAGTGCAGCTCACTTAGCTCTCCACACCGTCTGGGCCTTTGCTCTGAAAGAATCTTTTTTTTTTTTTTTTTTTTTACAAACTTTATTGCAGAAATTGAGCCCTGCTGCTGCTAAACTATACGGCACTCAAGGCTGCAGCACAGAACTGCAGCCGAGGCACAAGCTGCCCAAACGGGAGAGCCAGTTAGGGGGAGGGACCCGGCCACCCGGGTGTGACACCCCAAAGGGGACAATGGCAGGCCCCACCGGACCCACCAACCCCCAGCACACTAAGTCTTCCAGGCACAGGGATGAAATCTAAAAACAGATCCAAGAAACTTCTAACAAAATCTCTGAATCCTACCAGACCGGACAAGCTGCACAGGTTGCCTGTCTACCCTCTGCTGAGACTGAGAAAATACTGACGACAAAAGGCTAGGCACAGGTTATATGTACATAGTTTGAAGTTAGTATTCTCAGTCTCCCTCTGCTGGTAGGCGAGCATAACCAAGCGTCTTGACCGGTCTGGAGGGTTGAGGAGGAAAGACTGATTTTATTTTGCTTGCAAAATTTTTTGCCGATTCCTGGGCCGACGCGGACATCGACCCACATGTGAGAACAAGCAGCCTGCTTGTCCTCAGAGAATTAACTATATACTCGCTAGGGTAGGCCAAAAGAAAAGTTGCTCCAAATGCTGAAGTCTCCTCTCGCATAGCAAAAAAAACCTTTAATCCTTTCTTGAGTGTTCTTTGCTACATCAGGATACATCCATACTATGACCATGAAACAAAATTTGCATATTGTGATAATACATTCTCATGATTGCATTTAGTTTTAACGTTTTTATTGATGACACTCTGAAAAATACATCCTTGTACGCACATAACTTATGTGACATAACACACTCTCAAAGAAGAGGATATTGAAGCAATACAATCAACACATGTATCATCAGCAATTTTCAATTTCTTTTTTTTTTTTAATTTTATTTTATTGAATTTTATAATACATTTAGTCATATAACTTAAATGTCGGAAAAAAGGAAATAAAAAATAACATAATATTGCAAATCATGAAATAATCCAAGATACATTTAGACCACAATATACCAGGCAAGAAACAAGGAAAAAGAAAAAAGAAAATACAACAATAGTCTAAAGAGCGGTATCATGCAAATACCCGCAGCCGAATATCAGCGTGTCAAACCTATTGAACATTCAAGGTTGAATTTCTCTACTTTCTCTAGAATCAATAAAGACCTTCATTTTGTGGGGATCAAGAAACATATATATTACAGAGTCAATAGATATAATGCAACGACATGGAAATTTTAAAACAAATAGAGCACCTAAAGCGGTAACTCTAGGTCTCAATCTCATAAATTCTCGTCTCCGCAATTGAGTTTCTTTATTTAAATCTGGATATATACGAACTTGTTCTCCAAGAAATTTCTCATTTAAATGTTTGAAATATAGTTTGAAAATATTGTTTCTATCAAGTTCTATCGCAAATGATATCAAAAGGGTTGTCCTCTCCGTCACAGTGTCCAGTGAATTCTCCAAAAGAGCTGTTAAATTTTCAAGGTGATTTTGGGCAGCCAGGGGGTCCGGTTTCTTAATCCCAGTTAAGTAATAGGCCTTATTGATAGGTGGAAAAGCCTCTGCTGGAATTTTAAGTATTTCCTGAAAATATCTACGCAGCATATCTATAGGTGAAGTCAAAGGGGCTTTAGGAAAATTTATAAGCCGTAAGTTATTTTTTCTCCCCTGGTTATCCAAGTATTCTATTTTTCTCTTCAATATGTCTCTATCTTTAGAAACCTCTCCTGAGAACGACTGCAGAACAGAGATTTCAGCCTTTAAATTGTTAACTTGATTATCTTGAACTTGAATTTTCTCCAATAAGTTCTGCTGAGATTGTTTTAAATCGGAAATTTCTTTAGTAAAGGAATTAGTTACCTTCATTAGTAGAGAATTCATTCCCTGAAGCACGTCCCATAGGGAGTCCAAAGTGACAACAGCCGGTTTTCTCAACTCCGAACCTTGAATAGTAGCTGTTCCCGCAAGCGTGGGGGTCGAGGTGGTATAATCCCTCCAACTTTCCGTTGTTCCTTCTGCCGGGACAAATATCGCCGAGGTACCTCCTGGGGACGCTTGGTTATTCTCCTCTCCGGGAGTCGAACGAGGCGTTCCTGCCTCGGAGAAAAAGCTACTTCCGGGTCGCGGAGGTGCTGTGTTTTCGAGCGGGCTCAACGAGACCGCTCCTTCGCTGTGACCCAGAGAAACATCCGCGGGTCGATCCGAGGTGGGTAGTTGCATGGTTTGTGGGAGAATACCGACTTGCTCCAGGGTTAGCTGCCGGGGAGCGGGAGTAGTTCCAGGTACCGAGGAGGACGTTCCCCTGGGCTTCCCCTTCCTCTTTCCCATAGCCTGGGATAGGAATAACTCGCCAGAGAGTTTCCCTGTGAAGTCGGAGCTCTCTCTCACGCTTCCGCTCTAATCCGCCATCTTGCCTAATCAGCAATTTTCAATTTCTTCCCCCTATAACTCTGACACCCGCCCTCCCAACCACCCTCTAGTCCCAAACTTCCAGATGTGAAAGGCTAGTACTAGCAACATTCAAGTGACACCTGCTTTGTAAGGATCAAATAACAATGTACACATAACAAGTAAGTTAGATGTCAACTTGCCTCACATTCTACATAGCCTCCCCCTCCCCACACCTTTTATGAAGTGCCTATGCAAAAACCTCTAACCAAAGCCTTATACGCCCCCCTCCTGGGGGAAGCCCTGGGGCCTGTGCTCTGATAGCCCCTTCCCCCAATCCAGACAGCGTTGTTCTTAAGGTGACATTCTTGTATGTCTGGATGCCAGTCAACACTTTACTCCAATGATAACATAACTGCATGGTAACAGTATATTGGTGAAATATTTGTTCAACAACTACTTAGTCTTAACAGTCAAAACCTTTGAAGTGCTCATCTTTCCCTTCCTCACCCTCCCCTCACCCACCCCTGTGGAATAAAATTAAAAAAAAAAAAAAACCCCGGTCTAATGTGGGATCCTCAGAGACGGTTTAGGATAAAACTACGAGCTTTTGGTGCCAAGGACTGTATATATGGTTCCCAAATCTCCAAGAATGCCTTCTTCCTCTTGGGGGAGGATCCCACCCCTCTCCATCATCAACAGCTCATGTAGACTATTCCTCCAGTGCCAGAAGTCCGGTGGATCAGTTTGTACCCAAACCTTTAAGATTACTTTCTTACCCTCATGATTGCATTTATATCCTGTTCAAACACAAGACTCACAATCAAAGTTTTCTCAGATTCCAATATGGATTTCTCTAAAATTACTGATAAATTTTGTACATCAATCTGATCATACTGATCCCTTTCCACCACGTACCATGGGTATTCTTTAAGACTGGTATATAGAATCTCTCATTAGTAGGACAATTTACCTTAAAATTGCACGGTACTGGTGACCAGTGGCAATAAGGCTGAAAATGGCAGTAAGAAGTGACACGCTTTTCTCACACAAGCTACTCAAGTCACGGGTCTGCACCACTGCCATGAAAACGCTTGAATTACAATAATTAACTGAATAAAATGTGGACTATGGGCGGTTCCAAGACAGCAAGAGTGTATGGAACCACCAAGGTGGCTCATTCACAAATTTTAACAATCTGCACATAACATCAGTGAATGGTGTGAACCACTAGGGCATCACCAAAGAAGGGCTCCATCAATTATGTGGGCTTCATCCTTAAGTGCCAACAACCTGCTGTCTTAGTCCATGTGCACATGGCAAGAAATCCTAGACAGAAATGGTAATGATGCTTTAGTCTACCAACTCCCAAATATAGGTTCAAAGTGGATAACATTAAGACTGAATTATACAATAACAGATGACAAGAAAAAGAGCATCAATAAAACCAGCCTAATAAAAGAATTTCTTAAACAAACAGGCCTTCAATTGCTTGCAAAAAAGCAAATAAGAGGGCACCTTCTTTTTAAGATCAGCAAGTAAAGAACACCACGTAGAAACTGCTTGATAAAGACTTTTTAAACTTAACTTACTAAAGATAAGAATCAATAGCTCAAGATGAAGAAAGTGACAATGGGAATGAAAATAAGGAAAATAAATATTCTAGACATGTGCCATTAGACATCTTACACACCCAGCATAATAATTAAAAAAAATGTGCTTTAATTTCATCAAAATAAGCATAACACAATCTAACTTCTTCTATCCTACAATCATCTTAGCTGCATAGCTGCAGTATTCTTCATCACTTGCAATCTAGAAATCAGACTGATCGAAAAAAAGATAGTAGAGACCATTGCAATAGTGCAGGTTTTATTTAATTTATTTATTTTGGTGCATTTGTACCCCACATTTTCCCACAGGAGCAGGCGCAAGAAAGTAAAAGCGTATGATAAACAGAGGGAGAAAGAGAGCCAGTTTCCAGTGACATTACCAGGGTGCAGCCTGGAGTTAAGTCAGTATAATTCTAACAAAGCTTATAAAAGTGTCAATATCCCTGGGGATCCTCCAAAATCTCTTCATGAAAACAGTAACTCAAAGACAATAAATCAAGTATGCCTTTAACAGTTGCTATAAACTGAGCTCTAATAGCATAGCACGGTATAAAATTGACGACCTGCAGAATAATGAGGGTACTCCCCAACCCTCCAATCTTCTGGAGAAGGATGCTTGACTAGTAGGATTCAAAGGAAATTAATAAAAATAAGCATACATTTTGACTCATTTTCCAGTTAGACCAGTCCAAACCAGTGGGATGTACCAAAGCTTATATATCCGGACAGGAGAAAGACGAGGCTCCGTTTAGAACCACTTTGCCAAAGGCACCGTTGCCTCTGGCCCACAGATCCAGCTTAAAATGTTTCACAAAAACATGAAGGGAAGACCAGGTTGCCCTCGGCAAATGTCCTCTGGAGAAATGGACTGAGCCTATGCCCAGATCTCCTGAGCTCCAGTTGAATGGGCATGAAGACCAACTGGGACCACCTTGCCAGAATGTAGACTGCCTCTACAGCCACCTTACAGCAATGCTTTAGAAGTTATTTCTCCCTTGACCTGCCTCTGAAAGAGATGGTCTGACTTCCTGAACTCATTGGTAACTGCCAAATACTTCAGAAACAGACTCCTGACGTCCAAACATACGGAGTGTGCAATCAGCTCCTGCTCCAAAGTCCTGTGAAAAAGTAGCAATAAGACCACCTGAATCTTATGAAAAGGAGGTACCACCTTTGACAGAAAGGAAGAAAACGAATGCATCTCCAAGAACGTCAAGTAAAGGTCCCTATAAGAAAGAATGCATCTCAGTAATTTTGCCAGCCAGGCAAACTGCTACTAGAATGGCAGTCTTCAAAGATGGGTCTTTGAGGGATGCCAGCCTCAAAGGCATTCTGCTGCTACAGCTCTGAATGCAAGATCCCAATGGAGCAAAACTGCCCGGAAGGGAGAGCTATTTGACACCCCCTCACAAAAAATGAGACAGACATCTGGCAAAGCTGCCAAAAACTTCCCCCTTAATAATCCTGAAAGCAGGAAAAGGCTACCGCCTGGACCTTGAGGGAGACCAGGCCTAAGCTCCTGTCAAAACCATCCTGGAGGAAAGAATTGTAAATAACTTGGTCTTCCACCTGGAAGAGCCTTTTTGATGTACTACCAGTGGCGTACCTAGGGTAGTTGACACCCGGGGCCGGTCATTTTTTAACACCCCCCTCCAAAATCCAGTACTAGGCATACCAAGAATACAAAACACTCAGGACCTATAGAGCAATTCTACCATACCATAAGCAGTCATTTCTATGAGTCACACATGGAAAAAGAAATCTTAAACACTACAGTGAGCACTAGAACATCAATTCACCTATTGTAAAACGAAACCAGACATAGTACAGATCATCAATCCTGCACAGTCAATGCCAACTGAAAGTCATGTCTTTTTCACAAACACAGATACACCCTAATCCACTATAGAACAAGTAATCAAACTTTCTATTTAGGCAAAAATTAAACTGAACCCCCAAGATGCCAGACTCTGCATGCAATGCAACACCACAGAAACAGAAAATGTCCCCTAGTACTGTGCAAAATATAAAGGCAGCAGATGTAAATTTGGAAAAAAAAACTAACAAATACCAACCACCACTTTACAAATTAACAAATAGAAATAAAACAAAAATAGAAAATAAAATACCATTTTATTGGACTAATACATTTAGCTGTCAGAGGCCAAAACCTTCTTCCTCAGGTCAATACAGTATAGTGTGTTACATTGTCCTAACCTGACCTGAGGAAGGGGGTTTTGTTCTCCGAAAGTTAGTCAAAATGTATTAAAATTAGTCCAATAAAAAGATTACCTTATTTACATATTCTATTATAAACATTTATTAACACAGCTACAATACTACTTTATCCTAAAGCAAAAAATATATATATATATATATTTTATTTACAGTTTGTTGTATCTGGTTTCTGCTTTCCTCATCTTCTTTTCACTGTCTTCCTTCCATCCAGCATCTGTCTTTGTTCTTTCTCTGCCATCCAGTGTCTGCCCTCTCTGCTGTCCCCTCCATCCAATGTCTGCCCTCTCTCCCTGCCCCTTCCATTCACTGTCTGCCCTCTCTCTCCCCCTTCCATTCACTTTCTGCCCTCCCTCTCTCCCCCTTCCATCCATCCAAGGTCTGCCCTCCCTCACCCCCCCCCATCCATTAAGGGTCTGCCCTCCCCTCTCCCCCCATCCATCCAGGGTCTGCCCTCCCTCTCCCCCCCCATCCATCCATCCGTCTGTCCCCTCTCTCTCTGCCCCTTTTTTCAGTCCCCTGTTCCAGCCCTCTTATCCCACCTGCCCCTAGTTCTAGCCCCAGCCCACATCTCCCACTTGCTCCCCCTTTTCAGCCCCACTATCCCACCAGTCCGCAGTTTCAGCCCCAGCCCTTTTCTCTCACCAGTCCCAAGCTTCAGCCCCAGCCACTTCTCCCTGTCCCCTTTTCAGCCCCCAGTCCCCCCAGCTTCAGCCTCTGCCCCTTTTCAGCCCCCAGTTCCAGTACTAGCCCCCTTATCCCACCTACCCACCTTTTCAGCCCCCAGTTCCAGCCCCCTTCATCCACATGCCTTGCATTAGGAACCCCTTTTCAGCCCCAGACCCATTTTCCCACCAGCCCCAGGCATGGCTCCCATTTTCTCGCTTGGCCCCTTCCCCACACCCTTCTCCCCACCCGTCCCCTTCTCCCCTCTTCTCCCATCTGAGATCCCCCTCCCCACGTCCCCTTCTCCCATCTGAGACCCCCCTCCCCACATCCTTCTCCCATCTGAGACCCCCACCCCCTTCTCCCCAGCCCAGTCCCCTTCTCCCCTCTTCTCCCATGAGACCCCCCTCCCCACGTCCCCTTCTCCCATCTGAGACGCCCAGTCCCCTTCTCCCCTCTTCTCCCATCTGAGACCCCCCTCCCCACGTCTCCTTCTCCCATCTGAGACCCCCACCCCCTTCTCCCCAGCCCAGTCCCCTTCTCCCCTCTTCTCCCATCTGAGACCCCCCACCCCCTTCTCCCCAGCCCAGTCCCCTTCTCCCCTCTTCTCCCATCTGAGACCCCCTCCCCACGTCCCCTTCTCCCATCTGAAACCCCCCTCTCAAGTCCCCTTCTCCCATCTGAAACCCTCCTCGCCCATCTAAGCCCCCCCCCCCCCAACTCAACCCACCTACCACCTTCGACGACAGCCCTCGTCTCCTGTCTCCATCCGGGGCTTTTAAAAAAAATCTGAAAAGCAGCATGGCAGGCAGCACTTCGTGTCTGCCCTGCCTACTTGTAAAAGAAAGCGGCAAATCTCCTCGTCGACGGCGTGTCGGGTATTCCCTCACTGGGTCCCGCCCCCCGCGAGAGCGGGACCCAGTGAGGGAAGACCCAACGCGACGTCGTGACGTCGACGAGGTTTGCCGGCGCTTTCTTTTACAAGCAAGCAGAGCAGACACGAAGCGCTGCCTGCCATGCTGCTTTTCAGATTTTTTTTTTAAAGGCACAGGATGGAGAAGAGACGAGGGCTGACTGCAGTCAGCAACGGAGCACCCCCCACCCACTGACACCCGGGGTGGACCACCCCCACCGCCCCCCCTTGGTACGCCACTGTGTACTACACCTCAAAAGGTCATACAGACTAATACTATCCGATTTGACAAAACCTTTTTCAATTTGATTCAGTCCTTTAAAGCCACTATCAATAAATAGAAAATACAATTATTTTTCTACCTTTGTTTGGTCTTTTAATTTTTGTAATCATGTCTCTGGTTTCCACTTTCCTCTGTCTTCTATTAACTCTTTTGCCAGGGTCTCCTGATCCATTTGTCATTTTGTCTCTGTCCATACCCATCTTTCAAATCTCCTCTATATCCCTGCCCCTATCTGCATGCTATGTTGAGCATCTCCTCCCCTCTGTATCTTTATTCTTTGCCTATCCAGCAACACTCCTCTGTGTACCTATCCCCACCATGTCCAGCATCACATCTCTATGTCCATATCCCTCATGTTCAGCTTCTCCCCTTATTCCTCCTTCCTTCCTGTTCCTATTCCCCTTATTCTTCCTTCCCGCAGCTCCTCCCGATGGAATATTAAGACAACCGAGGCACCTTCTCCCACCTGGCAGCTCCTCCTGCCAGGAGTCCTCTCCCCCCCACCCCCCCCAGCTGCTCCTGGTTTCTGAGGGTCCTCTTCCTCAGACCAGCCAGGTAAAGCCTCCAACCCCTGAGAAGCACAGTCCATGAGTTCCTCCTCCCATTCCCCATGCTTAAATTCAGAAGGGGGGGGGGGGGGGGAGGAAAAGGCGTCTCCCTGCAGCACAGCTCCTTTCTGCGGAGCAGCCCGAGCCTGCTTTAGGCAAAAGGCCTTGTATATGGCCAAAACAAATTCCAGGGGAAAATCAACCCCAAAGTACCCTAGAGTCAGGCCGAAGGGCAGAGATCCCCAGGCAGAAAAGGGTTCCAAGCATGGAGGGAGATCAAGGCCACACACCAGGGACAAAATGGGGGTGGTTCCCACCGAAAAAGAGGCAAACACACGAACGAGCTCCCCCAAGGATTCTCCCACTGAAACCTCAGACACTGGAGTTGGCGCATCCGCCTGCATGGCCTCCCTACATCCCCAACTGTGCACTCCGGAGCTGCGCAGAGGCCACAATGTCCTGCCGCATCCATCCCATGGCACTGAAAAACTGTGCAGCACTTAAGGCGCTGAGACATCACTGCCAAGAAAGAAAAAAATGCAGGAACTCTACAGCTCGCCCAGAGAAGCATTGGGGCAGAAGGAAAACCACCAAAGGGAAAAAGCAACAAATCCGCTATACTTTGTTATTTTTTACTTTTTCTTTACATGTGGCTTCCCCATGGTAAATCACTGGTGACACTTTGTTGTTTGTTTGTTTTTAACCCAATACTCAGGCTAGAAATAAGCAGCAAGGCAGACCTCATGGCACTCCAAACTGCTGGTCTGCCCAAAGACAGAGCAGAGCCAGATAGCTGAGGCTCACAAACCAAAGGTATCCGCTGCAGGCCACGAGTCACAAAAAAATGTAAAAAAAAAATTTGAAAAAGGCTTAAAAAAAAAAAAAAGCCCTAAGAAATCAGGAAAGGCAACAAAACTAAATAAAAGGTAAGTCCCATGCTACTCAACACAACAAGAGGCAGGAAGGCAAAAATCTCTGGGACTGATGCTCAGAAGTAAACCCGGGTGCTAGAAGCCACTGGCGCCAGACTAGCGTCTGTATATGCCTGCACGCAATGATCAAAGGCTCTTACCGCAGGAATAAGGAGCTCAGGAACAATCACCCCTAATCATATGCTAATGAGATGCTGACCAAGTCATTTCCTATTCCCCCACATGCTCAGAGAACAGCGCTAAAAACTAGGGTGCAGGTTTTCCTCGGAGTGTGTATGTTTGAGAGAGTGACTATGTGAGTGTGAGAGAGTGAGTGTGTGCGTGAGAATGAGTGTGTGCGAGTGTGTGCGTGAAAATGAGTGTGCGCGAGTGTGTATGTGAGACACAGTGAGAGTGTTTCACACAGATACAGTGAGAGAGACAGAGAGAGAATGTGCGCGATACACAGACTCTCTGTGAGACCGAGAGTGTGACTGGGTGACACAGAGTGAATGTACAGTGTGAGACAGAGTGAAAGACACTGAATGAGAGAGAGATACCTCCCCCCTCCCTCTCTGGTCTCAGGACCCCCTTCCCCTCCTCTCAGGTCTCAGGACCCCCTGCCCCTCCCCCCCGTGTTCCCCTCCCCTCTGGTCACAGGACCCCCCTGCCCCTCCCCCCTCTGCATGGTTGGCAGCACCGTACGAGTGTGTGGCAGAAAGAGAGTGAGACTGGGTGTGAGTGTCTGTGAGAGAGACTGTGTGTGATTCTCCTCTCTCCCCTGCCCCCCCCCTCCAGCCAGCCATTCTCCTCTCTCCCCTGCCCCCCCCCTCCAGCCATCCAGCGATTCTCCTCTCTCCCCTGCATCCATGTCCAGCTCCTCTCTCCCCTGCCCTCCCCTCCATCCATGTCCAGCAACTCTCCTCTCTCCCCTGCATCCATGTCCAGCAAGTCTCCTCTCTCACCTGGCCTCCCCTCCATCCATTCATGTCCAGCAACTGTCCTCTCTCCCCTGCCCTCTTCCCCCCATCCACATGCAGCAATTCTCCTCTCTCCATGTCTAGCGATTTCTCCTGTCTCCCCTCCCTCCCATCCATGTCCACCGATTCACGTCTGCCCTCCCCTCCATGTCCAGTGACTCACCAAAAACCACCTCCCCCCCCCCCCAGGGGTCCAGTTCCAACTTCCCCTGCCCGCCCCTCTTCTCCCTCAACAGCCCTCCTTGGCTTCCTTCCACCCAACCATAGTTTAAAACTCATTTTACTAACCTGACTGAAGTCATGACTGCAAAAGAAGCAGAGTACAGCCGGCTCGCCTTCAGCCGTCCCCTTCTCTCTCAGCGTCCCGCCCTTGCATAAGCAGGAAATGAGGGCGGGACCACAGCTGAGAGAGAAGGGGAAAGCTGAAGTCGAGCCGGCTGTACTCTGCTTCTTTTGCAGTCACGACTTCAGGCAGGCTAGCAATGGTTGGTCAGTGCTGCGTGTGACGTACCCGGAAGTACGTGGTCAATTCAGGAGATGGATACAGCCTTACAGACAGCATGAATGCTTCAAGGCTTCACTGCCACGGAGTCAGCTTCAGAACGTTGGAGGTGGTTTTTATAATATAGGGTTATTGCAGCTTGATATGGTTCTATTTTTTCTAATAATATTTACTTACATCATTTACTATCCCAAACAATCCAAAGCGTTCTTGGTGGCTCACAATAACAGACACAATTTTAAAAGATAACAACATACCCACATTTCATCAGACCTTGTTCAATAAAGATCACTACTTAGTCAGTCTAGACATACACTAGATCACACGGTCCTGTCACATCTGCAATATGTGGACTCATACGATTTAATACGTTTGGTTTTTTTTTTTTTTTTTTTTTTTTTTTTTTTTTTTCCAATTTAAAGTTTTTATTGAGAGCTTAACATACATAACACCTCAAAATACTGAACACATATTACATTCCTTGTTGAACATTATTCCTCCAAAGTCAACATTTACATATATGAGTGCATATTTCTCTTTTCTACCTCCCCACTCTCCATTTTTATCCCCCCTCCTCCCTTCCTTGATCTGTTTATTCCCCTCCCCCCTCCCTCCCTTTCCCACCCAACCTAACTCCCTTCCCTTCCCCTGAACATAGTAACTTAAACTTTACATTTCACCCAGTATGTTATCCAAATGTACCCACTCCTCAGCATCTAATTTTAATCGCCCCAGTCTGCGATCTGTTAATTTCTCCATCTCGGCCACTATTTTAATTTTTGCTGCCCATTGCAGTCCAGTCGGTCCCAGTTTCGATTTCCAATGAAAGGCTATAAGGGACTTCGCTGCCGCCAGACTTATGCGTTTTACTCGTCTGTGCCACTTCAAACCCTTTCTGTTCCCTCCCCCCAGGAGGCACCATTTAGGATCACAGGGGAAATCACCCTTCAGTACTCTAGTGAGAGAGCTTGCGACTTCTGACCAAAAAGTTTGGAGGACAGTACATGACCACCATATGTGCCAATATGTTCCCACTGCTTTTCCACACCGCCAACACTGATCATTCGCGTCAGGATACATCTTTTTCACACGGTCTGGCGTGTAATACCATCTGCTTAATACTTTATATGCATTTTCTTTTATCAATACACATATTGACGCCTTATTCACTTCCCCGCATATAGATTTCCATTCATTCTCACTCAGCTCACTCCCTAAATCTCGCTCCCACTCCCTCATATATGGGAATTTAATGAACTCTCCCCCCCTTAAATGGCGATAAAACAGAGTTATACCTTTCCCCCTTTTGCTCACATAACTCCATGTGTCTTCAAAGGTCTCCGCCTTCTCCATTGCAGGACTACCCCATCCCTGCTTACCCACAAAATGTTTAACTTGCAAGTAGGCAAATATATCTGTCTGTGTTAATCCGTTTGTTTCCTGTAACTCCTCAAAGGATCTAATTTCCCCTGAATCTAATAAATCACTGAATTGGACCAATCCCCTGTGTGCCCACCCTGCAAATCCCCTACCCTGTCTTCCCGCCGGAAAGCTAGGCTCCTGAGTGATTAATGCCTTGGTGGATAATATTCTCGTTCCTCTCAACTTATCCCTTTGTGACCCCCAAATCTTTAACAAATGGATGATGAATGGATTCCTCGTTATAAGTTTATAAGTTTTAACAGGTATGGAAGCCCATAATACTCCCTTTAAAGAGTATCCCTTTACAAAATACTGTTCCAACCTTATTAATGCTGTCTCATCTCCCCCACTCCAATCCGTCATAAATTTTAATTGAGCCGCCTCATAATACCATAGTAAATTGGGAACACCTCTACCCCCTAGATCCACTGCTCTCCACATGATCTTCCTAGAAAGTCTGGCCCCCTTCCCTCCCCAAATAAACCGGAATATTTCAGATTGTAATCTAAATATCTCTCCCTTCGGGACTAAGATTGGCAAGGTTTGAAAAAAGAATAATAGCCGAGGGAGCAGATTCATTTTTATTGCTGCTATCCTGCCCCACCATGATAGCCAGCCATGTTTCCATTTACTTAGATCTCTCCGTAATTCTCTAAACAGTGGGATATAATTCAGTAAGTATAATTGAGACAAATCCCTCGGTATCTGAATTCCCAAATACCGAAAGTGCCCTGCTGCTTTTTTAAATGAGTAGGACTCCAGCAAACTATTTACCTCGCTGTCTGAGAGAGTTATCCCCATTAGTTCAGATTTATCATAATTAACTTTAAAGCCAGACATCCCCCCATATCTATCCAATTCCCGTTTAATAATAGGTAGTGTCAATAATGGATACCCAACATAAAACAAGACATCATCTGCAAATAATGCTATTTTATGCTCTGCATCCCCTATCCTCGCCCCTTTAATATCTGCTAGATTTCGCACCCGTTGTGCCAGAGGTTCAATAGAGATTGCAAACAGTAATGGGGATAGAGGGCAACCTTGCCGTGTCCCCCTTTGAATCGTGAACTGTCCTGTGTAACCCCCATTCACTTTTATTCTGGCTACAGGTGATTTATATAGGCATTGCAACCATCCCACAAATCTCTCTCCAAATCCCATTTCACTCATCACCTCCCATAAATAGTTCCACTCAACCCTGTCGAATGCCTTCTCGGCATCCGTTGTCAAAAAAGCCAGCGGCTCTTTACTTTGTTGTGTCCCCCAAAGGATATGTAATGATCTCCTTATATTATCCACCACCTGTCTCTTGGGCACGAAACCAGCTTGATCTTCATTTATCAGATACGGCAGCACTATCCCCAGCCTATTGGCCATTATCTTGGCTAAGATCTTAATATCCACGTTTATCAGGGATATCGGTCTGTATGAGCCACACACTCCTGGATCACGCCCCGGCTTTAACAGAACCGATATCCCCGCCTCGTGCATGCTAGGTGGAAAAGATCCGCCTGTCAAACCACTGTTCCCCACTCTGCACAAGACAGGCACCAGTTCCTTAGAGAAAACCTTATAAAATTTTGCCGTGTACCCGTCAAGTCCCGGAGCCTTCCCTCCTTTTAAATTTTTAATTACTTCAAGCACTTCTTTATGATTTATGGGTTGCTCCAGCATCTCCCTTTGTGATCCTGATAACTGCCGGAGTCCCAACTCCTGCAAATATTGTTGTATTTCCCCTCTGGGAACCTCCGCCCCCTTCGTATACAAAGTCGTATAGTATTGCACAAATTGGTCACGTATAGCCCTATCACTGTACAAAGGAATCCCTCCCTGTCCCTTAATCATTGATATTGTACTTTTAACCTGACGTTGCTTAAGAAAGCGGGCTAGCATAGTACTTGATTTATTACTAAATTCAAAGAATTTCTGTTGCATGAGATGCCTTCTAAATTCCATTTTCCCGACCTGCATTTTTTGTAATTCAGCCCTACATTCTATTAAACTTTGTAAAGCCTCTAAATTGCTTCCCTCCTGATGTTCTGCCTCTAATTGTGCTAATCGTTCTCTAATCTCCAATTCCCTAGTTTCGCGCTCCCGCTTCCGGATTGCTCCATTTTTAATGAGGCGTCCCCTTATTACCACTTTAAGAGCATCCCACAGGCTCCCATCCGACACCTCACCCGTATCATTAAATTCCATATATTCTTTTATGGCCCCCCGGATCTCTGTACAGATCTTATCATCCCCTATTAATGATTCATTCAACCTCCAGTAGGTAGATTTTGTTTCTTGCCCTAGATCTGAGAATTTGATCCATACCGGGGCATGGTCAGAAGCATGAATGCTCTCCACTTCTGTTTCTCCTACCCTTTCCCATAGGGAGCGGCTAACCCATAGCATATCAATTCTTGTGTAGGTCTGTTGTGCATGTGAGTAGAATGAAAATGTTCGTTGCCTAGGATGTTGCAGCCTCCATGCATCAAGGAGATCTAACTCCTTAATTAAAGCCTTTAGCTTATTTCTTTGCGGTTGGAGATTGTCTCCTTCTCCCTTAGAATGATCTAGCCCTGCCCAAGTCATATTGAAATCCCCTCCCATTATTACCCTGCCTGCTGCGAACTGGGCTAATTCTTCTCGAAGAGATTCAAAAAATTGTCCCTGCCCTGTGTTGGGAGCATATAGGTTTATAATTGTTACTGTCTGATTGTATAATTTCCCCTTTATCGCTATGCATCTCCCCTGTGTCTCTGTGTACTTCTCTTCCATGTGAAATGGAACTCCCTCTCTTATATATGTAGCCAGGCCCCCCATTTTGCCTCCCCGTGGATCTGCCAGTGCATAATAATTACTAAAATTTTTCTGTTGCAGCAACCTTTGATCTTTCTTTTGTATGTGTGTTTCCTGGAGCATAATAATATCCCACTTTAGACGCCTGAGTTCATTAAAAATAATACTTCTTTTCCCTGGGTTGTTTAAGCCATTAACATTCCATGTACCCATCCTGACCCCTTCCCCCCTCCCCCCCCTTCCCTGTCTTCAACCGGCCTCCCTCCCGTCCTGCCAGTTAGGTCCTGAAGGAAGTGTGTCAACTACTGGGTGCCACTGTGTTCCCGCTTATCTCATTCAATCTCACCCATCCAAACATCCATCCTCCATGCGTTCACCCTTGCCACAACATTTCCTATATTTGAGTCTTAACATTCCCAAACCCACTTCAACAGCTTAATCCTCCCCCCTAATTTTGTCCATTGCCTTCAAGTTTGATCTCCTTGCGCTGGACTGACTGCTCTGGATAGTGCTGTTCATCTCCTGCCTCTTCCAACTGTCGTCCATCTCGATTGCGGCCTGGTCCCAGATCCTGATGTCTCTCCTTTCGACCTCTGTTCCTCTGCCGGAAGATCTTTACATCCCAAGTCTAGCAATGCTCGCCACGCTCCCTCCGTGGTCTGACATTTTTTGGATTGATTGCCCATAGTGAATTGCAGTCCAAAAGGGTAAAGCCATCTGTACCTTAAACCCTTCTGCTGTAGATAAGTTGTCACCATCTTAAAGTCTCTTCTTCTTATCAAAGTCGCCTGCGCCACATCTTGAAAGACTTTAACACTGCAGTTCTTCCATGCTATGTCTCCCATGCTTCTTGCTTTTTTCCATATCAGTTCCTTCACTTGAAACTCGTGAAAGCAGACTATAATGTCTCTGGGTACTTCTCCTCTACGAGGACCTAGACTTCTGTGCGCCCTATCCAACTGCACAGTTTCCAGTCTATGCTCTGATTGGGAGTTCTCCCCCGAATTTGAAATGAATGCACACAATTCCTGAATTACTTTTATACAGTCCCCAAATTGATCCTCCTCAGGGATCCCTTTGAATCTCAAATTACCTCTCCGTGATCTGTTCTCAAGATCTTCCATCTTCAGTTCTAACTCCATTCTGATTCTTTTTTCCTCTTTGAGGGTAGCTTGAACAGTTTGTAGCTCCTCTCCCATTGCCTCAAGGTTTTCCTCATTTAGGGCCACTCTGTTCCCGATCTCTTGAATTTCTCCTCGTAACTCAGCAACTGCGGCTTGAATTTCTTTTTTTGAGGTTACAACCTCCGTTTTCAGTTCCTGAAACCATTTTGCAACGTCCCTCTTAGTGAGCTCCATTTCGCTCTCTGAGCGCTCTTCGTGCTCCAGCTCCGAGTCCGAGACCTCCGCCGCCATTTTGGCTCCGCGCTTCCCCGCTGTCTTTTCTAGCGCCGCTTCCGCCTCTGTTTTTTCCGCTCTGAAGTGGTATTTCTCCAGCTTTTTTCGGGTCGTCATGTTGCCGGACCTTGGCTGATGCTTCAGTGACGCGATTTTCCTTAATTTCTCAGGTGAGATCTTATTTATTATCGAAGCACCTCCGGAGCTTCTCTTTCATGCGGCCATCTCCAGTGATGACGTCACTTCCTCCTCCTATAGCAGACTCACGTTTGGTTTTTTTATCTGTATCTCTCACACCCCATTTGGGTATTACCTTTTGGTCAGTAACAAGTGGAATAAGGTGTTACGTCCAGGACTGCAAGTTAATCGCAGTTAACTCTGATTAATGAATTGCGATTAAAAAAAAAAAATCACATTGCAGTGTCTTTCTCCTCCTAACATCTCTTCTGCTCTCTTCGACTTCCAACCCATCTTTGATGTGATCCATCATCCTCCCCCACACCACAGCTCCAGTTAAGATAAACTTCGGACTAGTCGCAGGCAACATATGTACAACATTGCTGCTGCTGGGGACCAACAGAAGCTACCTCAAGATAGTACCCAGCAGCAGCAATGTTGTACATATGTTGCCTGCGACTAGTCTGAAGCTTTCCCTCTGACCTGTTTCACCCATGCATAAACAGGAAGTGATGTCAGAGAAAGTGGGAGGAGGCAGACGGAAAGCTTCGGAGCAGGCCACAGGCAATGTATTTGTAATGCTGCCACTGCCAGGGACCAACAGGAGACCACCTTTAAAGGTAGGCAGGCAAGAGGGGAAGGGGCATGAGCTGCAAACCCACGAGCAGAAATAAAGGGGCCACCAGTTGAAGCTAAGGCAGAGAGAGTGAATTCCAGCAGCCATGAGAAAAGCTTGGTTCTGCTCACCACAAAGCATATGTTGCTGCTCATATTGGGGGGGGGGGGGGGGGGGAGAGAATGAATAAGAATGTATCCCAGGAAAGAAAGATAATGGACCTGGGGGAAGAGGAGAGGGAGAGAAGGAAAAGAAAAGGAGAGATGTTGGATCTGGGGGTGGGAGGGAGAGAGATCATCAGTCCTTTAGAGAAGAGAAGGGGTGGGGTATGGGTTAGAATCATAGTGGTTTATATATTATATACAGGGCAATAGAGAGTTAAGTGACTTGCCCAGAGTCATAAGGAGCTGCAGTGGGAAATAAAATATCTTTAACTGTGCAAGTAATTATGATTAAAAGTTTTAATCCAAATGCTGCCCTAGTTAGTTACTTTTAAATTTGAACAGAAAATAGTTTAAAGTTATTTGTCATAGACCACAATTTATTATGAAAATAATACTTACATCAAGCTCAAAGAAAAAGTCCTGCTGCTTAGATGCAATTTCATAGTCCGCTCTCAGAGCAAGATCGTGAACTTTCAGGCATTCTCCCAGATCCATTCTCTAAAAATAAGTGCACAAAATATTTTGTTGGGAAACAGTCTGAGTCTGTTGATATAGTATGAGGTATATAATATGGAGGAAAAGAATAAGAGGGAGAGGAGAAAAAGAAAGTACAGTTTTACCAATAAATATATAAGCTAACTAGTTGCCACTGAATATTTCCTGCATCATTCAGCTGATCAGGCACACCCAGAGATTAAGTCCACAGACTTGTCTCTTAACACAATGCTTTTCCCCTGCCCCTGAAGGATAGAACACATAAATAAGTATAAATTTATTTAAAAGGTATCTCCCCCATTGGTAGAAAAATGTCATGTGACTGAAGATAAAAACAAGAAATGATTGTCCAATAGTTAAGTATTCTTAGTTAAAATAGTGAGCAATACTCCTTATGTTGTCAAATTCTTTTCCAATATTTGCATGTGTGATCAAAGCAAATATTGACTGCTGTGTTCACTCAATGAAAAACTAAATTACCATTGTAATCATACAGTCCAGTTGTAGGAATGCAGAAAAATAGGACAGATCAAGAGGATAGCAGCTTATAGAGAAATATGATTTTACCTGCTAATTTTCTTTCCTTACATCCTTCCAAACCAAATCTAAATATATGGATTTTGCCCTCTTACCAGCAGTTGGAAAAGAGAAGCTTGTGAACCCTGCTTTATACTGGGAATTGTGCAGACTACAGCTTCTCAGTATTTAACAAAGCAACCCTGGTATCTTCCTTGATTTTAGTCAGCAGTAGGAGGGCAGTGCCCTTTGGCCACCACCAGACTCTAATCTTGCTGTACCTCAGAAATGCATCAAAAGGAAAATTCTTACCAATCCAGGCCAACATGCCAACTTAAAACCAACTTCACCTTGTGACCAGAACAGTCCAGGACAATATGCCCAACCTAACACCAACTTCACCTTGTGACCAGAACAGCCCAGTCCAGATGCATGGTAAGTAAAAAGAGAACCCCTTACACTGGAAAAGAATCAAACACTCGCTGTAAGCACACCTGCAGCAAAGGCAGCAGTCTCCCTCGCCCATACATCTAATCTGTAATGCTTTGTGAGAGACTGCAGAGACATCACAGAGCTATCCTACAGATCTACACAAGAGAAACAGGAGTGCAACTTTACTCAAATTACCTGGTATTCAGAATATAGGCCAAAGAAATCATCTACTTGAATCAAGCTACAATAGACTTAGTTGTAGCCTCTCTCTTCTTTGAACCTCTGAAAATAAGTGGTCTGTCCTCCAAAAATCATTTAGCATTCTCAAATATTGCATCAGAATTCTATGTGAATCAAAGAGATAAAGGGTTCAAAAGCTCTCCCCACAATCCTCCCTCCAGAAAGATGTAAGGGACATGATTAACATGAAATGACAAAAGCACCTTTCGCAAAAAAAAAAACCACCTACTGAATCATGTGAATCAAAACCCTTCCTTCCATAAAAAAAAATAAGCACTGCCTACAGCTCCAAAATCCATCTCGTGGAACAAATCGTTACCAGAAAACCACCTTCAGGGCAATATCCTTCATAAAAAAACATAAAAAAAATATTACCAATTAACTTCAATACAGGTTACAGTTTAGAAGATTGTACATAAAAACAGATCAAACACTTGATCACCCTAAAGAAAACACATCTCATCTTTTCCATCTATGCCTCTGAACCTGCAAACTGCTATTCTTGTTAACTGTAAGCCACATTTAACCTACCTCTAGGAAGGAAAATGTGGGGTATAAATGCAATAAATAAGTAAATAGATAAATAAATGCTCAATGCCATGTCTCAAACAGAAAAAAAGAGGACCAAATTTAGGGTCCCACATTGGAAATAACCTCCACAGTAGGGAACAAACACTTTATCCTCTTGAAGAAACAGGTAATATCACAATGAATCACAGCACGCCATGAAGACATTCCAATGCTGCCACCTAAACCTTTTGAAGCTCATGGACAAACTTCTCAAGCTCTCCTGGAGAAATGCTAGAACACAGAGGCCCAAAGACAAACAGAGAGATACCATGTTTCCCACATCAGGCCTAAAAACACCCTCCAGAATTTGTAACATCTGCAGAAGCATCCTTTCTACTTCATTCAAGGCCTCTCTTCAGGGACAAGCCTTAAGACAGAAGTGAATTGCGTTGTCCAACAGAACCACTCCCTGCACCTGACCAAATCCACGTACCACAACCTCCTGAGCTAGATGAGGAGTCACAAAAATCACAAGGTCCAGGTGCACTTCCAAACCAAGAATTGGACTCATAGCAGCTACTGCTGGCACCAGTGAATCTGATGCAGCCAAAATCACTATCTCCTCCAACCACATAAAGTACCCACTCCACAAAATACTTGGTCAAACAATTCATCTGCTCATCTGAGAAGGGGACCCCCTCACCATTCTCTATGATTCCTAAATGTGTCTGTAACACATGTATCTTATTCTACCATATTAACACTTTGTATTTGTTCTTTACCGGCTTGGCGTACACCTACGGTACTATGTAAGCCACATTAAGCCTGCAAATAGGTGGGAAAATGTGGGATACAAATGTAACAAATAAATAAATAAATCATTCAGAGTAGCACAGTAAATAACGGCAGATAAAAACCTGTATGGTCCATCCAATCTGCCCAACAGACAGACTCATTTTACATAGTACGTGATACTTTATATGTATACCCGAGTTTGATTTGTCCTTGCCATTCTCAGGGCACAGACCATAGAAGTCTGCCCAGTACTGTTCTTGTACTAAATTCTGAAGCTAACGTCGAAGCCCCTTAAAATTTACACTTCAGTCCATCCCTATCTATTCATTCACAATCAGGGCTTAGACTGTAGAAATCTGCCCAGCTCCCGCTTTGTTTTCCAATTACAAGCGTCGCCACCCAATCTCCGCTAAGATTCCGCGGAATCATTCCTTCTAAACAGGATTCCTTTGTGTTTATCCCACGCACGTTTGAATTCCATTACTGTTTTCATCCCCAGCACTTCCCCCAGGAGGGCATTCCACATATTCACCACCCTCTCCATGAAAAAATACTTCCTGATATTAGTCCTGAGTCTGGCCCCCTTCAACCTCAATTCACGTCCTCTAGTTCTACCGCATTCCCATCTCCGGAAAAGGTTTGTTTGTGGATTAATACCTTTCAAATATTTGAACATCTGTATCATGTCACCCCTGTTTCTCCTTTCCTCCAAGGTATACATGTTCAGGTCAGCAAGTCTCTCCTCGTACGGTTTGCAACGCAAATTCCATACCATTTTTGTAGCTTTTCTTTGCACCGCTTCAAGTCTTTTCACATCTTTAGCAAAATACGGCCTCCAAAACTGAACACAATACTCAAGTGGGGCCTCACCAACAATTTGTAGAGGGGCATCAACACCTCCTTTCTTCTGCTGGTTATGCCCCTCTCTATGCAGCCATGGCCATGGCCGAAGGATTCAACACCTCTAGAGCCTCAGAACCCCCCATGTCCGAGCCTTTCCTGTCAGTCAAATGACTTCCACATGCTAGAAAACTGGCCCATTAAGGCAAGACACTTTTGCCCAATCAATATTTTACGTCCCAAAATCTGAACTTGTGCTGATCATCCTCTTGGCATATGCTTGAGCAACCTCTGGTTTTCTCTCATAAATCTTATACCACTTTTCCAGGTCTTCCCCAAAGAGGATTTCCACTTGAAACAGCAATTTTCTCAGCTAAGTTTTTGAAACTATGTCTACTGTCCAATTCTGTAGCCAAGGGAGCGTCCTAACTATACTTTTCTGGATGTTCCAATGAAATTATAAAGGGTATCTGCCACTTAAAACTAGTACAGCTTCAAAGTGATCAGACTTCACGGGTCACACCAAACCCTCCTCCAAAGATTCTGAGAGGCGCTGCTGAGCGAAAACTACAAAACAAGCCCTGGATACCACCCCTGCCTGCAGTCTTAGGGCTGTTAACCTCAAAACATTTGATTCAAAAAGACCTCAACCTTCTGACCTAGTATACCGTTAAGAGTTTTACTTATTTCCACTAGGATTGCAGTCTTTATAACCACCATAACATTTTGGCACTTCAACATGTCCTTCTCTTCAGGAACCAGGGGGTACCCACTCTCAGGCCAATCTCTGGAGTTACCACAAACGACAGCTCTATCACCTAGTAGATGAGAAAGGTCTTTGTGGACTTACACAGTCATTCAGATCACCAGAAACCTCCAACATGTTGAGTGCCTCAAACACCTGGAAGATCACACATAGTAGCTCTTCCCTCCTGAAGGGAAGCACTAGTGAAAAATCATGCCCCTCACCTACCAGGATCTCATCCTCTTCCAACACCTCTCACAGAGTCCCTTCTCAGTACCCAAGCTGGACCACTTCCATTGCTCATATTGTGCTACCAAGACCGCCAAATGCACTTCCCAGTCCCCCTGGCCATCTACCTGATAATCTTAGCCAATCTGGCTTTTGAGGCCTAGTCATAAGGCTCCCCATGCAAGCATGGCTGTGGGAGAGGATACCTGTCTCTGATACATACAATAAGGCCTATGCTGTAAATTATGTTCTCACTGACTACGAAAAACCTAGGAAAAATCCTTCAGAGGTTCAACAGGAAGCCCCTGCTGTTTCTAGACTGCCCTGTCCCCCCAAACTCCCTCAGAACCAAGTTGGTAGGACTGGCAAAAGTCAGCATCTCCCAGCTTACCAAGGACAAGATGCATGCCATGTCCATGCTGCCACTTCTCTCACACCTCTGCCCAAGCACAACTGCAGTCTGACAGTAGCAACTCCAGGGACTACCACTCAAAACTTATGCAATTCCCCAAGCCTATCACAACCGGAATAATACAGTGTCCCAAACTTCCCTACAGCTTCCACACTGCAAGCAGCACTTCACACACCCAGGGGGGTGGCTGCAATGTAAATAGTGCTGCATTCCAAACACTGAGAATCAAGCAGCACTACCAATCTACCAAACCATCCACGATCCTCCTACTGCTTAGTTAATAAGCAGATGCAGGCATGAAGGCAGCTCATCTGCCAATCACCTGCAATGATAGGAGCTACAAAGTCAGATGTCTCCTTTTTATTTTTTTTTAATTGGGGGGGGGGGGGGGGGGGTAGTGGCGGCAAAAACAGAGGGAAGTCAGAACAGGTCAACAGCAGCAGGGCGGCTTAGAGCCAGAGTTTCACTCAACTGGGCACCAGGACTGCATCCTAAAATTTCCTGTCTACCATTTGTTAGAGAAAGACTACAAAAAAGCTGCTTCCTGCACGGTGTCCTGTATAGTGCAGTGTCCACAAGCATCTGTTTTGTCTCCATGCTGCTGGTAGAAGGGCAAACCTATGGTGGGATAAGGAATGGGTCATTTGGGTGAACTGTTGCTCCCTTTCCTTTCCCTCTCCCCCAGTACTTTGCCATCAGATCACTGTCCTTCACCTCTGCAGGGCCTCAACTTGGAATCTGAGCAATATTTAAAGGTTTGAACTGCATACATCATCCTCACTCCTGGTAGCAGAGAGACAGAACAAAATACATCTGCTCTCTTCCCTTTATAAGCCAACCTGTTCAATATGGGGGGGTGGGGGGAGGAGGAGGAAATCAGTGGGTAAAGGACAGGGTGTGTGAAACATAGCAATGGGACCAGAAGGGTAAGATGGAATAGGAAATAAGACTGAAGGGGTCTCCATGTCAGGTGGAGAATGGCAATGAAAGAACCAGCCCCCCCCCCCCCAGTCCTTGCACCAATGCTCCTTCCTTCCCTGCACTAAAACACCAACATGCTTCCTCCTCCAAGCCCCTCAATCACACACAAATACAATAAAATAAAAACAGAATAAAATAAAGACAAATGTTTTCTAACCATTATATGGTATGGCTGGAAAACAATTTTAGTTTTGCCACTGAATCTATTCCCGAGTTGGCACAAAAAAACAAGCAACTATGATTACGCCTTTAGCATTTAGACAAAGTTATTTCCTCACTTGAGAGAGAAGATGGCTGCCATTGTGACAAATGATATCATTAAGTGCTACTGAAAGTGTATCTCAACAGAGGTGCTCCTCCAGCTCTCAATACAACAGCCAAAATACTGTAAATGCATGGATTTGTAGCACTTTTCAATATTTCACTGATCAGGTTCTGGTAAAGCAAAGTTACTCACCTGTAACAAATGTACTCCGAGGACAGCAGGCCAAGTATTCTCACAGCTGTGTGATGATATCCAAAGTATCATCTGAGGGAGCTCAGAGAAGTCCAGGCGGGACCTCTTAAAGATTTAACAGATTTTTTAGAGACAGGAGAGGTTTCACAGGATTGGAGTCAAGCAGATGTGGTCCCTCTTCACAAAAGCAGAGATAGGGAAGAAGTGGGAAACAACAGGCAGGTAAGTGTCAAGTAGGTGGTAGGAAAAATAATGAAGTCGTTGCTGAAAGAAAGGATACTTAACTTTCTAGAAGCCAACAGGTTACAGGATCTGAAGCAACATAGCTTCACCAAAGGAAAATTACTGCCAAACGAATCTTATTGACTTCTTTGACTGGGTGAGCAAAGAACTGGATGAAGGATGTGCACTAGATGTAATCTACTTGGATTTCAGCAAAGTCTGATATGGTCCCTCACAGAAGGCTCATGGATAAGCTGAGAGGGCTGAACTTAGGACCCAAAATGGTGAACTGGACAGGAAACTAGTTGACCAACAGGCGACAAGGGGTGGTGGTAAACGGAATCCGCTAGGAGGAAAGGAACATGAGTAGCAGAGTGCCTCAGGAGTTGGTGCAGGGGCCGATTCCATTTAATACATTTGCGAGAGATATTGCTGAGGGGTTAGAAGAAAAGGTTTGCCTTTTTGCGGATGACAAGTAAAAACCATGAGAAGGGATCTCCAAATATTAAAAGAATAGTCAAAGGGTCTGGCAGTTAAATTTAATAAACATACACTAAGCATGTTATGTTGCATACATTTATTTTTTTATAATATTTGAAAATATCAATAATCTTGAAAACATTTTTGAACCTCTTCAGAATAAATGCCTCCAAAAGGAATAGTAATGATCAAACTCATCTTTATTAAATGTTCTTATACCAAAACACTTATCTTAAAAAGTCCATAAGCATGTGAACTCTCAGTCTCCAATCAGTTCATGGCATTTACTTGCTTGATGTAGATGACTCGGTCTCCAATTTTCCAATGTACTCCTGAGATAGAGAAGTTTCAGTATGCAACTGTTATGCAACAACTAGCTAACAAGTCTTGAAAAATCTTGAATGCAACCAATCATGGCTTCAATCCACCACAAATGAAGCCTGCAACTGTTGTCAACTAAGATGCTTTGCCCACTGCGTGTCAAGTCACAGGAGTAGGAACTATGCTGACAGGTTATTCTACAAAGAGCAATGGTTCATTTATATGTGGCACACTTCTTATCCAAAGGGCCTTAATAGAGAAATTGAATGGTGTTAATGAGATAGAATTGCAAATAAATACTCCAGGGGGAAGTGACGTTGGTCAGTCTCTGCTTAGAGAAATGCATTAAGGGCTCAGATTCCCCGGAGATGGCGAATATGTGTATGGCTTAATAGCACTGAAGTCTGATTGAACAGTTTATATTATGTATTAATATAAACGTGATATTCCTTCACAGTATTTGCCTTCAAGTGGTAACATGGTACTTTTTTATTTAATTTTATTTTGCAGCATGTCCTTTTGAAAAAGTTACATGCAAAACTCAGCCAGAGTCAAGGTGATGGATTGCCGCACAAGGAAACACTAACATCTTTTTGATGAATACTGCATGAATGAAGACCAGTAGTTATTGAGATACACAGCGGACAAAGCATCATAGATGACAACAGTTGAAGGCTTCTTTTGCGGAGGATTGAAGACGTGATTGGTTGCACTATTTTTCAAGATTTGTTAGCTAGTTGTTGCATTACCTTTGTGCGCTGAAACTTCCCTACCTCAGGAGTACGTTGAAAATTGGAGACAGTCGTCCACATCAAGCAAATGCCATGAACTGACTGGAGACAGAGATTGAGAGTTTCATGTGCTTACGGGCTTATGGACTTTTTAAGATAAACGTTCTTATACCGAAACACTTAATAAAGATGAAAGTTGAGCATTACTATCCCTTTTGGAGGCATTTATTGTGAAAAGGTTCAAAAAAGTTTAAGATTATTGATATTACTTTCATATATTATAAAAAATATTTTGTATACAATATGTGTTTAGTGTATGTTGGTTTTTGGGAGCACATGAATTGTTAATTTTTATTTCCCTGGATGTAGACTTTAAAGTTAAAATTTAAAGCCAAGAAGTGTAGAGTGATGCACTTGGGGTGCAGAAACTCAAAAGAGATACCAGATAGGAGGGGAGAGATTGACGAGATTGTTAAACTTGACCTTGGGGTGGGGTTCGAGGATCTGAAGATGAAGAAACAATGCGACAAGGCGGTGGCTGTGACCAGACGGATGCTAGGCTGCACAGACAGCAGAAGAAAGGAGGTGCTGATGCCCCTCTACAAGTCATTAGTGAAGTCCCACTTGGAATACTGTCTTCAGTTTTGGAGGCCGCATCTTGCTAAGGATGTAAAAAGATGAAGCACTGTAAAGAAAAGCTACAAAAATGGTATGAGATTTGGGAAGCAAAGCTTTCTATGGTCTGTGCCCTAAATATGGCAAGGACAAATCAAGGTCAGGTATACATATGAAGTATCACATAGCATGTGTAATGAGTTTACCTGGTTGGGCAGATTGGATGGCCTGTACAGGTCTTTAATCGGCCATTATCTACTATGTTGCTATGTTACTAAGTCCACTCCAGATAGAAGGCCAAGGCTCACTTACAATCCAAAGTATGCAGTAGTACACTCTCACCAGGATGGGCATGTGGTTTGGGGAAAAGTGTTGGCAGAATGATTAGACTGATTAAGATGGAATTCTGCTAAGCTAACCGCCTTCACAACATTTTCCGGCAATGAATTCCAGAGTTTAATTACACGTTGGGTGAAGAAAAACTTTCTCCGATTTGTTTTAAATTTACTACACTGTAGTTTAATCGCATGCTCCCTAGTCCTAGTATTTTTGGAAAGCGTGAACAGACGCTTCACATCCACCTGTTCCACTCCACTCATTATTTTATATACCTCTATCATGTCTCCCCTCAGCCGTCTCTTCTCCAAGCTGAATAGCCCTATCCTCCTTAGTCTTTCTTCATAGGGAAGTCGTCCCATCCCCGCTATCATTTTAGTCGCCCTTCGCTGCACCTTTTCCAATCCTACTATATCTTTCTTGAGATGCGGCGACCAGAATTGAACACAATACTCAAGGTGCGGTCGCACCATGGAGCGATACAACGGCATTATAACATCCTCACACCTGTTTTCCATACCTTTCCTAATAATACCCAACATTCTATTCGCTTTCCTAGCCGCAGCAGCACACTGAGCAGAAGGTTTCAGTGTGTTATCGACGACGACACCCAGATCCCTTTCTTGGTCCATAACTCCTAACGTGGAACCTTGCATGACGTAGCTATAATTCGGGTTCTTTGGTTTTGTCAATAACAAACCTCACATAAAGGAAACAACTAGAGGCTATACAGAGATGAGCTTACCTCCCACACTGTGATAAGCACTAACTGCACTAAGATGTACTCTTACAGAGTTCGTTTTTCATAATAGACTCAGAGAGGTATTCAAGCAGTTTTTGAGTAGAATGAGTGAGGGGATCTAAGTCCTTGACCTCACACCAGATAGCAAACCTCCACAATGCGTGGTTCCGACGATGGTGCAGGAATGAGGGATTCAGATTTGTTAGGAACAGAGCGACATTCTGGAAAAGGAGGGGGGGGGGGGGAGTGTTCCAAAAGGATGGTCTACACCTTAACTGGGATGGAACCAGGCTGTTGGCGCTAACTTTTAAAAAGGAGATAGAGCAGCTTTTAAACTAGAATGGGGGGGGGGGGGGGGGCGACAATCACCCAGGAGCACATGGTTCGGTGTGGAGAATCCTTGAAGGATACTATTGAAACAGGACATTAAGGGAATCCCAGTACAGATTTCAACAATGCTGAAAGTAAGCCAGGTGTGCTTAATGAGAGAACAGGATAAAGGATGCACATTATCCCCTTCAACTTCTAAGCAGCTTGTAGATCAAAGGAAAAAATACAATTTCAAGTGCCTGTATACAAATGCTAGAAGCCTAAAAAATAAGGGAGAGTTAGAATATATAGCACTGAATGATGAGGTGGATATAATAGGCATCTCAGAAACTTGGTGGAAAGAGGACAATCAATGTCAACAGGGTACAAAATGTAACGCAATGACAGTGGATCAAATTGGAGGGGGTGGTGGTGCTATATGTTAAAGGGGGAATTGAGTCAAATAAAATAAACATTCCACAAGACACAGATAGCAGCGTGGAATCAGTATGGAAAGAAATTCCATGTGTGAAGGGAAAGAGTATTCTTGTAGGGCTGCATTACCATCTGCCAGGACACAACGAACAGACGGATGAAGAAATGTTTACAGAGATTAGGAAAGCTGGCAAATTAGGCAACACTATAATAATGGGTGATTTCAATCACCTCGATATTGACTGAATAAATGTTACATCAGGGAGCGCCAGGGAAATAAAATTTCTAGATGTAATAAACAACTGCTTCTTGGAGCAGCTGGTCTGGGAACTGATCGGATCTGGTCCTTGGTGGCATGCAGGGCATAGTGGGAGAAGTGGCGGTGTTGGGTCCCCTGGGAAACAGTGATCATAACATGATCAATTTTGAGCTACTCTCTGGGATGAACCTGCAAAGGAAATCTACTATAGCTGCATTTAATTTTCGAAAGGGCAACTATAATAAAATGAGGAAAATGGTTAAAAAGAAACTAAAAGGATCTGCTGCAAAAGGTTAGAATGCTAAATCAGGCATGGATGTTATTCAAAAATACCATCTTGGAAGCCCAGTCCAGATGTATTCCACATATCTGCAAAGAGAAAACGCAAGCCAGCATGGTTAAAAGGTGAAGTAAAAGAGGCCATTAGAACCAAAAGATTGTCCTTCAAAGAATGGAAAAAGGACCCAAATGAGGAAAATAAGAAGCAACATAAGCACTGGCAAGTCAGATGCAAAGCATTAATAAATGAGGCTAAAAGAGAATATGAAGAGAAACTTCCTGCAGAGGCTAAAAGTCTCCGAACATCTTTTTCAGGTACATCAGAAGCAGAAAGCCTGCGAGGGAATCCGTGGGACCATTAGATCATGAAGGAGCAAAAGGGGTGCTCAGGAAGGACAAGGCCATAGCGGATAAACTGAATGATTCTTTCCTTCTGTCTTTATGAAAGAAGATGTAAGAGATCTATATGTACTGGAAATAGTTTTCAAGGGTGATGCGGAGGAACTGAAAAATCTCAGTGAACCTAGAAGATGTACTGATGTAAATCACCTGGACCGGATGGCATATATCCAAGGGTACTCAGAACTCAAAGCATGAAATTGCTGATCTGCAGTTAGTAATATGTAACCTGTCGTTAAAATCGTCTGTAGTACAGGAAGATTGGAGGGTGGCCCATGTGACGCCAATTTTGAAAAAGGATTCTAGGGGTGATCCAGGAAACTACAGACCAATAAGCCTGATGTCAATGCCGGGCAAAATAGTGGAACCTATTATAAAGAATAAAATCACAGAACATGTAAACAAACATGGTTTAATGGGGCAGAGTCAGCATGGGTTCAGCCAAGGTAAGTCTTGCCTCACCAATTTGCTTCATTTATTTGAAGGCAGGAATAAACATGTGGATAAAGGTGAGTCGGTTGATGTAGTGTATCTAGATTTTCAAAAAGCTTTTGATAAAGTTCCTCATGAGAGACTCCTAAGAAAATTAAAGAGTCATGGGATAGGAGGTTCTGGTGTGGATTAGGAATTGGTTATTGGACAGAAAACAGTGGGTAGGGTTAAATGGTAATTTCTCTCAATGGAGGAAGGACCTGTACTGGGACCGATGCTATTTAACATTTATAAATGATATGGAAATCAGAATGACGAGTGAGGTGATCAAATTTGCAAATGATACAAAACTATTCAAGGTTGCTAAAACACGTGCAAGACTGTGAAATATTGCAGGAAGACCAGGAATCCAAATGGCAGATGAAATTTAATGTTCATAAATGCAAGCTGATGCGCATTGGAAAGAATAAGCCGAACCATAGTTATCTGATGCTAGGGTTCCACCTTGGGGGTCAGAGTTCAAGAAAAAGTTCTGGGTGTCGTAATACATAATACGCTCAAATCTTCAGCTCTATGTGCGTTGGCAGCCAAACAAGCAAACAAAATGTTAGGAATTATTTGGAAAGGGATAGTGAATAAGACCAAAAATACTATAATGCCTTTGTATTGCTCCATGGTGCATCCACAACTTGTTCAGTTCTGGTAGCCGTATCTCAAAAGAGATATAGCAGAATTAGAAAAGGTTAAAAGAAGAGCAACCACAATGATAACGGGGATGGAAATCCTCTTGTATGAAGACAGGCTAAAGAGGTTAGGGCTCTTCTGCTTGGAAAAGAGACAGATGAGGGGAGATATGATGGAGATCTACAAAATCCTGAGTGGTGTAGAACAAGTAGAAGTAGATCAATTTTTTTTACTCATTCCAAAAGTACAAAGACTAGGGGACACCTGAGAAAGTTACAAAGAAATACTTTTAATACAAACAGGAGGAAATATTTTTTCACAACAAATAGCTGAGCTCTGGAACTCTTTGCCGAAGGATGTGGTAACAGCGGTTAGTGTATCTGGGTTTAAAAAAAGGTATGGACAAATTCCTGCAGGAAAAGTTCATAGTCTGCTTTTAAGACAGACATGGGAAGCAACTGCTTGCCCTGGGATTTATAGTATGGAATGTTGCCATGATTTGGGTTTCTGCCAGGTACTTGTGACCTGGTTTGGCCACTGCTAACAGGATACTGGGCTAAATGGACCATTCGTCTGACCCATTATGGCTACTCTTATGTTCTTAAAATAGTAACACCTCTTAGTGAAGTCTTTCCTGGAAGCCAACAAGATACGGGAGTCACCCTCCGGCAAACAAGTTGTCACCCTGGCAAGAACATCCGCCAACCTCTCCTGAAATGACGGTTCTAGATGAGACACGCAGCTATAACAGTCTGTGCATCCCCATACCCACAGTGGAGAATCTGCGCGCTTTATCAAAGACTCATATGCGCCTACACTCCAGCTGCTTGCTGGCCTACTGGCGAAGCTCTGCAGCCTGCACCTGTGGGAAAGAGTGCACCAGACTGAGTGTACTGCAGACCAGGGCCTGCAAGTACAGGCTTGTGTAGAGCTGCTAGTACTGGATGCAGGCAATGAGCATCGAGACCTGAAACGTTTTTCTCCCAAATAAATCAAGTGTCCAAGCCTCCATGCCTGAGGGTGCAGAGGCATTGAGTCCTGGAGCTCCTAGCTCGTTTTGAGGACAGATTTGACCACCAGAGACTGATATGACAATTAAGCCTTCTTGAATCCAGAAGCCTTTTGGATACAATATTGTGTATCCACCTTCTTTGGTGCCACCTGCACAGACAACGAAGATTCCCAATTGTACTGTGACCCCATCCTTAGGAGGAGACTCATAATCCAGGACAGTCAACATCTCTGCCCTGGGTTCTTCCTCCGTTTCCAACTTCTATGGATAACCACACATACGACCAATGCTCTACACCACTTTTAATTATAATGCACCAATGTAACACTGTATAATTGAAAATTACAGACCACACACATCAATATAATTTCAATAATTGTAAACTGAAAGCCACTTTGAACCAAAACTTGCTTTTAGATAATAGTGGGATACAAAAATGAATAAATAAATAAATAAATAAAATGGGATGGCTGAAGCCATCTTCTTTATAAATACGGTGAAAGAGACCCTCAGGTGGAGATTTACATCTCTTGAGGTGGTGAGGGCTCAGAAGATACCCCATAAGACTCCTCCTCAGAGAAGTAACATGGGTCCTCTTCTGAATCCCATGACCGTTCCCCATTCAAACTTCACCATACTCAGGTTGAGCTAAATGTCTGTCTGCCTTGACTCAGTGGATCTATGTCCATGACCTGAAGAGCACCGAGGTACAGCCCTACTCCAATTCCAGGGAACTAAAAGAAATTAAAAGGGAAATTGAAGAAAGGAAAAATTATCTAAGAGGAGAGAGGTACTGAGGAGCTGCAGAGTGAATGCACTTATAAGCCAATAAAAGGAGTTTGAACTGCATACAGAAACGGACAGGGAGCAAATGAAGTGACTTGAGGAGAGGGCTAATATGAGCATAGCGACACTGGCGGAATATAGTGCAATAACTGCAACTTCAGAGCCAGGCCCTGATAAAAAGGCCCCACTGCAGAAAATTCCATATGAAGGAAATATCTTCACACAAGGCAAAAAGCTGACATTTTTAACACTAGATCTCAACCAACCACCACACCCACATAAATACTAGGAAGGTCGAGGCTTTACATGCCTCAATACACTGGAATTACAGTTGAACATCTCTTCCTATGCAAATGGAGCATCTCAAGGGATGAGCCATAAGTCAAAAAGGATCTGGGTCTTCCATAAGAATCAGACCTTAAGAAGTCCTAGCCCCTGAAGGAGTGGTAGAGAGGATTCCACCAAAAGTCTCAATATATCAGCAGATCATGGCTGCCTGGGCCAATCTGGGACCACCAGGACAGCCGAGGATAACATTCTATCCTGAAAAGAACTCAGACCTCACCAGAAACAAGTACAGAAGGTTCCCTCATGGCCAGTGCTGAATGAAGCACCTATGCCAGGATCATGTAGGCCAATCTAGAGCCATCAAAATGATTAAGAATGATCTATCCTGTGAAATACTTGATGAGACCATGGCACAAAAAGTACAAAAGCTTCCCTCTTAACAGCCAATGTTGAATAAGGACACCCATGCCAGCAGAGCTGGGCTGCATTTTGCAAATGAAAAACCTGGGTAAAATAGTGTTCTGACAAGCTGCCATCAGATCCATGACTGAAAGTTCCATTAGCAATGAAATGCTCACTGGCATCATGATGTTTTCAAATAAAAACTTACCCGGATAGTCTCCACACCAGTTATGTGAGCTGCTGAAATCACTTCCAGATTACAAGCTGCTCTCTGGAACAGGAAACTCATCTCCTGCATAACTGCTGCACTCCACTCCACATATCTCCCTATTCGTTGGCATAAGCCACAGTTTCTGCATTATCTAACAGGACACCGATCACTATCCCCTTCACAAGAGGCCACACTAGCACAAGGTGAATAGTCCCAGTATGCCGATGGAATCAAAATCCCTATACCACCTCTCCTTGATGTTACAATCAACCAATCGATCATCCAACCAAACCGAGAGGGCAGGGGGGAGGTTGGGTGTGTTCCAGGTCCATACCCTGGAAGAAATACAGAGCAACATCACAACGCAACAAATTTCTCTGGACCAAAATGTAGTCACACCTTGAAGTCCTGCACCTGGTGCAACCAACAGAAGGAGACCACCCATGTAGGTGTCCACTGCAGAGTCACAGGTGTGTCAATTTCATGTTCTTTTGAGGGCTTATGTTTCGCAATCAAATCTGCATGAAATGGGATATAGTCTTACTCCTATTTGCTTAAAATATGCAGTCTCTAATACCTTTTATCATGCCTTTTGAGAATGTGTTATTAGGTCTTTTTGGAGGCTGTTGGTGAGCATTTCAAATAGATCCTTCAGCAATCCATTTCCTTTCTCCCTTTATTTTACTGGGCCAAGTATCAGCAATGGAGCTCAGAGATAAAAGTCAGCAAACCTGGTTAATGAAAGCATGTATTTTGGGGAAGTGCATACTGAAATGCTGGACTGAGCTGGAAGTGCCAGCTTACTGGCACTGGAGGAAAGAAACTACATGAATTGGTATAGGTAGAGCTTAGAGATACACATTTCATCCTTTACATCTCAGCGTTGTTTTTATTCTGTATGAGGGTTATATATCCAGTCTCTGGTGCTCAGGGATTGCAGTCATATACTAAATCAAGTATCACCTGGAGAAACCCTACATATTTAATTTTATTTATTTATTACATTTGTGTCCCACATTTTCCCACCTATTTGTAGGCTCAATGTGGCTTACATAGTGCCGGAGAGGCATCTGCAGGCTCCGGTGTGAACAAATACAAAGTGATGTTGTGGTAGGTTAGAGTTTATGTGCCATAGCCTCATTAGGGAATCGTACAGCGGAAGAGTTGAGTTATGTCCATTACGTTCTTTAGTTTTGTTGTGTTGCAGAGATCAGGCATTTAAGTTGGATTGGTGAGGTATGCCTTTTCGAACAGGTTAGTTTTTAGTGATTTACGGAAGTTCAGGTGGTCATACGTCGTTTTCAAGGCTTTTGGTAGTGCGTTCCATAGTTGTGTGCTTATGTAGGAGAAGCTGCATGTGTAGGTTGATTTGTATTTAAGGCCTTTACAGTTTGGGTAGTGCAGGTTTACATAAGGTCGTGTTGATTCAGATGTGTTTCTAGTTGGTAAGTCGATTAGGTCTGTCATGTATCCCGGGGCTTCACCGTAAATGATTTTTATTTATTTTATTACATTTGTATCCCACATTATCCCACCTCTTTGCAGGCTCAACGTGGCTTACAATTCATCGTGGATACTGGAAATAGAAGAGTATACATTTGGTTTTACAGAAAGCTTTGGGTACATGATGGTGAAATACATGATAGTGTTAGAGCAAAGACATTAAAGAGCATAAAGAACATTTCTGGATATCTTAAAGAATGAACAGTTACACGTGTTGATCTTTCTGTCGAAGAGATAAGTTTTCAGCAGTTTGCGGAAGTTGGTCATTTCATAGACCATTTTCAGGTTGCGTGGCAGCGCGTTCCAGAACTGTATGCTTGTATAGGAGAAAGTTGATGCATGCATTAATTTGTATTTCAAGCCTTTACACATGGGAGGATGAAGATTGAGCAATGTGCAAGAGGATTTTTTCGCGTTTCTGGGTGGTAGTTCTATTAGGTCTGACATGTAGGCTGGGGCGTCACCATGGATGATTTTATGGACCAAGGTACAGAGTTTGAACGTGATGCGTTCTTTGAGTGGGAGCCAGTGTCGTTTTTTGCGTAGGGGTTTTGCGCTTTCGTATTTTGGTTTGCTGAATATAAGTCTGGCTGCTGTGTTCTGGGCTGTCTGGAGTTTTTTTTTTTTTTTTTTTTTTTTTTTTTTTTGAGTATTTGCTGTTTGCAGCCGGTATAGAGTGAGTTACAATAGTCCAGATGACTAAGTACCAATGATTGTACCAGGTTGCGGAAGACATTCCTTGGGAAAAATGGTCTGACTCTTTTTAATTTCCACATTGAGTGAAACATCTTTTTAGTTATGTTTTTCGCATGGTTCTCGAGTGTTAGGTGTCGGTCAATGGTGACGCCGAGAACTTTTAGGGTGTCTGAAACTGGTAGACTTAGTTTAGGTGTGTTGATGGTGGTAAATTCCTTCTTGTTGTATTGCGAGGTGAGTACTAGGCATTGGGTTTTTTCTTCATTTAGTTTCAGTTGAAATGCATCTGCCCAGGAATTCATATGTAGGCTTTGGTTGATTTCATAGGAGATTTCTTAGATCATGTTTGAATGGGATAAAGATAGTTTCATCATCAGCGTATATATATGGGTTTAGATTCTGATTCGATAGTAGTTTAGCCAAGGATGTCATCATCAGGTTGAATATGGTCGGTGAGAGGGGAGATCCCTGTGGAACTCCACATTCAGGTGTCCAAGTAGCTGATGTAGTCGAATTTGAAGTCACTTGATATGAGCGGGTGGTTAAGAACCCTTTAAACCAATTGAGAACGTTGCCTCAGATTCCAAAAGTATTCAAGGATGTGTAATAAAATTCCATGGTCAACCATGTCAAATGCGCTTGACATGTCGAACTGTAACAGTAGTATGTTGTTGCCGTTTGCTATCAGTTGTTTGAGTTTTGTTATAAGCGTGACTAGTACGGTTTCCGTACTATGATTAGAGCGAAATCCTGACTGGGAATCGTGTAGTATTGAGAACTTGTTTAGATACTCTAAGTTGTTTGGTCACCATGCCTTCTGTTATTTTGTTGATTAAGGGAATAGATGCTACTGGTCTATAGTTCGTTAGTTCATTGGCATTTTTCTTTGCATCCTTGGGTATGGGGTTATATACATGCAGGGTCTTAAAACTCAAAATGTACAAGAGAAAGTGTTTGCTCTTTGATGCTTTTTAGTTTTTTTGTCATGATTTTTGGTTGTTGCAGGAACCAGTTCTTTGTTACTGTGTATTACTTGTCCCCTGTGTATCACTATGTCACTGATGGGGAACGATGGGGATTGGTGCACAAAACTCTGTTTGTGTAGAGCTCAGAGGGAGGGGTTCAAAAACCAAGCCCTCTCCATGGGTGACTTTTTAGTCTGTCTGTGGGGGGCACGGTTGATTTTGGGGGGGGGGGGGGGGTAACATTCTTCAGATACTGGATAACTATTGTTAAGCTCTTTGAGCAGGGACTATCTTTTCGTGTATGGTGTACAGCGCTGCATATGCCTTGTGGCGCTATAGAAATGATAAATAGTAATAGCAGTAGTGATTTGCAAATGTTTGTCAATTCTTATCGGTACCAAAAATAGTTTAAACCTAAAGGGACCATGGAAGAGGCCTCATGTGAGCTCATGCCCAGAGAACTACACTTGTGACAGAACAGTGTGTTTTAAAAAACAAACAAAAAAAACCTGCCTTTATTAAATCTTGAAGTGCATTCTCTAGCTTGGCCAACAGGTGGTGCATGTACATAAGTACATAAGTAGTGCCATACTGGGAAAGACCAAAGGTCCATCTAGCCCAGCATCCTGTCACCGACAGTGGCCAATCCAGGTCAAGGGCACCTGGCACGCTCCCCAAACGTAAAAACATTCCAGACAAGTTATACCTAAAAATGCGGAATTTTTCCAAGTCCATTTAATAGCGGTCTATGGACTTGTCCTTTAGGAATCTATCTAACCCCTTTTTAAACTCCGTCAAGCTAACCGCCCGTACCACGTTCTCCGGCAACGAATTCCAGAGTCTAATTACACGTTGGGTGAAGAAAACTTTTCTCCGATTCGTTTTAAATTTACCACACTGTAGCTTCAACTCATGCCCTCTAGTCCTAGTATTTTTGGATAGCGTGAACAGTCGCTTCACATCCACCCGATCCATTCCACTCATTATTTTATACACTTCTATCATATCTCCCCTCAGCCGTCTCTTCTCCAAGCTGAAAAGCCCTAGCCTTCTCAGCCTCTCTTCATAGGAAAGTCGTCCCATCCCCACTATCATTTTCGTCGCCCTTCGCTGTACCTTTTCCAATTCTACTATATCTTTTTTGAGATACGGAGACCAGTACTGAACACAATACTCCAGGTGCGGTCGCACCATGGAGCGATACAACGGCATTATAACATCCGCACACCTGGACTCCATACCCTTCCTAATAACACCCAACATTCTATTCGCTTTCCTAGCCGCAGCAGCACACTGAGCAGAAGGTTTCAGCGTATCATCGACGACGACACCCAGATCCCTTTCTTGATCCGTAACTCCTAACGCGGAACCTTGCAAGACGTAGCTATAATTCGGGTTCCTCTTACCCACATGCATCACTTTGCACTTGTCAACATTGAACTTCATCTGCCACTTGCACGCCCATTCTCCCAGTCTCGCAAGGTCCTCCTGTAATTGTTCACATTCCTCCTGCGACTTGACGACCCTGAATAATTTTGTGTCATCGGCGAATTTAATTACCTCACTAGTTATTCCCATCTCTAGGTCATTTATAAATACATTAAAAAGCAACGGACCCAGCACAGACCCCTGCGGGACCCCACTAACTACCCTCCTCCACTGAGAATACTGGCCACGCAATCCTACTCTCTGCTTCCTATCTTTCAACCAGTTCTTAATCCATAATAATACCCTACCTCCGATTCCATGACTCTGCAATTTCTTCAGGAGTCTTTCGTGCGGCACTTTGTCAAACGCCTTCTGAAAATCCAGATATACAATATCAACCGGCTCCCCATTGTCCACATGTTTGCTTACCCCCTCAAAAAAATGCATTAGATTGGTGAGGCAAGACTTCCCTTCATTAAATCCGTGCTGACTTTGTCTCATCAGTCCATGTTTTTGTATATGCTCTGCAATTTTATTCTTAATAATAGCCTCCACCATCTTGCCCGGCACTGACGTCAGACTCACCGGTCTATAATTTCCCGGATCTCCTCTGGAACCCTTCTTAAAAATCGGAGTAACATTGGCTACCCTCCAGTCTTCCGGTACTACACTCGATTTTAGGGACAGATTGCATATTTCTAACAGTAGCTCCGCAAGTTCATTTTTTAGTTCTATTAATACTCTGGGATGAATACCATCAGGTCCCGGTGATTTACTACTCTTCAGCTTGCTGAACTGACCCATTACATCCTCCAAGGTTACAGAGAATTTGTTTAGTTTCTCCGACTCCCCCGCTTCAAATATTCTTTCCGGCACCGGTGTCCCCCCCAAATCCTCCTCGGTGAAGACCGAAGCAAAGAATTCATTTAATTTCTCCGCTACGGCTTTGTCCTCCTTCATCGCCCCTTTAACACCATTTTCGTCCAGCGGCCCAACCGACTCTTTGGCCGGTTTCCTGCTTTTAATGTATCTAAAAAAATTTTTACTATGTATTTTTGCTTCCAACGCTAATTTCTTCTCAAAGTCCTTTTTTGCCCTCCTTATCTCCGCTTTGCATTTGGCTTGGCATTCCTTATGATCTATCCTGTTATGTTTTAAGCCATTTCAAAGAATTAACCTTTCCCTTCTTTAGTTAACACAGAGAGAGGAAATGCCTGTAGTGACTAAACCAGCTTTTTTTTTTTTAATGTTGTTGTTGACTGGGCTCCAACTAGAGGTCTGCACGGGAACGGGGTTTGCAGGGAGCCCGCAGAATCCCTCCCCCCCCCCCCCCCCCAGTCAGCGGGAGTGCCGCGGGGACAGAACGATACATGCGGTATTCCCGTGGGGATGGAGGACTTCTCTCAGAGGTAGCAGATCAGCTGTGTCACAGAGGAGAGAGGGAGGGAGCAGGACGGAGCAACTGGCACTGAAGGAGAGAGAACTGGAAGGCAGCAGAAGTTCAGCAACTGTGGTACTGTGACCAGAGCCAGACCAGAAGAGAAGGGGCAGTGAGTACTACTAGTGACTGTGAGTGAGTGACAGTCATCCACAGAAGAGAACTGCACAGAGGTGAGCTCAGCTGACTACTTTTATTTTTTTATATGTATAGGCAGTTTATTTCTCTCATGGTGGGAACTGGCTGTTTGTGAGCTGTTTTACTGCAGCTAAAGCATTAGCATACCCACTTGTTTCTTTTGTTGAGAGCATTGTGCTGTTAGGGTGACCAATAATATTCTCTATTTTAGTGTGGAAAAAACTTCAGTTTGTTTTATGTATTTATTGCCCTTTTTCTAAGATTCAGTATATTAATGAGTGAAGAAATATTTTCTCAGATTTGTTTTAAATGTATTACTCTGCATTGTGTGCCCCCGTCCACTCCACTCAGTACTTTATACTTCCTTTTTTTATGGGGACAGGTGGGGATGGAGATCACTCACGAGGACAAGCGGGGACGGAGGAGATCACTCATGGGGACAGGTGGGGACGGGTTAGATTCTGGCGGGGATGGGTTGCATTTCTGTCCCCGTGCAACTCTCTAGCGCCAACTGGCCCAGGAGCTCTTTTCATCTGAACTGTATTGGGGGGGGGGGGGGTTCCCCCGTTCCAGCCCAGGAAAAGAGATAGAGCTCTTTGCTGAAGTCCTGTAAAAACAAGTTATATTTGATAACTGGTGAGCAGCTATATGTCCTGATCTCCGCAGGTACTTTTTAGAAAGTAAACAAATGTTTAGTGTTATAATTGATCCATATTTTCAGTTACCTGTTATTGTTTGCCGATTGCACATTTTCTGTCCACTGTTCCAAGTTCTGAGAATAAACACATTTGTTTGTTCACCCTGCCTGTCTGGACTGATAAAGAATCCTGGTGGTTTGTGTGTTGGATCTGTGAGTGCATTCTGGGAACTGTGGGACCATTGGGAGTGTGGCCTCCAGTAACCTAGAAATCACTGGGGATAATTTGAGAGTGAGAGACTTGCCCAGAGGTGGTTGTGACCCAGTCAGTGGGAGCAGAGTGATCATGTAGAGCACAAGCGGAAGGTACAGGTGGAACCGAGCTGTGCTGTGGATAGACCTAAGTGGCTGGGGGTTAACCCCAGACGGGTGGCTAGGAGTTTCGTAACATTGTTGGTCACCAATAAAAATTGTCTGAACATAAAAGGGACCATGGAAAAGGCCTCAAGTGAGCCTGTGCCCAGAGAACCAGAGAACTAAACTTGTGTCATGCCATCAACCCCTACAACTAGAGATAATCCCATGCACCCAGAAAAATAATTTGCTCATACTCTCGAGTCAGAAAAACCTTGCCTACTTTGGTATCAAAATGAATACTGAAATTGTGACAGTGTGTAGACTGCTTCTGGCATAATTCACCATCCAGTACAGCCCCTCCAAACCATGAACCACCCTGCAAGTGGCTCTCCTGGCATCTGCCATGGCTCAAATAAGGCAATCATTCAGGTAAAGATGCACCGGACACCCTCCCTGCAAGGAAGGCCACCATCACAATCTTTGAGTCCCGGGTTCTGTGGCTTGATCAGGGAGGCTGGGGTGCTCTGAACTGAAAACGTTTACCTAGCACACAACACAACCACATTTCTAGCGCTGCTATCAATCAGGGCATGAAAATAGGTCTGACAAGTCTAGAGAAGGTAGAACACTTGCTTCCTGACCACCACTATTACCAATCTAAAGGACTCTATTCAAAAACAAGGAACCCAATGCGAAGAATTGGCCCCCATGCAGTAGAGAGCTGCACGGGAACGGGATTTGTGGGGTTCCCGCGGGGACGGAAGCAGTTCCTGCGGGGTTCCCGCGGGGACAGAAGCAGTTCTGCGGGGTTCCCGCGGAAGTGTAAGCTGCACCTGCACCAGCCTCTCATCTACCGAGTTTTTTTGAGTGCTGTCTCCTCCTCCTCCTCCTCCTCCTCTTCTTCCTTGCTTTAACAGCACAAATGTGGGAAGTCTTCCATTTAGGGAAGTGGTAGACACACAAATGATGACGGAATTCAAAAAGGCATGGGATGAACACAGAGGACATCTAATTAGAAAATGAAAGTTATAAAAATCCTAACCTTAAATGGCTGCATGTGTGTGGATGTGTCAAGTGACGCTTAGATGGCGACTCTGGCTGTGAGGAAATAGGGCTGATACCGGGCAGACTTGTATGGTCTGTGTCTCATACATGGCAATCTGGTTTAGGATGGGCTGGAAAGAGCTTACACAGTAACTTTTGTGGCTGGAACATAAGGACAGTGCTGGACAGATGTTTACGGTCTGTGACCCACAAATGAGAAGACAAATAGACTGGAGTGGGCTTCAACAGCAACTCCAGCAGTTGGAACATAAGGCTAGGGCCAGATAGACTTCTATGGTCTATGTTCCAGAAACTCGAAAGAAAAACCACAATCAAGTATATAATATCACACATTGATTTAATCATGAATTGATAATGAGTGTGACTATTGGGCAAACTGGATGGACCGTTCAGGTCTTTATTTGCTGTCACTTACTATGTTACAATTAATCCTCTTTGCTCCCGGACTCACGCGCAGACCTCAGCTCTGACACAGGCATGAGCATTGGATGTCACCTGACCTACTGGCACGTGCATGTGGTGACCTCTCAGCACACAGTGCTAGTAAATCAGAGAAATCTTACATGTGCACACCAGAGTGTTCCAAGTTTCAGCTTCCATTCCTTCCTTGCCTATAGTGCTGTGGCTCAAATACAGAGATCAACTGAGGGAGCTGACCAGAATTTTCTTTTATGTACTATTAAATTCTTACGGGGATGGGTGGGGATGGGATAAATTCTTGCGAGGATGGGTGAGGACGGGTTGGGATGGGTTAAAGTTTTGCGGAGATGGGTGGGGACGGGTAAGATTCCAGTCCCCGTGCAACTCTCTACCATGCAGTCAAGAATATGTCAAAATTAGCTGCCCTTTTTGGGCATCAGAAAGTAAATGAAATACCAAGCCCCGCCCCACTCTTCCACCAGAACTAGCATGACTACCTCTAGCAGAAGCAACTGTTCCACTGGCAGCCTGTGCTAGATCAGAGGTGGAAGTATGGTAGCTGCAGGAGCTGTGGTAGGAGTTCAGTTGGGCAGGTAGATCATGTGTTTGGAACTGTGGCCGTACTAGATTTTGAGTAGCACATATTCTTGGTTGCCTGGAGCATGTGGCTCTGGAGGTTTGAGGTCCCCAGAGCTCTTCCCAAACCATGGAGCTTGGAGAGCATGGGGTAGCAGTTGGTTGCACATCTCTTCTTTTGGACCTGCATTTCGTGCAGGAGCTCACAGTTGCTTGTGGGGAGTTTTCAGAGCCCTGCATCTCTCGTTTGCAGGAACCACTGTGGTTCCTGCACACGAGAGATGCAGGGCTCTGAAAACTCTCCACAAGCAACTGTAAGCTCCTGCATGAAATGCAGGTCCAAAAGAAGAGATGTGCAACCAACTGCTACCCCATGCTCTCCAAGCTCCATGGTTTGGGAAGAGCTCTGGGGATCTCAAACCTCCAGAGCCACATGCTCCAGGCAACCAAGAATATGTGCTACTCAAAATCTAGTACGGCCACAGTTCCAAACACATGATCTACCTGCCCAACTGAACTCCTACAACAGCTCCTGCAGCTACCATACTTCCTCCTGTGATCTAGCATGTGTTCCCCCTTACCCAGAATTCCCCAGTACTCACCATCTACAGAAAGGCCACAAATACCAAATCAGTCCCTCTCCAACAGCAACCATGAACTCACGACTCTAAAATCAAGCTTGTCCAAGTTCAGTCATAGAGGGCCACAAACAGGCCAGATTTCCACGATATCCCTCATACATATGTATGGAATGACTTGCGTGTCCATTAGAGCCCAACCAAACCCAGGATCTTTGGTTTGTGCTGAAACCAGATCTGTGACAGAAATTGGCCACTCAGTTTCAGTAGAAACAAACTGTAACTAAGACTCCCTCCACCACACCCAACCAAAAAGTCCCACTCCTGAGCTGACCCTCCCCCCAGCCCCCCACGACAAGGAGGATTAATGAAGACAGGAATGGCATGACGTCAAAAAGTTGAAGCCCCCCCACCCCCCTGCACAGCCACCATATTGGAGACACCCAAACAATGACAATAGCAAACTTGTGAGGTTTATATTGTTTTATTAAACCTCCTAGGTTTTGCATTCTCTCTTGTTAGGAGGGGATCGGATGGATGTAAAGGGAGTTTGGGGTGGAGGTAGTTTGAAGGGTCTGTGAAGTGGAGAAGGGTTATATTCATAAAGTATTTGTCAGTGTTCCACAGCGTGATTTGTTATTTGCAATGCTGTATGGCGGATTTCAATGCTGCGCTATATGCCTTTATTTTTGCTTATGACAACAAAGATATTTCTACATAAAAACAACAGCGAACACTTATAACTGCCTAAGGTGGTGCATCTGTAAAACGTCTAAAGCTGTTCCAGTTGGTTGCTTGTGTCCCGTGGCATTTGGGTTTTGTTTTGTTTTCTTTTTAACTCCCAACCCCCCATCCCCCCTCCTAACAGAGAGAATGCAAAAACTTGTTTATATTGTTTTATTAAACCTTCAAGTTTGTTATTGTTTTCAATAGCAATTGCTATTTGGGTGTCTCTAATATGGCCGCAAGCTCCATCTACTAGCTTCAGTCCACACAATGGGACAGATAGGCTCACGCCATCTCCTGTTATTAAACCTCCTTGACCCACAATCCTACATTAGGCAGGCCTGGTGATCTAATGATGTCTTTGGGGCAGAGCCCTACTTGTTCGTGCCCTATACTGCTGCTCCATCACAATGGCTGCTGGGACTGCTGAGGGAGGTCTCGGCAGTCATTTTGCAATTGCAACCAGCACACACAGGAGCAGATCTCCTGTCCATGCTGGTCCCAATCGCAAAATGGCTTCTAGGACCTCCTGAGGCTGCCGCAGGAAGTCTCGGCAGCTATTGTGATGGAGCAGCAACATGAAGCAGGAACAAGTGGGGTTCATTCCTGACCCTAAACACACCACTATACCTTCCTAAGGGAGGTCCAGGAAGAGCTACACGAGTTTCGGGTTTCACACAAAAAAGCACAGGTATTTTTCATTCAAAACAAGAACACATTCTGGTTTCAGTGCCGAAACCAAAAATTTTGGTCTGCCTCTAACGACTGTTAACTTTGCTGTAAACATCTCTCATGCACATTCGTGAAGGTTATCCTGTAAATCTGGCCCGCTTGTGGCCCTGAAGGACTGACTTTGGACAAGCCTGCTCTAAACACAGCACTACCACTTTTTTTCCTTCTCTTAAATCAACTTTTTTCTCTACCCCAACAAAAAAGAAAGTCCCCCATAAAAACCAATAGCAAAAAAAATAGAAATTGTGGAGGGTTCTCGACCTGTCACACATCTTATCAGCTGCTCTAGGGACAGATAGGAGTCCCACAAAATAATAAGATGGAGCTACGGGCTGATGCCCTGGGAGCTGATAGTACCTGACCAAGCAGGTTCTTCTCCACTCAAGATCACCTACTGCAGGGACTCCAGCTAGCCATTCTGCACATTAGTATCTGCATATTATGTAAACCGCTTTGGCTTTATCACAAAGGCAGAAAATCAAATCCCATGACCTCAATACCCTAGATGTGCCACCACCATCTGCTGCAGACAAAACACTGGCATGTTTCATGGCTGTATCACTCCTTACTAGAAAATGACATGGGAATGGGGACCCGCAGTAAACCGGGGTAAAAATTTTTGTTTACCAAGGTTTACTGCGAGTGTGGTAGCAAAACCTTTTACCACCACGCAGGAGCAGTAAAAAGCCTTGCTCCTGCAGTAAAAAACAAAACCTGAGATTACCGTGGGTTCGGCGTCTCCTCCCTCCCTCCTTCCTTTGTTCTTTCCTCTCTTACCTTCTTCCCCATCGCAACGCAAGGAGATTCCCCATAGGCCTGCTCCGGGGCCTTCCCTCCTCTGCTGACTCCCACCTTCTGATGCAAGTTCCTGTTTCGCAAAACACTGGCTCTGGTTGCGGCTGCAGGAAGTGGCAGCGGAGGGCGCTTCAACTATGTACAGACAGGAACAGCGACCTGCCACCGCCACTGCGCAAGGAAAAGGTAAATGGGAAAAGGACACTGTGTTGGGGAGGGAGGGGGTAAACCCCCGCCGCACAAGGAGGTAATTGGGAACAGGAGACGGGCCTGCATTGCTAATAGTAACCAGCCACCTTTAGGGTAGTGAAGTGGGGGGAGGGGAATAGGCTGTGATAGCAATGCAGGCCAGAGGCAAATGCAGAGTGCTGAATATCAGGAGTGTCTTCCAAAAATATCTCCAAACATAAAACAGCAGCAACATCCATCCACCATCCTTACAATAAATCTTCCTTTGAAAAATCTTTCCTACCTTTGGACACTGAGAATGTAGTCTTGTGAGAGGGGAGGGGAAATGGGGTTTCTTTTTTTTTTTTAATCCTTGTTTTGTATTGGTTGTGATTTATAAAATAACAGTTGAACATAATATTGTTTCTTTTTATACTTTAATAAAATGATTTAAATATAAAATCCAAACTGTTTGAGGCTTCTGCAGATGGGATCAGACAGAGCTCACGGAACAGGGTGGGAATGGAAACAAACTTTGTCCACTTGTCATTCTCTAAAGTGATGTCATAGGAAAAGTCATGGTCTATAAGGATAAAAAAATTCTGATTTCTTTCAAACACTTGTACTTTTTCCTCTTGTAACTTCAGTTCATCTTGTATCTTCTGGAGTATTGAAAGCCTGCAATTCCTCTTCTTAAACAAAAGGATTTGATTCATTTCCCCTTTAAGCAAACGATATTCACTTATGACAACCATATATCCAGACATATTGTCTCCAGACTAATCTGATTAATTACTTGAATTTAGATGCAAATTTGCTTAGGAACTACACAGTGAAGCTAAACCCACATAAAGCAAAAAATAAAGGCATAAAGCACAGCGCTGAAATCCGTAATACAGCATTGTAAATAAAGCAAGATTTGTTGCACTGACAAATACATTTTGAATATAACCCCCCCCCCCTTTATAGACCCCTTGAAAACTCCCACCCCTCTGCCCCCAATCCCCTAACAGAGAGAATGTAAATCTTGTGAGAGTGTCTTATTACACCTCCAAATTTGCTGTTGTTTTCAATAGTGATTGCTATTGTTTGAGTGAAAAATAGAGAGAGGTGTAATGAACAGAAGAAAGGTGTTGATGCCCCTGTTCCAGTCGTTGGTGAAGCCACACCTGCAGTATAGTTTTCAGTTTTGGAGACCGTGACTTACTAAAGATGTAAAAAAAAAAAAAAAGACGAAGCAGTCCAGAGGAAAGCGACAAAAATGGTATGGGGCTGGTATGGACTGGAAGAACTGAATATGTATACCCTAGAGGAGAGGAGGGACAAGGTAGATGTGATAGATATTTAAATACTTAAAAGGTATTAATATAGAAACAAATATTTTCCAGAGAAGCGAAAATGGTAAAACTAGAGGACAAACTGAGGTTGCAGGGTGGTAGACAAAGGAGTAATGTCAGGAAATTCTTTTTCACAGAGAGGGTGAATGATGCCTGGAATGCCCTCCCAAGGGAGGTAGTGGAGAAGAAAAAAAAAACATTGCCTCAGGTACAAACTTAGATTGTGAGCCCTCCTGGGACAGAGAAATATCCAGTGTACCTGAATGTAACTCACCTTGAGCTACTACTGAAAAAGGTGTGAGCAAAATCCAAATAAATAAAAATAAATAAATAAAATTGTGGTGGAATTCAAAAAGGCATGGGATGAACACAGAGGATCTCTAATTAGAAAATGAAAGGCATTAAAAAAAAAAAAGGTTTGCATATGTGTTTGATGTCAAGTGGTGTTTAGATGGCAACTTTGGCTGTATCAACTAAGGCCGGTGCTGGGCTGGCTTGTATGGTCTTAGTCCCTCCTAAAGCAATACGGTTTAGGATGCGCTGGAGACTCTGGAGAGCGCTTCGAAAGAAACTCCAGTAATTTGGAACATGAGGGCAGTGCTAGGCAGACTTTTACAGCATGTCTGCAAATGACAAGACGATTCGGACAGGCTGAAGTGGGCTTTGAAAGGAACTCCAGTAGTTGGAACATAAGGACAGAGCCAGGCAGACTTCTACAGTCTATGTCCCAGAAAACACCAAAGAAAGACCATGATCAAGTATAGCAAAGATACTTACCTGTAGCAGGTATCCTCCAAGGACAGCAGGCTGATCATTCTCAAAATGGGTCGACAATCCGCGTCGGCCCGGGAACTGGCATTATGTATACCAAAAAAATTTGCTGGAGCCTTCTGAAGCATGTTGCGCACCCAACCGCACACGCAGGACCACACTCTTCAGTTCAGTGAAAAACAAAAGAAAGAGTGAAAGACAGAAGATAACTCCAAGAGGAGCTGGGTGGGTTTGTGAATACCTGCTATGGGTAAGTATCTTCGCTTTCTCCGAGGACAAGCAGGCTGAATAATTCTCACAAGTGGGGTATCCCTAGCATCCAGGCTCACCCAAAACAACAAACTACGGTCAACTGGGCCTTGCAACGGCAAGGAAATAACACAGATTAACCTGAAACCATATACAATCTGAAACAGAGTGCAGCCTGGAACAAAATAAAACAGGCCTAGGAGGGTGTAGTTGGATTCTATACTCCAAACAAGATTCTGCGAAACTGACTGCCCAAACAGACTGTCAAGTCAGGTATCCTGCTCAAGACAGTAGAGATGTGAATGTGTGAACCGAAAACCACGTTGCAGCTTTGCAAATCTCTTCAATGGAGGCTGAAATCTCTTCAATGGAGGCTGATTTCAAGTGGGCCACTGACGCAGCCACGGCTCTGACATTATGAGCCGTGATGTGGCCCTATAGTCAGCCCAGGTGGGCATGTGAAGAAAATGTAATCTGCTAGCCAATTGGAAATGGTCCGTTTACCGATGGCGACTGCCCTCCTGTTAGGATCAAAGGAGACAAACAATTGGGCGGACTGTCTGAAGGGATTCGACTGCTCCACAAAAAAGGCCGATGCTTTCTTGCAGTCCAAGGAGTGCAAGCTGCTTTCGCAAGGGTGGGCATGAGGACGGGGAAAAAATGTTGGCAAGACAATTGACTGGTTCAGATGGAACTCCGACACCACCTTCAGCAGGAACTTAGGGTGTGTGAGGAGGACTACTCTGTTGTGATGACATTTAGTATAAGGTGCATCCACTACTAAGGCCTGAAGCTCACTGACCCTACGAGCTGAAGTAACAGCTACCAAGAAAACGACCTTCCAGGTCAAGTACTTCAGATGGCAGGAGTTCAGTGGCTCTAAAGGAGCTTTAATCAGCTGAGTGAGAACAACGTTGAGACCCCATGACACTGGCAGAGGTTTGACAGGGGGCTTTGACAAAAGCAAATTTTCATGAAGTGAACTAAAGGCTCTCCAGAGACAGGCTTACCTTCTATACGCTGATGATACGCACTAATTGCACTAAGGTGAACCCTTATGGAGTTGGTCTTAAGACCAGACTCTGATAAGTGTAGAAGGTATTCAAGAAGGGTCTGTGTAGGACAAGAAAGGGGATCTATGGCCTTGCTGTCACACCAGACAGCAAACCTCCTCCATTTGAAAGAGTAACACCGCTTTTAAATGGAAGACACCCTCCGAAAAACCCAAGGAAGCGAATTCTAGGCTCCCAACATCCAGGCCGTGAGAGTCAGAGACTGGAGGGTTGGGATGCAGAAGCTACCCCTCATTCTATGTGATGAGGGTCGGAAAACACTCCATTCTCCACAGTTCTTCGGAGGACAATTCCAAAAGAAGAGGGAACCAAATCTGTTGCAGCCATAAGGGTGCAATCAGAATCATGATTCCACGGTCTTGCTTGAGTTTCAACAAAGTCTTTCCCACTAGAGGTATTGGAGAATATGCATACAATAGGCCTGTCCTCCAATAAAGGAGGAAGGCGTCTGACGCTAGTCTGTCGTGGGCCTGAAGTCTGGAACAGAACCAAGGGACTTTGTGGTTGAGTGGCAAAAAGATCCACCGATGGGGTGACCCACGCTTGGAAGATCTTGCGGACAACGCCCATATTCAGATACCACTCATGAGGTTGCATGATCCTGCTCAGTCTGTCGGCCAGACTGTTTTTCTACACCCGCCAGATAAATGGCCTGAAGAAACATGGCGTGACGGCTTGCCCAGAGCCACATCTGGACAGCCTCCTAACACAGAGGGCGAAATCTGGTGCCCCCTCCCCCCGCTAGTTGGTGTAATACATCGCAACCTGGTTGCCTGTTTGAATTAGGATAACTTAGTAGGACAGCCGATCTCTGAAAGTCTTTAGAGAGTTCCAGATTGCTCGAAGCTCCAGGAGATTGATCTGAAGAGTCTTTCCTGGAGGGACCAAGCCCCTTGGGTGTGAAGCCCATCTACATGAGCTCCCCAGCCCAGGAGTGAGTGTACAAGGTCGGTGGACACTTGGATGACATCTTCTAGATTCCCAGTGGCTTGACACCACTTAGAAACCAGGCTCCATTGAGCAGATCTCGTGTGAAGACATGCCATGGGTATAACATGAACTGCGGAGGCCATGTGGCCCAAGAGTCTCAACGTCTGCCAAGCTGTGATTTGTCGAACCTTGGACAACAAAAGGTTGTCCGCCTGTGCCTCGGGAAGATAGACTTGAACAATTGTCGTGTCGAGCAAAGCTCCTATGAACTCCAATTGTTGAACAGGGTTGAGATGGGACTTAGGGTAATTTATTACAAACCCTAATATTTCTAGCACCTGAACAGTTCTCCGCATGGACTCCCGAGCACCATCCTACGAGGTGCTCTTCACGAGCCAATCGTCAAGATAAGAAAACGCATGCACTCCCAGTCTGTGTAGCAATGCTACAACTACTGCTAGACATTTGGTAAATACCCTGGGAGCTGACACTAGGCCAAAGGGCAGTATGCGGTACTGAAAGTGCTGCATTTCCAGACAAAATTGGAGGTACTTCCTGTGGGCTGGAAGTATCAGAATATGAGTATAAGCGTCCTTTAAGTCCAGAGAGCACAGCCAATCATTTTTCTGAATCATAGGAAGAAGGGTGCCCAGGGAAACCATCCTGAACTTTTTTCAGGGCCCACAGGTCTAGGATGGGACGCATCCCCCCCTCGTTTTTTTCTGCACAAGGAAGTACCTGGAATAGAATCCCTACCCCTCTTCCCCTGGTGGAATGGGTTCGACCCCATGGGCCTTTAGAAGGGCGGAGAGTTCCTCTGCAAGTAAATGCTTGTGCTGAGAGCTGAATGAGTGAGCTCTCGATGGGCAATTTGGAGGTTTGGAGATAAGATTGAGGGTATATCCTAACCGGGCTATTTGAAGAACCCACTGGTCGGAGGTTATCAGAGGCCACCTTTGGTGAAAAAACATTAACCTCCCCCCCAACCAGCAAGTCGTCCAGCACGGACAATTTTAAGGTGGCTATGCTCTGCTGGAGCCAGTCTAAAGCTCATCCCTTGCTTCTGCTGGGGAGCAGCAGGGGCTTGGGCGCACGCTGTTGATGAGAATGAGCGCGCTGGGGCTGAGCAGACACTGGAGTGTACCTATGCCTAGAATAGGAATAGGGAGCAATCTGGGGCCCACCAAAAAACCTTCTGGATGAGGTGGGAGAGAGAAGCCATAGCGTCTGTATGCTTCTTGATCTGGCCAACTAGATATTACACCTTCTCTCCGAAAAGATTATCCCCCCGGCAAGGAACATCTGCTATTCCCTGCTGTACCGAATGATCCAGGTCAGAAACACGCAGTCGTGAGAGTCTGCACATTGCTATACCTTAAGCATCAAAAGTATTGTATGTGCCCCTGACCAAGAATTTACGACACGCCTTCTGCTGTTTGACCAGCTGGCGAAAAGGTTCAGCTTACTCTGGAGGGAGGGCATCGACCAAACTAGACAGCTGCTGCACCAAGTTCTGCAAGTGGATGCTCGTGAAGAGCTGGTAATACTGGATACGGGCAATGAGTATGGCGGCCTGATACATTTTTCTCCCAAAAGAATCCAAGGTTCTAGCTTCTCTGCCTGGGGGCACCGAAACAAAGTCTTTAGAACTCTTGGCTCTCTTGAGGGAGGAGTCCACCACCATGGAGTTGTGGGGTAACTGAGACCTCATCAACCCTGGTTCCCTGTGGATCTGGTATTGAGAATCAACCTTCTTGGGAATGATGGGCACAGAGGGGGACACCCAATTTCACACAAGGACTTTCTTCAGTACCTTATGCAAAGGAGCTGTCACTGCCTCCCTAGCTGGGCAGGTGTAATGCAGGACCTCGAGCATCTCAGCCCTGGGCTCATCCTCCACTTCTACGGGGAACGGAATGGCCTGAGCCATGTCCAGCACAAAAGATGAAAAGGAGAAGCTCTCTGGTGGAGACCGGCTCCTTTCAGTCGAAGGGGAAGGTTCAGAGGGAATCCCATTGGACTCATCGGAGGATAAGTACCTGGGATCTTACTCCTTTGTGCTGGAGAGCACTTCCCTCAGTGACTTCCGACAACGAACCCGCCTCTATGCCGAAGACCCATAGTCTTGAGGTCGATGTCGAGGGGCAGACTCCTGTGTGGACTGCGGCAAAGCTTCCTCCATTGACAGGGCAACGGCCTGGGTGAAGGCCGACACCGGAGCTGCAAACGGCGCCGAGACCAGAGACTGCACCACGGGTGGAGGGCCAGACATAGCTGCAGCAGACGGAATGCTAGATGCAAGCACCCCCGAAGCCAATGCAGTGTGGCAAAGCAGTCCTTTCAGGAGTTCTGAAAGTTAAGGCCCGGATCCACTCGTCGAGAGCCATCGGCAGAGGCTGCGGGGCTAGTAGGACAACAGGTTGTAAAACCAGCTGGGGCTCAGGAGCAGGAACTTGACTGCTGGAAGACCGATGCGCCGTCACCTCTTGAATGGAGAGGGAGCAGTCTTCCTGGCATTGACGCTTCTCGGGTGCCAAATCCCTCGGCACCCCGGAGCTCCAGGCACCATATGGTCGAAAGAGAACGGTGTTGGTGCTTCTTAGCCTTCGCTCAACGCACCTCACCTAGACTCCTCGGTGCCGACGAGGACGACATCGAATCCCCACGTTGCCTTGGGGTCGGGTCAGACAATGGATGGTCCCGTGAGGCCTGCACAGCATGAGGCCTTGAGACTGGTGGAGACCCACTCAATGCCTCGCTGCTCCCAGTGTGTCTGGGTCTCTCAGCAGTCATCCCTACCTCTACTCCAGTCGATGCTTCCCTCGATGCCGACACTGATGCTACCAACCTCGATGCTGCCATCGAAGGACCAGACCGAGCTCCAAAAAGTTTCTCCCATTGGACTTCTCGAGCAAGTTGAGTCCTTTCCTTCATACGAAGACAAAGGGCACAACGAGCTACGTTATGGTCAGGCCCAAGGCACTGGATACACCACAAATGTGTATCAGTACCTGAGATGGTCCGGTTGAATCGAGTACAGCATTTGAAGCCACTGGGAGTTTTCGATGACATGGAAAGGAAAACAGCTTCAGTGAAATTAAACTCAATGGTGCCAGAGAAAAAGGCACAAAAGGAGAAAGGCTGCTTTAACACGGCCAGTACAAAAATAAAGGAAACTTAAAAAGGGTTCAAAACTAAGAAAATACTTGGAAATAATTTTTTCATTCTTTTAACTAAAGCTAATAAAGAAGGGGGGAAAAACAAGGAAAAAAATAGTGCAAGGACACTGGAAGGTTTGTTCCCCGGCGAAAAAAGAGCAACAGGTAAACCTGATAGAGAGAAAAACTGAAGAGCGCGGTCCCGCGACGGGCAGGCACTCCACACACACGCGGTCGATGGATCATTCAGGTCTTTATCTGCCGTCACTTACTAAGTTACCATAAGTCAGTGGGTATTTGGCTTTCAATCTCTTTGCTAATCGCTGGGATTCCCATCTTCATCAGGAGGTACATGGGCACCCTGGAACACTCTTCAGATTCCTGGTTGACTAAGGAACCCACATGATTTCTAGTATAAAAAAGATTTTGTTCTCCCACTATTCAATACAAAATTTCCTTTGAACACTCATTCATGCTTTGATAAAAGCACCTTTCTATAAATTCTCTTTACACAGACATGAAAAATTTTATCTACATTGCTTAAAACTTAACCAAAATACTTTTGTAAAAATGCTTTACAGTGCCAAGAAACTGAATCTTGTCATTCTTCTTTTCAGAAACCACCATTTTGAGTCTGTTCACTTCCTGGGTCCCCACCCTTTCATGCCTGCCATCCCCCAAATCTCTGGGCTTTTCTTCCTCTCCAGGCTTAAGAACATAAGAATAGCCATACTGGGTCAGACCAATGGTTCATCTAGCCCAGTATCCTGTTTCCAACAGTGGCCAATCCAAGTCACAAGTGCCTGGCAGAAACCCAAATAGTAGCAACATTCCATCCCAGGGCAAGCAGTGGCTTCCCTATGTCTGTCTCAATAGCAGACTATGGACTTTTCCAAACCCAGATACACTAACCACTGTTGCAACATCCTCCGGCAAAGAGTTCCAGAGTAAAAAACTATTTCCTCGTATTAGTTTTAACAGTATTTCTATGTAACTTCATTAATCTTTCTACTTTTAGAAAGAGTAAAAAATTGATTCACTTCTTCTCATTCTACACCACTCAGGATTTTGTAGACCTCAATCATATCTCCCCTCAGCTGTTTCTTTTCCAAATTGAAGAGCCCTAACTTCTTTAGCCTTCCCTCATATGAGAGGAGTTACATCCCCCTTTTTTGGTTGCTTTTCTTTGTATCTTTTCTAATTCTGCTATACCTTTTTTTGAGATACAGCAACCAGAACTGAACAAAATACTCAAGGTGAGGTCGCACCATGGAGCAATACAGAGGCATTAAGTATTCCCGGTCTTATTTACTATCCTATGACCAAAGAAGCAAACAGGATGCTAGAAATTATTAGGAATTTCTAGTATACTGTTTGCTTCTTTGGCCACTGCCATCACACACTGGGCATATTTCAGCATATTGTCTATGACGACACCTAGATCTTTTTCTTGAATGCTGACCCCCCCCCAAGGTGGACCCTAGCATCAGGTAACTATGATTCGGATTATTCTTCCCAATGTGCATCACTTTGCATTTGTCCACATTAAATTTCATCTATCATTTGGATGACCAGTCTTCCAATTTCCTAACATCTTCCTGCAATTTTTCACAGTCCACATACTTTTAAAAACTTTGAATAGTTGTGTCATCTGCAAATTAAATCACCTCGCTTTGTCGTTCCAATTTCCAGATCATTTATAAATATAGCACCGATCCCAGTACAAATCACCCTCCTCCACTGAGAGAAAGTTCATTTAACTCTACCCTCTGTTTTCTGTCAAATAACCAATTCCTAATCCACAACAGAACATTACCTCCTATCCCATGACTAATTTTGTCAGAAGTCTCTCACTCTGTCTTCTGTCAAGAATCTTCAACTCAGTCTACCGCACTTAAGCTTCTTTTGGGCACCTGCTATCCTAACTACTTCCCCCCTCTCAAGGTCTCAGCACCAGTTCTCTGTAACTGCTCACCTGCAATCTAAGATTCTTACTTTGATCCATCACACCTTAATCCATTAAAGTCCGATACTGCTTTCTACGCCCTCCATTCTTTGTCAGCATCATTGCTTATGTTCCCCTTACCTTCTCGATTACTACTGGATATTTCTCACAGTACTGCCTTCTAGTACTTGAGCCCTTTCCTCTGAATTCCCTACCTCTGCACTGCCGACAGAAAGCATCTTTCCCAAAGTTAAAGGATGTGAAAACCCAACTTTTCCAGTTGGCATTTCAGTAGTCTTTCTTCCTACGAATTCCCATCTCTGATCGTTACAATAAAGAGTGAAAGAAATTCCTTTTCCCTCACTATTGTCTAGACAATATTCCCAGAAAAAATGTTATTTGTATTGTCTCTTATTTACAAAGTGATGGTATACCAAATTATTAAATGGAAATTCCTTTTCATTTGCAAAGGGTTTTCTTTTTTTACCACAAGTTTTGTGATTAAGAGCATGTTACAAGTTTTTTTAAATTGTAATTTGCATATTTCTAGCTTACTTTCACACACAATATTGCAATTTTACTCTAAACATAAAAAATTGACATACAGAAAATTTACTTTTCCTTAATTTGAAAAATCTGTTCAACGCTTTTGATTAGCTATTTTAAATGTCATTTCTTGAATTGAGGGAGGGCCTTTAACCTCCCCTTCTTCTATTATCTGCTTTCTCTCTGTTGCTATGGATACAATTCAAAGAGTACACACACAAACTGTAAAAACCTTGCATTTTAGATTGATTTGGGGGGAGGGGGGGAGAAGCACATCTTTTGGCCTACGTCCTACTTCCAAAAGGAAAAAAAAAATTCTATAAGCAAGGCTTTATACTAAGAGCACTGTGAGACTTTTGCTTAAAAGCTCATCTCTGCACACTACACAGAAGTGATTAATTAGCACTGTTATAGGTCAGCAGGGGAAGTGGTGGTGGGGGGGAATCACCTCAGCATTTCTCTCAGTCCTATCTTGCAAGTATAGAATACATTACAAATCATGCAAGAATAAAAGCAACTGCCTGGCTACGTACGGTTCCAGAGAGGATGTCATGAGGGCAGCAATTGAGCAGGTGGCTCTTACACACTCTCTCATCACTAAATTTGATCCGCTGACGTGTAGTGTCTCCTGCAACATAGAAATTAACAACAAACCAGGTTAAACAAACTGATAACATCATTTTCACCTGGCCTACATTTACTAGTCTATTCTTTTTTGGGGGGTGTAAAAAGAGTGTTTATGGTTTTACGCCAACATTTAACCTCCTCCCCAATAAAGAAAATGGCAGTGCATATTTACTACAGAATGCATTGTTATGCTTTGAAATATATAATTACAATATGCTGCTTGGGATAATATAATTATATAATTCCATGTATAAATGTACTTAATATGTTTCAACTAACAATTACAAAGTTAAATATTTTTAAATATTAAAAAGCAGCACACTTAAAATGTTTACTGCTATAACAGCTTATTGTTTCTATTAATTTAGATGCTGTATAGCTCTCTATCCTTGATCCATATAAATACAAATTACATTTAAAAAAAAAAAAAACTTGCAAATGTTTTAGAATACACACTGCGAGTCCCCACTGCACCCCGCCGACATTTCTTCCACTATATTGTTCTTGGGTGCATAGTGTATTCCCTCGCTGCTGAGGGGGTTAGAGGGTAGAAGAGTGGGTTTATAAGCGTACAAAACCTGCAAGAAGGTACTTACACCAGTCAAACATATTGACATTGCCTTTATGTAACATATCACAAATAAATGCCTCACAAACAGCATAATTTAAGGACTCCATGACAGAAGGACTGGGAGAAGGTTTAATTCCATGCCATCTTCCTGGCCGCTGGTTGTACTCCCTGCAGCAGCATGCTCACCATACACTGCAGACCTTCTAGACATCAGGTTAAATACTCCTCCAGGGAACAAGTGGGCAGATTTTACAAAGGCAAACTAAGACCAAGAAAAATCTTTCCTAAAATGTTGCCAACTGGAATAATTTGAGTCACTTTGTTACCAAACACAAAATCTATGGCACCAATTGTTAAGGAGGGTGGTTAGATTCTATTATTTGTTTTGTATAACTTCAATTAACTCCACATGCTACATCATACCAACATAGCGAAAAATGCCTATTTACTTAATTTTCCTTAATCTATTTAAGATCATATTAATTCTAGTATTGTAAAGGTAAATTGTTCAGACACCCTTCATAAGATACAGTTTTACATCTTTTGATACTTTTCTTCTCTCTTCATCATATACCAGGAAGCAGTGTTCCTGATCAAAAGGTCATGATGTGCATTTCTTCCTACAAAAATTTGCAAGATAGAAAATAAGCAGAGAAAGGGCATTTAAAAAATATTTAGATTTTGTATTTGCTGCACAAGTTCCTGAAGTAGACCAGTCTGCAACATATGAAAAGCATTTTCTTGCGAGTTAGTTCTCCTTTAAATTGTGAAATATAAACTGTTCAAGCTACAAAACCAAAAGGTTAATTTTCTTGGTTAGAGAACTCACAACTGTGACATGGAACTTGTCACTAATCCTTCACAGGAAAGAAGGCCACGCATCATTGTTTTATTCTGGAACGCTGCAGAAATGGACATTTCCTGAAAAATTTAGATGGAAAACGGTTTGCCTTACTCCATAAGTGACTGTGCTCACTAAGGGATTGTAACAAAGGCTTACATGGAAAATACTCCAAATGAACAGGGCCACTCAGACCCGTCATCATTTATCAAAGGAAAACCTATTGCTGAATTTCTGACAGCTGCTGCTCTAATTCTTTTTTTTTTTTTTTTTTTTAAGAAATTTGATTTATTAACATTCTCATCCCCCTAGATATAGAATGGGGGGGGGGGGGGGGGAAGTTTTAATATATCAGACCCTAAGATAAGTAAAACTAGCTAGCTCTCATGTTACCAGATTATTTTTTTAAATTGTAGTTACAAGGTTTGCCCTAAAAACAAAAAGGTATCTCTCTCAATAGAGCTTTGCTCTACTGACCAGAAAACTGCTGGCAAAATCATTTTTAAAGACTGCAATTAGACACTGGAACTGCACTGCCCTGGGTAGGCTACAATTACTGTAGCATTTCCAGTTATAACTGGTCAGGACTTTGTTCAAATTGCTAGCAATTTATGATTTTCAGGTAAAACAAAACCTATTATAAATGGATACAAAATTATATTTATATATATATATATTTACAAATTGAATGTCCTGAGAATACTTCAACAATAGGTTTTCTAATGACTGCTCACAGTGGGTCGCCCTGATTTGGAATGTAAAATCTGGATCCGCTTAGGTCAGGCCTGCTGCTGCTATAACTTTTGGCCCATTCCTTTTTTTTTTTTAAACACATAACTGCGTTTGTTCCACATTCATTAACACATCTGAAAAGTTAGTTATAACTCACGGCTCGGCGAATGCGGGGCCTTTCTGATACTCCCTTGCAGATTGAAGTAGGCAGGCATAGATACATTGAACCTTTATAAATAAAACAAGGGGGCCAGATTGTTCAGTTTGTATAGAATACATAGATTCTGCCAGCAATTTCAACACAGCATCTAGAAGTACGTTTGATCAGCAAGATTCTTTTACACAAAAATAAAAATGTAACAAAATAAAGCTTGGTTTCCGACAACTGTTATCTGTAGTGCAAAAAGGATGCTGTTTCAGAGAGCCTTGAACAGATACCAAAGCTTAGAAGACAATGTGTTGGGAATCAAAAGTTCTTATCAGCAAAAATGTTAATATGCTGAAATTTAATAGACTATAGACCAAATGGAGGATTTTTTTTTAACATATCCATCTATAAAAGAGCTGCCACAGGGCTCAATGCACTAGGGTTTTGCCATTATCTCTAAAGGAAAAATGCTTAGTCAATAGGCCCCAAAAGCAAGTGAACCATAGGCCTACGCTGTCTTACATGACAGGAAAGATCACCAGTCATCTACATAAAGATTTAATCTGAATATATGAGGTTTCTGACAGCCTAGTGCTCTTCAAGGAAAACATGACATCTCCACAATAAGCCATCAGCCCAGACATAACACAGTAGTATAAAGAGCACAGCAATTCCAAACCAGGAGAGCTCCTGGCATTCAGGTCAACTTGTGGCCCCTAATGTATGTCCACATGAACTTGGGTAAGTTACTTTATTCACTCTGTGCCTTACTTTATCTAGTTATAATTGGTAATATATTAAAAAAAAAAAAAAAAGGGGTGGGAGACATTTTACAGTAACAGACCAGATTCAGCAGGCATTAACTGACATAAAAACCAATACATTTCTAAACCTAAATGGCACTAAAATGTTTAGGGTTATTTTTTCATTTGGGTTTTTTTTTTTTTTTTTTTTTTTTTTTTTTTTTTTAAGTACAGTAATTGCATTCGATTCAAAAAACCAAAAAACAAACAAACTGGCTAAAGGCATATTACTATCAGCCTGGCCAATCACCTCAGCATGATCACTGTCAAAAAGGCATTAATTTCTAAATTTAAAAAAAAACCATTTACCTACTCACTAGTGTACCACCACATTAACTTGTGATTTTATCAAAGGCCCAATTTTACACAACGGGACCTAATTAATATTAACAGTACATATTAGTAGCTAGCTGACAGAGAGAACAAGGAGATAAGACAGAAATGTTAGTACTCTTAAGGGCTCCTTTTACTAATACGCACTAATGGATTTAGCATGTGTAAAATGCTAAGAAGCCCATAAGAATAAAATGGACTTAGCATTTAGCACACACTAAGTCTGGTAGCACACCTTAGAAAACGGAGCCCTAAAACTCTCTGGTTTAGGGGTGGCTGTATGCTGACCTCCATATCATAAAGGATGGCAGGATCCTATTTATATGCAAAGTGCTAAAATTAGCATAAAACTATCTGATGTATACTGTAAAATATTTTAAAGTACACATGGCAGCCAATAATACATTTATATTAAAAATATCATGCCACATTCTTTTTTAAAATTCTTTAAAACTGCAAATTCTTTGAACATTTGAGAATAGCTCTGATTTGAGTAATGCTACAAAGTTCCAAGACAGAAGGTGAACTGAGGGGTGAGGTTATTTATCAGTCAGTTGAAGCAACTCTATCCAATAAAAGTGTGAAATAGTATCAAAGGTTTAGAGAAATTGCAAAAAAAAAAAATTAGATACAAAATTGAAATGTTGCACAAGACAGAGTAATGCTTCCTTCTTAATTTAATGCAGTCAATACTGTATTCTAACAGCATCAACAGCAGATGTTATCTCATATTCAGCATCTAGTTACTAAAGATATTTTTCCTCAAGCAACCATTTTTTTTTCATTCAGTGGTTTAGATTTGTGCATTTTTTTAGTAATGTTATGATTGTAAAAGAAATTCAAAACAGCACCCTCTCACTCACAAAACAAATCTTTGGTTTACTTCGACTTCCAGTGTTTGAATGCTGGTAACAGATCTTTTAAGAATCCTGTGAATAAGCATCAAACCATAACTATTGAAATGACATGATACTGTATTTTTCAGTGATAAAAGATTTTCAAGACACTTCAATGGGTAAATTTATATTTTTCAGAAATCTTAGATGCAAGTCAAACTTCTCCAACACCTAGGGTATTCTGTTTATATTCCAGGTCTGCCATTGCTCCTTCTGGCCTTGACCCCAGAGCATCCCATTCTCCTCCCCACCCCACCCCAGAAGCTGCTACTGCTTACAGCCCTGGTACAGGACTACTAGTGTTCTTCTATAGACTCAAGTCTAAACATGTCTCCTTGACACAGCAGCCACTACTGTTTCTAGGTATGATAGGCCCCTGTTCCTCTGCCTGGCAGCAACTACTTGTCACCTGAGTTTTGCAGGTTACTGTTCTGAATGAACTTGGCTATTGTAAAGCTCTCATGGTCACTGTGGACAGTCTCAAAACTAATGTATTACAAGTGCAAAATGCTGCTGTAGGGAGAATGGACCATCATCCCTCACTTGGTCATTTCATTGGCTTCCAGTTGTATATAGGACCCAATTTAAGGTTTGTGTATTGTTTAAGTTGCAACAGCTTGGAGGGCATAACTACCTGGAAGCATTATTAGTTTAATATACTTCCACCTCATGCTTTATGTGCTGGGAATTCTGCCCTTCTGTTCTGTCTATAAGAAATGCCATGTGGCAACTATACAAGGTTCTTCCATTTTCTGAACTCGCTTCCAGTTACATTTAGGTCTACAAAATGATATTTCCAGACAAAAAAAAAAAAGGTGTATTTCTTTGTGCTCCCTTTAAATAGACATATGTGAGGTTGGTGCACATTATTTTGTTTTTGCATAAGATTTTATCACTGTTTGACATACTCCTCTCTTTAGGACAGCTTTTAGCTGTATTGGTGGATAATAAAAATGTAAGAAAAAGAAAAGAAAGATCAAGCATCTGGGTTTTGTTTCCAGCCCTGAATATTCCTTCTCAAAAGTATTAAAATACAACAGTTGAGACTTTTTTTTGCAAAATATCAAAATTCATGTTCTTGGCTTAATTGTATGTTCTTACGACTTGTTTAAAAGCAAGTGGCTGGCAAAGAATACAATGACATTCAATTTTACAAAAACAGGTATTTGTGACCATCTCTGGGGAAAAGATGATTAAAACAGCAGATCCAAAATGTTGAGAATGGCTGGTCATGTCATGGGTCTATAAGCAGTCTGCAAAAGTTACATGTTTGAACTTCTATAACTATTTTTTCCCACATGAAAAGATGAGGTTTGGATTGTTGTATTACTAATTGTTTGTTCTAGCAGAATTCATTAAAACCTTATTGTTTCTGGCAACTTTAGTCACCTTAGATGGTCACATTTGCTTCTATAGGCAAAATACTCAAGAACTAGTTAGCTTGAAATTACCAGACATGTCACCAAGACTTCAATCTATCACACATGTATCTTTCTTTTAATGGAAATAAGATCGTACAAATCAATCTCAACTTCATATATAGATAGATATAGATATATATAAAACATAGAATCATGACGGCAGATAAGGTCCAAATGGCCCATCCAGTCTGCCCTTCCTCAATAACCACTAACTCCTCCTTTTTCTAAGGGTCCACGCATCCACCACCCTTTCTGCCCTTCCTCAATAACCACTAACTCCTCCTTTTTCTAAGGGTCCACGCATCCACCACCCTTTCTGTGAAAGAGTATTTTCTTAAGATTCCTCCACCCTTTCGATGAAAGAGTATTTTCTTAGATTCATCCTAAGCCTATTTCCTCTTAACTACATCCTATGCCCCCTCATTCCAGAGTTTTCCTTCATTTGGAAAAGGCACACTTCCTGCACATTAATGCCACTGAGGTATTAAAACATCTCTATCATATTCCCTCTCTCCTGCCTCTCCTTCCAGCGTATACATGTTGAGGTTCATAAGCCTGTCCCTATACATTTTATGACAGACACACTTACCAATCTGGTAGCCGCCCTCTGGACCAACTCCATCCTGTTTACATCTTTCCATAGCTGTGGTCTCCAGAATTGCACACAGTAAATGGGGCCTCACCAGAGACTTATACACGGGCACTATCACCTCTTTCTTCCTGCTAGTCATCCCTCTCCTTATGCATTCAAGCATCCTTCTGGCTTTGACCATCGCCTTTGGAGGAGTAGCCCAGTGGTTAGTGCATACCTTTTCTACCTGCTTGGCCACCTTAAGGTCTTCAGACACAATCACCACTCTTCTTTTGTACACAGACGCATACCCTACCGCCCCAACATAAATGCCTACACTCTGCAACACAGCAAAACCAAAGTGCATAATGGACACTATATAACCTCTCCTCTCTTTGATCCCCATTGTGCCTGAACCTTAATCGACGACATCATCACCATGTATTTGTTTCTCTACCGGACTTGGCGAACGCCTTTACGGTACTATGTAAGCCACATTGAGCCTGCAAATAGGTGGGAAAATGTGGGATACAAATGAAGCAAATATTGTACTGTTCCCTTGTATTTTTGTAACCCAAGTGCATGACCCTACATTTCTTAGCATTAAACGCTGGTGTCCACCCTATTATAGAGTTTGGTATCATCCGCAAAGAGACAAACCTTACAAGACAGTCCTTCCACAGTATCACTCATGAAGATGTTAAAAAAGACCGGCCCGAGGACTGACCTCTGCGGTACACCACAGAAAACATCTCTTTCCTCAAAGCATGCTCCATTTCCCACTACCCTCTGTCTCCTTCCATTTAACCAGTTTTTAACTCGGTCATTTTAGGTCCATACCAAGAACACTCAGTTTATTTATCAGTCGCCTGTGCGGGACCGTGTCAAAAGCTTTGCTAAAATACAAGTATACCACATCTAGCACCTCTCTCCCATATCCAACTGTTTGGTCACCCAATCAAAGAAATCAGATTCATCTGACACAACCTGACTCAGGTCCCACAGTATATTCAATTTGAGAAAACTCACAGTCCTCCGCTTTAGAAGTGTTTCCATTAGTTTACTCACTACAGAAGTCAGACAGGTCTGTAATTCTCAACACCTTCCTTACTTACGCTCTTGTGCGGAGCCACATCCACCATTCTCCAGTCCCCTGGAACCACTCCAAACTCTAAGGCGGCATTGAAGAGGTCAGACAGAGGAGCCGCCAGAACCTCTCCGAGTTCCTTGAGCACCCCTGGATGTATCCCATCAGGCCCCACCCCTATGTCTACTTTTAGTATAGCTAGCTCCTCAGAACAGTCTTCTTAGCATTTGTTTTCTTCAGACCTACCCCCGGCATTTCATCCATGAACACAGAACAGATATAACTGTTACGCAATTCAGCTTTATCTTTACCGGCTTCTACATATTTCTCCCCCTCAGCTTTGAGCCTCACAATGCTATTTTGGAACTTCCTCCTGTCACTTACATATCTGAAAAATGTCTTGTTCCCCCAATTTTACTGCATCGGCTATCTTTTCTTCCATTTGTCTCTTCGCTTTCCTGACAGCTTTTCCAGCTTCTGTTTGCTTTTCTAGGTATTTTTCCCTGTCTTCCTCTGAGTCCTCTTGTAAGGTTAGTTGCCTTTAAAATAGCTTCTTTCAATTTCGCTCACTGCTGTTCTACTTCTTTCAGCTGTTTCCATCCAACCAACTCTTCCCCGAGAAATTCCCCCATTTCAGCAAAGTCAGTTCTTTTGAAATCAAGTTCCATCAAGTAGTACAGGCCTTAGTAGTTATTAGGCTTTATTACTGCAACGCACTTTTGGTTGCCCTTCCTGAAAAGGTACAGCCATAGTTTATAAGCAGTACAAAACTGTGAAGCCAGGATTATTGCAGATTATAATTCTAGACCTACAGCTTCTGTGGACCTATACTGGTTGCCCAGAGGATTTTGACCCATTTCAAGAACATGAAGGGAAAAAGTGCTATCTACTTAATGGACCGTCTGGAGTGGTACAGGTCAGGTATACCATAAATTCACCATGAAAATATAATAAATCACAAGTAGAGCAGAAACAAACAGGAGACACTCTACTGAAGAAATAGAACAGACAACCAAACAGCAGCAGCAATCCAAAGAAGGACAAACACAGCAAGAGTTTATCCAAATGTCAACTTTAATGGAAACAGGACCCAACCAGGCCAAGTTTCAGAAAAACCTTCATCAGGGGTCACAAAGGTTTCCACAATACATTCACAGATCAAAGCATGTACTGCAATACCTGTGCTAGCATAGGCTCCAGAATCCAATTCCATAATTAAACTTAGACGAGAATTCAAACAAGCAGAAGGAATGAATGAGAATCCACAATAATTTACAAAACAAAAACACTTTTTAAAGAATTAAATCAGGAAACAATGAAAAGTCACAAACACAAATAAATATTAGTCTAAGAATAGTATAGTAATCAAAACCGGACAAGAATGATTAAGGAGAGGTGAACCGAAATTTAAGGGTGTGAGACAGATAGCTAGTTACAGATCAGGGCAGTGGATTATGGGCGAGATAGCTCACAAGAAAAAAAAATGATAGAACATATGTAGATTCTGTAAGAAAGATCTGAAAACAATTACTCATCTTGTAGCTGGCTGCCAAGTTCCGATATGAGAAAATTTCTATATACAGAAAGAAACGATAAGGTAACAAGTCTCACATTCCACTGTAAAATTTATAAACATGACAACACTAGTGTACTGGAGAAGTACTGGGATTGTGACCTGAAAAGAATAATGGAAAATGATTATGATCAACAGGGACATTCCCATTTCAACCATTAAAAAGTTTAATGTAAGAAAATCAGACAGCGGTGAAGAAGAAAAACATAAGAACTGCATTAGAGGTTTCAGTGCCAAGTGATTATTCTGTTCATCTAGTGAAGAGAGACAAAGAGAGAAGAACCTCAAGTATCAAGATGCACAGTGAGATACCAGGAGGTGTATTTTAAAAGCACTTTGTATTACAAAGTTACATAGAAACCTATGGAACTCTAAGTCTAAATGCTTGCTTCCAAATGTGGCAAAAAGATATTTCTATATCTCCCAATGTACTGAGTGCTACAGACTTGATTCAAAAGTAATTTCCAAACAAACCTCAATAGGTTGCCTGTACATATTACATCCTATGAACTCCAGGAGGCTTAGGAGTGAGGCTTATTACTGTCATGGTATGTGCAAAACAAGTCTAATTTGGAGATACTGTCTCCCCAGAAATCCTCCATTTAAATATGGTGCATCTGGTCAACACACCTTGATTATGGAACAGGTTACTGCCTAAGGTCCATGTTATAACCTATTACCTTTTATTCAATAGTTAAAAGCATCTTATACAAATTATTTGTTTGCAGTTTTAAAGAAGTTATGCAGAGTAGAAAATAAAGAGCAAGTTTTATGGCAAGTGATCTTTCCAAATTAGAATTTTTATTTTTTAGCCATTTTATGAGTATCTTGATTTTAATTTTGTTCCCAACATGGGCATGCTGACTGGTGTATGTGTGTAGTGGACTTTATGTTGTTGTTTATATTATTTTAAGATTGAACTACCTCACCTAGAATAAGTGAACTACCAGCAACATTTCTTCAATAAATAGATCTTTGTATGAGTTCCTACTCCTAAATATGTTCTGCTTTGTCCATTTTCACATTTCTCTGGATTAAGCATGCAAATACGATTACCAGTAAGCCTCACTCAAACTCTGAGTCCACTTCAGATGAGAATATGTTATATATTTATCTTTATGATGGATCAGCAAAGCAACAAAACCTGATTTAATAGAGGAAGTAGCTAAAATCAGCCAGAAAAAGTAAGTGTTTTAAGGAATGACAGAAATACATGAAAACAAACCGTTAGTGATATTTATAATAGTTGATATTAGAGGGTAGGATCTGAGGGAAACTGGATTAAACAGAAGTAAACTGCCTGCAGCAATTAATACATTGGTTATACAGATTTAAGATGTGGAGGGTGAGGACAGGAATCCACTACTCAGAATGACTAACTCAGTATTCACAACTGGATCTCAATATTGCCACAAAAAAATAAGGTAAGCCCAATTTAGCAGAGGTTTTCTCCAATTCAATGTCTACACAAAAGGGGGAAAATCCTTTGATAAATAAGGTTCAAGATCTTGTAGCTGAAATTCTGCTGAATCTGGTGTGGTCCCACTATCTAAAAAGGGGAAACATCTGTGATCTTCAAAACGTTTGTAAAACATCTCTTCTACATACAGTGGTGGAAATAAGTATTTGATCCCTTGCTGATTTTGTAAGTTTGCCCACTGACAAAGACATGAGCAGCCCATAATTGAAGGGTAGGTTATTGGTAACAGTGAGAGATAGCACATCACAAATTAAATCCGGAAAATCACATTGTGGAAAGTATATGAATTTATTTGCATTCTGCAGAGGGAAATAAGTATTTGATCCCCCACCAACCAGTAAGAGATCTGGCCCCTACAGACCAGGTAGATGCTCCAAATCAACTCGTTACCTGCATGACAGACAGCTGTCGGCAATGGTCACCTGTATGAAAGACACCTGTCCACAGACTCAGTGAATCAGTCAGACTCTAACCTCTACAAAATGGCCAAGAGCAAGGAGCTGTCTAAGGATGTCAGGGACAAGATCATACACCTGCACAAGGCTGGAATGGGCTACAAAACCATCAGTAAGACGCTGGGCGAGAAGGAGACAACTGTTGGTGCCATAGTAAGAAAATGGAAGAAGTACAAAATGACTGTCAATCGACAAAGATCTGGGGTTCCACGCAAAATCTCACCTCGTGGGGTATCCTTGATCATGAGGAAGGTTAGAAATCAGCCTACAACTACAAGGGGGGAACTTGTCAATGATCTCAAGGCAGCTGGGACCACTGTCACCACGAAAACCATTGGTAACACATTACGACATAACGGATTGCAATCCTGCAGTGCCCGCAAGGTCCCCCTGCTCCGGAAGGCACATGTGACGGCCCGTCTGAAGTTTGCCAGTGAACACCTGGATGATGCCGAGAGTGTTTGGGAGAAGGTGCTGTGGTCAGATGAGACAAAAATTGAGCTCTTTGGCATGAACTCAACTCGCCGTGTTTGGAGGAAGAGAAATGCTGCCTATGACCCAAAGAACACCGTCCCCACTGTCAAGCATGGAGGTGGAAATGTTATGTTTTGGGGGTGTTTCTCTGCTAAGGGCACAGGACTACTTCACCGCATCAATGGGAGAATGGATGGGGCCATGTACCGTACAATTCTGAGTGACAACCTCCTTCCCTCCGCCAGGGCCTTAAAAATGGGTCGTGGCTGGGTCTTCCAGCACGACAATGACCCAAAACATACAGCCAAGGCAACAAAGGAGTGGCTCAGGAAGAAGCACATTAGGGTCATGGAGTGGCCTAGCCAGTCACCAGACCTTAATCCCATTGAAAACTTATGGAGGGAGCTGAAGCTGCGAGTTGCCAAGCGACAGCCCAGAACTCTTAATGATTTAGAGATGATCTGCAAAGAGGAGTGGACCAAAATTCCTCCTGACATGTGTGCAAACCTCATCATCAACTACAGAAGACGTCTGACCGCTGTGCTTGCCAACAAGGGTTTTGCCACCAAGTATTAGGTCTTGTTTGCCAGAGGGATTAAATACTTATTTCCCTCTGCAGAATGCAAATAAATTCATATACTTTCCACAATGTGATTTTCCGGATTTAATTTGTGATGTGCTATCTCTCACTGTTACCAATAACCTACCCTTCAATTATGGGCTGCTCATGTCTTTGTCAGTGGGCAAACTTACAAAATCAGCAAGGGATCAAATACTTATTTCCACCACTGTAATTCTTATGTTACTCTAACTAAAGAAAATATATTTTGCCTCTGAATATTGCTGCTCCTGAACTTTAGGATAATAAATATTACAATATGTATTGCATACCCTACCATTACAGCACAGAAAGGCTTTTAGAATTCAGTGGTTTACAATATCCCCTTTAAACAAAAAAACCTAATTTGAGCACAGGGCATTGAATAACTTACTCAGGGTCATATAGAGTTATTTATACTTCGTACTAAATGTATAGGACCATAAAAGTGGTAATCTAAAGTATGACGTAACTACATACTGCTTGCTCTATGAATCAGCATCCCCTGCTACATTACCAGTTGCAGTGTTTTTCCCCTCTATTATATGGTTTTCATGCATTGATTGACAGTGGATTTATGCTGAAATACAACAGGAAAAACTTCACTTTTATTAAGAACGTCAGCTTTTGATTTTAAGCAGGATATCTGGCCCAAACCATGTTACTAATAACTAAGAGTCAGAAAGAAAAACAGTATTACAGTTCTAATGACAACACATGACAAGTAGATAAAGAAGAGAGACCAAAGTGTGGTCATGCTACATAAAAAAACTGAAATTACTATACAGATGTACAGAGTTTTATACACAGATTCAAACTGCACATTGAAACAGGAAAGTATTTATATAAAATTAAACTATGAACTTTCTGCAAAATTTTGAAATTTGGTGGGGGAAAAAAAAAAAAAAAGATTAAGCAAAATCCCTGGCTTAAAGCAATTTGTTGCTGTATCTTACCAGACCTTGTAACATGATAAACATGTATGTGCCAGCCAGATCTAGTAGCAATCAGTTGAAAAGCCTTCAAGTCTTACAGCACATTTTTTTTAAATACAGTAAATCTGAAAAATAAATTTACAGTGCAAAAAAATAGAAAAAAATCAAACATTACAGGTCAAATTTTGCTTAGAAATAAATCATACCAAGCTTTATCTAATAACTGAAAACTGTGTAATAAAAACCTTCAAAATTAGTCGTAATGGCAGAAATTAAGGAAGCACAGTTGTGTCAGTAATTATTAACTATGCTTACTAATCTAAAATTAACTTCTATATCTATTACCTGGTCATTGATGAGAAGCAAATGAGCCATTCTATGTCATCTCTATCCTAATTTGCTGTTCTTTCCCAAATACTGTCAGTAGATAACTACAACCCAATGATTATGCAGCAGGCAGAGAACCAGGGAAGCAAGGTTGAAATTCCACTGCTACTCCTTGTGATCTTGGCCAAGACACTTATCCTCAATTGCCTAAGGCAGACTGCAAGCCCTCTGGGAACAGAAAAACATTTACTGTACCTGAATATAACTTGCCTTGAGCTACTACTGAAAACGCCATGAGCTAAATAAAAAATCTCCACAATGCTTTGTGGGATGGCCAATTCTAACTCTGAAACAAGCTTCACATATTTGCCTATATTTTACGGTCTGATCACTCTGAAATATTTAAATGATTATTTGACGTCACTGGGAATGTACTGGAGCAAAAACAAGCTTTTCTTTCCTACAGTGCGTGCTCAGAGACATAATAGGAATTGGCATTTCTATCCGTAAATGAAAATAAATGGGTATTTTTGTGAAACTGTGTAGGCAACAACAATTACTTTGCCTTTACCCTCTCTCTCTTCTGGTCATAACTGAAACGCTATATGCACTGCCATTTTGTGATGTGAAAGTTCCAAAACAAAAATTTCGACTAGCTTAGGTCCTTGAAGCATGTCAAAGTCCATTCAGATTTTTCATTTTGTTTTCAGTGTTTCTTTCTTAGTTTACAGGCAAAGTGTGCATAAACCAAATGAAAATATGCAGCATCACTACTTGCAGAATAGGAGTCTCAGTCTTCTGTCTTGACAAGAGTTCCTTCCCTCGATGAACTGGCTGTTTCTTTATCATAATGCATGTCTCTTTTTCACTACACACGTCAACAAAAGAACATAATGTGGAATACCATCTCTGCCCAAAAAAGTGCAGGCTCAGCTCCCCAGGCACAAATCCTACAGGGTAACTTGCTATTCAGACATCTCTCAATGGCGCTGCAATGCATTTATATTATTTTACATAAAGAACACAATTGTGGTAGTCATCTGATACAGATGTTCCAGTCATATTTATCGTTCACATCTCTTGGAACCACAACTTTTAATGGCACAAATACCTGTATAAACATTTTAGCATAACATTATGACTCCAGAAAATCTAGAGACTGAAATCCTGTGAATGTACAGTAATAACTAAGATATTCAGCCATTATGGAAAAGAAAACATGAATGCATAAATACTAAAAAGGGATCACAATCACATTCCCTTCCTCTTAATTTCCAGTTTATTTAGTTTGTGGTGCTAAGGCAGAAGAATGAAAGCAAAAAGACCTGTTTATCCACTTCTACCCTAGCGGAGATAACATTTTATCATCTGTCTGACCTCATGTGCAACTTTCTTTAAATTAGTCACCTCATTTTCTAACTCCTCTTACTCTTACATATCTATAAGCTTATACCCTATGCTGTCTTCAAATGTTCTATTACATACTATTGACACTGTAAGCAGTGTCATACTTTGTATTATTTGAATATTTTCACTTCTATAATTGTCTACAGCTTATGTTTGAGTTATTCTTACTGTACACCACCTTACGTGAATTCTTTCAAAGGCAGTTAACGAATCCTAATAAAAAATAAAATATGGGAAAAATGATTGACAAGTTTTGTTTAAATGACAGATTTCACTCTATTATTGAAAAATGGTGAAATCACTTCAACAGATTAATTTTAAAACTTATAACAGTATATTTTATTTTCCAAGTATTAAAAGAATTGATAGTCCAGTTTCCTATGCATTCAGTAAAGTCATGTGGCTGAGGTCTGAAATAACTGACCGCAAACCAGAAACAGAACATTGTGAATGCTTTTTAGCAGCTAACAGTAAAGCATGAATAGTGCATGGAAATGGCCATTCAGTTATAAAACCTGGCTCAAAAGTTTTAATACACTTTGCATCCATGCGACAAAAAAAAAAAAAAAATCATGCAAATGCATTAATAAATCTTAATCTGCACAAATTACAACTCACAATCATTAAATGGTCAGAAAAAAATAAAAAAAAGTGTTGCCATAATCCACACAAACTTGAATTAAATGTTGAATTTCGTTATACAAAATGTAAAATTAAGTTCGTGTGTGAAAACAAGACACCATCACCATTACAACCGTTAACAAAGCCATCATTCATACAAAAGACAGCCAAAAACAATATGGCCTGAGATATATTTTTCATATCAACAAAAACTTGTACAAGGAGAATTGAATATGGGAAGCATAAAAGAGTAAAACTTCCACACCAAATTTAAAAAAATTATTCGTGAGAACTAGGGATTCGAAGGCCCAAGCGACCCTGTTATGATCCCAACCCTCACAAACACGAAAGCCGCCGAACCCAATTTTTTAACTCTTTCAAAATGACTACCGGAAGCGGAAGTACTGCTAGAACAGGTGACGAAGCAGTCGGAGTGCACTGATGGTTTAGGCCAGATTTCCTCCTCTTTGGAAGGGTTACTAAACTGTTTCCAAACTTCCCGCTTCGGCCTCGCGACTGCAATCTGAGGGTGCGGGGAACTCCCACCATCACTTTTCGGGGTCCTTTCCTCACCCCCCCCCCCCCCCCCCCGCTCCCTTACCACACGCATAGCGCCGGACCCTCCCTCTCCCTCTCGGATTGGCCGGCTTTCCTGCCAATCCACGAGAGGCGGCTGTCCATCCCCAACGGCCGCGCCTTATTGGTGAAAATTTCAGTGAATCGCACTGTCAATCACCCTGACGAAAGGCACCTCGGGCAGAAAAATACACTATAATACATGAGAACCTCTCTCCCCGTCTTCTTCCCACCAAAGGAAAAAAAAAAAACGTTAAAAAATATGTCCAGCCCTCAAAACATGAAGCCTTAGGAACTAGAACTACCAAGCAAGCACACACTATAATAAACCCATTTTCGCGGTCAGTGCTTACCGTCCCTGGACGTCCCCATGAGCTGGTCCAGCATGGCTCGCATCTGGGCCTGAGCCGACATTTTGAGGGAAAACAAATAGCGTTTCCCCTCTTCGGATCGTGTTTTTTTTTCTTTATTTACCACAGCGTCAAAGACAGGCAACCTCCTTTCCCTCAGCGACGATGTAGTCAGCTAAGTGCACCTTTGGTCCCTTATTTTCACCTCTTCCTTTAATTGTGCTCCTTTCACCCTTCGCATAGTAGAATACACAGATCAAGCAACAACACCGTCGCCACACACACTCCTCCACAAGATAGCGCCAAGCGCCGCTGCTGCGCTGACTCGGCCCCAGCGTCCGGCTGCGCAGCTGCGTCTAAGTCCCCGCCCCCTGACGTCACCGTAACGGAAAGCGCTCGTGCTGTGCGGGGCGTCTCTCTGCTGCTGCGTGCTTTTCCTCCGCGTCCGACCGGGCCGGGCGGCTGCTAAACTGTGGAGCAGCCGCTGAGGAGTTGGAGGAGGAATGCGCGTGGCTAACAATAATCGCTCATGACATTCGCAAAAAAAAAAAAAAAGATTATATTTGGCATCAGTGTTGCTCAAAGCTGTTATGTAGGCTTTAGCATTTCAGGGAATGCTAAATCCCCAAACCTGGATTATTTTTGCGCCATCTATTGCATTCTTCTTAATTTTTGGTGGCCGATTTCACAGTACAGTGTTGCAGGTCGTGTCCGCATTTGAACATTTTCTCCGTTTAGCAGACGAGCATTTCAAAGCACTTAGACTTACAAAGTTCCATAGGCTGCTATCATAGGAGCCGACTCTAGGTGATTGAGCTGAGCACCCCCGACATTGAGAAAATTCCTTGTTTCCATATCATCAAGCTGATCAATCCATAGACTGGTGGGTTGTGTCCATCTACCAGCAGGTGGAGATAGAGAGCAAACTTTTGCCTCCCTATATGTGGTCATGTGCTGCCGGAAACTCCTCAGTATGTTCTCTATCTCAGCAGGTGGTGGTCACACACAGCAGCAGCTCTGGCTAGGCCTCCAAGCCTAATTTTTAGGTTTTGTTGAGTGCCTGGGGTTGAGGGCTCTTTTGAGCAAGTGCAAACCTGGTGGTGCCAGGTCCCTCCTTTTCTCCCCCCTCCCGCTGGCTCCGTTAAAAAAAAAAAGTTTTGAACGTCCTTAAAGGCGTTTATTTCGACGTTTATTTAAGCGTCTATTGCAGCTACTCACTGGGACACCAGGTCGTTACAACTCGGAGCGGACAGCAGGTAATTTTTACCTTTTTATAGCGGGCAGGGGGTTCCCCGATTCTTCTCCTCGTGGCATAAAGCGTCGGAGGGCGAGGGCGCAAAGGGTCGCTCCCCGGGTCGCTTGAGCGCTTCTAGAGGGGATGCGGGGGTCTTAAAGCCTGATTCGCCCTTGTTGGGTGACAGTTTCGTGACCGATGAATGTCCCGGTCCTTCCTCCGGCATGGCGGTTTTTCCCGCCATAAACGCCCATCCCCCGCTCCTCGCCTCCGCCATCTTGGCCGGCCACGCGGCTCGGACGGCTTCTTCTTGAGCCGCCCTTGAGGTTGGAGACATTAATGCCATGAACGCCCTTAATTTGGACGACGGCACAGAAGCGGCTAAAGTTAAGAGCCGTTCTTCCCGCGCGGCTCCTTCGCGGAGTTTCGCGCCGGACGCCATTTTGGATGCGCAGCATGTCTCTCCCCCGCTATTGCGAGCGCCGGTTGAGGGTGCGTCTAGGGCTGTTGCCCAGGCTGCGGAAGTGCACAGTCTGGGGGGTTTCTCCCCCGAGTTTGTTTTGCTGCTGCATCAGGCCTTCCTCATGCACAACGCTGCCCCTGCTCCCTCGTCTGGTAAAGAGGTTGAGGTTCCCAGAGGTAAACGCCCTCGGGTTGATTCCCAGGCCTTGGAGGAATTTGTCTCCACCGATGTAGATGAGGGCAGTGTGTCTGAGGTCTCCCAACGGTCCTTTGCGGATTCCTTGGAGGAGACGGATCCCCGCTCGGATGGAGCGGATGACCCCTCTGCAGCGCGGCTTTTTAGCCCAGAGGATTTGCCCAACCTGTTGTTACAGGCCATGGACACTTTGAAGATTTCCTCTCCGGAGGACGTCTCTCCCTCAGCCCCTGTTGGCTCTGCCATTATGCTGGGGACGAAGCGCCCGCCTAGAACCTTCCACGTGCATGATGCCATGCACACCTTAATTTCGGCTCAATGGGATGTCCCAGAAGCGAGCCTTAAAGTGGCTAGGGCTATGTCCCGCCTCTATCCTTTGGCTGTGAGTGAACGTGAGGCCTATCTGTGGCCTACCGTGGATTCTTTAATCACTGCGGTGACTAAGAAAACGGCGTTGCCGGTGGAAGGTGGCAAGGCCTTAAAGGACGCCCAAGACAGAAGATTGGAGGCGGCCTTAAGGTCGTCCTTTGAGGCGGCTGCTTTAAGTTTGCAGGCCTCAGTTTGCGGCTCCTATGTGGCCAGGGCGTGCCTGACTATGGTGCAGCGGGCTTCCCCCTCGGATCATTCCTTGAGGGCTGATTGGCCGGCCCTGGAATCGGGCTTAGCCTATTTGGCAGACTTGCTGTATGATGTCTTGAGGGCCTCAGCGAAAGGCATGGCTCAGACAATCTCTGCGCGGCGGTGGCTTTGGCTGAAACATTGGTCTGCTGACCACGCCTCTAAATCCCGCCTGGTTAGGTTGCCTTTTAAAGGCAAGCTGCTCTTTGGGGTCGAGCTGGACAAAATCGTGACCGATCTCGGCACGTCTAAGGGCAAGAAATTACCAGAGGTCAGGGCTCGGGCTAGTACTCGTCCCGGTACCTCCAGAGGACGGTTGCAGGAAGCCCGTCGGTACCGCCCGGGCAAGTCGGGTTCCTCTGCCCCCTCTTCCTTCAAGAGGAATTTCTCCCCCAAGCAGCATTCCTTTCGCAGAGACCGCCGTCCCGGAGGTGCTCCCTCCGGTCCTCCCCCAGGGTCTCGTACCCAATGACGGGGTCTTGGTCCACGCCCCAGTGCAGATTGGAGGACGGCTGTCCTCGTTTCTGGGCGAGTGGACCACAATAACTTCAGACGCGTGGGTGCTGGAAGTCATCAGAGACGGCTACAAACTAGAGTTCTGCCGACCCTTAAAAGACGGGTTTGTACTCTCTCCCTGCAAGTCTCCGGTCAAAGCTGTGGCAGTGCAGCAGACTTTGGACAATCTGATCCGCCTGGGCGCGGTCGTTCCGGTGCCAGAAAGTCAGCTTGGCAAGGGACGTTACTCCATTTACTTTGTGGTACCAAAGAAAGGAGGTTCTGTCCGGCCTATCGTCGACCTCAAAGGGGTCAATCGGGCCTTGAAAGTGCGGCACTTTCGCATGGAGACTCTCCGCTCTGTTATAGCGGCAGTGAAGGCAGGAGAGTTCCTGGCATCCTTGGACATCAAGGAAGCGTACCTGCATATTCCCATCTGGCCTCCTCATCAACGCTTTCTGCGTTTTGCAGTCCTGGGACGACACTTCCAGTTCAGAGCCCTCCCTTTCAGGTTGGCTACTGCTCCGCGGACCTTTTCCAAAGTAATGGTGGTCATCGCGGCCTTCCTACGAAAGGAAGGGGTACAAGTCCATCCTTATCTGGACGACTGGTTGATCCGAGCCCCCTCTTATGCAGAGTGCAGCAAAGCTGTGGACCGGGTAGTTGCTCTTTTGAGCTCCCTGGGATGGATCATCAACTGGGAGAAGAGCCAGCTGCGCCCGACTCAGTCCCTGGAGTACCTGGGAGTTCGATTCGACACCCAAGTGGGCAGAGTGTTCCTGCCAGACAATCGGATTGTCAAACTTCAGGCTCAGGTGAACCAGTTCCTAGTAGCCTCTCCCCTTCGGGCTTGGGACTATGTGCAGCTGTTGGGCTCTATGACGGCCACGATGGAAGTTGTGCCCTGGGCCAGGGCTCATATGAGACCACTTCAACACTCTTTGCTGCAGCGCTGGACTCCGATGTCGGAGGATTATGCTGTGCGCCTTCCCTTGGACCCAGCAGTGCGCAAGGCGCTGAGCTGGTGGATGCAGACAGACAAGTTGTCTGCGGGAATGCCTCTGGTGACCCCAGAGTGGATTGTCGTCACGACGGACGCCTCGTTGTCGGGCTGGGGAGCCCACTGCTTGGGAAGGACAGCGCAGGGGCTCTGGTCTCCTGCAGAGGCAAAGTGGTCTATCAACCTCCTGGAACTCAGAGCCATTCGGTTGGCGCTTTTGGAGTTCATCCCGGTACTGGTGTTGAAGCCTGTACGGGTCCTGTCGGACAATGCCACGGCTGTGGCCTATGTCAACCGCCAGGGAGGTACCAAGAGCGCCCCTCTAGCCAAGGAGGCTATGAATCTTTGCCAGTGGGCGGAAGCGAACCTGGAGCAGCTTTCAGCGGCCCACATTGCCGGAGTCATGAATGTCAAGGCGGACTTTCTCAGTCGCCATACCTTGGAGCCCGGAGAGTGGCAGCTATCTGCTCAGGCGTTCTTGGACATCACGAAGCGCTGGGGCCAGCCGAGCCTAGATCTGATGGCGTCATCGGCCAATTGCCAAGTGCCGCGCTTTTTCAGCAGAGGACGGGACCCTCGATCCCTGGGAGTAGATGCTCTTCTCCAACAGTGGCCGACACAAGAGCTTCTCTATGTGTTCCCGCCCTGGCCCATGTTGGGCAGGGTGCTAGACCGGGTGGCAAAGCATCCCGGCAGGGTAATCCTGGTGGGTCCGGATTGGCCCAGGCGTCCCTGGTATGCGGACTTGATCAGGCTCTCAGTGGACGATCCTCTGCGGCTGCCAGTGGAGCAGGGCCTGTTACATCAGGGTCCCGTGGTGATGGAGGATCCCTCCCCCTTTGGTCTTACGGCCTGGCTATTGAGCGGCAGCATCTGAGGAAGAAGGGCTTCTCAGACAAGGTCATCGCCACTATGCTGAGAGCGAGGAAGCGCTCTACTTCTACTGCTTACGCCAGGGTTTGGCGTATCTTTGCAGCGTGGTGTGAAGCAGGCTCACTTTCTCCCTTCACTGCTCCAATTTCTTCAGTGTTGGCGTTCCTGCAAGAAGGTCTGGAGAAAGGCCTGTCGCTCAGTTCCCTTAAAGTCCAGGTAGCGGCTCTGGCTTGCTTCAGGGGCCGCCTGAAGGGTGCTTCCCTGGCTTCGCAGCCAGATGTGGTGCGCTTTCTCAAGGGAGTTAATCACCTGCGCCCTCCTGTGCACTCAGTGGTGCCTGCGTGGAATCTCAACCTGGTACTAAGAGCATTGCAGAAGCCGCCTTTTGAACCCTTGTCGAGGGCATCTCTGAAAGACCTGACGTTGAAAGCAGTCTTTTTGGTGGCTATCACTTCAGCCAGAAGAGTTTCCGAGCTCCAGGCGCTCTCATGTCGAGAGCCTTTTCTGCAGTTCACTGAGGCAGGAGTGACTATTCGCACAGTGCCTTCCTTCCTGCCCAAGATTGTTTCTCGCTTCCATGTGAATCAGCAGCTCTGTCTCCCTTCCTTTCGTAGGGAGGACTACCCAGAGGAGTACTCTGCTCTTAAATATCTGGATGTGAGACGAGTCATCATCAGATACTTGGAAGTGACCAATGATTTCCGGAAATCGGATCATCTGTTTGTCTTGTTTGCAGGTCCTCGTAAGGGTCTGCAGGCTGCTAAGCCTACAGTGGCAAGATGGGTCAAGGAAGCCATTGCAGCGGCTTATGTGGCCGCGGGGAAGGTGCCGCCTATCCAGCTGAAGGCTCACTCCACGAGAGCTCAGGCGGCCTCGATGGCAGAGGCCGGATCCGTCTCCTTGGAAGAGATATGCAAGGCGGCAACTTGGGCTTCGGCTCATACATTCTCCAAGCATTACCGTTTGACTGTGGCTGCACGGGCGGAGGCCCGGTTTGGAGCTTCAGTGTTGAGGTCAGGGATTTCAATGTCCCGCCCTGGGTGAGTACTGCTTCGGTACATCCCACCAGTCTATGGATTGATCAGCTTGATGATATGGAAGGTAAAATTATGTATAATCATACCTGATAATTTTCTTTCCATTAATCATAGCTGATCAATCCATAGCCCCTCCCAGATATCTGTACTGTTTTTATTCTGGTTGCATTTCAGGTTCAAGTTTAGTCTTCAGTTACTTCAGAAAGACTTCGTGTTCAAGTTTTTTTTTTCACTTGGATTCTTCAAGAGTTAAGACGAGTTTGTGTTACAGTGAGCTGCTGCATTCCTCTCCCCTCCGTTTTACGGGGCTGGATTGAGACTTAAAATTCTGCCGGCACTCCCTCCCGCTTCGTGCGGCTGTAGGGCAGCTTTGTACCCCTCCCGCTTCGGCGGTGTTAGGGTCAGTCAGCTCCTCCCGCGGTTTGCGGTTGCAGGATAAGCCAGATCCCCCCGCATCGGCGGGTGTGGTGTCCCTCCCCCGCTCCGCGGGGATGAGCTGGACGGATTCCCCTCCCCCACTTGTGTGGGGATGAGCTGGGTTATTTCCCCTCCCCCGTTTCGGCGGTGGTGAGCTGGGCAGAGTGTCCCTTCGTGGGTGTAATTCTCTAAGTGCTGAGTCCTGCGGATGGAGCTTTGATATCGACATACTGAGGAGTTTCCGGCAGCACATGACCACATATAGGGAGGCAAAAGTTTGCTCTCTATCTCCACCTGCTGGTAGATGGACACAACCCACCAGTCTATGGATTGATCAGCTATGATTAATGGAAAGAAAATTATCAGGTATGATTATACATAATTTTACCATGTGGCCATGGAGGGGTTATTTCCATTGGGCTTAGCACCCCCCAATAATTTTGAAAAGTTGGCTCCTATGGTTACTATAGAACTTTGTAAGTCTAAGTGCTTTAAAGATTAGCCCCATAGTGGAAGATTGCAGCAAGTGGAAGAGTGGCCTAGTGGTTAGAGCACCAGTCTTGTAATCCAGAGGTGGCCAGTTCAAATTCCACTGCTGCTTCTTGTGATCTTGGGCAAGTCACTTAACCCTCTATTGCCTCAGGTACAAACTGGGACAGAGAAATATTCAGTGTACCTGAATGTAACTAACCTTGAGCTACTACTGAAAAAGGTGTGAGCAAAATCTACATTAATAAATAAGTTGGCTTGAAACATCAGTGAAAGGCCTTGGGGGACATGGATAATACAGTAACACTTAGCTATTTTTTTTCTTTCATTTTACCATGCTCAAATCCTTAGGAATTACACTTTCATATTGTGCTTATTTTATTCCCAAGGAGAATTTGGGCTTAACTTTAGCTACTAATGTACAAATAATGTACATGTGATTTAAAAAGATAAAAGATGGCAAGGTTGGAGGGGTGCTAGTAAGCACTAACAAGATGGCCGCTTGATCTCCTCTCACACTGAATATCCTTATTCTCCCTGGAGACAATTTTTTTTATTGCAGAGCTGCCAAGTTACCCATTCCAAGAAGGAGACTTTTTGGCCGGTCCTGGTTTTAAACTTACATCCCAAAGCTGTGTAGTCTTTGTAGTCTAAGATTGTATTCATTGAAATCAGTACTGCAGGTCCCATAATGCACCAGGATGAGGTTGGCAGAAATCCAGGACCGGCCAGTCTCCCTCCTGGAATGGGTAACGTCTCTGTTATTGCTTCCTAGAGACAACATTTGTGAAGATTACTTCTTAACTAAACGACTCTTTTACCAAACAACAGTAAAAAGTGGCCTTACTGTGCACTTACATGGGTCTTTCCCATGCACTAAGGTCATTTTACTACTGGGGTTAAATGGCAGAATTTCCTGTTTTTGTATTACTGGCTATTCACTGATTTTGCCATTTATGAGTGGCCATTAAAACAGATTAGTACGTGAGCCCTTACTGCCATCCATTTTGTAGGCAGTAGGGGCTTATTTATTTATGATTTATTTACCACCTTTTTGAAGGAATTCACTCAAGGCAGTGTACAGCATGAATATAAGTCAAACATAGGCAATAGACAATTACAGCGACAACAGTATAGAGTATGGCATAGTATATTACTTCAATACCCAAAAACAAGAAACAAGCCCCTACAAAGTAGGGGATGACTCCAGCAGGCGGGTAGATGAAAACACAGATTTCCATTGGCTCTTGCTGAATAAAAGTCTGTGTTTTCATCTACTCACCTGCTGGAGTCATTGTGTGATCCCGTACTTTTTCCTGTATATTACTTACAATGTCAACACAATACGTAATAAAACATGTTAATAGACATCATAGGGTGTAAGCAAAGATGGAATGTATGAATAGATAAGACAGTAACAGAAGTAATAAAATAAGGGGACTAAATTAAGAAAGTTGTACATGGGGCCAGAAAGGCGCTTGAATGTTAGCCAGGATAGGAGTGGATAAACGTCCTGTTATAGTGTGTGCAGCAGGGTCACTCATTTGAGTGGTATTTCAGTGAAGGTGGAATTCAAAAAAGTAAGGGATAAGAGCAGAGGAGCACTGCAGTAGGAACAGAGAATGACACGGGGACAAAATTTGTCCCTGTCCCATCTCTGTGGGTTCTGTCTCCATCCTCGCCCCATCCCCACAGGTTCTGTCCTTTCCCTGCCCCATCCCCGTGGGCTCTGTTCTCATCTGCAGAAGCCTTGAACACTTATGATTTTATATTTAAATCTTTTTATGAAAGTATAAAAAGGAACAATATGCTGTGCAACTGTTGTGTATAAATTACAAATAGAAAACAGTAATAACAACTAGCAGCTATAATAACCCTCCCACCACCACCGTCTATCCTTCCAACCAAGGAATCCTAATCCACTCTGTTAAATTGCCCAGGAGTACAAAATACAACCCATTCTGTATGCCCTAGAAGGTAGAAATATGCCCTTTGAAGCACTGTTATGATTCTTTAATCTGTGGATGAATAAGAAGTCATCAAAGTAGAAAGTGACACGGGGACAAATTTTGTCCCCTAAGGCCCCATCCCCGCCCCGTGGGATCTGTCCCCACCCCCATGGTTACTGCGGGTCCCCGTCCCTGTGTCATTCTCTAACTAGGAATAAAACGTGGCAAATTATTTGGAGTCTCTTGAGTTGGTGCTGTATTTTGCTTCAGGTTCTCTGTTGAATGCAGTGGAAAGGTGTTCCCTGCATACTGCCTGTCCTGTTTGTCTTTCTTTGTTACAGTGTATGCCTTCCCTCCTCTGTAGCCTAATGGGTAGAGCAGCAACTTGAGAAGCAGGGAAGCTCCATTCAAATCCTACTGCGGCTCCTTATGATCTTGGGCAAGTTACTTAACCTTCCATTGCTTCAGATTCAAACTTTGATTGTAAGCCCTCCAGGGACAGGGAAAACACTTACTATACCTGATTGTAACTTGCCTTGAACTAACAGAAAGGCATGAGCAAAATCCATATCCAAAACTAGTTTGGACACGTTATGCAGCAAACACACATTCCTAATCATGCTTTTAGTAGAACCATAACCCTACAGAAACGAGCCAATTTTCAAAAGGATTTATATGCTTCCCAGCCACTGGCAATAGATAGTGGAACTCTGAAAATCTAACCACTCTGGCACAGTACTATCCATAATGTGCTGGGGTGGGGTTAGGGCAGAAAACCAAAGCTATCCATATAGGACCACATTCTATATATAAGGCCTACAAAAATTGGTGCCGAAAAAAAACATGCTTACTGGTATTCTATAAAATCCACCTAAAGTTAGGCACAGTTTATAGAATACACCTAGCAGCTGTTTCTGCAACTAAATTTAGTCACAACCATTTACACCAAATAAAACTTGGTGTAAATGCCCATGCCTAAATTTAGGCTCAGATCAGGCATTTTCTGTTACACTGCATGTAAATTTTAGGAATGCCCACAACCCGCCCATGCTCCTCTCATGGCCATGCCCCCTTTTGAGATCCATGTGGTAGAAGTTATGTGGACTATGTTATAGAATACGCTCAGTGAGTACTGCATATAAATTCTAATTAGTCCCAATTACAGTCAATAATTGCTTAACATCCAATTATTGGCACTGATTGGCTCATTAATCAGTTAAGTTATGCACACAAGTCAGCTACACGTGACGATTTGCATGCGTAACTCTAGTCACCATCTATAGAAGCTGAGGGATAATGGTGATATTTAGCTGCTTTACAGATAGTTTCTATGTTTAGGCATGCTGAAAGGTGGTTTAAACTGCATGGATGACAGCAGCACTCAGCAACAAATTCCTATAGTCAGCACCACTGTATCTAGCAGCGCCGAATATACATATTTATTTAAACATTGCAGATAGTGTTTAAATAGGCTGACCAGTTGTCACGACTATGGCCGTGACTACCCTCATACTTACCCTGTTTCAGGGAGTCAGTGGCTGTGCTGGCTTCTGCTTGTCTCTGTGTCTGTCTCTGTCTTAGTTTCTCTCTGGCTCTGTGTGCTGATTGCCCTACTGAATCTCACCTGTGTGGGCTTTGCCTCTTCCAAGATGGCTGCCGCCTCTTCGTCTCTGCCAGTATCCAAGATGGCTCCCGCTGTTACTTTCTATGGGATGCCTGCTCTGAGTGTCAAGCCTCTGTTTGGTTGCAAGGTGATTGCTGCACCTGTGGCTCTGGTGTTGATGGGCTTTATTAGTCACCTGAAGACTACAGTCCTGGCCTTTGCATTGCCATTTCCTCCGCAGTGCCTTAGGTCCCGAGGTTAGTGTGCTGTTAGCACTGTTTGCCTTCCTTGTCTTGTGCTCTGTGGGTTTTCTGCCCTTCTGTGTTTATCGCTTGTGGGTTTCCAGCCCTTCTGTGTTTATAGCTCTGTAGGGTTTCAGCCCTTCTGTGTTTATAGCTCTGTAGGGTTTTAGCCCTTCTGTGGTTATCGCTTGTGGGTTTCCAGCCCTTCTGTGTTTATAGCTCTGTAGGGTTTCTGCCCTTCTGTGTTTATAGCTCTGTAGGGTTTTAGCCCTTCTGTGTTTATCGCTTGTGGGTTTCCAGCCCTTCTGTGTGTATAGCTCTGTAGGGTTTCAGCCCTTCTGTGTTTTTTGCTCTATGGGTTTCCTACCCTTCTGTGTCTAGCTCTGCTAGCTCTCTGTGTTTGTTCCAAGTGTTAGATTAGCCAGCTTAGCTCCGTCTGGTTTGTAGCCTGTGCCTAGCTCTGCTAGTTCTCTGTGTTTGTTTCCTGTGTATGACTTGTTAGCTTGGGCACAGCTTTGTGGTTAGCTGGTGTATAGCTTTACTAGTCCCCTGAGTTTGCTCTGTGCATATTTCCAGTGTATGACTTGTTAGCTTGGGCACAGCTTTATTGTTAGCTGGTGTATAGCTTTTCTAAGTCTCCAGAGTTTTTGCTCTGTGTATGTTCCTGTGTATGACTGGTTGCCTGGGTATAGCTTTCCTACTAGCTTGTACAGTTGACTATGTCTTCTTGTGTTTAGCCTGCTGGGTTTCCGTGTGTGTTTCTTTTGCTTCTGGAGCTTCTGCCCTTGTTCTACCTGTTGCCAGTTCTCCTTGATACTGAGGCTCCAGCCGTAGTCTTGTTCCTTGTCCTGACCATTGCTTTGAATCTGCCTGCTGCCGGAACACGGACTTTCTCTGCCTTGCCTTCGCCTAGGTGCCAGGGGGCACCCCTGGACCTTCCTTCCTGTTGTTCCTGTAAGTCCTACCGGCTGCCAGAACCTGAGGGCTCAACCCGAGGGGGAGGCAGTCAAGTGTAGGTGAAGCCTAGGTCCAGGATGTTCCAGTTCCGTTCCAGTGTGTTCCAGTCCAGCGGGTTTCACTCCTGTATGTTCCTGTCCAGTGGGGCCACTCCAGTGTGTCCAGTCCAGCGGGCCCTACTCCAGTGCGCACCCGTCCGGTGCGTTCCAGTTCCGAGTGTTCCGGTGTAGAACTCCAGTCCGGAGTTCCGGTCCAGTTTTGTTTCCTCTCTACCTGGAGGGTGATCTTGCCTGCCACTGCCGCTCCACGGTAGTGGTCCAAGGACTCACAAACCCCGCGCTCCCGGGGAAGAAGCCTGAAGGTATGCAAAGGACCTCGAGAGCGCGTCCCGCATGGGCGGGCACGCGACAGAATGCAAAGGCCATGAGTCCGGCAAAATCATCCGTCCAGCTGGGCTTCCTGCCCATGACTTTGGTTCCAATGGACAATCCAGGGTCCAGCACCAGTGCAGTTCCTGATTATGGTGTGGATTTCTACAACCCAATTTTTTCTCTGAACCCTGTTTTGACGCTCCATGATTACCAGGAAATACTTTTGTCTGATCCTGCCCTGAAGGATACTCCTGAAGCAGCAGCTGAAAGAAAGCGTCTCTGGTGGCGTCTGGTCCGCCATAGCCCAGTTTCTGACATGAATCCTGCTATCTCGCTCTGGGATTACCGCCTCAGACTTCTGGAGGAGCCAGCTCTGCGGGATACTCCGGAAGCTGAGGCCGAAAGAAGACGCCGGGGAATTCCTCCGCTCAGGCCTCCTCAGCAGAGCAGCCTGCGGTACCATAGCGGGTTAGTTCCTATTCAGGATTACAGTCCTCCAGCGCTGAGTCCAGTCCGAGGAGGGTTTCAAGCAGAGCCTTCGAATCCTGTTCGAGTGAAGCCGCCAGCTAAGTTTCTGAGTTCAGCCCGAGGGACGGTTCTATGCAGGTCCATGAGGTCCGGCCAAGTGAGACGGCGTACCAAGCCTCTGATTCCAGTCCAAGAAGGGCCGACACCTAGGTCCCTGAATCCAGTCCAGGGGGTGCTTCATACTGAGCCTCCGATTCCAGTTCAGGTAGCGCTCCCAGTCAAGCCTCTGAGTCCAGTCCGAGGGACGCTGCAAATTGAACCTCCGATTCCTGTTCGAGTGGCACAGCTGACCGAGCCTCCTGTCCTCCTTCAAGTGGCAAGCCCTTTGAAACCCCTGAGTCCAGTCCGAGGGATGCTTCTGACGGAGCCTCAGATTCCTATGCAAGTGGCGCTCCAGGTCGAGCCTCCAGTCCTCGTTCAAGTGGCACGCCCTTTGAAGTCTCCGAGTCCAGTCCGAGGGAAGCCTTCGATGGAGTCTCCAAGGCCTATGCAAGTGGCACTCCGGGTCAAGTCTCCAGTTCTTGTCCAAGTGACCCGTCCAGTCCAGCCACTGAGTCCAGTGCGAGGGGGGCTTCTAATCAAGCCTCCGGTGCCAGTCCACAGGGTGGTTCAGGTGGCACCTCCGCTTCCAGTCCAGAGGGCACCTCCAATCACGCTCCGAAGGCCAGTTCGAGTGGCGCTTCAGATCGAGCCTCCGATCCCTGTCCAAAGGGTGTTTTCTGCCAAGCCTCAGTTAAAGTTCCATCCCTGCCAGGAGGCAGAGGGCACCTCGAGTTCCTGTGCCAGTCAAGCTTCTGATACCAGTCCGGGTCCCGGTCCCGGTTCAGCTCCTGTCCAGAGTTCCCGCTCCAGTCAAGACTCTGATTCAAGTCCGGGTCCCAGTCCCGGTTCAGCTCCTGTTCAGTCCGAAGCAATAGCTGAGAGAAGATGTGTTCAACGGCTTGGGGCCCGGAGAAACCCATTTTCTGCATTTCAGCCTGCTAGCATGCTCTGGGGATCCCAGGGCCGTCTCCTCTTGAACCCTGCTCGGCAGACGCTGCCTGAAGCTAATGTTAGAGAGACGTCCCAGTCCGGCCAGAGGGGGGCGCCCAGCCTTGCAGCTGAATCTCCTCCGAGTTCCAGTTCCAGCCAAGATGCTGAGCCTGCTCCGAGTTCCAGTTCCAGCCAAGATGCTGCACCTGCTCCAAGTTCCAGTTCCAGCCAAGATGCTGAGCCTGCTCCAAGTTCCAGTTCCAGCCAAGATGCTGAGCCTGCTCCGAGTTCCAGTTCCAGCCAAGATGCTGAGCCTGCTCCGAGTTCCAGTTCCAGCCAAGATGCTGAGCCTGCTCCGAGTTCCAGTTCCAGCCAAGATGCTGAGCCTGCTCCGAGTTCCAGTTCCAGCCAAGATGCTGCACCTGCTCCAAGTTCCAGTTCCAGCCAAGATGCTGAGCCTGCTCCGAGTTCCAGTTCCAGCCAAGATGCTGAGCCTGCTCCGAGTTCCAGTTCCAGCCAAGATGCTGAGCCTGCTCCGAGTTCCAGTTCCAGCCAAGATGCTGAGCCTGCTCCGAGTTCCAGTTCCAGCCAAGATGCTACACCTGCTCCGAGTTCCAGTTCCAGCCAAGATGCTGAGCCTGCTCCAAGTTCCAGTTCCAGCCAAGATGCGGAGCCTGCTCCGAGTTCCAGTTCCAGCCAAGATGCTGCATCACAGACTCTAAGCCGGCATAGTGGTTGCCCAAAAAGACTTCCTGGTTTCAAGGGCCACTCCTCTTTTCAAGTTCCAGTTGTGCTTGCTACTGCCAGTCCAGTGATTCATGTTGGTGTGTTGAGGCCCATCAGGAGGTTTCACCACACTTACCCTTGGACACCTGAATCCCCTGTGGGGACCGGGAGGGGGGTCTTGAGGGGGAGGTACTGTCACGACTATGGCCGTGACTACCCTCATACTTACCCTGTTTCAGGGAGTCAGTGGCTGTGCTGGCTTCTGCTTGTCTCTGTGTCTGTCTCTGTCTTAGTTTCTCTCTGGCTCTGTGTGCTGATTGCCCTACTGAATCTCACCTGTGTGGGCTTTGCCTCTTCCAAGATGGCTGCCGCCTCTTCGTCTCTGCCAGTATCCAAGATGGCTCCCGCTGTTACTTTCTATGGGATGCCTGCTTTGAGTGTCAAGCCTCTGTTTGGTTGCAAGGTGATTGCTGCACCTGTGGCTCTGGTGTTGATGGGCTTTATTAGTCACCTGAAGACTACAGTCCTGGCCTTTGCATTGCCATTTCCTCCGCAGTGCCTTAGGTCCCGAGGTTAGTGTGCTGTTAGCACTGTTTGCCTTCCTTGTCTTGTGCTCTGTGGGTTTTCTGCCCTTCTGTGTTTATCGCTTGTGGGTTTCCAGCCCTTCTGTGTTTATAGCTCTGTAGGGTTTCAGCCCTTCTGTGTTTATAGCTCTGTAGGGTTTTAGCCCTTCTGTGGTTATCGCTTGTGGGTTTCCAGCCCTTCTGTGTTTATAGCTCTGTAGGGTTTCTGCCCTTCTGTGTTTATAGCTCTGTAGGGTTTTAGCCCTTCTGTGTTTATCGCTTGTGGGTTTCCAGCCCTTCTGTGTGTATAGCTCTGTAGGGTTTCAGCCCTTCTGTGTTTTTTGCTCTATGGGTTTCCTACCCTTCTGTGTCTAGCTCTGCTAGCTCTCTGTGTTTGTTCCAAGTGTTAGATTAGCCAGCTTAGCTCCGTCTGGTTTGTAGCCTGTGCCTAGCTCTGCTAGTTCTCTGTGTTTGTTTCCTGTGTATGACTTGTTAGCTTGGGCACAGCTTTGTGGTTAGCTGGTGTATAGCTTTACTAGTCCCCTGAGTTTGCTCTGTGCATATTTCCAGTGTATGACTTGTTAGCTTGGGCACAGCTTTATTGTTAGCTGGTGTATAGCTTTTCTAAGTCTCCAGAGTTTTTGCTCTGTGTATGTTCCTGTGTATGACTGGTTGCCTGGGTATAGCTTTCCTACTAGCTTGTACAGTTGACTATGTCTTCTTGTGTTTAGCCTGCTGGGTTTCCGTGTGTGTTTCTTTTGCTTCTGGAGCTTCTGCCCTTGTTCTACCTGTTGCCAGTTCTCCTTGATACTGAGGCTCCAGCCGTAGTCTTGTTCCTTGTCCTGACCATTGCTTTGAATCTGCCTGCTGCCGGAACACGGACTTTCTCTGCCTTGCCTTCGCCTAGGTGCCAGGGGGCACCCCTGGACCTTCCTTCCTGTTGTTCCTGTAAGTCCTACCGGCTGCCAGAACCTGAGGGCTCAACCCGAGGGGGAGGCAGTCAAGTGTAGGTGAAGCCTAGGTCCAGGATGTTCCAGTTCCGTTCCAGTGTGTTCCAGTCCAGCGGGTTTCACTCCTGTATGTTCCTGTCCAGTGGGGCCACTCCAGTGTGTCCAGTCCAGCGGGCCCTACTCCAGTGCGCACCCGTCCGGTGCGTTCCAGTTCCGAGTGTTCCGGTGTAGAACTCCAGTCCGGAGTTCCGGTCCAGTTTTGTTTCCTCTCTACCTGGAGGGTGATCTTGCCTGCCACTGCCGCTCCACGGTAGTGGTCCAAGGACTCACAAACCCCGCGCTCCCGGGGAAGAAGCCTGAAGGTATGCAAAGGACCTCGAGAGCGCGTCCCGCATGGGCGGGCACGCGACACCAGTGTCACTGAAAATCCAGCCCATGGAAAACAATCACAGATAAGGACCATTAGGCCTATCTAGTTTGCTCAATTCTGTTTTTCATGTAATGCTAGAGATGCCAGCTCAGGGGTGGGCAACCTCAAACCTCAAGGGCCGCACTCTAGTCAGGTTTTCAGTATAGATCTCATGCGTATTCATTGGGGAATTCCTGAAAATCTGACTGGGTTGCGGCCCTCGAGCGAGGTTGCCCACCCCTGCCCCAGTTAAATCTCTTGCTCCTCAGAACCAGGAAGTTATACTGCTACTAATCAAACTATTTCGAAATGTGAATATAGAAAAGAGTACCCTCAGAGATTTTCACACCCACTTGGCAGTCCATATAAACTGCTGACGGGTGACATAGCACTTCATTCATCGGATAGTGTAAAATGTGCTATTCATGTGTTGTGATGTGCTCAATTTAAATCTTAATTCCAACCAACAATGGCTAGTTATACTAAAAAGATGCAAGTTACAAAAAATAACTTATCTTAAGAGCCCTGCATCCTGAACTTCCGGACACCCAGGGCTTCATTAAATGTTTTCACGGAGGTAATAAAAAGGACTGCTCTCCCCTGGAATCGCCTGACACCACGGGTTTCAATCAGCTTTCTTCAGGGACTTGGGTTAAAGCAGTCTCTCTCCCACGATCAATGCCAGCCTATCTTTTTAGTATAGCTAGCCATTGTTGGTTGGAGTTAAGAGGGGACCTCAGTAACTCGACATGGCTGAATAAGATTTGACTTATAAGAAGTTCTGTTTGAAGCTGGTGCTACTATGTGCATGTAAGTTCCAAAGCTTTTTTGAACCTATTTTTGGACATTCTGATATTTTTGATACTTTATATACACATTTGGTTTTGATATAATGCACATGGTAATATAGACCTGTCATAGAGTTTTTTTGGCCAATGACTGAATTTGGGAAGCACGAGAGAGTGCTCCATTACGTTTGAGGTTTTTTTCCTCTGTTAATTTGGTCAATCTTGCTTAATTTATTAACACCAATATAAATTTTTAGTGGGGTGTTATATGTTTATTTTTGATAGGTTTAAATCTAGCAAGTCACTGATACCACTAAATGATTGTGTTATTTGCACATAGTCCCACATGTTGGTCCCCCTTTTCAGTCCCTACTGACATGCAAATGAGGCCCGCTACATCCCTCTGCATCCTCCACAGGCTGCCAGTGGGCACTTGATCTGACCTTGGATAACTCACTCCAAGACCTCTTTAGTAAGTAGCATTACTGTGGGGTTTGATTAACACACCTTAATTGCCTTTAACACAGCTTTTAAAACAAACACACAATAAAGTACATCACATATAAATGCATACAAAGTAGCTCATTACTATGTAAAAAGGTTAATGCATATTGGTATCGGAAAGTGTCATTGCCTTGTAGATAGCAGGGTGACCTAGAGATGGCAGTAACTAGTGAGGTAATTACATCTGCTGCCGACACAAAGTTATTCAAAGTTGTTAAATCAGAAGAGGACCTTACGAGATTGGGTGTCTAAATGACAGATGACGTTTAATGTGAGCAAGTGCAAAGTGATGCATTTGGGAAAGAGGAACCTGAATTATAGCTACGTAATGCAAGGTTCCACGTTAGGAGTCACCGACCAGTGTGCTGCGACAGCTAAGAAAGCAAATAGAATGTTAGGTATTATTAGAAAAGGAATGGAAAATAACAATGAGGACGTTATAATGCCCTTGTATCACTCCATGGTGCAACCGCAACTCGAATATTGTGTTCAATTCTGGTCGCCGCATCTCAAAAAAGATATAGTGGAGTTAGAAAAGGTGCAGAGAAGGGCAACAAAAATGATAAAGGGGATGGGACGACTTCACTATGAGGAAAGGCTGAAACGTTTAGGGCTCTTCAGCTTGGAGAAAAGATGGCTGAGGGGAGATATGACAGAGGTCTATAAAATAATGAGTGGAGTGGAAAGGGTAGATGTGAAGTGTCAGTTTACTCTTTCCAAAAATACTAGGACTAGGGGGCATTCGATGAAGCTACAAAGTAGTAAATTTAAAATGAAACGGAGAAAAATTTTTCTTCACTCAATGTGTAATTAAATTCTGGAATTCATTGCCAGAGAATGTGGTAAAGGTGGTTAGCTTAGCAAGGTTTTAAAAAGGTTTGGATGGCTTCCTAAAGGAAAAGTCCATAGACCATTATTAAAATGGACTTGAGAAAAATCCATTGCTTATTTCTGGGATAAGCGGCATAAAATATTTTGTACTTTTTTGGGATCTTGCCAGGTATTTGTGACCTGGATTAGCCACTGTTGGAAACAGGATGCTGGGCTTTATAGACCTTTGGTCTGTCCAGTATGGCAATACTTATGTACATGAATAGCACATTTTGCTTTATCTAACAAAAAGAGAGTAGCCCGATGAATGAAGTGCTATATCACCCATCAGAGGTTTATATGGACCGCCAAGTGGGTGTGAAAATCTCTGAGGGCACTCTTTTCTATATTCACATTTGAAAATAGTTTGATTAGTAGCAGCAGTATAACTTCCTGGTTCTACGGAGCATTAGTTTTGTGTTACCAGTGATACAAGGGATTCTTGTTTAGTTTTACTTTGCATCAAATCTCTTTTTCATAACTAAGGATCATCTGTCTGCCATGCTTTCTTGCACTCAGTTATCATTTCTTTTTGTGTCACCTCCACCGTACAGTTATTTCATATATTTACCACCCTTTTTGTGGTTCTCAAACCTGTCCTGGGGGACCACCTGCCAGTCAAGTTTTCAGGGTACCCATAATGAATATGCATGAGATCATGCGAGAATGGGGAAAGGGTTTTGTGGTTATGATAGGGAAATCAGAGATGTAGATTAAAAGATTTTTTTTAATTTAAAAAATTTATAGCTTTATTTATAATTCTAGGTGGTTTAGTGGCCCTTTTACTAAAGCTTTGTACACGCTAATGGAATTAACACACACTAAATGCTAAAAAGCCCATTTTTTTTAACTTTAAACATTTTATTGAGTTTTGTGAAACAAATCAAGCACAAAAACAGAATAGCAGTACATAGCCAACCATGTGCAAACCCCCTCCCTGCTTACCCCCTCCCTCCTTTCCCACAACCCCTGCTCGGTCCAGATTATAAGAATGAAGAATAGTCTGAGCTGGTAAAAAACTATCCAGCCTGTTTCTGCAGAGAGCCATCAGGTATTCCATCAAAGCGACATATCTCAGTCTCTGGAACCATTTGGTGGGCAAAGGTGGCAGTTGTGGCTTCCAATCGACAGTGATAGCACAGCATGTAGCATATAAGCAACACTTAAGTACTATTAACATAGGCAAAGCAAAATCATCAGGGAATAGATTAAATAAACACAGCTCAGGCATAAATCCCCCAGGAATAGAAAGTCATCTTCTGATAAGTAAGCTGAATGACCAGAAAGATTGGACTATAGCACAGGTCCATCACATATGAAACAGGGTTCCAGTCTCCCCACAATATCTCTAACATAAGGAGGTCCTTCACACACACCCCAACATATACAATAAGCAATGGCTAACATAGTATTGTATAAGCAACTTTAAATTGGTTTCTTTCAATAATACAGAAACAGAAAAAGAATGCATATTACCCTAAAAACGAACTCACTGAGAGTCCTCCCCAACCACCCCTATGTTCTTTTCCCACTGGAGCATATAACCTAATTTCAGAAAATCCTGGCCCAGCAACAATTTATAGAGACTAGAGATCAATCTTCTCATGAGGTCAATGCTTCTAGAATTAATGGACAATATTGGAACATGCAGAGAAATTTCCCAATGGATCAAAGGATTCCTGAAGTCTAGGTCCTATCAAGTAAAACTATCAGGTTCCATGTCTCCCCTATGGTCTCCAGAATGTGGAATCCCTCAAAGTTCCCCTCTCTCGCCTATCTTGTTCAACATTATGATGGCACTTTTAGGAAGGAAACTGAAGGCAAGTAGAAGGTAAAATTATGTATCATACCTGATAATTTTCTTTCCATTAATCATAGCTGATCAATCCATAGACTGGTGGGTTGTGTCCATCTACCAGCAGGTGGAGATAGAGAGCAATCCTTTTGCCTCCCTATATGTGGTCATGTGCTGCCGGAAACTCCTCAGTATGTCGATATCCAAGCTCCATCCGCAGGACTCAGCACTTAGAGAATTACACCCACGAAGGGATACTCTGCCCAGCTCACCACCGCCGAAACGGGGGAGGGGAATTAACCCAGCTCATCCCCACACAAGTGGGGGAGGGGAATCCGTCCAGCTCATCCCCGCGGAGCGGGGGAGGGACACCACACCCGCCGATGCGGGGGGATCTGGCTTATCCTGCAACCGCGGGAGGAGCTGACTGACCCTAACACCGCCGAAGCGGGAGGGGTACAAAACTGCCCTACTGCCGCACGAAGCGGGAGAGAGCGCCAGCAGAATTTAAGTCTCAATCCAGCCCCGTAAAACGGAGGGGAGAGGAATGCAGCAGCTCACTGTAACACAAATTCGTCTCAACTCTTGAAGAATTCATTGAAAAACTTGAACACGAAGTCCTCCTGAACAGGAACTGAAGACTAAACTTGAACCTGAAATGCAAACAGAATATAAACAGTACAGATATCTGGGAGGGGCTATGGATTGATCAGCTATGATTAATGGAAAGAAAATTATCAGGTATGATACATAATTTTACCTTCCATATCATCATGCTGATCAATCCATAGACTGGTGGGATGTACAGAAGCAGTACTCACCCAGGGCGGGACATTGAAATCCCTGACCGCAACACTGAAGCTCCAAACCGGGCCTCCGCCCGAGCAGCCACAGTCAAGCGGTAATGCCTGGAGAAGGTATGGGCCGAAGCCCAAGTTGCCGCCTTGCAAATCTCTTCCAAGGAGACGGACCCGGCCTCTGCCATCGAGGCCGCCTGAGCTCTAGTGGAGTGAGCCTTCAGCTGGATAGGCGGCACCTTCCCCGCGGCCACATAAGCCGCTGCAATGGCTTCCTTGATCCATCTTGCCACTGTAGGCTTAGCAGCCTGCAGACCCTTACGAGGACCTGCAAACAGGACAAACAAATGATCCGATTTCCGGAAATCATTGGTCACTTCCAAGTATCTGATGATGACACGTCTCACATCCAGAAATTTGAGAGCAGAGTATTCCTCTGGGTAGTCCTCCCTACGAAAGGAAGGGAGACAGAGCTGCTGATTCACATGGAAGCGAGAAACAATCTTGGGCAGGAAGGAAGGCACTGTGCGAATAGTCACTCCTGCCTCAGTGAACTGCAGAAAAGGCTCTCTACATGAGAGCGCCTGGCGCTCGGAAACTCTTCTGGCTGAAGTGATAGCCACCAAAAAGACTGCTTTCAACGTCAGGTCTTTCAGAGATGCCCTCGACAAGGGTTCAAAAGGCGGCTTCTGCAATGCTCTTAGCACCAGGTTGCGATTCCACGCAGGCACCACTGAGTGCAGAGGAGGGCGCAGGTGATTAACTCCCTTGAGAAAGCGCACCACATCTGGCTGCGAAGCCAGGGAAACACCCTTCAGGCGGCCCCTGAAGCAAGCCAGAGCCGCTACCTGGACTTTAAGGGAACTGAGCGACAGGCCTTTCTCCAGACCTTCTTGCAGGAACGCCAACACTGAAGAAATTGGAGCAGTGAAGGGAGAAAGTGAGCCTGCTTCACACCACGCTGCAAAGATACGCCAAACCCTGGCGTAAGCAGTAGAAGTAGAGCGCTTCCTCGCTCTCAGCATAGTGGCGATGACCTTGTCTGAGAAGCCCTTCTTTCTCAGACGCTGCCGCTCAATAGCCAGGCCGTAAGACCAAAGGGGGAGGGATCCTCCATCACCACGGGACCCTGATGTAACAGGCCTTGCTCCACTGGGAGCCGCAGAGGATCGTCGACTGAGAGCCTGATCAAGTCCGCATACCAGGGACGTCTGGGCCAGTCCGGACCCACCAGGATTATCCGGCCCGGATGCTTTGCCACCCGGTCTAGCACCCTGCCCAACATGGGCCAGGGCGGGAACACATAGAGAAGCTCTTGTGTCGGCCACTGTTGGAGAAGAGCATCTACTCCCAGGGATCGAGGGTCCCGTCCTCTGCTGAAAAAGCGCGGCACTTGGCAATTGGCCGATGACGCCATCAGATCTAGGCTCGGCTGGCCCCAGCGCTTCGTGATGTCCAAGAACGCCTGAGCAGATAGCTGCCACTCTCCGGGCTCCAAGGTATGGCGACTGAGAAAGTCCGCCTTGACATTCATGACTCCGGCAATGTGGGCCGCTGACAGCTGTTCCAGGTTCGCTTCCGCCCACTGGCATAGATTCATGGCCTCCTTGGCTAGAGGGGCGCTCTTGGTACCTCCCTGGCGGTTGACATAGGCCACAGCCGTGGCATTGTCCGACAGGACCCGTACTGGCTTCAACGCCAGTACCGGGATGAACTCCAAAAGCGCCAACCGAATGGCCCTGAGTTCCAGGAGGTTGATAGACCACTTTGCCTCTGCAGGAGACCAGTGCCCCTGCGCTGTCCTTCCCAAGCAGTGGGCTCCCCAGCCCGACAAAGAGGCGTCCGTCGTGACGACAATCCACTCCGGGGTCACCAGAGGCATTCCTGCAGACAACTTGTCTGTCTGCATCCATCAGCTCAGCGCCTTGCGCACTGCTGGGTCCAAGGGAAGGCGCACAGCATAATCCTCCGACATCGGAGTCCAGCGCTGCAGCAGAGAGTGTTGTAGTGGTCTCATATGAGCCCTGGCCCAGGGCACTACTTCCATCGTGGCCGTCATAGAGCCCAACAGCTGCACATAGTCCCAAGCCCAAAGAGGAGAGGCTACTAGGAACTGGTCCACCTGAGCCTGAAGCTTGACAATCCGATTGTCTGGCAGGAACACTCTGCCCACTTGGGTGTCGAATCGAACTCCCAGATACTCCAGGGACTGAGTCGGGCGCAGCTGGCTCTTCTCCCAGTTGATGATCCACCCCAGGGAGCTCAAAAGAGCAACCACCCGGTCCACAGCTTTGCCGCACTCTGCATAAGAGGGGGCTCGGATCAACCAGTCGTCCAGATAAGGATGGATTTGTACTCCTTCCTTTCGCAGGAAGGCCGCGATGACCACCATTACTTTGGAGAAGGTCCGCGGAGCAGTAGCCAACCCGAAAGGGAGGGCTCTGAACTGGAAGTGTCGGCCCAGGACTGCAAAACGCAGAAAGCGTTGATGAGGAGGCCAGATGGGAATATGCAGGTACGCTTCCTTGATGTCCAAGGAAGCCAAGAACTCTCCTGCCTTCACTGCCGCTATAACAGAGCGGAGAGTCTCCATGCGAAAGTGCCGCACTTTCAAGGCCCGATTGACCCCTTTGAGGTCGAGGATAGGCCGGACAGAACCTCCTTTCTTTGGTACCACAAAGTAAATGGAGTAACGTCCCTTGCCAGTCTGATTTTCTGGCACCGGAACGACCGCACCCAGGCGGATCAGGTTGTCCAAGGTCTGCTGCACTGCCACAGCTTTGACCGGAGACTTGCAGGGAGAGAGTACAAACCCGGCTCTTAAGGGTCGGCAGAACTCTAACTTGTAGCCGTCTCTGATGACTTCCAGCACCCAAGCGTCTGAAGTTACTTTGGTCCACTCGCCCAGAAACGAGGACAGGCGTCCTCCAATCTGCACTGGGCCATGGACCAGGACCCCGTCATTGGGTACGAGACCCTGGGGGAGGACCGGAGGGCGTACCTCCGGGACGGCGGTCTCTGCGAAAGGAATGCTGCTTGGGGGAGAAGTTCCTTTTGAAGGAAGAGGGGGCAGAGGAGCCCGACTTGCCCGGGCGGTACCGACGGGCTTCTTGAAACCGTCCTCTGGAGATACCAGGGCGAGCACTGGCCCGAGCCCTGACCTCTGGTAACCTCTTGCCCTTAGACGTGCCGAGATCGGTCACGATTTTGTCCAGCTCGACCCCAAAGAGCAGCTTGCCTTTAAAAGGCAACTTAGCCAGGCGGGACTTAGAGGCATGGTCCGCAGACCAATGTTTCAGCCAAAGCCAGCGCCGCGCAGAGACTGTCTGAGCCATGCCTTTAGCCGAGGCTCTCAAGACATCATACAGTAAGTCTGCCAAATAAGCCAAGCCCGATTCCAGGGCCGGCCAGTCAGCCCTCAAGGAAGGATCCGAGGGGGAAGCCCGCTGCACCATCGTCAGGCACGCCCTGGCCACATAGGAGCAAACTGAGGCCTGCAAACGTAAGGCAGCCGCCTCGAAGGACGACCTTAAAGCCGCTTCCAATCTTCTGTCTTGGGCGTCCTTTAGGGCCGTGCCACCTTCCACCGGCAACGCCGTTTTCTTAGTCACCGCAGTGATTAAATAATCCACGGTAGGCCAAAGAAAGGCCTCACGTTCACTTTCAGGCAAAGGATAGAGGCGGGACATAGCCCTAGCCACTTTGAGGCTCGCTTCCGGGACATCCCATTGAGCCGAAATTAAGGTGTGCATGGCATCATGCACGTGGAAGGTTCTAGGCGGGCGCTTCGTCCCCAGCATAATGGCAGAGCCAACAGGGGCTGAGGGAGAGACGTCCTTTGGCGAGGAAATCTTCAAAATGCTCATGGCCTGCAGTAACAGGTTGGGCAAATCCTCTGAGTGAAAGATCCGCACTGCAGAGGGGTCATCCGCTCCATCCGAGCAGGAATCCGTCTCCTCCAAGGAATCCCCAAAGGACCGTTGGGAGAACTCAGATACGCTGCCCTCATCTACATCAGAGGAAACAGCGTCCTCTAAGGCCTGGGAATCCACCCGAGGGTGTTTACTTCCGGGGGCCTCAACCCCGTTATCGGACAAGGGAGAAGGGGCAGCGTTTTGCATAAGGAAAGCCTGATGCAGCAGCAAAATAAACTCAGGGGAGAAACCCCCCCAGACTGTGTATTTCAGCAGCCTGGGCCACAGCCCTAGACGCACCCTCAACCGGCGCTCGCAAGAGCGGGGGAGCCACATGCTGCGCATCCAAGATGGCGTCCGGCGCGACACTCCGCGAAGGAGCCGCGCGGGAAGAACGGCGCTTAACTTTAGCCGCTTTTTTGCCGTCGCCCAAATCAAGGGCGGCCATGGCATGAACGTCTCCCAGCTCAAGGGCGGCCCAAGAAGAAGCCGTCCGAGCAGAGTGGCCGGCCAAGATGGCGGAGGCGAGCAGCGGGGGATGGTATGGTTCTTCAATATATACAATCCTTAGTTGAGATTCCTTACTGGAACTCAGTCGTGGAAACAAGAGACTATTTACTCCTTCACTACCCCAGCTGTAAAAAGTAGTGTATAAATCAGTTCTATCGGCTGGATTTACAAATCAGAGTATCAAATGGTGGACTTCCCTTCCAAAAGTTATCAAATATGAGAGCAATTATTTGAGTTTTTGTAAAAAGCTAAAAACTTACTTTTCAAATTTTTTTTTACTAATAACAAACAACCAATAATTGTAACCATAGTTACTATCATAGTGATAATCAAACAGTGTTATGTACACTTTGTAAATTATTTCACTGTTACCCCTAGTTTTATTTCTTTCATCTCTTTTTCTCATTCATATTTGTAAATTTATCACCCATTTATAATTTTATTGAATGTAAGCCATCGATTGAATGTAAGCCATGTTGAACTTCAGTTTCCTTGAGATAATGTGGGTTATAAATGACATTAAATAAATCCCTGCGAGACCAAGAGCTGCATCCACAGAACCTCCAGGGGGTTCCATGACCTACTCACTACCGCTCTCATAGGATAAGTTTGTAAACAGTGGTGAACCCATCCGGTGCATTTGGTCAAACACCTTCAGCATCTACGGCCAAAAACATTGCAGCTATTGTACAGCAGGGGTCCTGACCGAGTACATTGTCTTAACAATATGCAGCACCCTTTTGATGTTATCCACCATCTGGCACCCAAGAACAAAACCTGATTGATCACGATGAATAACATCAGGTAAATTAGGAGCAACTATAGTAGCCAACAGCTCAGCAAAAATCTTTAAATCAGTGTTAATCAAAGATATAAGCCAATAGGACCCGCAGATCGTACTCTCTCTACCCAGTTTACAAATACCAGCCACATTAGCATGAGGGTATAATTTCTTACCCCCCCCCCCCCAACCTGAAAGCATTAAAATATCTTGCCAGGACTGGAGCCAAGGAGGCACCAAAAGTTTTATACAAGGAGTTAGTAAACCCATCCAACCCAGGAGCCTTGCCTCCGGGCAAACTCTTTAACTATGTTCTCAACCTCTGCAGAAGTGATCTCCACAATTCGCATGCGAGCCTGCGCCTCAAGTGAAAAAAGTAGGCAAATGAAGTGAACTCTATCTATATAAAGAGCAATATCCACCACCTTGAGAGTCTCATCTTTAGCATACAATTGCTAATAAAATTCATGAAAGCGCTGCATACTTTGCTCAGATTTGTAAAGCACCTCACCTCTATCATCTGTATCTTCAAAATATGAGATTGGGCCTGACGCTTTTGAGTTTGCATACCAGCAATCTACCTGATTTATCTCCCATTTCATAAAACCTTGCTGGAGGAGGCGTAATTTAAATTCTCTGTCAGCCAACCAAAGAGACTGAAGTTCATCCGTCAAACCCTCCAAACGCTTCTTAGCCCGCCTCCCAAACTGTTGATAATGGCCATCCAATTCCTGAAGCTGAATTAACAAAAGAATTTCCCTTTTGCATCCACTCCCGTTTCTTCTGAGCTCCCCACTTAATGAGAACCCCATGCAAAACAGATTTCAAGCTGGATTTCTGGAAGGTCACAGAATTCTAAGTACTGGGTCAACTTCCTTTGCAAATCCTCCCGCCGCTCTGGTCTTGCAATAAGGTTTCATTCAACCTCCAACACATCTTACCTCTCCCAGACCCTACACAAGCAAACTCCCCCCCCCCCCCATACAGGAGCGTGATCTGACCATGTAGTAACTTCAATAACACTATCCTTCAATCTATCCACCCAAAAGGCATCCCCCAACAAATAATCCAACCATGCACAGCTATTGTGAACCACAGAACAAAAAGAATACTGCTTCCCCTTTGGATGTTGAACACACCATAAATCCAACAATCCAAAATCCTTCACCAGTTTCAGAAACTGAGAAGGAGCTTCCCGAGCCCCACCTTGCCTCTCTGGCAACCTGTCCATTTTAGGGCATAACGTAAAATTAAAATCACCCCCCACCAATAACCCCCCCTGAAATGTATGCTCCAAGAGGTCAAAAACGCTCTGCCAATAAGAATACTGACAATCACTAGGAGCATAAACTTTGAATAACGACACCCAAACTCCCCCCAAATCCCCAATCAGGGGCAACCCCCTCCCATCCTCTCCTCTCACTTCCTCTAGTAAAGAAAAAGGAACAGTATTATGAATCAGAATAGCCACACTGCATTTCTTCTTCCTCCGCCCAACGAACAATAATAATGTTGACAGTAATGCTTATAAGATATCAAAGACTCACCCTTTTTTGTAAGGTGCATCTCCTGAAGAAATACAAAATCAAACTGTAACCAAGAAATTTCCTTGTATAATAAAGCACATTTCCTAGGGGAATTCAGCCCCCTAACATTAAAAAGTACTCATCTGCCACCCAGTACTACTCATTGCCAAACCAAAACAATATATCCTGACCCCAACATACCCTCATCTGAAACACAACTAAAGTTCTCCTCGTGTTCTCATCCCAAACCCTCCCATCCACCCTTATCCACACCTCCACTCACCTACTCAAACCCTCCTGCCAAACTGGAAACCCAGGAGTTATTTACCCATCAACAGCCCAGCATATTTCAAACACCTCACTCACCTAGTAATCCCTCACATGCATACTCACAGCATGGCTGCCAAGAGGTGAGGGCAGGAGGCAAGATTCCCCCAGGCCTGGCCTCCAAGGGGGGAGGGGGCAGCGCTGGGGTCTGTCTCTCTCCTGCTTCTGATGGGACCCACATCCTGATAGGCGCAGAAAAAAGAAAAATCCAGTGCCTGGCTTTGGGGCCTCTGGTTTGGTTGGCGGGGAGAAGCCTTCCTCCAGTGCTGTTCTCTGCTGCATTGCCTGCCCTGAGGCTGCTTTTCCCCTCACTGTGCACAGCTTGCACGACACGAGGGGGGAAAAGCAGCCGCAGGGCAGGCAATGTGGTAAAGAACAGCGCTGGAGGAAGGCTTCTGCTGGTGGAGCTGGGGGACCCCCCCCCCCCCCCCCCGTCAAGGTATGTGGAGTTGTGGCTGGGGGCAGGGAGCTGGGGCAAAATGTGCCCCACTTTGGGCTCCAGCCCCCCCCCCTTCAATTTTTGTGGTTTGGCTATGCAGCAGTAAGGGGGGGGGGGCGGCGGCAGCGGCAGCAGCCGTCCCCCCTGCACTGGGCCAGCTCAGTCTCTCAGCGGCCCTGACAGTACCAATATAAGTAAACCAACCATGCAGACATCACACACTCCAGAAATAAATGCACCCTTTAAAGAAAAACAGAGACAAAGAATTCCCAAAGTCTCCAAGCAACACCACCAGAGAAAAATCTATATATAAATCCCATTCCCCAACCCCTCACCCCTGCAATATAAAACAACAGAGTACTGTCCAGTTCAATACTGCAGCGAGCCCAGGAACTCAAAACATGCCTGACTGGCAGATGATGCAGGGCACTCACACAAGACCTGAACCAACTAGTCGGCCGCCTTTAGGAGGAGGCTGATGGAAATTCTTCTGACAGCCAGGACAGCCACCAGCCCTTGTCTATCCGTCTCCATTTTGAGGCTCCTTCACTCACAGTTCTGATCCTGCTGAATTTAAGTCAGAACCATGGCCCCCGCAGACCCATCCACCCTCCACCCTCCACCCTCTCACAGCTCATACCCGGAATGTCTGGGGGGGGGGGGGGCAACAATCCCTTCCCTCTTGCCAAAGACAGGTTACCAAAAGAACCCCAGCAACAACTCAACCCCATTCCATACAGGAAGAGATGTAGGTCACATTTAAAACATGGCAGTTTCCATACGATTAAAAAGCATTTCAGCTCTAATGAGCATTTGAATTGACTGGAAAAAGTTACATGTAGAGAATCTAAAATTCTTATAAAAATAGTTACATATTATACATGGATTGCTTGCTCTAACAGTTTAAGAATTGTGTAGAATACAAGCAAAAAGATTATGAGTACAATGCAAGCAACCACAGATTTCAGCAAATAAGGTTAAGTGAAACACATGCAACGACATTTTGAGTACAATACAAACAGGCCCTTATTTTAGCAAACACAAGTTTTATTTCTTTACCACTTAGAGTAGGCTTTCACAATACTAGTGACCTGTGTAACGTATCGCTACAGCATCCTGACCAGCCCAGATTTAGCAGCAAGCGGAATGACTAACATAAAAGCATGTCTTTTCTTCCTTTTAACAAAGAGCTTGTCATGCTTTCTCTTTGGGGGGCAGCCAAGGCAAACTCTGTGATATGCTCACCTAAATAACTAACCTAAATAATCTCCCTACAAAATTCTACACACCCTCCGTCATACTGTTTTCACTATAAAAAACATTGTATTTTGTGTCCCATGCATTTGAGAAACCATGTAACATACATGCTTGCATATTTTTTTTTTGTTACATTTGTACCCTGTGCTTTTCCACTCATGGCAGGCTCAATGTGGCTTACAGGGGGCAATGGAGGGTTGAGTGACTTGCCCAGAGTCACAAGGAGCTGCCTGTGCCTGAAGTGGGAATTGAACTCAGTTCCCCAGGACCTAAGTCCACCACCCTAACCACTAGGCCACTTCTCAGCTCTATAAACCCAACTGAATATATAGATAACATTTTTCCCCTAAAAAAAAATGAGGAGGTGGGAACATTAACTTAAATATAAACTAATGATTTATATTAAAGTAATCCTCTCTCTCCTTCCTTCCCTTCCTTGTGGCATCCATCATTCTACTGTTCCCGTCCTTCTCCAAAGTGTCTTGCCACGCCTAGCTCTGTCTCCAGCCCCCCCCCCAAACTGGAAACTCCCATTCACTCACTCCCTCCCATTGTAAAGGATGAAACCCCCTCTCCCAGGCCTATCTTACAGCCCTGGTGGTCCAGTGGTGAGCTGGGGCAAGAGCAATTCTCCTACGCTGCTGCCCGTGTAGTCTACATACCGATAATGGCTGCTGTGAGTTCCTGCAGCAATCTCACGAGACTTCTGCTGAAACTTGCAGCAGCCGTTTTCCGTACGGAGACCAAATGGGCAGGAGTGTAGGGGGATCGCTCACCACTAGACCACCAGAACTGTTAGATAGGCCTGGGGGGGAGGGAGACTTCATATATACAATGGGAAGGATAAAGTGAGTGGGAGTTTCCAGTTCAGGGGGTGGGACGGGGCAGATCCATCTGCAGCAGAACACCTTGGGGAAGGGAGGGAATGGTAGGAATGCTGGATGTCACGAAAGAGGTAAGGTAGGCCTGACTATAAACCAAGATTTAATTTTTAATGCTTTATTTTTGTCTAAAAAATCTCAGTTGAATATAAACAATAGAGATGACTGTATACACTTGAATATATACAGTAATCTCTAGTGTTTATGTTTATTTACTGGAAAAAAGTCACAAGTTAGGAAACCAAGATCTTATGAAAAATTAGCTATAGAATAAATCTTTATATATGGATTGCTCGCTCTAGTAGTTTTTATTAAAAATAAAGTACAGAACAAATCGGCTTATTATTTCATACAATTTTTGCAAGGCAGCCACTGCTCCACACAGAGCTATAGGTGTGCTTTGGGGGACAGCTATGGTTAAGCATAAAGACCTGCAGAGGCCATCCAGTCTGTACAACTAGGTGGCCAGAGTAGAATCTGGTACTCTGCACAGGTTCCACTTCCACTCTATTATTATGCAAGCTGCACTGTCTGCCCATTAAAACCAGGCTTATTTTAAAATTATGCATTTGTCTTTAAAACATTATATGGCATAACACCGGATTACATGCAGCACTTAATAACTATTCCCCTGTGCAATATAACCTCTGGTTCTAAGGACTACCTTAGTCTTCATCTTCCAGATTGCAAGAGAGTGAACTAAAAGTTGGTTCACTCCGCAGAGTTTAGATACCAGGGTGCTAAGTGGTGGAACTCGCTACCAATGGCAATCAAGGGTCAGCCTGATTACTTGGTATTTTGCAAAAGACTGAAAACTTTCCTTTTTGAGAGGTTTCTACCCATTGATGGAGTGTGTTAAATTGTAACTGGCCATCAATGGTTTATTATTCAGTTCTTATTTGTATCTTATTTGTGCTACTCTGCTCTTACTTGATATTTTGTTTATGGTATTGTAAACCTTGCCTGTTTTATTTATTGTAAGCCACAATGAACTCTAGTATATTTGGGATAACCTGGGATATAAATGTCAAAATAAATAAAAGAAGCAGGGTGTGTGGAATCCTACTTTGGGAGATCAGGGTGAATTAACAAGCGTGATCCGTAAGAGTGAGCATATCACTGACTATCTCAGCTGCCCCCACCCCCCCTCCAAAGAGAAAGCATAAGAACAAGCACTTTGTTAAAAGGAAGAAAAGAAATGCATTTTATATTGGTTCTGCCATTTGCTGCTAACATAGTATGCTGTAGAGATACCTTACTGGCTTCATAATTTGTCCTCAGCATTTACTTCTTCCCTTTCCTCCCTCTATGAGAAACTCCATGGCAGGGGATGTGGGCTCTAATTTCAAAACAGCAGCCCTGGCAGTCTTGTCACTGATTCACAATATTCTATTTCACATTTTAACAACTCAGTCACACTTAAATGTTATTTTTCTTTTGACAATTTGTATTGCCTCTCTTCCTCACAAAGCAAAGGACAAGATCTTTGTTAAAAGAAATACATTTTATGTTAGTCATGCCATTTACTGCTAAATCTGGGCTGGTCAGGATGCTGTAGCAATACATTACACATCACTAGTACTGTGAAAACCTATTCTAAGTGGTAAAGGAATAAAACTTGTGTTTGCTAAAATAAGCGCCTATTTGTATTGCACGCAAAATGTATTTGAATGTGTTTTACTTACTACTACTATTTACTACTATTTCGCATTTCTATAGCGCTACAAAGCGTATGCAGCGCTGCACAAACATAGAAGACAGTCCCTGCTCAAAGAGCTTACAATCTAGTAGACAAATAAAGCAAACAAATCAATTAATGTGTAGAGGAAAGAGGAGAGGAGGGTAGGTGGAGGCGAGTGGATACAAGTGGTTACGAGTCAAAAGCAATGTTAAAGAGACGGGCTTTCAATCTAGATTTAAAGATGGTCAAGGATGGGGCAAGACGTAGGGGCTCAGGAAGTCTATTCCAGGCATAGGGCACAGCAAGACAGAAGGAGCGAAGTTAAAATCTGTGGCTGCTTGCAGTATACTCATAACCTTTTTGCTTGTACTCTACACAATTCTTATTTTGTTAAAACCATTAGAGTAAGCAATCCATGTCTAAAGACTTGTTCTGTAACTAATTGTATAAGAATTGTAGATTCCTTACCTGTAACTTTTTCCAGTCAATAAAAATGCTCACTAGAGCTGAAATGCTTTTTAATCGCATGGAAGCTGCCATGTTTTGAATGTGACCTACATCCAGTGGTGTGCTGGAGCAGGCTCTCACAGGCTCGCAAGAGCCGGTTGTTAAATTTTTAAGAATTCTGGGAGCCGGTTGTTAAAGTAGGGCCCTCCATGGCTACTTTAACAATTGGCTCCCAAAATGTGGGCTTGGGCCCCCTGCTGAATTATCTTTTACTTTGCTGGTGGGGATGCTGAGCCCTGCCAGCCAAGTAAATAGACTACTGCTGCTCCCCGCTCCTTGTTTCCAGCTCTGGGCAGCAGGCTGGGACTTCTCGAGCATGTGAGAGAAGTTCCAGCATGCTGCTCAGAGCAAGACGTTGGGAGTGGTGGCAATCCATTTATTGGCTTCCAGCAAAGGTATGCCTAACGTGCCCATGCCCGCACGAAGGGAGGGAGGAGAGAGAGGCAAGTGTTGCTCCCCCCCGGCCACCCCTGGACCTTCCAACTGCAGAGCTGGCTACGACCAGAGAAAGAGCCTGTTGTTAAAAATTTACCAGCACACCCCTGCCTACATCCCTTCCTATATGGGATTGGAGCTGAGTTGTTGCTGAGGTTATTATGGTAACCTGTTTTTGGCAGGAGGAATGGGGTTGCTGCCCCCTGGACATGCCGAGTATGAGCTATGAGAGGGTAGATGGGGCTGCAGGGGCCATGGTTCTGACTTAAATTCAGCAGGGTCAGAACTGTGCCCAAAGATTTTTTTTTGTTAACTTGATTCAAGTTTTCATTCGGTTTTAAAATTAGGTGAGCAACTGTGTGTGTGTGTCATCGGTAAATCCACTAGTCTCTGTCTACCAGAGCTTTAGCTTGCTGAAGTGATGCACAGGGAAAGGAGAGGGGATTCTCACTCAATACAGCACATTTCTATATGAGCAGGTCTTGCTTGCTCATGTTGATAGCGTTGGGAATGGGGGTATTTATTTATTTATTTGTATCCCACATTTTCCCACCTTATGGCAGTTTTTATCATTTGTAGAGGTACAACTTTTTATGTTTTAATTTTATGTGGATTTGAGGTTATGACCTCTTGCGCTTCTTTGTAAGAAAAAGGATCTATGACACCAATCAAATATTAGAATAATCTATAATGCACATTGGTGTACAGAAGGAAAATGAGGGGAACAGTGAGTATATTTACTTGTATGTACTTGTATATCTGCTCCAAAAAGAGGAGGAAAGACCTCATAATTGACCGTTATCAATCATGCTCAGTCTCAAATACAAATGTAGCCATATGTATTGTATATGGTCTAACTATAATCATAGGTCAAAAACCTCCAACCTCAAAAAATGTTCTATAGTTGCAAAATGGTTAAACTTTAATACGCCTCAAATAAACTATCGAACATTCAATTACGCCAAAAAAACAAAAATGAAAATGTACTTAGCTTTGCTGTGCTCTTTAGAGTCTGAACAGCCACGAACAGATAAGCTTGTCCCGTCCACTAATTCACTTCATGCTGTCAAAGTGAACTGGTGGACAACACAAGCTTATCAATTCATGGCAAGGTCTCCGGAAGAAGCCGTCCGTGAAACGGGTCCCCCTCAGGACCTCAGCCTATTTTTAGGAGTATAACGTTTAACGCTACATATTGGCGAGAAAAACACTAGAGACACAATCTCTTGGATAGGAACAAGTGCTGCCCAAAAAAGAAATCAGACTCTAAAGAACACAGCAAAGCTAAATACATTTTCATTTTTGATTTTTTTTTATGTAATTGTATGTTCGACAGTTTATTTGAGGAGTATTAAAGTTTAACCATTTTGCAACTATAGAATATTTTTTGAGGTTGGAGGTTTTTGACCTATGATTATAGTTAGACCGTATACAATACATACGGCTACATCTGTATTTGAGCCTGAGCATTATTGTAAACGGTCAATTATGAGGTCTTTTCCTCCTCTTTTTGGAGCAGATATACAAGTACATACAAGTAAATATACTCACTGTTCCCGTAATTTTCCTTCTGTACACCAATGTGCATTATAGATTATTCTAATTTTTGATTGGTGTCATAGATCCTTTTTTCTTTGGTTGTTGCACTTAAACATTATGTCCAGCTTTAAAGTATTCCTTACAGGAGCACTGCCTGAGTTCTCAGAAGATAGACACTATCTGGTGCTCCTTGGAGTTCTCCATGTCAAGCTCTGTCCATGCCCAACCCAGTATAACCTCACCAAATGGAAGCCTGTGGCAGATCCATTTGCGGTTACCTTAACTTTCCGGAGGATGGCATTAAAAATTGTTTCTGAAGATATGACTAGGCGTTCAAACCAGACATGTCACTAAAGATATTTTTTATTTCAAGACAAATAAAGTAGAGAAACAAACAGGGCAAAACCAACTGGAGTCATTCTGATTAGGAGATGAAGGGACTATTGCCTGTTTCCTTCCCATGGCCCTAAGTAGAGGCTAGGCCTTTTCCATTGTCATTGCTCCCAGCCCTTCCCTCCTGGCTGCTGAGGCAGTTTCAGTCCCACCAGGCCAGCGACATCCTCTGGTGATCGCTCACCCTTGCTGTGGTATTCCTGATGTAATGCCAGATGTTCCCGCACACTGCGTAGGAGGCAGAGGTAGGTGGCAGCCTGGAAATGCAGCTCATGCTGGGCCCTGCACAACTTCTCACCGGTTACCTGCATAGGATGAGAATGCAGTCAAGATCAACACCCAAAAAGAGGCATCCCCTTCTTTCTTGCTGTAAAGCCCCAGGTCACGTCAGATGATTAGATTTTTTTATGGTTCTTGGAGACTGTCAGTTAGCAAGCACTAATATGATTTTTTTTTGGGGGGGGGGGGGGGAGGGAAGGGAATAAATAGATGCCCAAACTTACAAAAGAAGCAGGCAGAAAAGAATTGGAAATAATGTATTCATTTTTTTCCTAATAGTCATTCAGTACTGCAGCTCATCAGAGCGGGCACAGTGTTACCAGATGCCTTCAGGTCACAGACAAGCAGATCAATCTTGGTTTGGGCACCTTTACAGCTATAGACTATTCTGGCATCTCTTAGAAAAACTGAAAAGAATTTCAAAGGTGCCAGTGGGGAAAACCACACATGGCCCAGTCTGTACAGGATGACCTAGAGCCACCTGCTAACCCCTGTGGCTTTTTTTTTTAATAAATAAATGTATATAGTTTTCCAATCTATTGATTTGGCTGTGGCTCATTTTGAAAGGGTTCTTCTGTAATCAAGACTACAGTTGCAAATAGCTAATGGTCAGCTTGCCTGCCTGCCTCCCATAGTTGTTCTTGTAGAAAAGACTTGTTCGTACAGTTTATTTTTAACAAAATAAATTGCACAAGAGCACTGCTGAGTTGCACTATATTGTTTTTATTTAGATTAACTGCTTCAGATCTGGCTTTAGAGGCCAAGCAGCTGCATTTCTGGCAACATATGTGGCCCACTGAGCGAAAAGGTACCAAAAATGGGGTATGTGACTCAGTGGCGTTCCTAGGCTGGCTGACACCCGGGGCGGATCGCCTATGCCCCCCCGGCGAAATTACACCCGTGCCCCCCCCCCGGCGAAATTACCCCCCTCCCCCACCGGGTGCATTTTTACCTGCTGGGGGGGGGGTGCCGCGCACCTGTCGGCTCCGAGTCCGCTCGTTCCCTGCTGTTCCCTCTGCCCCGGAACAGGAAGTAACCTGTTCTGCACAGAGGGAGCAGCAGGGAGGGAATGAGCGGACTCGGCCAACAGGCGCGCAGCACGCCCCCCCCCCCCCCCAGCGGCATGCACCCGGGGCGGACCGCCCCCACCTTGGTACGCCACTGATGTGACTTATTTATACCACAAGATAGAGGGAAATCAACTGCATAATCCTGCCAAATTTCAGCCTCAGCTATGGACTAATTATGTCTTTAAAAATGAGAAACGTTTTTCAATAAAAAAAAAGTAATTAACCCACTTTAGATGCCTGCAGTTTTTAGGCTGTTGAACATGAAAAACATCAAAGTTGTAAAAAAAAAAAAAATGCATAGTCCAGTGGTTCCTGGAGATACCCCAGCCAGTAAGGATTTCAGGATATCCACAATGAATATTCATGACAGACTTGCATCCAGTGGAGGCAGTGCATGCAAATCTCTGTCATGAATATTCATTGTGGATATCCTGAAAACCTGAGTGGCTAGGGTGCCTCCAGGAAAAAAAAGGCACTCATTGGAGGTGTGCTCAATCCCTACAAGAATCAGTCAAGCAGGAAAAAGCAGTAGGGTAAGTTGGCTCTTTCCAAAAAAATGAGGGAGACGTACATACGATTCCAAATCATGCTCATCAGTGCCATATCTTGCAGCCATTTGAGGTATATCATGCGATTTCCTGTAATCATGGTACAATTTTGTTTGTTTGTTTTTTCTTTTTGTTTTTCTCTTTCTATTGTTTTCTTGATTTTTAGAGCAGCAACTCAAATTAATAATTTTGCAAGTTTTTTTTTAGTGCTCCCCAGTACTATATTTATTATCCTTTTTAAAACTTGTATGCACAAGTAAGCAGTATCCCCATTAACATATTTATCTTTTCTTTATAATTCCTCTTTTTGTAACCCTTTTTGTAATTCCTTTTTTTTAATTCCTCTATTTTTATCTGACACTTAGTCAATACAACATTTCCACATTATAGGCATAACAGATTGTAAGCTCTATTGAGCAGGGACTGTCTCTCTGTGTCAGGTGTTCAGCGCTGCTTGCATCTGGTAGTGCTATACAAATGCTAATAATAACAATAACAGTGCCTGATCCTCTCATGGCAATAGCTGTCTCATAACATTCACTCTTCTCTTCCTTCCCTCATTCACTTCTTATTTCATTTTTACAAGTTTTCTGAATGATAAGAACATTTACTTCTAGAAATTAGTGAATGTATATCTTTTTCTCCCCCATGTAGGTATTTCTACACTAGTTTTGTTTCTTGTTTCAAATAACCTGAAACAGAAAATACCACATGAACATATCAGGTCTGTAGTCTAGAATTTCACTTATAACAGGTTTTCAATGTTTCATGATTGTTTTATCAATGTATCATTTATTATTTTACTAGTAAAAAAGGCCCGTTTCTGAGAGAAATGAAACGGCGCTAGCAAGGTTTTCTTCGGAGTGTGTATGTTTGAGAGAGTGTGTGTGCGAGAGTGTGTGGGTGACAGAGAAAGAGTGACTCTGTGTGCGAGTGTGTGTGTGTGTGTGTGAGAGAGAGTGTCCTGTGGTCTCAGGATCCCCTCCCCCCTCTGTGGTCTGAGGTGCGCCTCCTCCCCTCTGTAGCAGAAGGTGGATTTTGAGCATGGCTTAGTTAATGTTTTGTTGGGGAGTGTGTGAGTTGTATGAGCAATCAGTGCTGCCATTTTGGTGTTGGGGGTTTGTTTGGGGGAGGGTACCATTGTTGCACATAATTGTATGTGTTTGTGTTGTTTGTAGAGGGGTTGGGGGTGGGGGGTCAGAGGGTGTGTGTGGGTGATTGAGGTATATAGGTGTGTGTGTATGTGTGAGAGAGAGAGAGATGCTGTCTGTGCATGTGTGAGTGAGATAGATGCTTTGGGCGGGAGGGAGGGAGTGGAGCTGGGTAACTTGTATCATTGTGTTCCACAATACCTACATGAATTAGGGGTGTTAAGGCAACTCTGCAATGCCACATAACCTTCTAAAGTTTAAGCTGAGTAAAAATGCAGCCACCTTTTTAACCCAGCAAGTTTTACATCCCGACACCTGCAGTGTTTAGAAAGCACAAAGCCAGAGGCATTTTGAAATGACGGATGTTATGCTAGCACTGTTGAGCATCCTCCCCAAACCCGTTTACAGCATGATAGGTGCGCACGCAGGGATTGTGCCATGAACTGTGAATCGGGTTGGAAGCGCACTGTGCCCCGTTGCCAGGGCAAGAGAACCGTCGGGCGAGGTGAACGGCGTGGTGCGCGCTCGCCTTCAAATGCAAACTGCCTTCCTTAAAGGGCGCGGGGTTGAGAAAGTAAGGGGGGTAGAGGCAAAGGAAAGTGAGTTCAAGTTTGTATTATATTATGAGAGAATGTAGTGTGGTAGGCGCACAGGGCGGTGTTACAGTTGTACCTGAGCAGTGATCGGATAATGTCAGTTTGGTGGCAGTGACAGTTGATTTGTAGGAGTATACTGCATGGCTTGCGGTTTTCTTTGGTTTTCGTGCCTTGTGCCTTCCCCGCCATCGACGTTATCGTGTTTTTGACAGTGCAGGCCATTCGGTGAGTGTAAGGAGCTAGAGTGCAGGCCATTCGGTGAGTCTAAGTGCTCCGCCCTTGACGTCATAACGTTGTGACGCAAGGGCGGGGCACACACTCATGGTATCTACACCAGCACAAGTAGGAGAGTTTGAGGCTTCATTAGAACGTTGGAGATGCGTTTTATATAGAGAGATTACTACCTTTTATTCTGAGCAATTATTTTAACGTACATATGTACATCTTTTTCAATCAATGAGTATAAAAAAATTCTTTCAATGTTATATTTTAGATATGTGTACTCTTATATATTATTATCTAGCATCACGTCTATATCAGCCTTTGTATTTTATTATTATTACTAGCCGTTGAGCCCGTTAAAACGGGCTAGTATGGGGTTTTTTCAAGGCCCCCCCCCCGGGTCACCGCCGCCGCCACCCCTCCACCCGGCCCGGGCCCTCTCTTCGCTACTGAACTTACGTTGCCGAAACGCAGCACGCAGATCAGCAGAGCTCCTGTCGGCCTTCCTTCTCTGCCTGTGTGTCCCGCCCTCGTGTGACGTAACGTCAGCGAGGGCGGGACACAGGCAGGGAAGGAAGGCTGACGGGAGCTCAGCTGATCTGCCTGCTGCGTGTCGGTGATGTAAGTTCAATACCGAAGAGAGTGCTCGGGCCGGGTGGAGGGGGGGCGGCAGCGACTCCGGGTGGGGGGAGCGGTGGCGGTGACCTTGAGGGGGGAGCGGTAGCGACATCGGTGGTTCCCTCCCTCCACGCAGTTTCCCTCTCTGTCCCGCCCCGTCATCACATATTGACGCGGGGGCGGGACAGAGATGGAAGTCTCTACTGCGCATTTGCGGGTGAGTACGGTCACTCGCCATTTATATGTTTGATTAGCATTTGTATTTTCATGTATACTTCCAAGTTTTTGGTTTTTGTATAAAACATTTTTTTATTAAGTTAGATTTTGTACATGTATACTCTCATTATGGTTTCCTTAGTATCACATGTTTATATTGGCCTTTATATGTTTTTGTAGACTTCTGAGGCCGTTGCTCTGGCGCCAAAACACAGCAGCTGGGTCGACTTGTTTTGGTATCCTATATAATAAAACGCACCTCCAACATTCTGAAGCTGACTGCATGGCTGAGGCATTCCTGCTCTCTGTATCCATCTCCTGAATTGACATCACGTACTTCCGGGTTTGTCACAAGCAGAAGTGACCAACCACACGAGGTTTCTCGGCTTCAGAATGTTGGAGGTGCATTCTATTAAATAGGATTGGTCAGTTCCTTGAAGCACAGCCAGAGCTCAGCGTCCTGCACAGTAATGCTCAGACACCAGAGAGAGAGAGGGGGGGGCTGACACCAGAGAGGGGGGGGAGGTATCTCTGTCACACACACACACTCTCTCTCTCTCTCTCACAGTCAATGTCTTTCTCTCTCACTCTCACAAACTCTATGTCTCACACTATATCACATTCACTCTCTATGTGTCACACAGTCACTCACACACTCTCTTGGTCTCATACACTCATACACTTGGTCTCACAGTGAGTCTGTGTCTCACACACACTCTCTCTCGCACACACTGTATCTGTGTGAAACACATTCTCTCTCACACACTGTTTCTCACATGCATACACTCTCATTCTCACACACACACTCTCTCACACAGACATACTTGCACCCAGACTCACTCACTCTCTCTCTCTCACACACACGCACACTCACTCTCTCTCTCACACACAGTCACTCTCACATACACTCTCTCAAACATACACACTCCGAGGAAAACCTTGCTAGCGCCCGTTTAATTTGTGACAGAAACGGGCCTTTTTTACTAGTCTCTCAATAAAGATTTGGAATCATATATACGTCTCCCTCGTTTGGGGTGCCTCCAGGACCAGGTTTGGAAACCACTGGCACAGTCCAATTCTACTGATCCTAAAAATGAAAGTTTCCCCTCCAAAGTTTTATAGCCTTTATCTCTTGTTATTTGAAACCCACTTTTGATACCTATTTGCTCAGTGGGCCACATATAGGTTGCTACTGTGCAAGAGTGTCACAAAACAGAAATAGGAAAGGAAATGTTATTTACAAACACATCAGCTACCCTGAATTTGCCAACTGTCAAAGAACACTAAAGCATGACATTTAAATATGAGAGTCAGCTTAATAGCTCAGATTTAAGCATGGTGAATCAGTCAGGGTTCAGGATGCTGTGAAGACAGTGTTCACAGCCTCAGGGTGCAGGAGGAGTTGTGTCTATCATATGATGCGACATCTAGATGGCTCAATGGGGGGGGGGGGATCATGGTTGTCAGGCTCCAAAAGGAGCCAGCCTACATGGCCTATACGCTCAGGATAATCACTGCAGTAGTCTAACTCAAAAGTGTGTGTGCATGGGAATGGAGAGGGATAAACCAGAAAGAAAAAAAATCCCTCATTATTGTGAATAAAGGCTCCCGGTGCCAGATCCCAGCTTGGTTCTGACTAGTCTGGAAGAATCAAGGAGAAAATGGCCAGGCTGAGCAGAAAAAAAGAGAAATGTTCACTCTATTCACATGCTGGCCATTCTTATAAATCAGTGATAATCTTAATCAGTGGTGTCAGTATATGTGACAGAGTGGGGTCTCACCTTCTCCCTCTTTTTCTTTTTACTCTTGCTCTTCACCCACTCCCACCCCCCACTGTAACTCTCTTTGAAAGAGTATCAATAGAGGCTTTGTCCTGCTTCCCCTTTCCAGGGCCCCCAGCCTGGCAACAGCAATATGGGCTCAGCTCCTGCCAACTAGGAAAAGTCCTTGCCAACTGCATCTTTTTAATCTCCTACATAGTAACATAGTGAGTGATGGCAGATAAAGACCTGAACGGTCCATCCAGACTGCCCGACAGTCACACTCATTATCAATTCAAGATTAAATAAACAATGAACGTGAGATTACATACTTGATCACGGTCTTTCTTTGGTGTTTCTGGGACATAGAGCGTAGAAGTCCACCCGGCTCTGTCCTTACGTTCCAACTACTGGAGTTGCCGTAATTGGAACATAACCCCACTAACTGGATTCCTTTCCCTCCTGCACTGCAGCCTAGCTCCACTTTCACAACAAATCCCTGAGCACAGGCTAAGCTGTTCCTATCCAAGGGTCTAGTCACAGGGAAAGTGCTAGGTGAACAAAGGACCTCCACAGAACCTTCCACATCCCTATCCCCTTCTCTCATGGCAAACATTCACACGCCAATTGCATGTGTAAATGATTAGAATGTCGGCACTATTCTGTAAATACGCATCTCTCTTACACAGCGTGCATTTTGCAGGCGCTGCACACACTTTTGTGTATTATAAGTTACACATGTATCTCTGGCATTAATTATATGTATATATCTAACCTCTTACACTAGTGGTACATAAAGGACAGCAGGCATCTACTTTTCTTTATAGAATATGCTCAGTCGAGTGCTCTCTAGGTACAAAAACAGAGTGAGAGCCCACAAGGAACAGAAAAAAAAAGTCTTGCTTGAGTTTCAGCAAAGTCTTCCCTACTAGAGGTATGGGAGGATATGCATACAGAAGGCCCAATGCAGGAGAAAAGCATCTGACGCTAGTCTGTTGTGGGCCTGAAGTCTGGAACAGAATTGAGGGACTTTGTGATTGATCTGAGTGGCAAAAAGATCCACCGAGGGGGTGCCCCACGCTCGGAAGATCTTGTGGACAACGCCCATGTTTAGCGACCACTCGTGAGGTTGCATGATCCTGCTCAACCTGTTGGTCAGACTGTTGTTTACGCCTGCCAGGTACGTGGCTTGGAGAAAAATGCTGTGAAGGTGCACCCAAAGCCACATCCGGACGGCTTCCTGACACAGAGGGCGAAATCCGGTGCCCCCCTGCTTGTTGGTATAATACATGGCAACCTGATTGTCTGTCTGAATCAGAATGATTTGGTTGGACAGCCGATCTCTGAAAGCCTTGAGAGAGTTCCAGATCGCTCGTAATTCCAGGAGGTTGATCTGAAGATCCTTTTCCTGAAAGGACTAAGCTCCTTGAGTGTGAAGTCCATCTACATGAGCTCCCCACCCTAGGAGGGATGCATCCGTCGTCAGCACTTTTTGTGGCTGAGGAATTTGGAATGGACGTCCCAAGGTCAAATTGGATCGAATGGTCCACCACTGAAGGGAACTGCAAACGTCGGTGGAGAAATGGATCACATCCTCTAGATCCTCTGTAGCCTGGCACCACTGGGAAGCTAGGGTCCATTGAGCTGATCTCATATGTAGATATGCCATGGGAGTAACATGAACTGTGGAGGCCATCCCGCTTATTTTCGAAAGAGAAGGTTGGCCATCTTCTGACACAAATCGGGAGATGGCCGGCCACCTCTCAAGGCCAGCGAAATTGGCATAATCGAAAGCCGATTTTGCCCGGCCTCAACTGCAGTCCATCGCGGAGCCGGCCAAACGTCAAGGGGGCGTGTCGGAAGGGTAGCAAAGGCGGGACGGGGCGTGCTTAAGAGATGGCTGGCTTCGCCCGATAATGGAAAAAAGAAAGCTGGCCCTGACGAGCATTTGGCCAACTTTACTTGGTCCCTTTTTTTTCAGGTCCAAGTCCCAAAAAAGTGCCCGAACTGACCAGATGACCACCGGAGGGAATCGGGGATCACCTCCCCTGACTCCCCCAGTGGTCACTAACTGCCTCCCACCCTCAAAAAAACAACTTTCAAAACTTTTTTTGCCAGCCTCAAATGTCATACTCAAGTCCATTGCAGCAGTATTTATTTATTTATTTATTGCATTTGTATCCCACATTTTCCCACCTCTTTGCAGGCTCAATGTGGCTTACAATATATCATGAATAGTGGAAATACATAAGAAAATATACATTTGGTATTACAGAAGTATCTTGGGTATCATGATAATAACAGAACATAGTAGTAGATTAACAATCAAAAATATTATAAGACAATTCTGGGTGAATGTATAGGAGTTCATATTTGTTGTTCTTTGTGGTATGTCTTGTTAAAGAGATGGGTCTTCAGAAGTTTGCGGAAATTAATTAATTCATAGGTCGTTTTTAAGTTGCATGGTAGCGCGTTCCAGAATTGTGTGCTCAGGTAGGAAAAGGTTGATGCATGCGTTGTTTTGTACTTTAGACCTTTGCAGTTGGGGAAATGCAGATTAAGGAATGTACGGGATGACTTTTTAGCATTCCTGGATGGTAGGTCTATCAGGTCTGACATGTAGGCTGGGGCGTCTCCATGAATGATTTTATGAGTTAGGGTGCATATTTTGAACGTGTTGCGTTCTTTAAGTGGGAGCCAGTGTAACTTTTCTCATAAGGGTTTAGCACTTTCATATTTTGTTTTTCCGAATATTAGTCTAGCTGCAATGTTCTGAGCTGTTTGGAGTTTCTTGATTATTTGTTCTTTGCAACCAGCGTAGAGTGCGTTGCAGTAGTCTAGGTGACTTAGTACTAATGATTGTACCAGGTTACGGAAGAAGGTCCTTGGGAAATAAGGTCGTACTCTTTTTCATTTCCACATTGAGTGGAACATCTTCTTGGTTGTGTTTTTCGCATGGTTCTCAAGTGTTAGGTGTCGATCAATAGTGACGCCAAGAATTTTTAGGGTGTCCGAGATTGGAAGAGGCAGTTTTGGTGTGTTCATGGTGGTGAATTTGTTCGTGTTATATTGCGAGGTGAGTACTAGGCATTGGGTTTTTTCTGCATTGAGTTTCAATTGAAATGCATCCGCCCATGTGTGCATGATATGTAGGCTTTGGTTGATGTCGTTGGAAATTTCTTTTAGGTCTTGTTTAAATGGGATGTAGATCGTTACGTCGTCAGCGTAGATATATGGGTTGAGGTTATGGTTTGATAGAAGTTTGGCCAATGGTATCATCATTAAGTTGAATAAGGTCGGTGAGAGGGGGGATCCCTGTGGAACTCCGCATTCAGGTTTCCATGTAGCTGATGTAGTCAAGTTAGATGTCACTTGGTATGACCGTGTGGTTAGGAACCCCTTGAACCAATTAAGAACGTTGCCTCCAATTCCGAAGTATTCAAGAATATGTAGTAGTATCCCATGATCAACCATGTCGAAGGCACTGGACATATCAAATTGTAGAAGTAGTATGTTCTTGCCATTTGCAATCATTTGTTTAAATTTGTTCATGAGGGTGACTAGTACCATTTCCGTACTGTGGTTAGATCGGAATCCTGATTGGGAGTTGTGTAGTATTGAGAATTTGTCTCAATAGTTTGTGAGTTGTTTGGTTACCATCCCTTCTGTTAGTTTGGTTATTAAGGGAATGGATGCTACTGGTCTGTAGTTGGATAGTTCGCAAGCACTTTTCTTTACATCTTTGGGTATGGGGGTGAGTAGAATGTTTCCTTTCTCCTTTGGGAAGAGTCCAGTTTGTAACATATAATTCACGTGATTCGTGAAGTCTGTTATAAATTGTTGAGGAGCTGATGTCATGAGATTGTTTGGGCATGTGTCTAATTTGCAATGGGATTTGTCAAATCTTTTCAGCGTTTGAGAGATAAGATCCTCCGAGAGTATCTCGAAGTTGGTCCAGGTTCTATCTGCTGGGTATACACCAGGGTCTGGATCTAGACAGTCAAGGAGTACGGCATAATCGGTGGTACTGACTGGTATTCAAGTCGCAATTGTACGATTTTCTCATTAAAGTATTTCGCAAGGTTGTCTGCTCCTGGTGTATCTTTGCTGTTGTTGGTTGTGATTGGTGTGACATCTAGTAGTTTATTCACGAGTTGGAAGAGTTTATGTGTGTCTTTGTAGTTTGGTCCAATTTCAGTTTTATAAAATAATCTTTTAGTTTGTCTTATGGTATATTTATATTTTCTTTGAAGTTGTTTCCATGCGTTAAGTGTGGGGTCATCTTTCTTTTTGTTCCACGCACGTTCTAGCCTTCTAACTTGTGTTTTAAGTATACAGATCCCTAGAACAGTTTTCGTGGGTGCAGTGGACTTCAGGCAGGCGGACCCAGGCCCACCCTCCTCTACCTGTTACACTTGTGGTGGAAAATGGGAGCCCTTCAAAACCCACCCGAAACCCACTGTACCCACATGTAGGTGCCCCCCTTCACCCCTTAGGGCTAGGGTAGTGGTGTATAGTTGTGGGTAGTGGGTTTTGGGGGTTTTGGGGGGCTCAGCACCCAAGGTAAAGGAGCTATGCACCTGGGAGCTTTTTTTTTTTTTTTTTTTTAATTTTTAGAAGTGCCTTCTAGTGTGCCCGGTTGGTGTCCTGGCATGTCAGGGGGACCAGGGCACTACAAATTCTAGCCCCTCCCACGACCGAATGCCTTGGATTTGGCCAGGTTTGAGATGGCCGGCCTCGGTTTCCATTATCGGCGAAAACCGAGGCTGGCCATCTCAAACCTGACCATCTCTGACATTTGGCCGGCCCCAACCGTATTATCGAAACGAAAGATGGACGCCCATCTCGTTCGAAAATACAGTTGGCCCCGCCCCTTCACGGCGCTGTCTTCGGAGATGGGCGCCCTTAGAGTTGGGCATCCCTGGTCGAAAATGCCCCTCCATGTGTCCTAAGAGTGTCAACATCTGCCGAGCTGTGATCTGTTGAGACGCTCGAGCCAGGACACGAGGGCCAGGAGATTTTCTGCCTTGCCCGGTGAAGATAAGCTCAAGACATCCGTGTGTCGAACAGAGCTCCAATTAACTCTAATTTTTGAACTGGAACAAGATGGGACTTGGGATAATTGATCACGAACCCCAGTTGCTCTAGCATTCAAATAGTGAGCGCCTGCCTCCGAGGTGCTCTTCACCAGCCAATCATCGTGATAAGGGAACACTTGCACTCCCACTCTGCATAGCGATGCTGCGACAACTGCCAGGCACTTTGTAAAAACCCTGGGCGCAGACGCGAGGCCAAAAGGCAGCACACAGTACTGAAAGTGGCGAGTCCCCAACCAAAATCGAAGATACTTCCTGTGAGCTGGGAGTATCGAGATGTGGGTATAGGCATCCTTTAAGTCCAGAGAGCATAGCCAATCGTATTCCTGAATCATGGGGTGCCGAGGTAAATCATCCTGAACTTTTCTCGGACTGGGAATTTGTTCAGGGCCCTTAGGTCTAGCATGGGATGCATCCCCCCTGCTTTCTTTTGTACAAGGAAGTACCTGGAATAGAATCCCAGCCCTTCTTCCCCTGGTGGAACGGGTTCGACAGCACTGGCCTTTAGAAGAGCGGAGAGCTCCTCTGCAAATACCTGCCTGTGCTGGGAGCTGTAAGAATGAGCTCCTGGTGGGTATTTGGATTCCAGATTGAGGGTGTATCCTAACCGGACTATTTGAAGAACCCACCGGTTGGAGGTTATAAGAGGCCACCCTTTGGTGAAAAAATATTAACCTCCCTCCAACTGGTAAGTCGTCCTGAACGGACACTTGCACTGTGGCTATGCTGCACTGGAGCCAGTCAAAAGCCCGTCCCTTGCTTTTGTTGGGGAGCCGCATGGGCCTTAGGTGCACGCTATTGACGAGAACGAGCACGATAGGACTGAGCCTGGGTAGGCTGCCAAGAAGCAGACGTGTACCCACGCCTATTGTAGGAATAGGGAGCACTCCTCCTCCCTCCAAAAAACCTCCTAGATGAGGAGGTGGTAGCAGAAGACGGCGGGAGAGAGAATCCATAGCATTACGGTGCTTTTTGGTCCGATCAACCACATCCTCTACTTTTTCGCCAAAAAGGTTATCCCCCCAGCAAGGAACATCTGCCATTTGCTGCTGGATCTTATGATCGAGGTCAGAGACACGCAGCCATGAGAGTCTGTGCATCACTATACCTTGAGCAGCTATTCTGGATGTCACATCAAAAGTGTCGTAAGTACTCCTGGCCAGGAATTTGAGACACGCCTTCTGCTGCCTGACCACCTGGTGAAAATGTTCAGCGAGCTCCAGAGGAAGCGCTTCGACCAAACTGGACAGTTGCCTCACAGAGTTCTGCAAGTGGATGCTCGTGTAGAGCTGGTATGTCTGTATCTTGGCTGCAAGCATAGCGGCCTGATACGTCTTCCTCCCAAAAGAATCCAAGGTCCTAGACTCTCTGCCTGGGGGCGCCGAGGCATAGTCTCTAGTACTCTTGGCTCTCTTGAGAGCAGAATCCACCACCATAGAATCATGAGGTAGCTGAGACTTCACACTCACCGGCTCTCCGTAGACTCTGTACTGGGACTCAGCTTTTTTGGGGATCACTGGATTAGAGAGAGGGAACTACCAGTTTCGCATAAAAACTTCCCTGAGTGTGTTATGCAAGGGAGCCGTTGCAACCTCTGTAGGTGGAGAAGGATAATCCAAGACCTCGAGCATCTCGGCCCTGGGCTTATCCACAACCTCCATAGGGAAGGGAATATCCTTAGACATTTCCCGAACAAAGGAGGAAAAAGAGACTCTCAGGCGGAGACATCCTTCTTTCAATGGGCGGAGTAGGATCAGAGGGGACCCCATAGGACTCTTCTTCAGAAAAGTATCTGGGATCTTCCTCCTCCTCCCATGAGCGCTCATCATTGGTATCGGACAAGAGCTCTCCAAGAGCAGCCCGAACCCGAGCCTGTCTCGACGTCGAGGAATGATGACCTCGAGGGGGATGTCGAGAAGTCAACCCTGTCTGGACTGCGGCAAAGCTTCCCCCACCGACGTCGAAGGGGAGTTGACCCGGGTGGCAGCCGACGCCAATGCTGCAAGCGGCACCGAGGACGGGGACCTCACCACAGGCGAAGGACCAGATGCCGCTTCAACAGTCGGTGCAGAAGAACAGCCCTGATGCGCTCGTCGAGACAGAAGACCGACGCATCAGCACCTCCTATATAGAGGGTGAGCGGTCCTCTTGGCACCGACGCTTCTCGGGTGCCGAATCCCTCAGTTCCCCGGAGCTCTCGGTACCATGCATAGAACGAGATCGATGACTGTGCTTCTTAGCCTTCGCTCGACGCCCATCATCGAGACTCCTCAATACCGACGAGAAGGAAATGGAATCCTCAAGCCTCCTCGGGCCGGGTCCGAAGAAGGTCGGTCCCGGGGGGCCTGCATAGCAGTAGGCCTCGAGACAGATGGAGACCCACTCGATGCCTCGCTGCTCCCAGCGCGATGTGGTCATTCGGCAGCCATTACCTGTGCTCTCGAAGTCGATGCTTCCCTCGACGTCGACGCTGCCGACCTCGATATCGATGCCAATGTCGAAGGACCGGACCGATCAGCAAAACGTTTTTCCCGTAGAGCCTCCCAAGACACTTGGGTCCGTTTTTTCATTAAAGGCCACAGCTTACAAGCAGCTGGAAGATGATTGGGCCCAAGGCACTGGAGACACCACGAGTGGGGGTCGGTACCCGAGATGGTCCGGTTGCACCGAGTACAACGCTTGAAGCCGCTGGGTGTCCTCAATGACATGGATGGAAAAACGGCGGCTGCGAAATTAAGACTCGATGATGCCAATAAAACAGGCACAAAAAAGGAAACAAAAACCAGCCGCTGCGAAAAAGGAAGGAAACAAACTTAGTGAGAAAAACTAAGGAAATAAAGGGAAAATAAACCTTTTTTTTTTTTATTTTGTCGAAAACAAAAAAGAAGAAGGAAGTGGTAACGCCCAAAAGTCACCTGGGCCAAAAGGAACACAGCTGAAAACCGTGTCACCTCAGACGCAGATGAAACGAAACTGAGGAGGGCACGCTCACGCCGCGGGCAGGAAGCCGTTTGTGCATGTGTGGTGCGCTCTGCCCGCACGACGGAGCATTCTCGAAGGTTTTCTGTTTTGCTTGCAAAGTGTTGCCGGTTTTCTGGGCCGCCGCAGACGTCGACCCAATCTTGAGAACAAGCAGCTTGCGTGTCCTCGGAGAAAGAAAACTACAATCTTTTTAGTCTGAGTAAAATAAAATTGTACTTCTACCTGAGCTAGCAGAAATTAGAAAAAAATAGAATAGATATTTTGAGACCAAGGGGCTCACCACATCTACCACCAGCTGGAGACTCAGAATACTGAGGTTTCTAGGGGGCTGAGCGTGGCTCCTATAGGCTGCCTCAAAATCAGTCTTCTCAGTCTCCACCTGCTGGTAGATGTGCATAACTCAACAGTCATTCTGGGCTGGTCCGGAGGGATGCTAAGGAATATTTTCTCAGATTTGTTTTAAATTTACTATATTGTAGCTTCATTGCGTGCCCCCTAGTCCTAGTATTTTTGGAAAGAATAAACAAGCGATTCACGTCTATCCATTTTAATTCATTTATCCAGACTGTACATGCACATGATATTGCTTTTTAAACTCAAAGGGGAAACCTAAGGGCAGTTGAACAATTAGGTATAAAGTGTGTTGTTTATGATTATTTGTTTTGGACTGCTTTGGGTCCTACTGATCTGTACATCTGCTGTCTGGAAGATGAAAAAGAGGAAATAAAAAATAAATTTCAGATGTACTCTGATGAAGTTGATGTTTATTGTTGCAGTGTGTGTATGGATGCCTGTTGTGGAGTATGCATGTGATAATGTTTGAATAACTGTCTATACTTATGGCTATGGCTATGATTTCTGAACATGTGGCATCATTAAAGGAGACTTTTAAATCCCAAGTTGGGTATATATGCTAATCTAAACACTGTTAAATGTTTCAGACATATCCATCAACTTGCTCCCATGAAGTTATTATCGTCCAGAAAAAGAGAAGATTTTTCAGATTGGCACAGTACAAGCCATCAAAAGAACAAAATATCAGAAAACCAATGGACTGTTATAGCCCATTTAGTTATGTATCCATCAACTTGCTCCCATGAGGTTATTACTGTCCAGAAAGATGACCTCTACAAAAGAGATGAAGTGAAGATGTGATTCCATGTGCCCCAATGAAAGGAGAGTTTAATTTTACTTCCATTTAATTTCAATATATTTCATCTTAATAACACCAGGCTTTCCCATGCAGATTACAACAATTGAGAAGAACCCATCAGGAAACAAGCTATCCTCACTGAGATTTGGCCATGTATTACTGTATTGTATAGAACAGTGTAGAAAAATGCGAACAAAATACAAAGAGTTTAATATTGCTGTTTCTACCAGCTATAATTAATTTTTAATGCTGTTTTAGTGATTTTCAATTTTATTTCATGATATATATCTACATATGGGAGCTTTCAAATAAATAAAAAAGTATTAAAAAAAACCATAGGCAGTCACATGTGTTTGCTATTGTTTTTATATAGAAACTAGGAAAAAATGCCCGTTTCTGAGCGGAATGAAACAGGCGCTAGCAAGGGGCCCCCTCCCTCCGTCCCTCGAAGCTACTTGCCTTGTTCGCTGTGGGCCGTTTCAGCCCTCGAGTGTCAATAGCTCCGCCCTCGACGTCATGACCTTTTGACGCGTCATGACGTTTTGACGTGAGGGCGGTGCACACACTCCAGGGCACACCGGCTATCTTGGGCGCCTCAACTTCCGTGGAGCCTTCAGAACATTGGGGTTGCCTTTTATATAGATAGATATCTTTGTTAACATCATAAGCGAAAATAAAGGCATATAGCACAGCACTGAACCCCACAATACAGCACTGCAAGTAACAAAACAAGCTTTTGAGCAATGACAAAAAACATACAGAGCTGCACTGGTATGACCTTCCACCTGCTAGATCGAGAGAATACTGAGGTTTGGATGGCTGCACATGACCACATATAGCAAACTTCGGAGTTCTCTCTATCTCCATCTGCTGGTTGAGGGACATAACCCACAAGTCTCTGGCTTGATCTGTGGGACGCAATGGAAAAAACATTTTGAATATAACCCTCCCCCCTTTATAGATCCCTCAAAAACTCCCCAAACCTCCCCCCCCCAACTCCCCTTTCATCCTCTCTTAAGTGAGAGAAAGCAAAACCTACAAGGTTTAATAAAACAATATAAGCTTCAGTGTCATGCCAAGACACTGAGCTTTACCCAGTGTCAGGAGGCTATAAGGTACTGCTGGAGCACAGGTGAAAGCCTAATCTTCCCTTGTAGTAAACCTCTGCCTGGAATACTGCAAGGGAAATGCATAAGTGAAGGTGCATTTTATTGGGCAGACTGGATGGACCATACAGGTCTTTATCTGCCGTCTTCTACTATGTTATGTTATGTTACAAGTTTGCTATTGTTTTCAATAATAATTGCTATAGTTTTGTTCTGACCAATATGTTGACAAGCTCCACCCACTGCCTTCAGCTAGGATAATGGGCCATATAGGATCATGCCTTCTCCTGTCATTAAACCTCCTTAGCTGGTCCAAACTTCAGCAGTTGTGGACTGTAATTGCAAACCTTGCCCATTATCTAGTTTTGGATACTATGATCCACAACCACAGAAAAAGAATTCAGCCAAATTACACTACTCAGCTGTATTACTAATTTCTTCTAAAGCCCCCCTCCCCTACTGTAAAAACAGCTGACTCCTAGATCACAATGTATGTTTTATTTTATTTTCTCAAGTTTTGCTAGACTTGGCCAATCTCCTAAAGCCCTGCTATGAACCTTTGGTGTAGGGGACAATTATTTTTCACCTCAATTTCTCCTGTTTTTGATGTACTTTCTGCCTGCGTTCCAGTATAGCCAAATTAAAGGTGGGATTTAAAAAGCGCAATAGAGAATCCGCATGCTTTTTGCTTGGCATGCGTATTTCAACAAGAAAAAACAACAACCTTTGCAAGAGCAATGTTGTGGTTGGTAATGAAGAGACACAGGAAATTCAGTTATAGACATTCCGATAGTAAATAGGCCAGAACCCACCTACAACAGATTGTTATCCCATAGTACTGTAAAGTACAGGTTATATCTTTTTTTTCATTTAAAAATTATAGGTCAAAATAGTGCAAAGCTCCTGCTGATACCATAAAGCACTAAGCAGCACTTGACTTGACACGTGTAGAAACAGAGACCTAGCAGGCAGACAGATTTGAACTGAAGAACCAGCAATGTTCCTAACATGACAATATCGCAATGGCAAACAGGAGAGAAGGAATCCAAAGCACAGGAAACCAAGCTAAGCAAAAACACACAATGGGCCTCCAAGAATGGGTTGGCATCCAAAGTTTATTGAAGGACCAGAAATGATTTGTATTTTGGCATAACGCTTGCATCAGGAATCCTCACTATCAGTAATATAATCAGGTTAACATCTTCTGCTATTTCAAATGTCAATGGGCAATGGCCACATACATATAGGGGAAAAAAAAAAGTCTATCTCACATAGGGTTACCATATGGCTCCAGAAAAAGGAGGAGGACAGATTGAGCCAGTCTAGGTTTTACTTCCATTGCTCCTTTTTCTGGAGCCATATGGTAACCCTAATCTCACGGCCCAGTGAGACAGACCTTTCATCTGATATTCTCTCACTAGGCCTGGAGATAGACTTTTCATTTGACGTTATTTTTAACCTTTACACGTGTTTGACATTGCCCATTGACATTTGAAAGAACAGGGGACGTTTACTAATATTGACAACACCTGAAGCAGGCATTACGCTGAAACACGGCTTGTGTCGGGTCCTTTAATAAGATTTGAACATCAAAGTTGCAACAAGTTCTTATTAATGGGCATATCTACAGTGAATCAGACTCAATGAGTTTCACAGTCTGAACTATGAGTGTGTATATAGACAGGAGAATAAGCAAAGGGAAGCAAATATAAACAAAGAAATGATCCAAGCACAGAGAAGTTTAAACAAACATCTTAAGACACAAATTCTATATGCTCAAGGAGAGCTTGAGAAATCCCAGGTGCCAGGTCACCATGGCAACTAGAAATTTCATTCTGGTGTTTGGCCTTTTTTTTTTTTTTTTTTTGCTGCTACCACAACCAGTGCCAGAACAGGAACTTATTCCTCCCTGCTCCATGTGTAAGCCTGAGACACATGGTGCAAGAGCTCATGTGTTGGTCTCAAGTTAATGCAAAAGTTCTTCCATCACATGACTCAGATTTACACAAAGCTGCGCAGTGCAGGCAGGAAGTTCCTGCTCCAATGACGGTCATGGACAGCAGGGTAAGGATCAGTAGCTCTAATGGGGAAGGGGTAAGAAACTCACTGGCTTGCTGAGTGGTGAGGGGTAGCTGGGTAAGGGGGGGCTGACTGGCTTGAGGGAGTAGGGATTGTGCTGTTACTGACTGCCTTGCTGAGTCATGAGAGCTGGTTGGGGCTGTGGCAAGAGCAGAGGATGGCTGATGGTTTGCTGGAGCGAGGGTGGGGTGATTGGCTTCTCAGGTTCCTGAGAAGCAAGGACTAGCTGGTTTTCTGGGTGGTGAGGGCTGGCCAGGGTAAGGGAGACAGGAAATGGTGGGAAAATTTTATAAGGCCTGTGTTCAAGATGATTTATTTTTCAAGAGCACAGAGATTAACAATTAAAACCTATTCATGATCTAGAAAACTGGACAGCAAGGCTAGAGAGCTGACCTGAGCAGGACAGCAGAACCCAGTTAGGGCAGGTCCTTCCTGCTGAACTGGATGATCCCATGGAATCACTGAGGAAGATGGGGCTAATTCGGCTCAGGAAAGCAAATATTTTCACTGCCGCCACAACTGGCAACACATTGTAAGTCTGTACCCATCAAGCCATGGGAGACCAATGGCAGTACACTGCACCACCTCAGCCCAACTAAGCATTTGAGCAACAGAGCTTTACAGCAGTTTGTGTGATTTAGAAGGTTCAGTCAGGTCTGAGTGGCAGAAAAACAGAGGAATCAACCCAAGGCTCCACTGCTGCTCTCCTCCTCCTGATGTCTGATCAGTGCTGGGAGTGGGGGGAAAGGGGTGGAGAAGTGAGCTTGACGATTGAGTTGCGGGATGGTGATTTTTTTTGGGGGTGGGGAGGAGAGTAGGGATGTTATGAAGGAGGATCCTGGGAGACAGGGATTCGGGCTGCAGATTTCTGAAAGTAGAGACGTGTAGACAGTTGCAGGCTGAAAAGGTTTTAAGTGGCAGAGTTGATGGGAGTAGCATGAGAGGTTGGGTAAATTGGGTACCTATGAAAATAGGGCTGAGGAAAATGAATTGTGAATATATACAAATCTGTACTATGGAGGGATGAGAAAAGGCACCTGGGATAGAAAAAAATGAGAGAACAGTTTGAGAACAAAGAGAAAGACAGCCTAAATGGGAATGCAAGAGGAGTCTAAAGTACACATAAAGTACAGAAAGGTTGCAAGAATCTTGCTGGAGGGCCAACCTCATGTTTGTTAGTTCCTCCCCAGTGCTCTCAGTCGTATGATCCTTAAAGAACTAGTACAAGACAAACTATCACCTTATCTTCCTACAGTACATACTGATGGAAGTAGCCAGTGTGAGGGAGGCAGATGATTAGCAGACTTTGAAATTGTACAGCTTAACCCAAATAACCAAGTGACTCTGCAGAGGCAGTATTCCTGTGAGTCTGCTTCAGCACAATACTGAGAGTTGGTTGACTTTGTGGCATGTTTGCAGCAATACTGTCAGGCTTCTTCCCTGGAAGCACTGGGTTTGTGAGCCCTTGGACCACTCCCGTGGAGCAGCAGTGGCAGGCAAGATCACCTTCAAAGCAGAGACGAGGCAAGGCTGGACTGGAACCCCGGACTGGAGTTCGGCACAGGAATACACAGGACTGGAACGCACCGGATGGGTGCGCACTGGACTGGAACACCCTGGAGGTGAGCCCACTGGACTGGAACCCACGGGACCGGAACCCGCTGGACGGGAACACACTGGACCTAGGCTTCACCTACGCTTAGCCACCGTTCCCCGAGGGTTGAGCCCTCAGGTTCAGGCAGCCGGCAGGGCTTACAGGAAAACTGGAACTAGGAAGCAGGAACAACAGGAATCAGGATACAGAAGTGCCCCCTGGCACCTAGGCAAAAGCAAGGCAGATAGGCAGGGAATGTCCGGGTTCCGGCAATAGTCAGGTCTGGTCACAGGCAGAGAATATCCGGGTTCAGGGAGTAGTCGGGTCAGGCAACAGGCAGCAAGTATCGGGGTTCAGGCAGTAGTCGGGTCAGGCAGCAGGCCACAAGTATCGGGGGTCAGGCAGCAGGCAGCAAGTATCGGGGGTCAGGCAGTAGTCGGGTCAGGCAGCAGGCAGCAAGTATCGGGGTTCAGGCAGTAGTCGGGTTAGGCAGTAGGCAGCAAGTATCGGGGTTCAGGCAGTAGTCGGGTCAGGCAGCAGGCAACAAGTATCGGGGTTCAAGCAATGGTCAGGTCAAGCAACAAGCAAAGAATATCTGGGTACAGGCAGTAGTCAGGTCAGACAGCGGGCAGAGAGTAATCAGATTCAGGCAATGGTCAGGTCAAGTAGCAAGACTATGGCTGGCGCTCCAGTAGCAAGGAGTACTGGCAGCGGACAAGACTAGGGCTGAAGCTCCAGAAGCAAAGGAAAACACACACGGGAAAACCAGAAAGCTAAACACAAGAAAACTAGTAAAGCTGTACACAAGCCAACAAGAAAAGCTATGCCCAAACTACTAGTAACAAGCTAGAAACTCACACTGAACTGGACAAGGTAGCAGTGCACAGAGCACTCTAACATACCAGGGACCTTAGACAATGCAAAGGCAAAGGCTGCAGTCTCTAAGTGATTAATAAAGCCCTTCAACACCTGAGGAGCAGCTGCAGCCATCAGTAAGCAACTACAGAGGCTGTCCAGGCACAAACAAGAGAGACAAGTCCAGCAGCCTGGAAGAACCGGACTGGACTCAGCTAAAGTCTGGAACGGGTAGGAACAGCAAGACAAACTATGGCAGCCACTGGCTCTGGCCACCAGCGGGTGAGAGGAGCACAAACCAAGGAGCAGGCAGAGCACACACAGAACATAGAGAGACTTAGACTACCTAGGTGCAGCTCAGAGGAGCAAACAGAGCCAGGCTGGAGACAGAGGTAGAGCTAACTCAGACAGCACCCCCAGGTGCAGTAGAGTGGAGAAATTAGAGTCATGCTGGAAGCAGCCAGCACACAGAAGGAAAACTACTCCAGAAAGGATAGGCAGAAGCCAGCTTAGAAGCTGACCCCCAGAAATAAGGTAAGTCTGAGGGTGGTCACGGTGGTCCATCCAGAAAATTTTCATTTCTGCCTATCTTTAGAAGTGCCCTGGTGGGCAACTTGAATTCAACCGATTCTCTTTTAAGGGAAGGGAAAGGGAAATGGGACTTGATATACCGCCTTTCTGAGGTTTTTGCAACTACATTCAAAGCAGTTTACATATATTCAGGTACTTATTTTGTACCAGGGGCAATGGAGGGTTAAGTGACTTGCCCAGATGAGGGCTTAGCCTTGGTTTATAACTGGATTACTGCTCATTGAAGTTAAATGCGAATAAGACTACATTAACCTGGTTAAGTAATCGTACTGACATCAAACCTATGGCACAACATTGGGTGTAATATTCCATTAGACGCAACAATGAAATTCTAGGTGTATATTTGGATTTTGCTCTAACTATGGATCCTCAGTTGTGAGGAAAGTTTTCCATAAGCAGCTCCAACTTAAGACAACCAGGGTCCTACTTTAGAATTATACTGCAAGCACTCTTAACTAATTTGGATTGTTGTAAAATTATTTATGTGGGCTTATCATTAAATCTGATTCAGATCTTGCATGGGGGACCAGATTGCTAAGGTAGTGTGTAATCCATTATGGCAGCTGACACTAAACAGACATATTAGATAATATATTTCTGAAAACAGATTTATGTTTGATAATACAGGCATTATTTTAGGGGTCACCCAATTGCAATTTATTGGATGCTGGAACAACTACAAAATAACTACTTAGCCTGCAACTAGTTCATAATATAGCAGCAAAATTAAAGAGCTCAGAGATGTGAGAGAGTGTCACCAACTCTGAAGGAATTACATTTGCTACTTATTTTGTTTCATTTTAAATTTTAATAATGGTTTTCAAAATCTCATGGGGTTTGGCCCCAAATTACTTCCTGGATATTGAACAAATTTATATTACTAACTGCTCAGATCTGCTCGAGACACTTTGGTAGTCAATGCTGTTTAACGAAAGAAATTTCTATCAACCATCATAAAGAATACTGGCAAGATTCAGCCCCTCCAATCAGGAATAGCCTTCCAGGAGAAATGAGATTGAAACAGAATTATATGAAAGTTTGCAGAATGGTTAATACTCGGGCAGACACATGTTACCTTTTCTCTCCTGTTTCTCCTTTCCTTACTATCCCATTTAATTAATGTAGTTCTGCATCTTTCCACCATGTTTTCTTGGTTTCCAGTTGCATTTGTCAGTACTGAAAGCCCCAGGTAACATTTTCAGCATTGACTTTTCAAACATAGGGCTTTTTTTTTTAATTTCTGTGTGTTAAATGCTGATTTGCTTTGATTGGGTCTGCTATGTACATACCAAGTGTAAAAAAATTAGATATAATAGGCATCTCTGAGATTTGGTGGAAGGAGGATAACCACTGGGACACTATCATACCGGGGTACAAATGATATTGTAGTGATAGGGTGGATCGAATTGGTGGAGGGGTAGCATTGTATATTAAGGAGAGCCTTGAATCAAACAGATTGAAAATTCTGCGAAAATTTGTCAAGAAGAATAACGGATGATAATGGAGGAAAAGGAGATAAAACCCAAGAAAGGGAATGTAAGGACCAATGGGCTAGAGATAACCAGGACCTTGGATTGGTAGGGGACGGGAGGGATCCAGTGACATATATAAAAAAGAAAGGTATAACGAATGGAAAAGGAAAGGGAAACAGGTAGAACAGGGAAATAAAATAACAAGAAAAAAAAGTATTAAAATATATGCTGCAAAAGTAAAAGAGAAAAAGAGACAACACGAAATTAAACAAAAGACAGAAAAAATGTAATAGAGAGAGCGAGCTAAAAAAAAAATCAGTCTGAAAATCTATGTAAAAACACCAACAGATAGAAACTACTTTACTGTCTGATTTAGGCCCGAAGGCGAATCCTCGCGAGTTACGACTGTCCTGTAACTTTTCTCATACACTGTAATCATAAATATCCCCACACACGCTTCACTCATCCGTTCCCTTTCCCCTACCCGATTGCGGTGGAACTGTTCCCTGATGTATCTATAGGCTGCCGTGTCCCGATACGGCAGCCCAGAGGCGCCGTTCACGTGACGCAGCTCTCGGAACACAGCCCTGAGCGTACGAACCGGAGATCCTAAGGGCGCCGCCATCGCCTCAGAACGGTCTGACGCACGCAAGGAAGCTGAATTAGCAACGCAACTGTGGAGCTTCAATGACAGGAGCCGGCCTGACGTCAAAGAGCTCAAATGAACTGAAGCGTCCCCTGCTGCCTCCTGCGCAACTGCCATATTGGCCAGAAAAAGACAATAGCAAACCTGTGAGGTTTTGTTAAACCTCCTCGGTTTTGCATTCCCTCTGTTTTCGATGGATCTGTGAAGTGGGGGTGGGGGGGGGGGGGTTATATTCAAAATGTATTTGTCATTGTTCCAGGAAAGGGAATTGATATACCGCCTGTCTGCGGTTAACAATGGATTTATTTTTGTACCTGAAGCAATGAAGGGTTAAGTGACTTACTTGCCCCATACTTACAAGGAGCTGTAGTGGGAATGAAACCCCGCTGCACTATGTGTCTTTATATTTTTTTCTTATGACGATAAATATATTTCTTTATAACAGGAAAAAAAAACATATAGTGCAGCACTGAACTCCAGAACACAAGGTCTCTGGAGCATCGACAAATTAATTTTGAATTTAGCCCCCACTTCACAGACCCCTTAAAAACTCCCCAAACCCCACCCACGATCCCCTCCTAAGAAATGCAAAACCGAGGAGGTTTAATAAAACCTCACAAGTTTGCTAATGTTTTCAATAGCGATAGCAATTGTTTCGTGCTGGCCAGTATGACGGCAAGCTCCGCCCACTCCTTCAGCCCAGATAATGTTCAATTGTAAAGCGCTGCGTACGACTGGTAGCGCTATAGAAGTGATGGGCCAGATAAGATCATGCATGCCGGCCAGGCTCCTCATTAAACCTTCTTGGAGGAGTAGCTGGCTGGGTCGTGTAGGACGACCATCTTGATTCTTAAGTATAATTCTAAATCTTGGCATAAGGCTTGCATTAAGCACAGCTCTTGAGCGCAAGCCTAGAACTCCATAGGGAGGAGAGAAGGAGGAGGAAGAAGTGCTGGCTGTCCAGAGATGCAACAGCCTACTGAAGCTGGGCCCCGATCTGAAGTGGGGAAACGTGCATGTTACAATGCAGAAAGGATTCAGTGCCCCGCCCCCTCCCCTCTCTACTGCCCATCTTCTACCAGTCTTGTCTGCTGAAGGAAAAGCCCTGCAGCCATTTTCCTGCCCATCTCCATAGCACCGTTCTCAGTGGTCTCCTGTGCTGCAGCTTCGGGTTTTGCTTGATCAGTCCAATGTTAAGCTTTTCTCTGGTGTTGGGAATCTTGCCATGGCTCGGCACAACTGTAATGCCAGCTCTGAGCTGGTATAGGGTTTACAGCGGAAACAGCACCCTTGTCTGGCATGCTGTCCGCTGAACATTGGGAAGGAATAGCGAATGATCTCATGAGCAAATTGCGCGGTTCCTTCCTGCGCTAGTTTGTTCCCGCACTCCGGGCCTCTGAATATTCTGCACAGGTAAACACTGGCGCTAGTCCAGCACTAATGGCCTCTAGTGCCTACATTTACTTTTGAGCATTGGGCCTTAGGTCTAGATGCTCAAAACTCCAGCGCTGTACAAAACAGTGCCAGAAAATACTGCCACAACAGTGCCAAAGAATTACTTCCTAATGCTCAACGCTAATAATAAACTGGGAGGATGGTGCCAGTGGATACGTTCCTCCACTCCTGTGAAAGCATCATCACATGATGTCCCGAGGGAGAAAGATGTCCATTAGTTCCCACCGCCCTGCTTGGCACACTTCAGTGCAAGAACACAACTTTTTTTTTTGCCCGTTGCCACTGCCAAAACTTGTGAAACTAGTGAGACCAAAAGGGTGCACAGAGAGATGTTTAAAAAATGGAGATGTACAACATCGTATGTTGGGGTTGCCAGCATCAAGTCCAGCCAGCCTGAGCAAACCACCTCCCCGCTGCCGCCACAATCACCACTCATGGTCTCCGAAGCTTCAGCTGCCCAAAGCTGCTGCTGCCACAGCCTAGCCTCCGTCCCAAGTCGCAGAGCCTCTTCCCGAGCCTAACCAGAGCACGAATACTATATTCAAAATCCATAATGCCAGGTCCGAGCTGGCGTTAGATTTTCTGTGGTATGGGCACCCTTCTCTAGGGCGCTGTTCTCTGAGCATTAAAGTGGAATAGAAAAAGACCTAATTTAAATCTTTTTGACTAGATTAGCATGTTATTTGCGCTGATCTGGGGGCGAGCTCGGTATTTCCCATGGTAGGGGCCTCTGAATATTTTTGCCAACAAACACGGGCGCTAGTCCAGTACTAACGGTATCTAGTGTTCGTGTTTGCTTCTGAGCAGCAGGGCCTTAGACTACTGCTCATTTTCAAAGCACTTACACTTACAAAGATCCATAGGTTACTATATATGGGCTCATTGTCAAAGCATTTAGAATTACAAAGTTCCATAGGTTACCATATAGGGGCTCATTTTCAAAGCATTTAGACTTGCAAAGTTCCATAGGTTACTATATAGGGGCTCATGTTCGAAACACTTAGACTTACAAAGATCCACAGGTTACTTACTATATAGGGACTCATTTTCAAAGCACTTAGACTTACAAGTTCCATAGGTTACTTACAGGCTTATTTTCAAAAGAGAAGGACGCCCATCTTTCGACACAAATCGGAAGATGGGCGTCCTTCTCACAGGGTTGTCCAAATCGGTATAATTGAAAGCTGATTTTGGACGTCCTCAACTGCTTTCCGTCACAGGGACGGCCAAAGTTCACGGGAGCATGTTGGAGGCATAGCAAAGGCGGGACTTGGGCATGCCTAACACTTGGATGTCCTCAACCCATAATGGAAAAAAAACGGCATTCCTGATGAGCACTTGGACGACTTTACCTGGTCCTGTTTTTCTTATGACCAAGGCACAAAAAGTGCCTAAACTGACCAGATGACCACCAGAGAGAATCGGGGATGACCTCCCCTTACTCCCCCAGTGGTCACTAACCCCCTCCCACCCTCAAAAAACATCTTTAAAAATATTTTGTGCCACCCTCTATGCCAGCCTCAGATATCATACCCAGCCCCATGACAGCAGTATGCAGGTCCCTGGAGCAGTTTTAGTGGGTGCAGTGCACTTCAGGCAGGCGGACCCAGGCCTACCCCCGCCCCCCACACCTGTTACACTTGTAGAGATAGTGGTGTACAGTTGTGGGTAGTGGGTTTTGGGGGGCTCAGCACCATGGGCGTAGACTGGGGGGGGTGAGGGGGGCAATGCCCCCCCAAACGACGACGACAACTGGCGCCAGTAGTAAAAAAAAACAAGCAGGCACGCTCGTCTCTCCATCCGCTTCGCTTCCCTGCCCTCTCAGCGTCCCGCCCGAAAGGAAATGACATCGGAGGAAGGCGGGACGCAGACAGAGAGGGCAGGGAAGCGAAGCAGACGGAGACGAGCACGTATCTGTCTACCCCCTCTCTTCCTCCCTCCCTCCAGAGCAGGCAGCAGTCTTCTTCAGCCTTTCTGTGCTCCTGGCAGCGGTAGCGACGTATACACGCTGCCTTCGGCTCTGCCCCGAAGCCTTCTCTTCAAGTTCCTGTTCCCGCATAGGTGGGAACAGGAACTTGAAGAGAAGGCTTCCGGGGCAGACCGAAGGCAGCGTGTATATGTCGCTACCGCTGCCAGGAGCACAGAAAGGCTGAAGACTGTTGCGCTGGAGGGAGGGAGGAAGAGAGGGAGTATACGGAGTCACGATTCTGGATCTCGCGGAGGGCAGCAGAGGGAAGATGGATGGGACTGGGAGGGGTGGGGAGCAGAGGGAAGGAGCAGGAGATGGATGGGACTGGGAGGGGTAGGGAGCAGAGGGAAGGAGCAGGAGATGGATGGGACTGGGAGAGGAGGTGAGCAGAGGGAAGGAGCAGGAGATGGATGGGACTGGGAGGGGTGGGGAGCAGAGGGAAGGAGCAGGAGATGGATGGGACTGGGAGAGGAGGTGAGCAGAGGGAAGGAGCAGGAGATGGATGGGACTGGGAGGGCTGGGGAGCAGAGGGAAGGAGCAGGAGATGGATGGGACTGGGAGGGGTGGGGAGCAGAGGGAAGCCTGCTGGAAAGAAGACACTGCATAAAACAGAAGACACTGGGACCAAAGCGAATAGAAAAACTAAATGATCAGACAACAAAGGTAGAAAAAAGTATTTTATTCAGAATTTATTAATTACAATATGTCAGCTTTTTGAAATGTGCGTCTGTGATATTTTGCTTGTAAATTTCAATTTTTCTGGTATTGCTGCATGCTGAGCCTGACTTCTTGAGTTAACTTTCCAGTTCGGTATTTTGCCTTCATACTTTTTTATTTCTAGTTCCTTGTGTCATGTCTGTTGTGTCATATGTTTTTCATGTGTGATTAAGGTGCAGTATTCTGCTAGCGTGTAGTATTTGCAGCCCTTTTTGTTTAGCTTTTTTTCACGAGGTAGTGTATTGGTGTTTTAGAGCCTGGTGTAATTACAGTTCTGCTTTCTCACGCATAAGGTTGTAGCTCGTCCTGTCCTTGGAATTAGTGCTGTTATGGTTTAATAAGGATATGAGTGTGTTTTTGCACAAGTTCGTGTATAGCGTTTTGCAGTGGAGAGATTGTGTGTTGGCCTTACTGAGGTGGCACCAAAACATCAGAAAGGGTGTAGAGCCTAAATCATGACACACTACCTCTTGAAGGATCTACATATAGAGCCTATGCATTTCTAAGGTCAACACTGGTATGGTATGGGAAAGGGGGTGGGGAAATACTACTGGAGATTAAGAGGAAGTGCTGGGTAAGGAGGAAAGAAGGAAGGAAGGGAGAAAGAGCTGGCTTGATATCTCATACATATTCATTATGGTTATTCCCCAAAAAAGCCAGCTTTTTTTCCCTTCCTTCCTCCATATTAGCATATCATTTGCATATATATATATATATATATATATATGCAAATGAATATGCTAATATGCTCCGCCCCATCCTTTGCCCCCCCCCCCCCCAAATGAAACAGTAAAACTACGCCCATGCTCAGCACACAAGGTAAGGGAGCTATGTACCTGGGAGCAATTTATGAAGTCCACTGCAGTGCCCCCTAGGGTGCCTGGTTGGTGTCCTGGCATGTCAGGGGGACCAGTGCACTACAAATGCTGGCTCCTCCCACGACCAAAGGGCTTGCATTTGGTCATTTCTGAGATGGACATCCTTGGTTTCCATTATCGTCGAAAATCAGAAACAACCAAGTCTAGGGACGACCATCTCTAAGGACGACCTAAATGTCAAGACTTGGACGTCCCGGACCGTATTATCGAAACGAAAGATGGACGTCCATCTTGTTTCAATAATATGGGTTTCCCCGACCCTCCATCGGGACGTTTTGCGAGGACGTCCTCAACAAAACTTGGGCGTCCCTTTCGATTATGCCCCTCTATGGAACTTTGTAAGTACTTTGAAAATGAGCCCCAATGGCACATAGATAAAAACTAACATGGTCCATCTAGTCTGCCCAGAAAGGTAGCTAGGGTTTACTTGTGTGCAAATTATGCCACCCACCCTCTCTTTTTTTCTTAATTATTTGTGTGAGTCAATTATGGCTACTTTTTGAGTACAAGTATTCTATACTTTTATTCTAACCTCTTACCATAAAGAGATCCTCTGTGTTTATTCCATGCCTTTTTTAATTCACTCGCTGTTTTCATCCCCACCACCTCCCACGGAAGAGCATTTCAGATATGCTCTCTGTGAAAAAGTTCTTCCTGATGTTGCTTTTTTGTCTCCCCCTTGTATCTGCATTTCATGTCCTCTAGTTCTAAAGTCTGTTTTTGGAAAATGTTTGTTCATTTATATGTTTCAAGTACTCGTATCGTATCTCCCCTTCACAGTATACATATTCAAGTCTGCAAGTTAAAACTCTGGCAGCGATCCCATACAGTGGTGGAAATAAGTATTTGATCCCTTGCTGATTTTGTAAGTTTGCCCACTGACAAAGACATGAGCAGCCCATAATTGAAAGGTAGGTTATTGGTAACAGTGAGAGATAGCACATCACAAATTAAATCCGGAAAATCACATAGTGGAAAGTATATGAATTTATTTGCATTCTGCAGAGGGAAATAAGTATTTGATCCCCCACCAACCAGTAAGAGATCTGGCCCCTACAGACCAGGTAGATGCTCCAAATCAACTCGTTACCTGCATGACAGACATCTGTCGGCAATGGTCACCTGTATGAAAGACACCTGTCCACAGACTCAGTGAATCAGTCAGACTCTAACCTCTACAAAATGGCCAAGAGCAAGGAGCTGTCTAAGGATGTCAGGGACAAGATCATACACCTGCACAAGGCTGGAATGGGCTACAAAACCATCAGTAAGACGCTGGGCGAGAAGGAGACAACTGTTGGTGCCATAGTAAGAAAATGGAAGAAGTACAAAATGACTGTCAATCGACAAAGATCTGGGGCTCCACGCAAAATCTCACCTCGTGGGGTATCCTTGATCATGAGGAAGGTTAGAAATCAGCCTACAACTACAAGGGGGGAACTTGTCAATGATCTCAAGGCAGCTGGGACCACTGTCACCACGAAAACCATTGGTAACACATTACGACATAACGGATTGCAATCCTGCAGTGCCCGCAAGGTCCCCCTGCTCCGGAAGGCACATGTGACGGCCCGTCTGAAGTTTGCCAGTGAACACCTGGATGATGCCGAGAGTGAGTGGGAGAAGGTGCTGTGGTCAGATGAGACAAAAATTGAGCTCTTTGGCATGAACTCAACTCGCCGTGTTTGGAGGAAGAGAAATGCTGCCTATGACCCAAAGAACACCGTCCCCACTGTCAAGCATGGAGGTGGAAATGTTATGTTTTGGGGGTGTTTCTCTGCTAAGGGCACAGGACTACTTCACCGCATCAATGGGAGAATGGATGGGGCCATGTACCGTACAATTCTGAGTGACAACCTCCTTCCCTCCGCCAGGGCCTTAAAAATGGGTCGTGGCTGGGTCTTCCAGCACGACAATGACCCAAAACATACAGCCAAGGCAACAAAGGAGTGGCTCAGGAAGAAGCACATTAGGGTCATGGAGTGGCCTAGCCAGTCACCAGACCTTAATCCCATTGAAAACTTATGGAGGGAGCTGAAGCTGCGAGTTGCCAAGCGACAGCCCAGAACTCTTAATGATTTAGAGATGATCTGCAAAGAGGAGTGGACCAAAATTCCTCCTGACATGTGTGCAAACCTCATCATCAACTACAGAAGACGTCTGACCGCTGTGCTTGCCAACAAGGGTTTTGCCACCAAGTATTAGGTCTTGTTTGCCAGAGGGATTAAATACTTATTTCCCTCTGCAGAATGCAAATAAATTCATATACTTTCCACAATGTGATTTTCCGGATTTAATTTGTGATGTGCTATCTCTCACTGTTACCAATAACCTACCCTTCAATTATGGGCTGCTCATGTCTTTGTCAGTGGGCAAACTTACAAAATCAGCAAGGGATCAAATACTTATTTCCACCACTGTACCATTTTAGTCGCTTTCCTCTGTCCTTGGCAAGATATTGCCTCCAAACCTGAACACAGTACTCCAAGTGCAGTCAGTGTCTTCTACAGGGGTATTATCATCTTCTTTCTGCTGGCTATGCCCCTCTACTGTATATGCAGCTAGGCATCCTTCTGGCCTTGGCCATCACCACATTGAGAAATTATGGGGTCCTTTTACTAAGCCACAGCAAAAAGTGGCCTGCGGTAGTGTAGGCGCGTATTTTTGGCGTGTGCCAGGCCAGTTTTTACCGCATCTGGGAGAAAGGGCTTTTTTTCAATAGGCCGGGAAAAGGTCCTGCGGTAAAATTGAAACCATAATGCACCTATTTACAGCCTGAGCCCTTGACGCCACCCATTGATCTAGTGGTAAGAGCTCACGTGCCACAAGCACGGTGACTGGTTGGTGCGTGCCTACTGACGATTAACACCGGAAATGTCATGCACGGTAGGAAATATGGGTGCTTGCCAAATCTGAAATTACCACCAGGGGGCATGCTAGCCTGGCGGTAGTCTTGTTTTGGCTTTGTAAAAGAGCCCCTATAAAAGGTGCAGAACTTAAGCTTGTTGTAATATTAATTATCTGAGTAGGATTACCGTGCTGTACGAGATGAAGCCAATATTGTGTCAAACAAATAACTGCTATAAAATTGCCTGATGTATTTACCAAAGTAATGTATGTAAGCAGTCTTATTTTAAATGAGCAGATGCAGAGTGATCTGTGGAAGTGAAAGAGGGATTTATGGAAATGACAGAATTAAAATTGTATGCTTTAAGTCAGAGACAATATTAATTGTTGAAAAAGTAGTTGAAACAGTTGTAGGGCCTGCTATCTGCTGCTGATACACAAGGCCCTGTACCAAGGACAGAACAATAAGATGTTTTTCTTAAAACTAACTGAAGGACTCCCACCTTTTGTCATAAATTATGTGAATGCCAGAGTTCAAGTGATGCGGCACATTTATAGTTATATTTAAATTGAAGATGTTATTAGCACTATGGTTGTACTAATTAGTAATGACCAGATGTTGTTTTGGAATAGTGGGGTTTCTTGACCTCCCAAACCAAGTTTTGAACTGCTTGCCATATATGGAGGTATTTGTATATTTGTTTTGCCTTGTAATGCTGATTACATATCCTTGAAGTTTGGAACAATTCCCCATTTTAGGATATATAAGGAGGCTCCCAGTCCTTGGTCACTGCTGTCTGTTTTTGACTTGTATAGGCACAGACAGACTTTGGCCAAATAAATGTTTTCAATGCTTATACTCTTGTTTGGTCTCTGAATATGCTAGAGTTAGGAAATCTTCTGCGTTGGTATTAGTTTTTACTCAGCTTAAGAACTGAGGAAATCTTTATTTTTTATTTGAAGGTTTCTCAGGTTCTTTCTGTATTTTTGACATTGATTAATATCTCTCTTTCCTGTTTAAGAGATCCCTATTTCAGTAATTGTCCCGTCAGTTTGGTATCCCACATGGGACCCCCCAACTCATCTCCGAAGACACTGCCTGAGTGACTCCAGGAATGCTCCGGCCGGCCATCTGAAATGGGTGAGTTCGCCTTTGGAGTTATTCTGTTGTCTTGCGACGTCCTGGAGACGGTAAGGTGGTTTTTAAAAGATTGTAAGCCTGTCTGTCTCCTCTGTCTGTTTACTCTATCTGTTTATTGTTCTGTTATGATTTGTCTTTAGACCAGTCCTTTGAATCCTTACTCTGGTTATCCAGGCATTTACTATACTGTCCATTCGAGTCTTCGGACTGATAAAGCTGTGTGGTAGAATTTATGTCTCCATTCCCGCAAGAGGATTCAATTTATTTCCTTTTTCCCTCTCTTTGAACTGTATGTGTCACAGACAGTATACATTTCTGGTTACGACAGTTCTGATATTTATGGTCAGGTCGAGTCAGATATTTCTGGTTAGTTTGATTTAGTTGTTTTTGGTTAATCAAGTTCAGTCATTTCTAATATTTTTTTAATTGAGGGATTCTGGTTAGTTGCACTCTGGTATTTTGGTCTGTTCAGTTCAGTTTTTAGTTTAGCTCAGTTAAGGTTTTAGGTCTATTCAGGGTCAGTTAAAGGGAAGTCTGCCCCAGGTGGAGGAAAAAAAATGCAGAGAGGACTCTCTTTCCAGATTGAGAACCCCCCCCCCCCCCCCAGTATTAGGTGATTGACCCCTGGGTAAAATTCTGAAAGCACAGAATGCTTTGTCTGGTACTAAGTTAAAAAGTGATGTATATAATTAATTTTAAAGGTGTGACCGCAGGTTACTATGCATTTTCCAGTTAGGAACCTTTGATCACACTAAATTGCATGCTTAAATACTGGAGGATTCCCGTCGTCGCCAGATGGATTTATCGGTACCTCTGGGCAGAGGCTGCAGAATTAAAAATTCCCCAGTAGCGACACTGTCTTTGAGGACTCAACCTAGGTTATCAGACATTTCTCCTCTATATCAGGACAAATCCCTCCTCTCAGTACCCTTATCCACCACCGCCTCCAGACTTCGCCCTTTCTGCCTCACCTCACCCTAAGCTTTGAATAAACTCCCTGAGCCCATACGCCAAGCCCCTCCCTACCCATCTTCAAATCCTTGCTCAAAGCCCACCTCTTCAATGTCGCTTTTGGCACCTAACCATTGTACCTCTATCCAGGAAATCTAGACTGCCTCAGAATCCCTTGAAGCATTACCAATCTCTTCTCCTGTTTCTAGGTACACTCACAGCCAGCTGGCAGTCAGCTTTTCCACTCCCTCACAGTGCCCCTTATGACAGTATTCTGTCCCGAACTCTGATGGCATTGCCTACCCTTATATTCATATACCTTTACTTCAGAAGATATACAGGTTTGGCAACAGATAATCCCAAAGTTTAAAGATGATCCAGAGGCAGTTCATAGAAAAACCATGAATCAGTTATTTGATGCTTTGCTTCGTTTTGCTGTTCAAATACGTTCAGTTATATTAAAGGAGAGAAAGATTATTTCTGTGCATAGAAAAGAATACAACTAAATTTAAAGTTTACAAATTGGTGTTGGGTCTAATGAACTACTGGGTGTGAAACCATCTGGTTTATGGGTGCTATAAAATTCCTTGTCTACTGTAGTAACACAGGACTGTATTCCAGAACCTCATTATTTATTTGGATTTAGCTCACACCTTTTTCAGTAGTAGCTCAAGGTGAGTTACATTCAGATACACTGGATATTTCTCTGTCCCAGGTGGGCTCACAATCTAAGTTTGTACCTGAGGCAATGGAGGGTTAAGTGATTTGCCCAAGATCACAAGGAGCAGCAGTGGGATTTGAACTGACCACCTCTTGATTGTAAGACCAGTGCTCTAACCACTAGGCCACTCTTCCACTGTGGAATAATGTACTTCCATTGGATTGTGTGCGTGTATGGTAATTCGAGTTGCAAATAGTATTTAGGGCTAGATTCTATAAATGGTGCCTAAAATTTGGCACTGAAAAAAAAAGAGCTTAGCACTATTCTATAAACGACATTTAAAATTAGGCACCATTTATAGAATAGAGCTTAGTACCAAGAACTGTGACTACATTTAGGCATGAACATTTACACCAACGAAACCTTGGTGTAAATCCCTACGCAAGATCCCTGTTATTTTGTATCAACATGCATAAATTGTGGGAATGCCCTCAATCCACCCATGACTCCCCTATGGCCTCGCCCCCTTTTTGGACTCGTATCTATATTTACATGTAAATTGTAATTAAATCCAATTAGCACCAATAATTGCTTGTTAAGAAGCCAATTATTGGCACCAATCGGCTCGTTATTCAATTAAATTGTGCATGCAATTTTTAGTGACTTTTATAGAATTTGGGGGTTAATGTGTATTTTTAATTGAATCTGCCTGTTAAAGGAATGTGGCATAAGACTGAGATTGTTCATGCTTTGAATATCACCTTAAAAGTTTTCTTTTTCTTAGATAAGCTGGGAAGATACAAACCATCCCTAAAGGAAGCTCTTGGGTAAACAAGAGATTCCTGGAAATTGAGAAGGTAAATTGGATATAATAATTAGGTAACTGAGACCCCACATGGGGGAGCCTCAATTGACTGCTACATGCAGCTGCCTAAACTTGCCTACATTTTAGAAATAGGAACAGGCTAGTGGAAGAGGCACAAGATAGCAGGCCAAACCCCACTAGTGAAGACCAACACACTGGCCCCGAGCAACATCAAGCAGGGCCCTTTAGAGAAAAACAGTTCCCACTTTTGCAGTCTGGACTTTGTGCAAACAGAGTGAAGGGGGAAGTGTGGATGATTTATTTTAAAAGAGTATTTTACATCTTATTCAGAGTTTAAGTCCTGATGTTTTAAACTCCAGTGCTGTAGTGAACAGCACAGGAGAAATAGAGCTGGAACAACGCATCTGAACAATTCCCTAATGCTCAATATTAATGAGATGCAAATATAGACACAACTCATAGCATTGAGCATTAGGGAGTTGTTTAGGAGGAGGATGGTACCTGGCACATGTGCTCAAGAGTTGGGCACTAAACACAGCTCTTCTGCGCATGTCCAGAACACCAGAGGGGAGGAGGGAAGGAGGAGGAAGAAGTTGCCAGTTAGTGAAATACCTTTATCACTGGTGCATATTCTGAAGCACACAGTGGTGTTGATTTCTGTGCCTTTAAATAAAAGCATTCCAATTTTTTTTTTTTTTAGTTTGGCATGCTTATGTTTAAATGCAGGAAACAGGCACCAATGTGTGCTTTCACTTTTGGGTCTGCTCTGATTCACGCACATTTGTTGTCTCAACCAGCGCTTACTTCTTTCTGCTTCCAAAACCAGTTATAACCAGCATATTTTAAAGAAAGAATCGTGAGAAATCCTGTCTTCAAACACCCTAATGCCCGCTCCGAGCTGGCGCTATTTTTTACAGTGGTAAGGCAGCTTATTGGCTTATTGTAGCATTCTATACAAGCGTTGTGTCAGAGGAGACAACGAAGCACGCTCACCTTCACAACGGTCTTTCTAAAGACCTCCCTTTGTTGAGGATTTGCCTTCATCAAATAGTTCTCAAAAGCATTCGGCATTAAGACTCCTGATGCAGGCCTAACGGCAGAAACACGACGTTGTGTCGAGTCTTTATACCTCAATAAACATCTTTATTATTATATATCCTTTCAGTCTTTGGAATCCTTGGTCGTCCTCCCACTTTTATTTTATTTCTTACAGAGAGAGTGAGGGCATCTCTCTCCTCCCCCCCTCTGAGTCCTTCACTGTTACAGAGAGAGGGATTTCGTGCTGTGTTGTTTTCCTTCACTCAAGGGAAAACCGGATATCTCTGGCGCTTCACACTTCCGGCTGGAGGCTTCATGTAGAATGTTGGGGTTGCCTTTTATATATATAGATGCCGAAAGGAAAGGCTAAACAATCTTGAGTCCTGTTCCTATTAACGAAAGGAAAAAAAAAAGACATCATAATACTATGGCTTTTATCTTTACCAGAGGAAAGGGAAGGTTGTTTTAGTAGAATTTTTACATGCTGTAAATAATTGAAACTGAAAAAAAGGAATAAACAAAAAACAACCCTCAAGTCCTGCTCTATAATAGTTTATTGGCATACTTGTAGTATTTGTTTCAAATGAAACTTTCCTTATATGTGTAAGTGATGCATAGTAGTTGTACCAAAAAAAGTTGTTTTAACGTTAGTGTTGCTGTTCTAGAAATGAAATTATATCCTGAATTACGCCTTTTTTTGTTCTTTGTATTTCAGTTTACAGTTTGAAATTAGCGCCTGCATCCTGTTTTAGTGACAGGAAAGGATAACAGAATTGCAACACTATGAGGTTTTGGCTTTATTTTATTTTTTAAAGAATTAAATAATATTTCAGTGTTTGGCTCTGGAAGGAATGCTAAAGTCTAAGGGCCCTGTTTGCTAAGGGCGCGCTAGCATTTTTAGCATGTGCTAATGATTAGCACACGCTACACGCTAAAGTTGCCCACAGAAACATATTGGCAACTCTAGCATTTAGCGCATGCTAAAAACGCTAACATACCTTAGTAAACAGGGCCCTAACTTATATTGTACTTTTTCTATTCTGATTCTAGCTCTCAGCGTCTTGTTCTATTTTTGTCCAACTGAAAAGGTAATGCCTCTCTGAGGGCCCCTTTAACCAAGCTGCAGCAAAAGGGGGCCGGTGCTGGTAAAAGGGAAGTCTCGCTTTCCAACAGGAAATGGCCGGGCGGCAAGTAAAGCACTTGCCGAGTGGCCATTTCGGGTGGGGGGGGAGCCCTTACCACCACCCATTGAGGTGGCAGTAAGGGCTCTCGCATTAACTCGGCGGTAACTGGGTAGTGCGCAGCACTGCCTGATTACCACTGGGTACACTCCGGTGCTACAAAAATTAATACATTTTTGTAGCGCCAGAAATGACAGCGCGCTAGGGGTGGGAAGTACCGCCGGGCTGCTGCGGTAGCCTGGCTGTACTTCCTGTATAGCAAGCGGTAAGCCCACATTGGGCTTACCGATGCTTAGTAAAAGGAGCCCTGAATTTTTAATTTGTACAACTATGTTCACATTTTTGACTGTGGTTCTCCTCTTCCACACACACATACTAAAGTAAATATGCAAAGGACGGTTGGAGAAGTAATGGGAAGCTACATATTTTTAGGGAAATTGGAGAATTCTATAAGGTGTCATAAATGTTTTTTTTAATTATGTTAAGTGTTAGTAAGTAACTACATTAAACTGTTTTTGTATTGTTAAACTTATACGCTTGTTATCGTTCTAATCGGTCTCTCCATAAATGTACTGTACTTACATAATGATTGTTCTAATTGTGGCCCTTCCTGTGTACAGTTGTTAGAGGTTTAAAGTTATATTTGAGTTGTATGGAGTAGAGCCATGAAGGGGCTGAAGGAATTGTGAGATAGAATTTATTCAGGTTACAAGTTAAGGGTTAAAGAAATGTATTTGTATTGAGAAAAATTATTTATTGCAATTTAGCTGCCATTATGAATGGCAGCAGGAGATGAATGATATTGTTAGGCAGAAGTGAATGCACGTTGACAAAATGTTACGTGTAAAGTGAATACCTTAGAGAGGTGTCCACGTAAATTATAATATGCATTTCTAGGATAGGTAAGAATTGAAGCTGATATTATTTCAGATACTACAGTAGGAAATGGAACTTTTATATCCAGTGATCTGAATACAAGTTATGTGTAAGGCTTCAAGATTACAGATGAAAGAAAAGTGATAAAACAAACTGATTCAATGGACATTTTAAGGCACTGGGCTGCAACAAAAGTCAAAATTAGCACTAAATGGATTGAAAACAGAGGAATAGGGATAATAATAATGATAATACTGACAGTAATAATAATGATAATAATAATAATAAAAACTTGCTATAAGTCATGAAGAAACTGACTGATGTATGGCCTAAATAAGTATGAGGCCCATATTTCAAACAGTGATGAGGTTGGTTGATATGTTGTTGTTTGATATATTTTAATTGATTGACTGTATTGAACCATTTAGTTTGACCTATTGCTGCACATTTGCAGAACCTTCCTTTAACATTTGTTGAAGTCTTTCATTCACAGTCTTTCCAGAGGAGGGATGACCTTCCTCGTATAGAAGATCAATCTACATGAAAGGTGCTTCAGTGCAAGTCTCTGCTAAAAGGCCTATAGCCAAATATCAAGGCCCAACATAGAGACATATAGTTTACAGCATCAGGACCTTCTCCGCATCGGTTACCAGAGGGAATTGAATAATCATTGTCACTCATCTGCCACCAGGATCCTTGGCCTACAATTGCCACAAAAATTTAACAGACTGAACAGTACAGCTTTATAGTTTTAATTTTTGTTTAAACTAAGGACTTTTCCTAGTATTACTACATTACTATATTAGTTTATTCCCTTCTTCAGCACTGGTTAAGTATTGTATTGCCTGTATTGCTAAAATTATTACTAAGGGGCCCTTTTACTAAGGTGCACCTAAAAGTGGCCTGCGCTGGTGTAGGTGTGCATTTTGGATACGCGCTGGTCCATTTCCTCAGCGCACCTGACATCTTTAGATTACTAGTTAAATCCTTGGTTTTAACTCAGTTCGATTACTACAATTCTTTCTATGCTAGATGTAAGGAGGTTGTCCTAAAACAGATGCAAATGGCCCAAAATACAGCTAGGTTTGTCTTCAAGGTATCGCATTTTGATAGAGCCACTCCATTATTATGCACTGACTGCCCATTAAAACCAGGATTATTTTTAAATTATGTGTTTTTGTCTTCCAAATATTATATGGCATGACACTGGATTATATGCATCATCAAATCTGTTGAGGCTTTTCCTCCATTAATCTAGAAGAGTTTATATGCAGCAGTAAGATCATATCAAGAAATTCAGAAATGTATGAGGATACTATTGATTGATTTACTGGATTATATGCAGCCATTAAGAACTATTCCCCTATGCAATATAACCTCTGGTTCTAGGGACTACCTTAGACTTCATCTTCCAGATTCTAAGAAAGTGTGCTATGTCGGTTTACTCTGTAGACTTTAGATACCAGGGTGCTAAGTGGTGGAACTCACTGCCAACGGCAATCAAGGGTCTGCCTGATTACTTGGTATTTCGCAAAAGATTGAAAACTTTCCTCTTTGAGAGGTTTCTACTCATTGATGGAGTGTGTTAGATTGTAACTGGCCATCAATGGTTTATTATTTGTATCTTATTTGTGCTACTCTGCTCTTTCTTGATATTTTGTTTATGGTATTGCTTGTCGTTTTATTTATTGTAAGCCACATTGAACTTGGGATAATGTGGGGTATTAATGTCAAAATTAAGTAAAATAGCTGCATCCTAAATTTGGGGTGGGGGGAGGATATGGGAGTAAATTTTCACAGTGTAGCACTTGATTTTGATATGGTTGACACTGAATGTGTGTATGTTTTGCTCTGCTTATAATAAAACATTACAAGTCAAAAAAATAAAATAAAATAAAAACACCTTCTGTCGTGCTCTGCAAACAAGACTTAGTAGGTAAACAGTAAACATTTGAAACAGAGATATCTTCTGGCTTAGAGATTTTTAAGACCTCCTTAAAGTACTTAACAAGCAAAATTTGGGCTGAAAGTAATGTGTACATGGAAAATTCAATATTCTGAGGTTTATTGCTCTCAAGGAATTTTCCAGCTGTTCCACCTAAAAATGAGTGGAAAGGCCGTGCTTGATAGCCAAAGCATAGCCGTCAAGAGGGTGGGCAGGGGGTGCAAAATTCCCCAGGCCGAGCCTGGCACTGGGGTCTCTCTCTCTCTCTCCTGCTCCTGACGGGACCCAAGTGATCGTGTCCCGACAAGAGCAGTAGAGAGAAAACTCCGGCGCCATGGCCAAGCCCCCTTGGAGGCTGGGGAGGACCCGGAGGAGCACCTCCAGCGCTGCTCTTCTGCCCTGAGAGGAAAAGCAGCCGCAGGGGCAGTCAATCGGTGGAAGAGCAGCGCTGGAGGAACACGTTTTTTGCTGGCGGGGCCTCGGGATCCCTGCCAGTGAAGGTAATTGGATTGTGTGTGTATGTGTGTGTGTGTGGGTGGGGGGGGTGGCTCTGCCTCGGTCCCAGTTCAGTCTCTCGGCAGCCCTGAAGCAAACCACTAACAGACTGCTGAAACCTCTTCTCTAATTGAAGAGTTTATTATCCACATCTTCCCACTTAGTTATAGTTTCCTGAGAAAATTGGATAATTGTTTCAGGGTTCCTCTAATCACAGATTCTGTTCTGGTAACCATGGGCCAAACCTCCTGCAAAGAAACATCTTATGAATCAGAAATATTCCAGCCTGGTTCCCCAAACTGTCAGAAAAAAACACTGAATTGGGCAGTGACACATCAATACCTCCTAGATGGCGACCAAAACTGAATATGCAGCCAAAATTTGCCATTGGGTTTCAGCCAAAACCAAAACCTGCCTGGCTCTGTAGAGACAGGTACACAAAGCAGACATGCTAGATATGGGAGGAGCATAAGGACAGGGACATGAATGGGGGATGATAGAGACAGGGACTTAGATAACATAACATAGTACTTCCATGTAATTTTATTTGATGGGTAAACGTATGCACAGAATGGCGCTAGTTGCAAAACTTTTACCTGCATAAAGGGCAGACAGTTTTAGAAAGACTCATTTCCACTGTTAAAACATTGTTTACCTCTAGAAATGGTTTTGGAGTGGCCTAGTGGTTAGAGCACTGGTCTTGTAATCCAGAGGTAGCCAGTTCAAATCCTACTGCTGCGCCTTGTGATCTTGGGCAAGTCACTTAACCCTCTATTGCCTCAGGTACAAACTTAGATTGTGAGCCTTCCTGGGACAGAGAAATATCCAGAGTACTTGAATGTAACTCACCTTGAGCTACTACTGAAAAAGGTGTGAGCAAAATCTAAATAAATAAATAAATATGAATTTCTATACTGCTTCTACCAAAAGTTGGCTCAAGGTGGTTTACAAAGGTATAAATATTAACATTTGTAGCATAGTCAAACAAAATAATCATATTAAATAAAATTATGAAAAGTCCCCAAAATCAAACAAAATTTTTTTTCAAAAGCTTCATCTTAAGCAGCTTAAGTCTAATAGTTACTCTCAGTACACAAATCTAACAAATCTAAGAGTACAACAGCTAAAAACAGTTTGATATTGTGTTCTGAACAGCAAGATTGAATCCAGTATCAGTCCCAGTTTCTGACCTGTGAGGAGATCTTAACTAAACAAATCATTCAACTTAATAAGACTCAATATATCAGTCTATATCACTCAAAAAATTATCTCCATAAAACTGAAGAGCCACTATTGTAAATCACAATAATGTAGTGGAGAAAAAGGACCTTGGTGCCAAAACATAAACACATATATGGGCTTCCACTAAGGGGCCTGTTTTATCAAGCCACACTAGCGGTTCCCACGCAGCAATGCCAAAGGAGCCATTCAAAGTGAATGGGATTTGTCAGTATTACCACATCAGGAGCCGCTAGCATTGCTTGATAAAAGAGGTCCCGGGGGGGGGGGGGGGCTTTTACAAATGTGTGTTAGCGTTTTTAGCGCACGCTAAATGCTCAAGTCGTCCATAGGAATATATAGGCATCTTCAATGTTTAGCATATGGTAAAAATGCTAGAGCACCTTGTAAAAGAGGCCCTAAGTTTGAGATGTCCCTCTTACCACATCACTGGTCCTAAAAAAACTCCACATATCCAAAGTATAGATTATTTGAATCAAGACTTCATGTCACTGCTGTAATTACAAAGTAGCTCTGGGATGAAAAGTGCTTCCTAATTTTGGTTTTTCGGGCTGCACTGAAGTGTCACAGAGTTGGAGGGAATAATTTTTCTCACAGATAAGTGTTATTTTGAACTTTCTCTGGGACTGTTATAATTTTTTTTAACATTTTGAATATATGCACAATTTAATCCGGTGATATGAAGTCTTAATTCAAATAATCTATACTTTGGATATGTGGAGGGTTTTTTTTAGTACCAGTGATGTGGTAAGAGGGACTTCCCAAACTTAGTGGGAGCCCATGTATGTATTTATGTTTTCAATGTCAAGCTCAGATATATATAATTTATAACTACAGCTTTAGATATGTCAAGTCACTTATTAATATAAAATCTATAGTTTCATCTAGTCAAACTTCAGTTTTAATTTTAAGCTAGTGAGGACCTCTGATGGTCCTCACTAGCTTAAAATTAAAACTGAAGTTTAACTAGATGAAACTACAGATGTTATATTAATAAGTGACTGTATTTATGTTTTGACACTGATATTATTGTGATTTACAATAGCAGCTCGCCAATTTTATGGAGATAATTTTTTTAGTAATATATACTGTGTTTTCTCCACTCTTATCTTTGTATGGTCGATATATCAGTCACTATGTTATGGGTCACCAGCATCACCTCCATTTTAGACACATTCAGACAAGAGGTGATGTTTCATCTGCATCAATTCTTTACAAGACATTCAAAGTCATAAAGGTGCTAAGTAGATGTTAAACAGGACAGTAGATAGATAGGATCCCTGAGGCACACCTACCAGTATATACTTTGATGGAGAAGAAGCATTTCCTGTTTGTACTTCCTGCTTCCTACCACACAGAAAAGTTCTAAACCAATGAAATACTTATCCAGCAATTCCAGGTGCCGATGGTCAGAAGCCCTGCACTGTTCCAAACAGCCCTCTAAAAATAGCATTGGAACAGCACGAGGCTATAACGTCCCTATGAATAGAGCTAATAGCATGCAAATATAGGCATGCTATTAGCTCTGATCATAGGGGTAAAGTGGCATAGGGTTAAGCTGCTATTCCGCCCCTACGATCAGAGCGCTGTTCTCTGATCATAGGGGCAGAATTCAAAAACAGCTAATTAAAATCTAATTTAAATGAGCTGTGCGCTATTGCCTCTCATGTGCACTGTTTTCCCAATGATCATGGATGCAAAGGTAAATGTGGGCTTTAGTGCAGCACTAGTGGCCTCTAGCGCCCTCATTTATCTTAGATCATTGGGCTGCCAGTGGCCTTAAGGCTACGCAAAGAACGGAATAATGATGGATTAACTGTGTCGAACACAGTTGAGACTTCCAAAAAGATCAGAAAAAGGAATTACCTGGTCAATCTTTTTTCACAATTCATCTACTGTGGACAAAGGAAGGATTTGGTACTATGTGCTCTACAAATGCCTTATTGGAACAAATCCAATTGTTGGCACATTGCAGAAAATCGTCTGAGTCAACACAACCTTCTCAATTAGTTTAGCCAAAATTGGCAGTGAAGAAATGGGTCAGAACTTTGTTAAAATATTTGGATCTAAAATACAGTTCTCCAAGGGCCCTGTTTACTAAGCAGTGTTGTAGGCGCATTAATGTTTTTAACACGCATTAACCATGTATGCGCGTTAACCATGTACGTGCCTACAATATCCCTATAGGCGCCTACATGGTTAGCATGCGCGCTAAGTGTAGGCACGCTAAAAACACTAGCACACCTTATTAAACAGGGCCCCAAGAGTGGCCAAACTGTGGCAGAACTTTGTTAAAATATGTGGATCTAAATTACAGTTCTCTGAGAGTGGTTAAACTGTAGCTAACTTAAAGAATCTAGAAATTGTTCTGTAATTAAAGAGAGATTCCCAAATAATCTCAACGCCAAACCAGAAAATTTAACATTAAAATATTTATTGTATAATTAGTTTTAAGATGAAAAGTTATAGCTATTATGAACCAAGTAATTGTCAAAAGCATTTGTACATTCCATTTTAGGTAAAAAAAACTCACAAAAAATATAATTTTTCTAGGGACATTGACATTCTCAGTTACAGTTTACACACAACTACAATAAGTAGATGTATCATTGCAGGTTTACATTAGTCAATATAGAAGAAATCACAGAAAGGATAGTTTGAAAGACAAGTGGAGAACACTGATCTTGCAAGGATAAAGTTAGCTGAAGAGATTTTACAGTCATAGAAACGTTACCATCTTCTAATTTATCAAAAAGACTCCCATATGGAGAAAGGATTAGAAACAGGTCTAAAACCCCCACACGACAGACTGTCTCTCATTGAAGCACCTGTTTAAAAAACTGGAATAACTGTGGCCTTTTTAAGGACTTGGGAATGAAAAGCCAAAGAAGCATTCACAATATAACTATTCTAACACAGAATCCAAACTTGAACAAATGTATTGGAAAAGGATCATGAAAGGGAATGGGATGAGATGTGATATACTGCCTTTCTGTGGTTACAATCAAAGCAATTTTACATACTATATACAGGTGCTTGTTTTGTACCTGGGGCAATGGAGGGTTAAGTGATTTGCCCAGAATTACAAGGAGCTGCAGTGGAACTGAACTTGGTTCTCAGCCCATTGCACTAACCATTAGTCTACTCCTCCACTCCTATGAGAACATGTTAGACCTAATGAACTTACCAGCTGTTTACTTCTGTCCAATTCCAGAACAAAGTCCTGATCTAAATCAGCCCAAACTCCCCTTTTTCTTCCTTATTTGCTAATTTCACTGATGATGCTAATAGTTAAAGACAGAATAAATAACCAGAGAACTCACCAAAACGTAAAATGTGCTTTAGGTCCCAATTAAGACCTTTTCTGTAGCCCAGTCATCACAATGCTGGTTCTTGGCAGAGCGGCTGACAGAGCATGACTATTCCTGAAACTCAAAGTCTGCAAAGCCTAGACATGACCGGCGGATGTCACTGCTGTGTACTGACTGAGTTTCCCCTCAATGGAAGGATATCCTTGGCTTTACAGCACTCCCAGTGCCCGAGGTCTGAGACCTAAACCTGGAGTTCCCCACGTAGGAATGAGGTTAATTTTTGTCAGGGCATGGAAAAATTAACCCATTTGAAAACATTTTCCAGCTAGTACATGGTTTCCAATGCCTACAGATTAGCACCCCATCCCCGTCACCAGTTCTGTCCAGCTGGAGATAACTGGCCCCCTTACAAGGACCAGAAATGTACTCTATGGAGCACGTTCATTGGGACACTGGTGCAACAAGTAAACTACACCATTAAACTGAACAGTGCACTGCTGAATGAACCATTGTTACAGAAAGACATCTCTCACCAAAGAGGACTTGTGGGCTCCCTGTGTTTCATTTCTGAACGTCCCATCCTCACCTGATCTCCATGCTGACCCAGAAACACTTTTTCATCCAAACAAAAACATATGTTAATAAAAGTGTAGCTCCTGTCAACATAAACTAGGATTTAAGAAGTCTATACTAATAAAGTAATTGATATTATTATAACAGTTAATTATTTCCTTATTAGAAAAAAAAAGAGACCACCCCAGATGGGACTCGAACCCACAATCCCTGGCTTAGGAGGCCAATGCCTTATCCATTAGGCCACTGGGGCTCGTACATAAAAGCCGTTCTTAGAGTTTTAGTTATATATTACTATTGTAAGCGTGTACGATGACATCATGATTTTTCTTGGACCCGTTTCTTTATTTTACCAACAGTAAGACTTTCTTTATGACGATTTGCACAGTACAGCCAATCGATGCAGACGATAACGCTTTCAACCTTACGGATTTCATTTCAATCAATCCGCCGGTGGTATCTGGGGCATGCTGGGAGTCCTGCGTCATAGGACTCGGGAGTGCGGTGGGTACAGTGCTACAACTACTATTGACCTGTTGTCAAGTGGGAACTCTCCCAACCAAATTGGGCTAATTTTAAAATTCTATACAGGCTGAACTTTTATTTTCTGCAGCAGGACCTTAGCATCGACTTTCCCTCCCAGCTTTCACAATCAGCGGCCGAATGTATCACCGCGGGCGACATAGGAAATACCCCCACACTACCAAGCATTCCTCTGCGCCTGCGCATTCACATGTAACATTACACAGGTCCTCGGTAGGAGAAAGTGCAATAACGGTAATTCGACTGCGGCTGCCGGTTCCGCGCATGCTCCGCTACGTCCTCTTCTGCAGGAAATTGCTCTTAGGAGGGAATGAGAGCGGGAGCCCTCTGCTGGGGGATTGAGAAAAGTGCATGCAGCTGTCAAAAATGTAATAGATCAGCCCATGTATTAGATCAAGGAGGTTGAAGAAAACAGGAGACGGGGTGATCCTATCATATGAGCTGAAGCCAGTAGGCGGAGCTTGCTGCCGTTTTAGTACACCCAAAACAATAGCAAAGTCTAAAGCAGTTCCACCAAAGGCAGTGACTTAAAGGTGGAGGACAAAAATTATGTGCTTTTACTTATTTCACAGCTTTATAAGTTACTTGAAAGCTTCCTATATACCATAAAACGCACCTCCAACATTCTGAAGCTGACTGCATGGCTGAGGGTTCCTGCTCTCTGTATTATCCATCTCCTGAATTGACATAACTACTTCCGGATTCGTCACCAGCAGAAGTGACCAACCACACAAGGTTTCTCAGCTTCAGAATGTTGGAGGTGCATTCTATTAAATAGTATTGGTCAGTTCCTTGAAGCACAGCCAGAGCCTAATGCTCAGACACCAGAGAGAGAGAGAGAGAGGCGAGAGAGAGAGAGAGTGGGCGGGGGGGGGGGGGGGGGGGGGGGGGGGGGGGGGCTTACATGAGAGGGAGGGACAGGATCCGGTCAAAACCAGTAAGTGGGGTAAGCACCGCAGGGGGGTGCCGCGCCACCATACCACGCCACCCTTGGAGGTTTAAATCTTTTATTTACCTGCGCCCCAGCGTCCGTGTCATTTCAAAGCCCTGCTCATCAATAGCCTTCCCTCCCTTCGTGAGTTCGTTCCCAAAGAGTCCTGCCTTCTGACGTCATTTCCTCGAGGGCGGGACTCTGCGGGAACGAACTCACGAAGGGAGGGAAGGCTAGAGATAGGCAGGACTTTGAAATGACGCGGACATGGACGCTGGAGCGGAGGTAAATTAAAAATAAAGACTTAAACCACGTAGGGTGGCAAGAAGAAAAAGGGGGATGTTAGGGGGAGAAGAGTGCGGGCAGGTGGCCAAAAATGGGAGGGGGATGGGGCGAAGGAGAATCGCTGGACAGGGTGGGAGAAGAGAGAAAGGAGATGGGGGGGGCCCAACTGATAGTCTGCGGGGGGGGGGGGGGCCAGAGACCCTAGGACCAGCCCTGGGGAGGGAGGGGGGCCTGACACCAGAGGGGGGGGAGGTATCTCTGTGTGTGTGTCTCTCTCTCTCTCTCTCTCTCTCTCTCTCACACACACACACACACACACACTCTCTCTCTCTCTCTCTCTCTCTCACACAGTCAATGTCTTGCTCTCTCTCACACACTCTATGTCTCACACTGTATCACATTCACTCACACACTCTCTTGGTCTCATAGTGGTTAGGGTGGTGGACTTTGGTCCTGGGGAACTGAGGAACTGAGTTCAATTCCCACTTCAGGCACAGGCAGCTCCTTGTGACTCTGGGCAAGTCACTTAACCCTCCATTGCCCCAGGTACAAATAAGTACCTGTATACAATATGTAAGCCGCATTGAGCCTGCCATGAGTGGGAAAGCGCGGGGTACAAATGTAATAAAAAAAATGTAATAAAAAAATACACTCAGTCTCACAGAGAGTCTGTGTCTCGCACACACTGTATCTGTGTGAAACACACTCTCACGTCTCACATACGCACTTGCACACACTCTCTCACAGACACACTCGCACCCAGACTCACTCTCTCTCTCTCACACACATTTGCACATTCACTCTCTCTCTCACACACAGTCACTCTCACATACACTCTCTCAAACATACACACTCCAAGGAAAACCTTGCTAGCGCCCGTTTCATTTGTGTCAGAAACTGGCCTTTTTTTACTAGTGTAGATATAAATATAATGAAATAAAAACTGAATATCACTAAAACAGCTTTAAAAATTATTGCAGTTGGTAGAACCTGCACTTATAAACTCTGTATTTTGTTCTAATTTTTCTACACTGTTCTATACAATACAGACAATAATAATACAGTGAGCCAGCCATTTTAGGTTTCACTCAGTGGTGTGCTGGAGCAGGCTCTCGAGAGCCATTTGTTAAGTTTTTAAGAATTTTGGGAGCCGGTTCTCCATGGCTACTTTAACAAATGGATCCCAAAATGTGGGCTTGGGCCCCTCCTGAATTCTCTTTTACTTTGCTGGCGAGAGAGAGTCAACAATTTACCAGCACACCCCTGGTTTCACTGCATTATTATTAGAATCTGAATCATAGTTACCTGATGCTAGGGTCCACCTTGGAGGTCAGCACTAAAAAAAAGATCTAGGTGTCATTGTAGATAATATTCTGAAATCTTCTGCTCAGTGTGTGGCAGTGGCAGCAGCCAAAAAAGCAAACAGGATGCTAGAAATTATTAGGAAAGGGATGGTGAATAAGACTGAAAATACTATAATGCCTCTGTATCGCTCCATGGTGTGACTGCATCTTGAGTACTACGTTCAATTCTGGTTGCTATATCCCAAAAAAGATATAGCAGAATTAGAAAAGGTTCAAAGAAGAGCGATCAAAATGATAAAGCTTGCTAGGGAATCTGTGGGACTGTTGGATCAGGAAGAAGCAAAAAGAGCACTTGGGGAGGACAAGGCCATAGTAGAGGGACTGAATGAATTCTTCTTTATGGAAGAAGATGCAAGAGATCTACCTATATTGGAAATGGTTTTCATGGGTGACGATGTGAAGGAACTGAAAGAATTCTTAGTGATCTTGGAAGATGTACTGAGCCAAATTGACAAGTTAAAGAGTGATTAAATCACCTGGACCAGATGTTATACACCCCAGGGTATTGAAAGAACTCAAACATGAAATTACTGATCTGCTGCTGGTGATCTGTAACCTCTCATTAAAATCGTCCATAGTACCTGAAGACTGGAGGGTGGCCAATGTGACACCCATTTTTAAAAAGGGTTCTAGGGGCAATCCAGGGAATTACAGACCGGTAAGCCTGACTTTGGTGCTGGGGAAAATAGTGGAAACTATTATAAATTATAAAATTACAGAACATATAGACAAACATGGTTTAATGGGACAGCGTCAGCATGGATTCAGCCAAGGGAGGGCTCGTCTCACCAATTTTATTAATTTCTTTGAAGGCATAAATAAACATGTTGATAAAGGTGAGCTGGCTGATGTAGTGTATCTGGATTTTCAGAAAGATATTGACAAAGTACCTCATGAGAGACTCGTAACAAAATTAAGGAGTCATGGGATAGGAGGCAAGATTCTGGTGTGGATTAGGAATTGGTTATTGGGCAGCAAACAGAGGGTAGGGTTAAATGGCCATTTTTCTCAATGGAGGAGGTTGAATAGTGGAGTGCTGCAGAGATCTGTACTGGGAGTCCTAGGACCAGTGCTATTTAACATATTTATAAATGATTTGGAAATGAAAACGACGAGTGAGGTGATTACATTTGCACATCAGACAAAACTATTAAAAGTTGTCAAAATGCATGCAGATTGTGAAAAATTGCACAAAGAACTTAAGAGACTAGAAGACTGTGCATCCAAATGTCAGATGAATGCAAAGTTATTCACATTGGGAAGAATAATCCAAATCATAGTTATCTGATGCTAGGGTCCACTTTAAGAGTCAGCACTCAAGAAAAAGACCTAAGTGTCATTGTAGACAATATGCTGAAATCTTCTGCTCAGTGTGCAGTGGCAGCAGGCAAAAAAGCAAACAGGGTGCTAAGAATTATTAGGAGAGGGCTGCAAAATAAGACCAAAAATATTATAATACCTCTATATCATTCCAAGGTGCAACTTCACTTTGAGTATTGTGTATATTATTTTATGGGGCTCATTTTTTTTTTAATTTGTAAGAAGTCTTTATTGTTCATTGAAACAACACAAAGAATGCAAAATACTATCCAGCAGATTACATTTACCTTTGACTAATACAGTATTCCACTAGTGCTTTGTACAGTATAACTCATCATAGTTTCAACTTTCCGATATCAACATTTTTAAACTTCAACATTTTTGTTTTTTGTTTTTTGTTTTTTTCCCCCAACTTTTTAATAGAACAGAAGTTACCCTCCCTCCCGCCCCCCTACCCCTCTCCGCAAGAAAGCACCGCTGAGCACTACCTCTTTTTTTTTTTTTTTTTTAAATATTTAACTAGACACTCTTCTCTCAGACATATTAGTTCGTCAGAGCGTCTACAGGGATGTATTTCCAAACAGAGTGCCATTTCCCCATTTGTTGCTTATGCTCAGCCACCAATCTTTCCATTTCACGTACATACCTCAACTTATTAAGCCACTTAGCCAGCGGGGGAACTCCCTCCCTCCTCCATTGTGAAGCTACAACCACCCTTGCTGTACCAACCACATACTTTGCCAAAGTTTGTTGACAGGATAATAGGCCTGCAATCCTAGCTGAAAATAGGAACACCTCAGGGGCCCAGGGCACTGTGCACCCTATCCAAGCCTGCAGCCTGTAATGTACCGCCTTCCAAAAGGCACGGATTTTAACACAATTCCACCATATGTGTCCCATGGTACCCTCTTGGCCACACCTTCTCCAACACATGCCCGAGGCATTTGGGAAAATCCGCCTCAATCGAGCAGGCGTGAGATACCACCGATATAATACTTTCATAGCATTCTCCTGCAGGGGTACATGGGTTGACACCTTCACAGCTGCTTTTTCTATGCTCTCCCACCCAGGGTCTCCCAAACTCGTCCCCAGCTCTCGCTCCCAGCTTTTCCTATGTACCTCGTAACTGGGCGCCTGCTTGCTTATATTATGGTACAAGGAACCTATCAATCCCCTAGATGTAGCATGTCGCTCACATATCCCCTCCAAATCTAATTTCTCACGCTGCATCACCTCCCTCACCGCCTTGCTTTTAAGGAGAGATACTAATTGACGGTATGCAAAGTCGCCTCCCTCCACCCCAGGATATCTGCCCCGCAATGTATCGAAAGATACCAGCATATCAGCTTCAAATAATTGGCCCCAGGTTCTCACCCCTATCTCATACCATTTAGTAAAGATCCCCGTTATCGTCCCCGGTAAAAATAAAGGATTAAAAGCTATCGGCGTGTAGCGAGTCAATATACATTGTCTCTTAGGGAACAAACTATCCCAATAATGGAGCGTTACCGCTATGGAGGGACAAGCTCTTTCATTTATACTTCTAAAGGATTTTGGCAACCACATTAGTGCACTCAAAGGTTTGTCACCCACAGAATGTTGTTCTATTTGCACCCATTGGTGGTCCGGGTATTCTTGATACCATTCCAGTGCTGCTTTCCCCTGCGCTGCCCTGTAGTACCATGCAAGATTGGGTACCCCAAGTCCCCCCCTTTTCCTTTCCTTATATAGGAGCGACCTTGCTAGCCTAGGACGCTTTCCTGCCCAGACGAATCGCACCAGCCTATCTTGTAAATTAGCTAAGAATCGCCTGGGCATTATCACAGGCAGCACCTGGAAAAGGTATAACAGTCTTGGCAAGACATTCATTTTAAGAATAGCTATCCTGCCAAACCATGATGTTCCCAAATCTCCCCACCTCTCTAGATCTTCCTTGATAATTTTACCCAACCCCTTATAGTTTGCATTAAAGAGCTCCGAAGGATCCCTAGTCAGATTCACCCCCAGGTATTTTAAATGTTTGTGGGCCCACCGAAATGGAGATGAAATCTTTAAAGACTCCACCACATCCTCCGGAATTGTCACATTCAGGGCCTCAGATTTTGCCATGTTGACCCTAAATCCAGACACCTCTGAATACTGCTGTATCATGTGTTCTAAGTGCGGGAATGTGGTCAAGGGTCTAGTGACGAACAATAATACATCATCTGCAAATAAGGCCAATTTATGTGTTCTATCCGCTATCTTAGCTCCCGAAATATCAGGATCAGACCGCACACGGGCTGCAAAAGGCTCCATTACCATTGCAAATAATAAGGGAGACAAAGGGCATCCCTGCCTAGTACCTCTATGTAAATTGAATAAGTCTGAATTTCCTCCATTGACCCGAACACAGGCCTTAGGGAACTCGTAAAAGGCCCGAATCCAGCTACGAAATTGTATTCCAAACCCCATATTTTCCATCACCTTATACAAAGGCTTTTTCCGCGTCGAGGCTTAAAAGACATAGCGGCTTCTGATTGTTTTTTGCCAAGTTCATTATATCCACCGCCCTTCTAATATTGTCCATCGCCTTTCGGTACTGAACAGAACCCACTTGGTCTGGATGAATAAGTACTGGCAGAATAGGGGCCAGACGGTTCGCCAGTACCTTAGCCAATATTTTGACATCTGCATTAAGCACAGAAATAGGTCTGTAGGATCCGCATTCAGAGTGATCTTTGCCTGGTTTAGGCAAGACCGCTATCCATGCCTCCATCATTGATTGAGGTAATGACCCCCCTCTCCCCACCTGATTAAACAAATCTGCTAGGAGCGGAGCTATTTCAGGGGCAAACTGCCTATAGAACTCATTGGGCAACCCATCAAGCCCGGGCGATTTATGTGAGGGGAGACTACTAATTGCTTCCTGGATTTCCCCGGGAGTGATTGGCTCATCTAACATTGTCTGCTGCTGGTGACTCAGAGAGGTAAGTTCACTATCCTGTAAGTAATGATCTATCAATTCCATCGAAGGGTTAAGCTTCTGGGCATATAGATCTTTATAAAATTCCCCAAATCTGTGTCGTATTTGTTCGGATGTACTTAAGGTATCTCCTCCACCATCTCGTATCTTTATGATATTCCGCTCAACTTTTTGCCTGCGCAACTTAATGGCGAGGAGGCGCCCTATTTTGTTAGCATATGCATATGAGCTCACCCTATTCTTTGCCTGTAGCATGCTTAGGTGTTCTGAATATATGGAGTCAAGGCGCATTCTCTGGGAATTAAGTTCTCTCAGAACCCCAGCTGCGCCAGTAGCCTTATGCTGCTCCTCTAGCAAACGAATGCTTTCCAGGCATTCCGCGATCTGCGCCCTACGAGCTTTCGATTGTCTACTGGCCAATTGTAGGAAATATCCCCGGGTCACCGCCTTCATAGCATCCCATATTATACTAAGCTGGGGTCCTGAGCCTAGATTAAATTCAAGATACTCTTTCAACACTTGCTTGTATCCATCCACCACTGTCCCCTCCCGCAGAAGACCAGTATTCAGTGTCCATCTTTTATTTTTTTTTTTCGGCCCTAATATTTGGTAGAGTCACCCATATGGGGGCATGATCCGACAGAGTCACATTACCTATCCCTGCTTCAGGACCATGCTCCACCAGGGTTGCATCCACAAACATATAGTCAATGCGTGAATAAGAGTTATGTACTGCGGAGTAAAATGTATAGTCTCGTACCCTCTGATGTTTACCCTCCATAGGTCCACTGTGCCCAGCGAAAGCGCCAAAGATTTCAAGGCCAAAGATTCCCTATGCCCCTCGCCTCTGGGGAGCCCTGAACGATCTATGCTCGGGTTCATCACTGTATTGAAGTCCCCCCCTATTACTAGTGAGCCCTGCGCAAAAGTAGCCAAGGAATTTCTAACCTTCCCCAGGAACCCAACCTGTCCCGTGTTAGGCGCATATATAGAGGCCAGGGTTAAATCCACATTATCAATCTTGGTATGCATGAAAATATAGCGTCCACCCACATCCCGTTTTACCTTAAGAACCTGCGCCCCAACCGCAACGTGAATCAAGATCGCAACTCCTCCTTTCTTTGACCCATTTGCTGATGCACAATACACTACTGGGTACTCTGGATGGGAAAGAAGCCTTTCATGTCTACCCACCAAATGCGTCTCCTGCAGGAGAACCACATGTGGTCTATGCTGCTTTATTTCCTTATAAAACTTTTGCCTCTTCTGAGGCATGTTTAGGCCCTTTACATTATAGGAGAGAATTTTTAAGTCCATGTCAATCACCGTAGTTTGTAATAAAGCTGTTCTATCGCACCCCTGCATGATATCTCTATACAGTGCCATAATGCAAAATATATTCCCTGCATACCCAGCAGTGCCCCTCTCTCTCCCTTATTTTCCCATATCTCACTATCCCCCCCTCCCTCCCACCACCCCCCTCCCTCCCACCCCCTCCATTCACACCAATTGGAAGACCAATGTCCTCCAAGTGGGTCTTTGGGAAGTTATTCACCCACCACATAGTTCCCAAACCCACATCCATCCCTCCCCATCAATATCAGCTCATTCACGATCCCACTTAATCCTCACCCTTACATCTTTCATTACTGTGCCCTCCTTTCAATTTACCATTTCAACGTTCTTCAAAATCATACATTTGAAGGTTTATGGGGCTCATTTTTAAAGAGAAAAATGTCCAAAAAGTGTCATAAAGCAGCATTTGGATGGATTTTTCTCAAAACATCCAAATCGATATTTTCAAAACCTGTTTTGCAGACGTCTATCTATACATTTCATCTGCAGTGCATCCACATAAGATAACGCAGAGAGCACAAAACTTATTACTGTTAAGGACTGTACCAGCCCCTCCCCAAACAGATACCCTCAGCTGCACTTTCTTGGGACACCAGCCTGGCCAATCACAAAAAAAAAGAAAAACTACAAACAAAAGAATCTTATCACATTAGTAATGTTTTATTCTTACCAAGATTATGAACATAAGAAATTATTAGCAGAATAAAAGCAGGGGAATTGGAAACATAGGAAAAGGGAAAAGCTGGCGAGAGGAACACGTATCTCATTGCTGGGTGAGGCCAATATTGAGAGATTTTCAGTGTTCTCTCTTGTTGTCCCTTCCATACAGATGCATTTCCCGAGTCCTCATTGGGCACACTCTTTATTAGAAGCTTCTTATTGCAGTTATACAAAGTAAGGGTCATAGTCCTCAGGAAAAGGCACATTCTCAGGAACCAGTTTGTTTTCCTGTTCCATCTTTTCTCCCTCGCCTTAGGGCCAAGGTCTCTTCACCTGTCCCTATATTCCTTCTTCCCACACCCTTCTAGCCATAAATATAGTGCTGATGGAACAATGGCCCTTATCTCCAGCTGACTTCCTCTTTGATGCACACATAGTCATGGACATAATTATACAGTAGCACAGTTCCTCTCCTCAGGGAAAAAGGGTGGGAGTGGGGTGGGGGGTTCTGAGGTAATTGTTTAATTGCTTTGGCCTGAGCAGTGCAGGGAAATTAATGTTTTCAATCCACAGTAAGAGAAATGTATTTAATATCTCACCATCTGTACTGGGCCTTCATAGTTACTAGGCCATATTCTCAACATTACAAACGGTATTTTCGGGGAAAAAAAACAGACTTTTTGCTTTTTTGAAAATGGCTAATTTGCTATTCAGATTTTGGATGTTTAGCACAAAATTTCCAAAGTCTGACTTAGATGTCATATCAAAAACGCCCTTCTATGAGATATTGGCAATGTTCTTTCCAAAGAAGATGTGATGTAGTCATTTTTTTTTTTTAATCGGTCATCAATTTTATTGCAGCATTTTGTACAATCTGGAGGTGACACAAGCAATTCACGTGTACCTGTTCCACACCTCTCAGTATTTTATATACCTCTATCATATCTCCCCTCAGCCGTCTTTTCTCCAAGCTGAAGAGACCAAGCTGTTTCAGCCTTTGCTCATAAGGAACTTGTCCCATCCCCTTTATCATTTTTGTCACCCTTCTCTGTACCTTTTCTAATTCTACTATATATTTTTTGAGATCTGGTGACCAGAATTGCACACAGTATTCAAGGCGCGGTCTCACAAAGGTTGCAAGTCAAAAGTATTTTGGGTATAAAAAAGGGGTTGTAGTCAGCTCTGTTATTTCACAGGCTTAGTCCTTTTGAGTCTCTCTCTCTCTCTCTCTCTCTCTCTCTCAATATAGTTCCAGTCAATACTGTTCATGGGACTGGCTCCTAGACAGGTCCAAACACTCTGGCAACTAATGCCACCTCAGGTCCCTTCTGGACACACATCAAATTTATACACTTTAGGAGTACTCTGCAAGGTTCTCTCCTACCTTGGCAGTCTTCTGTCCATGTATTATTAACTCCTGGAGGCTGACTTAACTACTTACATTCCCACCATAGGAGTTCTGGCTACTTCCCTGACACTCTCATCAGGTATTGTAGCCTCAGTTGCTACTCCCTTAGGGACCTCGTATGGCCTCTTTCCTGGAAATATCTTCACTTGGAACCTCTTTGAACTGTTCTGCTCTATGACATTTAACCTCCTCCCTGCCTAAGCCCTACCCCTCTGACTCAGCAGGTTAATGCCACTTGCTGTAAGGTGGTTCAACTTCAGACTCACTGAGGGAATGATCCTATGGGAAGCCGGCCATGTGTCATCCACTCCCTCACAGGGAGGATCATCATCTTAAGTGTCACCACCCTTCCTCTCCATGTCAGTAAGCCTAGAAATAGCTGAAAAAGGAAAGCACAGCCGAAGGTATGGGGGGGGGGGGGATTACTCAATATGAGACAATATTACAGAGCTGTGGTGATTAAAGCTTTGAAGAAGCTTTATAATCTCTACACTCAAACTCACAGATGGACATTGGCACCAATAACAACTTTTGAACTCCCAACGAGTGGAGCAGATTTACAGCCAGTAAGGGGTAACAGTAGACGAGCTGATCACCCTTTCCTGTGTGCCTTGGAGTCCATGTGGCAACAATGTAAAAGGGAGATGGGCATGCATGCCTACTTCATCCATTTGGTCAGTTGAGGGACCACTTCATATTTTTGACCCCTTCTGCACAAGTTGTAAGATATTGAGCTGGTCAGATGCTCAGATCTATTTGAACAGGGTACGTTGTTATCCTTGCAACAACTGCAAGACTTAACCACAAGCAATATTTCTACCAATACTTCCAACTGTGGGACGTGTTATTAGCGAGGGATGCTAAAACCAGTTTACAAAGGAAACCATTGCAACTGGAAGCAGTATTATTTAAAAGGGGGCCCAGGACCAAGCTAGTATCATGGGTATATTCAGCTTTGGAGGAAGCAAAGGGGTTATCCTTCATTGATCACATTGTTTTTTGGGAGAAATGGCTAGGAGGTCCTTTAGGAGAAGATTTTTAGTAAAGGGCTTATTTGTACACTCATAAGTGCTTGGCAGTTACAGCATATAAACAGATGCAATATCAGACAACAAATCAGCTCTACTGGGCACCAGTTAGCAAAAGATTGCCATGGAAATGCCCGGGGGAGCCTCTTGGAGGAAGTATGGTGGCCTGAAAGACTATGAACACATATGGTGGACTTGACCTAAGGCATAAACCTTCTGGATGTGGTATGGGATGAGATTTATAAGTGGACTGCACTGGAGATTACCAGGGTTGTGTCTGTTGGAGGTGGCACTTTACCAATGGATTAAAAACATTTGATACAGACCCTGTTGCTGGCCCCTAAAATGGCTTTTGCCAGGAACTGGAAATCTACACAGGCTCCTATGATTCAGATATGGAGAGCCATTTGTGCAGAACTGAGAAAGTATGACAAAATTACTTGTAGCTTGAAAGGGAAGAAAGCACAACATAATAAAACGTGGACCTCCATTCCTTTATAATGTTCCATTCTTATCTGTCTAGGGTTGCTACTCTGTGTATTCTTCCTGCTACCACAGCAAAACAAACAGCAGACCACCAAATACGGAAAATACAAGGACTTTAATTTCACCATTGGAATACTATGCCTGATGTGGCCACATTTTGCCCAGAAGGCTGCATCAGAGGCAAAACTGTCCCATAAAACAATAAAATTAAAATTATGCATACATTATGAAACAAACATTCAAATCAACTGTAAATCATATTTAAAACAAACACAAAATCAATTTTAAATAATATTAAAAACCATGCAAGACCCGACATACATCAGGATTACCAACATATAAAAAGTGTCCAAGTATACATATTACTTACGATATATAATAGCGGCAGTGTGGGAAGTGAATAATAAAATACGAAAACTGTGCATTATTGTGCTAAACTGTGAGGCAGTCATCAAATAAAACTTAACCCATTCATTAAATGTGAGGCAGACATCAAATGAAGCTCAATCCATTCAGTGAATGTGCACAGCTGTTATGATTGGGGTCTGAACCCCTCTCAAACTTACCTCTTTCCTGGGGGTCAGCTTCTTAGCTGGCTTCTGTTTCTTTGTCTGTCCTTTCTGAGCTGGCTCTGTCTCTCTGTGCTGGCAGCTTCCAGCAGCAGGGCTCTAATTGTTTCACTATACTGCACCTGTGTGGGTAGTCTGAGTTGTTCTAACTCTCTTTGGGTGTACTGGCTTCAAGTGTTTCACGGTTTTGCATTGGTGTGGGTTGGGCCTCTCTGGGTCAGTGTGCTTTTGCCTAGGTCTAGGGAGTGTGACATCATCAGGGAGGGCCTTGATAAGGAAGTGGTATTGTTTCCTTCAGGGCCTTTGCAACGGTTGTGTTTGCTTTAGGTAGGGTGGTGCAGTGTGCACTTCTAACTTTGTGTCTAGTTTCCCTGCTTGCTTTTGCTAAGGTCCAGGTTAGTGTTAGTGCAGTGTGCACTGGTGTTTGTGTGTTTAGCTTTCCTGCTTTTCCCTCTTGGTTTTGGAAGCATTGCTGTGTGTAGGGCTTTGGAAGCTCTGTTGTTGATAGAAGTACTTCAGGGTTTGGTGGTGTTAGGAACACTGCAGAGTTTGCTGTTAGAAGTACTTCTGGGTTTGTGCTATTAGGAGCATTGCAGTCTTTGCTGTTGGTGTTTGGTGATTTAGAATCACTTTTGGCTTATGTGTTAGCTTCCCTGCTTTTCCTTGTGCCTCCCCTGTATTCCCTTTTAGTGCTAGGAGCTCTTCTGGTTGCTTGCCAGAGTAGTGCTTAGGAAGCACCTTGTTAGTTGTATCTCGCTTGCTAGAGCAGTGCTTAGGTAGCTGGTCAGTTTTGTGTTTAGCTTATTAGTGTAAAGCTCTGCTTGTAGCTTGGTGCTTAGTAGCACCTGTGTTAGCTTTGTGTTTAGTTCCCTGCTCTGTTAGTTTAGGGCTTAGGAAGTCCCTTTCTTGAGCAGGGCTTAGGAGCTCCTGTTTAGTATAGGGCTTAGGAAGTCCTTTTGTCAGTTTACTGTTAGGAACACTCCTGCTGGTTTAGGGCTTGGGAGCACGTAGATCAGTTTAGGTTTAGGAGCACTTCTGTTTCCAGTCCTGGTCCCTGTGTCATCCGGTATCCAGTAAGTCCTGCCGGCTACTCGAACCCATGAGCTCAACTCTTGGGGGGCTTAGTAGCTAAGTGCAGGTGAAGCTGGGTGGACCAGTCCAGTGTGCTCCAGTCCCGTGTTCTAGTCCTGTGTCCTCCAGTCCGGGGGACCAGTCCAGTGTGCTCCAGTCCGGTGTGTGTTCCAGTCGGGTGTGCTCCGGTCCGGTGTGTGTTCCAGTCCTGTGTACTCCAGTCCGGGGGATTCCAGTCCATGTGTTCCGGTTCGCTGGGCGGTGCCTGCAGTCCCTGCCGGTGTCGTTGTGCTTGCCCAGCGTTGGTTGGTGGGTTTTGCCTGCTGCTGTCGCTCCTCGCCAGCAGCCAAAGGGCTCACGTTTGCTCCAGAGCCCAGCCCCGCGGGCTCTGAACCTGAGAACCTGACAACAGCTGTGCAAGCAAGAATGTAAACTGGCAATAGTACATACCGAGAGGGGAGAATCGACAACACGCTTCCCTCTAGAACTAGCAATCAGGGTGAATTCTAAAATAATTATCACATCCAATCATTAAAATGTATAGCAAATATCAAGACTCAAGATAAATACAAACACTATAAAATGTACTTATGGCCTTGAAGCAAATCCTCTAGAGTTTATCAAACCAAGTTTAGTTCAAAAAGGGAAAACCTGCTCAAAATATGATTAAGGACTTTAAAAAAATGATACCAGGGGAATTTTAATTGTCATTTTTTAATGTATCAGGTTTTCCCATTTAAGTAAGCCTATGTTATGGTCTTAGATTGAAAATTTTTGCAATTCAAGCTTTTATGAGTTTCATGACCTCTGACCCCTACATAAGACATATAAACTGTTTTAAACTAAGTTTGGTTGTTTGATAAACTCTGGAGGATTTGCTGCAGCTGATTTTATTAAATATTTCAACCAATGTCTGTGTCAGGGATCTTAACTAGATAATACTTAAAAAGTAAATGAAAAAACTTCATTAAAGTGATGTACAATGCTTGCTAGCATCTTTGTAGCTAGTGTCAACATTGGTTGAAACATGGTCCATATTGGGTTTTTAAATCAGCTGTGAGAAACCACTGAATCCCATGATTAATCCATTGATGCCCATGGCCACTCCTTGTTGTCCTTTTGTCTCAAAATACAAAGCAAGGCAAAACTTAAAGCAAGGGAGAAAATGTAAAATTTCATCTTTTGTAAAGCAGTTTGTAGTTTTCTCCGTTATCAGTGCCTGAGTTCTGGAAACAGCCTGTGATTGGTTGGTTCACTGGTACTGGTAGGACCAATCGGGCATCAGATGTACAGCATCTTAAATGTGGATAGATGGAAATCAGCTAAGGAAAGCAAAAGTAGTAAAACTGAATGAGATTACCACAAACAGCGTCTCTTCAAGGTCTTCTTTGGATAAATCCAAGCTAGAAGCCTCAGGCTGATTTGAGATAGTATATAGAACATGTTGTCCTTGTTTTTTCACACACAGGAGGGATGACAGCTGCTGTGCTGTGTCACAGGTCTATAGTGCTCTGTAACAGAATCCATTTTAGTTTGGTTCTGGCCTCATATAAACACAAAATGGTTGTTTTGGCTGTTGCTCTACAGACTTATTAGATGGAAGGAGAGTGCTGAGTGAATAGATTACTGTGTCGATCAGCCTCCCAGTTCACACAGACAAGTAAGGATTAAAATTAAACAATATTCCTCCCATACAAATCACACAATTTTCATGGCTTTAAACTGAATCATTTTATCAGTCAGCATCTGTTTCCACTTGCGCCATCTTGTTAGTACAGGTATGAAATATTTTCGGGACTGTTTGGTGATTTGAAGAGGTCCATGTAAGGATCCATCAAGGTGCCCTTCCTGAGGCAGCCTATATATTGGCGAAACAAGGTGCACTTGTTGAAGGGCGACACGGATGGTGTCAGTTTTGCAGACTAAACGGTGCTGAGGTCTCCCCAACTATATTACCATAAGCCTAGATCTAAACAACCATTGAACCCTGGAGTTACGGCGAAGAAGATAAAAGATAAGTGAAGGAGATTTTTGAAAGATATTGAAAGACATTGAATATATTTTCTTTCACATTTTTTTGGCGATACTTAGTATCTTTGGGTACTAGGGATTTAGGCTTGAAAGCGATATATAGGTTTGGGGTTATATGACACCGGGTTTATTTCCGGTGTTGGTGGTTTTGAGGGGAGGTGTTTCATTTTGTTTTTGTTCTTTATTAGTGAAGGAGAGGAGAGTTTTTATACCATTCTGTTTTTCTAATTTATGCATGAGTTTTTTCGTTTTTGTTTTTTTTCTCTCACTCTCCTCACTGGAACCAATGATAGTACTTTACTCCTTTTGTAAAATAGTGGATGGTGCATTGTTTGTGCAGCATTTTCCCTATTGGGAGATTTGAGGTTCCTGGTTGATTTATTAATAAAGATCTCGATTGTGTGATCTGGGAACAACAAATTGAGACACCTGCAAACCCATAATTTCAAACCTTTTTTGGATATTTAGAGTTTTAGCTGAACGGTTTAAATTTCCCTGTGCATAGTAGATCAGTGAAAATATGCAACACCTTTTTTTTTTAAAGCCAAATGAAGCATAGGACTTCTCTCACCCGTTACCTTTGTAGTTCAAGTTCTACATTGAGGTGGTTTTTTTGAAACACAGAAATGTCTGTGCCTCTTTAATGCTTTGAGAATGTTCTGTTTTTAAATCAGGAACCTCAGACCATCCACCTTTCAAGTCACACATCTCAGTGTTTTACTAGTCAGTAGCACTATATCTTATATTACTCCCCAATTCTCTAATTACATCAAGTTTAGTTCCCCAATCTAGGCCACCCCATCACGTTCACACCCTTCCATATACATGGCACAACACATCCTACTCTGTTACATACCTGTAATTTTATTTACCATGTATATTATCCTCTCATCACTCCTCATCCCCCTCTCTCACACCTCTACTAATCCCCTCCCCAGGGCTGGCTTAACCTATGGAGGGGAGGTATTGGTGACAAAGTGTGACACTTCCCTGTGGTGTGGGGGGGGGGACAATGTTGTGGGAGTTGGGGAATGTTTGGGGTTGGGGGGTGGGTCAGCTTGAGGGGAGAGGGTGGGTATCTAACGGAATAAGGGGATTGGGGGGGGGGGGGGAGATAGGTATCTGTATTGTACCACAATGTTATTGTAGCTATTCGTTGTACATCTTGAGGAATGGGTTCCTGACTTTGAGACACTTTTGGAGGATGCTGGGGCTGGGATAGTATCTCCCATATGTGAGAATATTTTCATTATCAGACGAGCATCTTTTATAGGATTTTATAATGGGTTAAAAAAATTTATTCGTGGAATGTGGGTGGTATCACCTCCCCTATTAAAAGAAAGAAAATTTTACATGATCTAAAGTGGAGAGGTGAGTCTATAGCCATGCTTCAAGAAACCCATTTATCATCACTAGAACATAAGAAATTACTGACCTGGTGGGTGATATGGTGGAGGGGCCAGCCTTGGGGGAAAAAAGCAGGAGTGATAATATTATTTCACAAATCGTTACAGGTGGTGAAGCAACAGGGTTATGTAGACTCGGAGGCCCGTTACATTATTGCTCAAGTGATAGTAGACGGAGTCCCCCTACTTTTGGGTAACATTTATGCCCCCTATATAGCAAGCTGTTTTTTTAAGAAATATTATCCGCAGAATCCAACCTAGTTCTCAATCTGACAGTTGTAGGAGGTGATTTAAATGCAGTAGCTGACCCAGATCTTGACAAAATGCACAATCCACATAGAGTTCAAATTGATACTTTTACTGTGTGAAACTCTAGGGGTGGTGAATGTTTGGAAAGTGCTCCATCCAGGAGTTCAAGACTACACTCATCTATCCAGGGTACATCAAAGGCAATCACGTATTATCTTTTGGTAGACAGAGAGAGTTTCTCTAAAGTTCAAGCTGCTGACATTAATCCAACAGTAATTTCGGATCACACGGCCATATTTGTAGAGTTACTGGGGGTCAGGTCCTCAGCCACTACATAGAAAGTGGATGTTCCCATTAAAATTATACCATGATCAGAACTTCGTGAATTTCATAAGGGAGAAGTGGGTGGATTATAAGTATCATAATCGGGAACATAGTCATGATCCTATTTTATATTGGGAAACAGCCAAGCAAGGCTGTCTGGTGGGGTGAGATAATTGCCTATAGCTGCGCAAAGAAGAAACGTAGGGCTCATGATATTCTTCGGTTGGGACAGCACCTGATACAGATGTGTAGAGTATAAGGGGCAACTCACACAGCCTACCTGAGGGAGCGGCTTCTTGCTAGTTAGAGTCAGACAGCTATTAATGAATTGCTGCATCGGAGGGCTGGGAAGTCGGCCTTATATTTTAAGTATCAACTTTATAAGTATGGTAATAAAACTGGCCAGCTCCTTGCCCAATTGGTGCGGCAAAAGCAGGGTGTGCAGAGGGTTCTTTCGCTTCATCAGCCCTCAGGATGGGTGGTGCATACTGACTCCAAAGTACTACAGATCTTTCATAGTTATTATACTCAATTGCATGAGGCAGATCCTAATGCTACTTTGGATCCTGTAACCTATTTAGGCAGCTTTGAGCTGCCACAACTTTCAGAGACACAGATGGCAATTTTACACAGGCCTATAGATCCCAAAGTACACCAGGTGGTAGGGAGTAGTGCTTTCTGCAAAGCACCGGGCCCAGATGGCTATAGAGAGGAGTTTTACAAACTCTTAATAGCAGATCTTAAACTGGCACAAGTGGCCTTCTTCAATGCTTGTATAGAAAATGGTAGCTTGCCTCCATCCTTACAAATGGCAGGTATCATGGTCTTCCTTAAGCCGGGGAAGGCCCCTGTTCGCCCAGAATCTTATAGACTCATTTCCTTAATTAGTTATGAGGCAAAGATATTTGCCATGATACTGGCAAACAGGCTGGCTGGGGTCTTACCAACCATCATAGCAGACCCTCAGGTGGGATTCATTAAGGGGAGACAAGTAGTTAAGAATATCAGGACGATCTTAGCATCTTTGGAGTGGGTACATAATATACAACAGGATTCCTTATTGATCAGCTTTGATGCTGAAAAAGCATTTGACAGGGTCAATTGGGAGTTATTTGGGGTGATGCATAGATATGGTATTGAGGGACCCTTTGCACGAGCAATACGCACCTTATATTGAGAACCAACAGGTAGAGTAATGGTGTATGGACTCTTTTTATCACCTTTTCCGATAAGACGGGGAACTCAGCAGGGCTATCCTTTATCTCCACTATTGGTCGCCTTATACTTAGATCCACTAATACGGGAGATTACAGGGAACCCAGAAATCCTGGGAGTTACAATGGGAGCACATAAATTTAAAATAGTGGCCTTTGCTGATGATCTTTTGGTGTACTTAACCTCCCCAGCCCGATCTTTGCCAGTGTTGCTCAAACATTTTGCTGAATATGAGGCCTTTTCGGGATTTAAATTGAATATGCAAAAATCAGAGGGTCTGCTTACCAACCCAACCCTTAGATGCCAATGGCAGGGGGAGTTTCCTTTGAGATGGGCTACGGCAGAATTTGTATATTTGGGCATAATCCTTACAGCGGATCCTAGATCCTTATATAGGAGTAATCTGGAACAACTATTGCAGTATACTAGCCATCAGTTGACTTTGCCTTTGTCGTTATGTGGCACAATAAGCCTTTATAGTATGATCCTATTTCCACGGTGGTTGTATACACTTAGACATCTCCCAATATGTATTTCACAACGAGATATGAAATCCCTTAGGAAGCTTCTTACACGATTTTGCTGGGGAGGTAAAAAACCTAAACTCAAATTGGAGCAATTGTATGGGGGATGGCAACTGGGGGGCTTGGGGTTGCCTAATATGCGTTTGTATAACTGGGCATGTTTGTTGAGCCATCTCGCGGATTGGGTCTTGGGGTCTGAAGATTTTACACCTTGGGGGCTGGAACGAGATCTTTTTATCCCGTATCATTCACATTATCTGTTGCATATAGCCTCTAAATATGTTACTAAACAATGGCAAAGACATATTCTCCTGTACTCAATGAGTACATTACTTGCTTACAGTGCTAAATCTGAATCCCTATTGTACGGATATGATGCCCCTGTTGGGAAACTCAGATTTTGTCCCTGGCCTAGAAAAAGAGATTTTTCACTGTTGGGCATGGAAGGGGGTGGTCTATGTGGCAGATCTACTACAAGATACTGGGGAAGTGAAAGCGTTGGAGATGATACACAGTATTGTGGGAGGAAGTAATTTAGACCAGTTTGCTTATTTACAAGCCGCAGCCTATATTGCACACCTTAGACAGCACACTTGTTCCAGGGGGCTGCATCAGCTCTTGGAACACTTCTTTCGACCCTTAGACATTACACAAAGCACAGTCTCTATTTTATGTAAAGCTCTACTGATGGCGACCCAGCATAAGACTTATGCTGATTTGGCTCAGAAATGGACGACTAACCTGGGGGTGGAGATTAGTGAAGGGGACATTTGGCACTACTTGCGGATGATTCCTACAATGGTATATAGTGCTCAGCATAGAGAACTTCAATTTCGAATCATCACTAGAGTGTATTTTCCCCCCCAAACAGGCCTATCCCTTCTCTCCCCTGATTTCCCTGTTCCTTTCTTTTCTTCCCCATCCTCTCCTTTATTTCTTATGTAGGTTTAATTTACTGCACTGGCGTCCGCCTTTGCAGTGTGATGTAAGCCACATTGGGCCTGACACAGTTGGGAAAATGTGGGGTATAAATGAGATGATAAATAAAGAAATATTATGCAGGCTGTCTATTAGAACCTGGGTGTGGTAGGTGTGGTGCTGTGGATGTGACATTCCTTCATGCTATATGGACTTGTCCATATATAGGTTAGTACTGGACTCGGCTGCTGGGCTACTGTGGGCAGTTGTTACATAAATCAATACATACTTCTCCCAAGGATATTTTATTGGGGTATACAGGGAGGAGAAACAACCTTAGGAGAGCTGAACGACTTCTGATTTATAAAGTTAGTGTAATAGCAAAGAAAATGTCTTTTACAATACTGGACACAGCACCCTCTTTTTGGCATTGAAAAAATGCTTTACATGCGCTTGTGCTGTTGGAAGCCTTTGATGCTTGCCACACAGTAAATGAAGGAAACATTTTTGGGCTGTGTGGGAACCCCATATTTAATGTTTATCAGGATGGGCATGCAGCTTGATTTTGAATTAGATGCTTCTTTAATACCAATACAGGACCTAAATATAATCTGCTACTTGATCATGAGGGGGGGAGCTGAGAGGGGGGGGGGTCAGTTGGGTAGGGCTACTGTGTTATTATAGGGTGGGGAACTATAAGAGTCCAGGTTCCCCACTTTTGGTTGATTCTATTATAGAAGCTTGGGCTGGGTTTTTTTTTTTTTGGAGGGGGAAGGGGTTGGTTACAGAGGGTTGGGATTTGGTGGGGGGTTATGAAGGGAGTAAGAGTTGATTATGGTTAAAATTTGATGGCGATTGATATGGTTGTCTGTCATCAATAAAACATTTTACAACTAAAACACATACTGAAACCCCCGTGGTGTTAATATTTACAATCCACTTTATTTAATACACCACAGACACTTAACACATACAAAAGGAGAGGACAACAGAACAAAGTCATATAAAAGTTTTCTGCCAAAATGATGAGCAGAATGCATGTACAACAGATAAGATAAGGCTTCTGCTCTAGGATAGGGGATTTATAGGGCCTCTGATGAAGAACATATTCTTTTCCCCAGTGCAATTAGGGGTTAAGGAGGTGCAAAGAAAGCCAGAACACTTAATCCATGAATAGATGTAGAGTTATTTGGAAATATAAGCATGAATACACTTATAACTGGTAGTAGAAAAACCCATCTGACCTAAATAACAGAGGGTAGGGTTCCTGCTTGAGACCATGCTAATATGAAGATACTTGTTGGAGCATAGAGCTTTTGGTGATACATCTCATTTGGGATAGCGTATAGGAGGGTTTTTAGCCCAGTCCTGGGGACACACTCAGCCAGTCAGGACTTCAGGATAGCCAAAATGAATGTGCATAACATAATTTGCATACCACACAGGCAATGTATACACATTTATCTCATGCATATTCATCATGGGTATTCTGAAATCTTGACTGGCTAGATGTGTCCTAAGTACTGGGTTGAAAACACCTGGTGTAGAGAGACATCCACAAGCAACTGGAAGCTTCTACAGCAACAGCTTCCCTCTTCTTTCAATTTACATTTTTTTTTTTAACAGATTAATCCTCTGGAAAAAAAAACCTTTTTTTTTTTCAACTGAACAATACTACAAAATATGGTGACAGGTGTATTTACAGAACCTATGGTACATACAATACAGAATTTATTTTTAAGACATTAATTGCTACATTCATTCAGATCCTGAGATTATTAAAAATTAAAACTTTTTTTTGTTACATATTTAGGTCCATTTTAAAGGAAGCGCCTCCATCACCCTCCTACAGCGTTAGGATTGGGCTTGGCATTAGCTGGTTAATGCAGTAGCTAATTTTAATGAACTGGAGCATAGCAGCATTTGATTCCTGGAAAGGGTTGAACTGAGACTCAGAAACCTCTCTGTACACCTGGTGTGAGCTCTGCTACATTAGGTCAAAAGTTGAGGGTCATGTCTTTTAGCTGTTGCTAGCTGCCTCTTACATGGTTCTACTGTAAATGGTCCATAGTTCCAATAAGGGGGTAAAATCATATGTAACATAGTAACATAGTAGATGACGGCAGAAAAAGACCTGCACGGTCTATCCAGTCTGCCCAACAAGATAAACTCATATGTGCCACTTTTTGTGTATACCTTACTTTGATTTGTACCTGTCTTTTTCAGGGCACAAACCGTATAAGTCTGCCCAGCACTATCCCCGCCTCCAAACCACCAGCCCCGCCTCCCACCACCGGCTCTGGCACAAACAGTATGTTTGCCCAGCACTATCCCCGCCTCCCAACCACCAGCCCTGCCACCCAATCTCAGCTAAGCTCCTGAGGATCCATTCCTTCTGAACAGGATTCCTTTATGTTTATCCCACGCATGTTTGAATTCCGTTACCATTTTCATCTCCACCACCTCCCGCAGGAGGGCATTCCAAGCATCCACCACTCTCTCCGTGAAAAAAATACTTCCTGACATTTTTCTTGAGTCTGCCCCCTTTCAATCTCATTTCATGTCCTCTCGTTCTACTACCTTCGCCTCTCCAGAAAAGGTTCCTTTGCGCATTAATACCTTTCAAATATTTGAATGTCTGTATCATATCGCCCGTTTCTCCTTTCCTCCAGAGTATACATGTGAAACTACACAGTACATACAGGAACCAGAGTCAATCGTGTGGCCCCTGCCAAGGTACAGGGGGACACGGTGGGGGAGGGGGGGGGAGAAGGAAGAACCAGCATTTGTGCTCATATCAAAAGGGACTGAAGCACTTAGCTGAAGAAATAATGGAAGTAGATAAACATACCAACTAGTCATCAGAGCTGTTTCAATAGATGTGCTGGGTTTACTCTGGTTCTTCATTGTATGCTGGAGTTATTTTCTCGTTAAATACCTACCTACCAAAATAAATCTTTGAAATTGTAATGGTAAGCTGGAAAACAGGCAACCCTCCATCAAAACAAACATGAAGCCCACTTAATATGTGAATGGGTCAGGCAGACAGAGAACAATAACTGAAGTACGTGTAATTTTTAACCTTTTCCAATGCTATCACCTACTAAAAAGGGCAAAGACAAACATAAAAGATACTGTGCATGTGAAACACTTTCACAGGAACAGTTCCTGGTTTCTCAGATACTTGCTTTTACCTTGGCTGCTTCTGAAAGGAAAAACTAGTTATTGAACAGTTTTGATGGCCTAGGATTTTCAAATCGGCTCCTTTTAGAGTAAAGTACAACTTAGGAGCTACTTTTCAATACATTGTACACTGCCATATGGGCCACTCCTGTCATATTAGTCTGTGCCCCATGATCAGAACGTTCATTCTATGGAAGAATGACAGACACACAACTCTTCCTCATGAACAAAATATGATCCACTCAGCAGATTCAACCAGTTATGGAGCCCATGAGCCAGAAAATTAAATAGTAAGAAACTTTTTTTACTCTTTGTAAAGAGTAAGGAGATATTTAGCACCCATTTGCTGGAGTGGCTGATGAACTTTCCTCCTTCCCCCATACAGTGACAGCACAAGCAGTGGAGCTTTTCCATGCAACACAACATTTTAAAATAAAAACAGTTAACTGTTTGTAAAATAGTTCAGAACCTGAATTGCAGAGTTGATAAGTGCTTCCTCACTTCAGATATTGTTCCCATGTTAATTTTCAAAAAGAATAGGAATCTGCTATAATTGCATGGATATTATCAGCATGTTACATCATGTACAGGACAGCATTGCTACAAGTTTTCCTCTGATATTCAAGGCCACATTTATGAAAGGCAAAACCTTCAAGGCACCACGTAGGTACTCTTCAGTGTTATTGTAAAAACCTCCAAAACAAAACAAAAAAAAACTTTTGCCACAGTTCAGGATGCAAAAATCACAAATATAGCTGATATTATTCAATAACCAAACTCCAGCGCTATTTGTGGGGAGTCTGTTGAGGCATTTTCCTCCCAATTAAATTATTTAATTTGGCATGAAGATTTTAACACAGTTTTCAAGATATCCTCATGTTGTGGGGGACAATATTTGAGATTGTTGAATAATCTACTACAAATATACGGGACCGATTAGAGGATTTAAACTACCATCATCTTTCTTTTAAAGACAGCTTACAAAGCAGCATTCACAGATAAGGCCATCCCAATGGTATCTGACACCTTAGGCAAACCTTCTGCTGTGCACCCCCACTATCTAGGAGCATCTCAAGGCCCTCCCTCTTTACTACCCCTCCCCCCCAAGGTGTCCACCATCTCTGTTCTTTCTTTCCACCACTCCCCTTCCCTCCCCCAAGTTGTTCATCTCTCTCCTTCCCTTCCTCCTCTCACCCTCTGAGATGTTCATATCCTTCTCTTTCTTCCCCCACTCTCTGAGATATTCAGCATGTCCCCAAATTGTTCAGTGACCTTTCTTCCTTTCTCTCTTCCAGCGCAGTACTGTCATGGCAGTCAGCGTGTCTACCGATGTCTTACCTGTGGCCAACACTCATGAAAAAACGTCTTCTGTAGACATGCTGAATTGCTGTCACCCCCAAATTGTGCCACCCTAGGCAGACTGTGTTTAGGCTGGCCCTGATTTGAGATGAACACACACTGCATCCTATTTTGACCGTGCAGTAACCACGTGGGTAAAAATTTCACGGCCCCGTTTACTAAGGTGCACTACCATTTTTAACGTGCCTACAGTTAGCATGAGCGCTAACCGTGTAGGCGCCTATAGAGATATTGTAGGTACGTACATGGTTAATGTGTGTACACGGTTAACGCACATTAAAGATGCCAATGTGCCTATAACACGGCTTAGTAAATAGGGCCCTTAGGAGTAGAAAAAGTTGCAGCTCAGCATTTTAAATATTCAAAAAATTTGAAGTTTGTTGTGCACAAAACTGTGAAAAAGGTTAAAAAAAAATGTCAAAAGCCTTGTCTCTTATCATAAACTTCCAAAAGTGCTTACAAAAAGAACCTTTTTAAAATCATATAAGTGGAGACAAAAATGTCCTGGATCCCTAAAAATGTGTCTGTTTGAAGGGAAAACTACTTTTTCTTTAAATGCTACTTGAAGTAGATAAAATAGGGAGAGGTGTAAGTTGTTACCATGCCTTGTTCCAGTTTCTGGTACAGAAAGTTGTATACTGTTATAATTGCAAGGCAGTTTTAAAAATGCTTTGACATCACAATGTGCCCAGATATTCCTGAGATTAGTGAAACTGGTTTTCCTATACCAAATTAAAGGCAATAAAAAAATACAAATTTTAAGCACATGGGTTAAGGAAAGGAGGTTGAGTACAGATGAAAAGTGTGAGCCAAAGATTAGTGAATGCTCTATGTCTGGCACAAATTTGAATGCTTCAAATGCTATCAGAAGAGCACAGCCTTTATGATTTGATGTCAACTTCCCTGTAGGAAAAGTAGGCTACAAAATTATTGCATTTCTTTCTCTAGAGAAATCAGAACTTTTTTTTTTTTTAAATCTAGGACATCTATTTAATCAAGGTGGCTTTTATTGATTTTGAACCAAAGTATTTTTAAAATGGATATTTAATAAGGTACTTGAGTGGTAAACTATTTTGGGTGCAACTGTAAGAAATATTTGTCACTTTGCCATTCATTTGGCCATAGGAGCCACTTTTCCAAATGATTGGGAGTGCTAACCCCCATCTGGCTGATATTCAAACTATTTAACCAGCTAGAAACGGCTGCTGACCAGTTAAATTGTTTCCTAGTGCCTGTGAATATTCAGCTGGATTTAACCAGTTATTCTTGCTGAATATTCATGGTTAGTGCCTACCGCATAACCAGTTAATTGGGGGACTTATCCAGTTAGGCGCTGATATTCAGAGCCTAACTGGGTAAGTTTAGTGCTTAAGTCTGGCTGTATAAATAACAATCTTATCTTTAACTGCTAACAACTTACCAGTCAGTGCTGCATATCAGCTTAACCAATTAACTTTTCAGTGGCAAAAAAAGGTCAGACATTCAATGCTGGCTGCCAGACATGGCCTGGCATTAAATAACCAGGTTTAACTATGTCAGTGCACAGCAAAAGCACTGTCCGCCACCAGCTGAATATCAGGGGGAATGGAAATTAGCCCTCCCTGGCACAAAGAGTTTGTTCAATATTGGGGGTACTCAAGCACCTACAGAAGGCGGCTCCTATGCATTTGCCTATTAGATGCCTAATTTAAGTGCCTTGTGCTAAGTTTCTAACTCCCCCCCTCAATCTTCCCTGTTGCTACCTGTTTTAGAAGTTCAATGAAACTAGGAGCATAAATCTAGCACTCAGCCGCAGTAAATTTTCAAAGAGGCCAGTTTAGGAGCCTAATTCTCAATGTTTGGAGCTAAACCTCTCAAAACTAAAACACTTGTTTTTTTAAATAATAATTTTGTATATTATACCGTTTTACTCTTAGAATAATTCATTTATATTTAACACATCGAACCCTTGTTTTAGCTACTTTTGTTTTTGACTGAACACATGTACAATGAAATTGATATTAGTGCACTTTGTCCTATAGTAAAAATGATTTAACTAGTAAACCAGGTGGCCTAGCATCCTAGAAACCATTAAGGAAATACATGAGAACAATGGTTTCAAATTTGCAAAATTCTATTAGTAAACTAAATATATTCTGAAAGTTCTACAGCAAGCACTACTACATTTTCAGCCCAAGTGGAATAGTAAGGGAACAATTTACTAACTTATGGTATGCAAGACAGTAACTGTAAAACCTTATTATTAAACTTTTTTTTTTTTTTGGGGGGGGGGGGGGCTGTCCCTAGTGTGGAGGAGTGACCTGGTTAGTACAGCAGGTTGTGGACCCAGGGAACCAGGTTTGATTCCCATTGCTGCCTAATAGTTGGCAGTGGGTTAAGATTCTAGGGAACCAGGTTCAATTCCCTCTGCATCTCCGTATGACCCTGGGCAAGTCAGTCACTTAGCCCTCCATTGTCCCAGGTACAATGTAATTACATTGTGAGCCCATCAGGGACAGTGCAAGTACCTATATAGTTATGTAAACCGCCTCGATTCGTGCATCAAAACAGGCGGTAAATCAAATTGATAAACTTAGCTTAGTATTTTCCCATTCAGGTATTCTGAGAAATATTTTATAAAGTGTGTTAAATGCTTGGCGGATAACTGCACTTTATGTACTGTGTTACTATGGCAGGAATTACCTCTGCATTAACTAGAAGGTATAGTCCCCCCCCCCCCCCCATTAGCCTCCAAATTCTATAAAGTTAGGTACCCAACTCTATGCTTATTACACAAAGTTGCACATGCAAGTTATAGAATAAGGTCTGTTATGCACCTTAATTAACTGGATGCTAATTTGTAGATGCCAATTGGCTTTAACAACCAACAATTGCCAGTTATTGGTGTTACTTAGTGCTAACTGGGTCAAAAGGGTGGTTAATGCATACCTGACCTTATTTGGTATAATAGTGAAAATTGAAATTTACAATTATTTCCAAGGTATATCACTTGTTCAGAAACATAAGAACAAACTTAACCATATTCCAGAAAATCAAATACTTATAATTTGCAAATAAGTCGTTTCTCTATTAAGTCCACGACACTGTGGGAACAAGAACAAGTGGAAATCAAAGACAGAAAAGCAAAAAAAAAAAAAAAAATCCCCAAAAACCCTATCCTTTCTAACACTTATCACATAAGCTAAGCTAGCACCATAGGACACTCCACATAATTTACTGCAGATCAGTAGCTGCTACTCTAACCAGAAAACTAGAGAGTGTTTTCTTACTGCTGACAAAAACAGACAATTGAGATGGCTCAAAAATTTTTTTCCAAAGTTTTTCATTTAACCACACATTTACACAGGAACTTTAGGAAAAAGAGTGATCCCGGCTCTAAAACAGCCGGTCTAATTAATATTTCAAAAATCCTCATTTCTTCTTTGTGTTTCTTTAGTCAGGTCAGGAAACATCCTGACCTATCATCCTATCATCTCAGAAAAAGCACATCTCTTTTCTTAAAAAACAATCGTAGCAACCAGTCCCGGGTCAGAGGGCAATGCCAAAGTAATGACCAAAGTTGATTTAACCAAAGATTCTGTCCTGGAAGTCTCTAGAATATCAGAAACATTAAGAACATCTGTTTCCAAATTTGGGTCTGCCAAAGTTTTTAATGATTCCTTTTTTGCTACTGGCAGATAATAAATATGAGAAATTGGTGACAGTGAATTATCAGGAACTTGAAGGATCTCCTTCAAATGAGTAAACATCTCTCTAGGAGAAACAAGTAGAGCCTTATGAAAATTAATCAACTGGAGATTAAAATACCTTGCTATATTTTCCAAATGTTCTTTCTGCCTTAACAACGTATTTTCCTTCATAATAGCAGAGCTCACCATTTTAATGTTCTTAATCATCTGTGATCTTCTAAAGTTTGAATCTGAATAACTTATACTGGGTGCACAATTTCTACAGCGCACAACTGAAAGGGGGTCAGGAGGGGCATGGGTGGGTCAAGGGCATGCCTAGGAGTTACTATAGAGCACTAACAGTTACACAACTGAGGACTTACACTAGTATTTTTCAATAGCAATTCCATGCAGAACTAGATATAAAATTTGTGCTTAGTGTGCATCATCCCAGCACCTAAATTTTGGTGATATTTTGAGAATTTACCCCTGTCAATGCAGAAATCAGCATGCAAGAACTGCTAAGGCACTACATTAACTGTTAGCTGTTACAGTGCCAATTAACACACACTAAAACACAGCTTAGCAAAAACGAGAGCACTGCAAACAAGCCAGTCAGTTGAACAGCATGATAGACTGCTTAAATTTCTCTTAAAAAGTATCCCATTAGAAGTTAGGAAGAGACTTGTATGGACAATAATATGGAATGGGAGAAAATATCATCACAGTACCACAGCAAAAATCCTGCAAACAAATTTCTGCATGAGATCAAATTACTTCATTCAGCCTTATAATCTGTAAAGTAAGAAACTTTGTGTGGTGGTGAGGGAAATGTTACAACTTCTCAAGATGAATATGATTTTTTTAGTCCAATGTGTTTTTTTATAAACTTCATGTATAGTTTTGGGCATTCATTTTGAGCTGGGTTCAGGGTCAATCACTTTATTAGGTTCTCTAAATTGTTTTTAAATATAATAAACTGTAATGTATATTTTATTATTTTCATTCTTTTGATTATTTCCTGGCTCAAGATGGCATACCCAAGTGGCTTGAGGGACTCATGCTGATCTAAACGCTGGAGGTATAATTCTTTGCAATCCTTGCAGGGCTTGCCACAGTAGGAGCCGGCCTCTTCCTCCCTTCTCAGGCACATTACTTCCATAGTATGCTCAGACCAAAGCAATGCTCATGGACAGGGAATCCAGTCCTAGATCACATCTGCTACAACTTGAGCCACCAGGCCAGTACTCCAATATAAAATAATGTGAAAAGGTCCCCCCACCCTTCCTGATTTTCCTCCTATCACTGCATATATGTCACACTCAATAGTTGGGAACCTGAGTCAACACATATCAGTTCTTAAATTAATACTTCATCTATTTAAGGATCTAAGTTATTCAACACCCATATCACCCATGGAAAAAAGTAACTAGTCCCCTAGTTAATGAGGGAATTGACCAAATTTAATTCATTATTTTACACTAATTGGGGGGGGGGGGGGGGGGGAGAGAGAGGCAGAAAAGTTTGTGCTTACCCATTCTTCCCATATGCTCACCCAAACTTTGAGATCTGGTCATGCCACTGTTATGAACAGAACGGTCTCCCCTATATACAACCTTTCAATTAAAAACCTGTACATGTGACAGAAACTGGCATGAGACTATCCAACACAAGAATGAGTGTTTCAGGTAGTTGAAGTAAATTACTGGCTGATGCTGTCAGTACAGAAGTATATTTCTTAGCTGTGCCCTCACAACTGCCATGGTGAGTAATTTTCCCAAGTCGCACAGTCTACTTATCAAAGTAATGTAGTTGCATCATTAGTCTACTTGAATACACAGAAATAAAGGTTAACAAAAATAAACAAGGGAATACCTTTTTATTTAACTTAAATACATTTCTTAATCAGTTTCCAGAGTTCCATTCTTTTCATTATTCTCTTACAATATCTTCAGTATAATGCTCATGGAAACAACCTTAACATTTTCAACATGCTCTTCTCAATATCCCTGCATCTGCCCAAGACTGCATTATCAGTGCATAAGCCCTGGCTAATTTGATTTTGATCATTCATATCCCAGCATGTACTTGTTTGATGTTGCACTGAAGTTCTTCAGCACAAAATCTAGTGACCATAGTTGGAAACAGATGTAAACTAGTTGGATTCTTCCTTAAATATTTACAACTGTCAATGTAAAATTGAATCTGTATGGTTCGGCTCTCCACAGCATCATGGAAAAGGATCCTAATTCTAAAATTTCAGTAGCTCCAAAAGGAGCCAACTGTATCTACTCCTACTTTGTCCTATACAGATATGTAGTGTACACTTATTATTCTTGAATGCTCTGTAAATGACCTCTGCACCCATGAATGGGTTTATGCTTGATCTCTTTTGCTAGTTTATTTTAAAAACAATGGCCACATTCCACATGAACACACAAACCTTTTGCCTTTTTAATTTACAACAGATTCACAAAAGTTTCCAAGTTTCTTTATTTACTTGCTTTGCCATCCATCAAGAAGGCTGTCTGAGCGGCTATGCAATGTTTCTTTGGATAGACGTCTACAAGTTAACGAAAGAGGGAAGAGATTATTCAGCATCGGGAAGATAGGAATGTACAAAGAACTATGTACATAATTGCTATTAATTACTATCAAACTAAGGCCTTTTCTGGAAAATAACAGAAAAAATATTCATCTTATCTACTGGTGGATACAAAGCAGGAAGACTAGCAGACAGTACAAATTAGAAAATACTCTCATTTTCCTTAGCTTTCTAATTCTTATTGCCCCTCCCTTTCCTTTTCAGCTTAAAGTTAAGCCCAGAAATATATGTGCACTATTTGGCTAGTTCAGGACTATGTAGAAAGTATAAACCTCTGAAATACCCACTTAAAGCACTACTGATCGCCACAAAAAATACAGTACACAATGCAAATTTACTCTGCAAGCTGTGCAGGGGAAGAGAAATGAAAGGAACATGGTGGAAAATCACGGAGAAAAAGGATAATTTTTCATTGCCTCAGTGGAGTTACATCTAAATCGATCAATTTCTTTTAGTTTATACATTTACTCACTGCACAGCAAAAATAAAACAGGAAGCAGATGTGTTCTTTCCTGAGCAAACTGCACTGAAGTGCACCCATCTTAAGTCATTTCAGTAGACTGTAAAATTCAGTATCATTGGAGACAAACATTAATAAAATAAGGGGCCCTTTTACTAGGTTGCAGTAGGCACTAACATGTGCCTAACGCAGGAAGCGCTAAAGCATTCTGCGTTATTTTTGCCATCTATGTGTGCTAAGCATGCGGTATTTATTTTACTTTTTTTTTTTTTTGGAGGGGGTGTGCTAATCAGCCAGCTGACATAAGCACTGTGTTAACTGGTTAGCAAGTCCATAACATGGATGCCTTTAGTGCCTCCTAAATGGGACGTTACAAGTGCTCCTGCAATAATGTTTTAAAATGGCAATACACTAATGTTAACATTAGCACACTTCCAGAAGACAGAGAACAGAAAAAGGCTGAATATACAGCAGCACTAGAAATGGCCTTAGTACATGCGAAAAGCCTGCAAAACGACATGCTAAGCCCATTTCTCAGCACAGGTTAGTAAAAGGGCTCCTAAGTTATTTCTCTTTTGTAACTATATCTTAGGCTCAGGCGTGTCAGCTATTGTTTTACTGGTCTGCTAGTTATGTATGCTGGTTGTAAGCTGTGTTGATCTTTGAAAGATGTGGGGTGTAATTTTTTTTTTCTCATAAAAACAAGTCTTGTCTTTTGCAGCCAACATAGATACTTGTCAGTGAACAATCAGAATGCAAATGCTTTCTAAAATGTTCTAATTGAATTCAGGGAATGTCTCACACCTCTACATTTGTAGTTTTGATAGGAAACCACAACAATGTTTCCAACTACAAATGAATAAACAGAAGATAATAATTTTTGTGCAATTTAAATCAGGTGCACATACTATACAAATTTTATGCTGCCTTTTTTTTATTAGTATGATACTAGGATAAACCTCATTACACATAGGATTTCTGGAATAAATAGCTTAAATAATATCCTTGATGGTCATCAGTGTGTTTTTAAATTAAGTCTTCTACAGAAAATAGTGGGTAATCTGTTTTCCCAATATACTTTGCAGGATGTGGCAATAGTTTGTCCTTATCTTTTGCTACAGGCTAAATCCCGTTTAGTTTCAAAGATGTCTTAGCTTTGGCTCAGTCAATCTGCAATACATACTAACATGCTTATAAGCAAACGGCCTCACTGTCAATAACAAGAGCCATGGCAAATAAAGTGTGTCAGAGGTTGGTACTGATATGACTTATAAGAAGCAAAGTTTTTTTCAGATCTGCTTCTTCCAAACGTATTTTAACATTCTATACTTCTATGAAGCTGTAGACATTTTGTAGAAGAGCTCATTTTTCCCATAACAAATCTACCAGGTAACAATAAAGAATTCAGGAAGTTTAAAATGTACCTTTAAACACTGAATAGGCATAACAGTACTTTGACAATTTTAATCATTTTTAGATACCCTTTGAAACAATTCTTAAATACATAGACTGACACCACTAGAACCAAGGGTCAGCTGCCAAATGCCCTGCCTTTACTAACTAGGAGCTTATTTATAACCAATTATTGCATACCTATACATTTCTTAATCTGTATTAGTTTTAATAGATTTACACAATGTCATCATTAGTAAGCAACACTGTTTCAGTTATAGGAAATGGCTATGTAGTTGGGCCATAATATTTATTTTAAAGAAAACCTAAGTCACTAGAAATATAGTAAGAAAACAAGTTTGAAAACCCCAATGAACCTTACAAAAATAAAATAAATTTATTAGGCAGCATCAAGTTAAGTGAACAATGTTCAGATAAGGGAAGATAGAAATTCTGCTACTACCATTCTGGAAAACTCAAGCGTACAATTATGTTCGGGAATAACCATGCACTTACGTAATAATACTGCTGGTGCCGAATTAGACGTTTAAGAAAGAAAAGACTACAATAATATAACCTGTATAATGTAAGACTCCTCTCCTGTCTTTTTCTCAAGTTCCCTGACACAGAAACTAAATAGAATATGGGATTTGTTATGAAAACACTACAATAGGGCTGAAAAAAGGCACTTAAAAGAAAGGTAAGAGAGCAATGGAAGGGCAAGTTGATCTACAAAAACATAACTACAAGAGCTAGTGACAACTTTGAATCCATCAGTATTAAATTACTCAGTACATTTTTTCTTTTTGATATAAAATAAAATTGCATAAGACAGTGTTAATAATCAATTTAACTTCTGTTTCAGTTATTTAAGCAGGTCCCCTCTTTGATTAAAGCCTATATTTGAGGGATATGGATAGAACCTTGTTTGGTACGTCCAATTGCTGACTTGCAGGCTGAAGCTTCTCAAATCCTCTATAGAGAAGGGATGCCTGCACGCTGCCACACTACATGCTGACTCAGCAAAAAATCCAAACCTATGTCACAATCTACCCAAAAGGAAAACCGAACCCCTCCCCCCCAAAACTGTAAACTAGATTAAAACCTCTAATAAATACAGCCAAGTTTATTTTAAGAACGTAGCAGCAAATGTGATAAACTAGATCAAAGTCTTTGAGATGACCCCTCCCACCTGGGACACCTGCCAGGTAGATAGATGTTGCTGTGCTGAAGGCAGTTTGGATGGTGGTCATCATAATTTTACTTCAAGCATTCTTGGACCAGTTGAGAGCTAAAGCAGTGGGTATGTGTCCCATTCACAAGGGTACCACATGATACAAACACATCCAGATTGGCTACAAAATGACAGGTGTCAAACCCACAGCATACACATATGACTTAACTGACACATCAGGCTCATTTTCAAGATACACAAACTTCAGAAAATACAAAATTATATTACCCAAATATTACTTACATTTGAATTTTCCCTTTATACTATTCCCTTCTACGGTTTATTCATGAGGTCATCTGAATGGAAATATAGCAGTCACAACCAGGGAATTTATTTCCTTTTGCTGCCTTTTCTCCTATGATAAAGTCTGCATTTGTAAAGCACCTTTCCTCTAAATATATGTAACAGCCAGAATGTGTCTGGAACAGAAATACAGCCACCTCTACAATAGATGATCTTGCAACTGAACTTGGATACTACCCGAGGTACCAATGATCAAAAGTAAACGTGGGCGCTAGAGGCCATTAGTTCCGTACTATCTCCTGCATTTACCAACGCAGAATGAAACGAGTGTACCAAGCCTTAGCGCAGATAGCATGCAAATGTAGTCAAGCTCATGAGGTCATTTTGTATTCCTCTCCACTGCTCAGAAAAGAGCACCCGAAACAAAACTGCCTTACCCAAGTCGGAGCAGGCGTTAGGGTGTTGGAAGAGAGGATTTCCCATGATTCTCACGCTTCTCTCATGATTCTTTCTGCAAAATCTACCAGTTTTGATTGCTTTTGGACGCAGGAGGAAGCCCATGCAAGCCCTTGAGTGCTGGCTGTGATAAACAGCAGACCTGTTTGTGATTCAAGTTTGGGTTCTACCAGGCGCATGCACACAGGAGCTGAACTTACTGTAGAACTCTTCTGCACATGAGCCAAGCACAATCCTCCCGACAAACACCCTAATGCTTAAAGCTATCAATGCTTTGAATCTCATTAGCTTTGAGCATTAGGGCGTTCTGTGCTGTTCCGGCACTATTTTCATGGCGCTATTCAGAATAGCGCCGGACTTTTGATCATTGGCCTCTGAGAGTTTAACACAGAAGGGATAAAACATGACCATTACTGAATAGTTTTTTTTTTATACATTAGATAAATGGAGACAAATGTTAGACCTTACATTCTCAAAATCTGAGACGCTGAGGAATCAGAGATAGGGCCGTGACACACTGAGGGCCCAGTATCGCTCTCTATGTCAGGAATGCAGGAACTCTGTCCTCAATGGCCACAACCCAGTCAGGTAATTCAGCATTTTGACAATGAATATGCATGAGATCTATCTGGATGCACTGCCTCCACATAATGAAACAGATCTCATGTGTATTCATTGTGGAAATCTTGAAAACCTGACTGGGTTGTGGCCCTCGGGTACTTGCATCCCTGCTGTAAGGATTATACTATTCCTTCAGTTTTGTTCCACCATAGTCATTTTCACATCAACAGAATATAAAGTCACTAAGAATGAAGAATTTAGATAGGCCGATATCTAAAATATAGACATTTTACACATTTTTGACAAATGATGAAAGTTAGAAAAACTAAAATATTAATACAAGATAGAAAATAGAAGTTGGATATTCTCTAAACATATTGCTCCAAACATTTCCAGAGACATCAATTGCTCTCAACATCAATGACATCTAGTCAAAATCAAAGGTTTCTCATATTGATAACCAAGTCCACAGAGTTGAGTGATTCTTGCCTGCTCCATTCAAAACCTAAAGTTTCTATTTCTTTCTTTCTACAAAATAAGAAAATAGGCAAGGCTGTCCATGAGTTCAGAAGGCATTAATGGGAGTGCTTGCACTCCATATGATTGAAGCTCTAGTTCAGATACTGGTTTTTAACATTATTGCTTACTGTCTCTCTCTCTCTCTTTTACATTTCTCTATTTGGTGACATAACCCCCATACCTAGAAAAAAACAAACCCAAGCAGTGTTTATTGCATCTGAATACTGAATGTCATGGAAACTGAAAAGAGGAAACCTAGGATGTGTGTATCCTAAAGTGAAGCAGCAGTTTTGAGGCGTTTGTTTCCCTTTTCATTTCTGCCTCACCTGATTGGGGGAAAGGTAGTTAAAAAAAAAAAAAAAAGAAGTAATTGTACGTAAGAAATAAAGGGGTCCATTTACTAAGCCATGGCAAAAAGTGGCCTGTCGTAGTGTGGCTGTGTGTTTTTACCATGTCTGGGAAAAGGGTCTGTGGTAAAATTGAAACCAGCACACGCCTTTATATGGCCTGAGCTCTTAATGCCATCCATTGATCTAGTAGTTAAGGGGTCATGCACTACACTTGCGGTGACCGGTCAGCACGTGCCAAATGAGTCCTGGCACTATGGGCGAGCGCCAAATCCAAAATTACCGCTAGGAGGGCATGCTAGCCTGGCGATAGGGGTTTTGGCACACACTGCAAGCATGTAGAGACTGCCGGGCCTTTGTAAAAGGGCCCCAAATTGTGCCTGTTTGAAATTTTTATTACCATGTTGTGCCTTTTCTGAATAACTGCTACAATAGATTTTTGCTCTGTTCTCTCATAACCAGATCTCTCCATTTCCACAGAATGACTAGCCAAGCAAGGAATAAATTGATAACAGCTAAACAAAATGTTCATTTTCATTCCAAATACTTTGCTTCACAAATTTTATTGGCTAGAATGTTTGTTTACTGCTTTGGCATCATAAAAAGATATTTTAGATTTTAATAGTCATTATTCCTTTCCAGAAACCACTATTCAACAGACGCAGCATATACCCCGGGAACTGAATTGTTGTTTAATTACAAAGCACCAGGCATCAATCAGATCACTGGATTGGCTAAATAAATGAAGTTTATTTAATGTGCTCTGTGCTCCCATGCTAAACAGTGGCAACTGACATGTGCACTGCGTAAGCATAGATGACATTTCGTTTGGCCGGTAAGCTATTCATTCCTCAAAATGTCAGTCACAAATCAAATCTTAACTCATTCTTAACAGATGCTAGAAGTTATATCCCCTTATGTGTAAGACAGATGTTATGTTTGAATGACTGTAAGAAACAACTATCAGCTTCATACGTCTGCTGTTTCGTAACAAACTCTCTTACACTTACAACTGGCATCACCTACTGACTTACAACATATGGGCTGTAATTTAGTAACAGGCCACCTATGTGTGAAGGCCATGTAGGCACTTATTTTTAGCCTATACTAGTACATATACTGTAGGAATAATGGCTAAACTGAAGCCTCAGACTATTTACACCTGCTTAGGAGCAGGTGTTTAAATTAGTATTTAATGTACAGGTGAAAAAGGAGATTTTATATATGTTCATAAATCATTACTCCACCCAAACTCCTCCTCTGAGCACATATACTTTAAAATCAGATATAGTACATGACTAATTACAAAGCATATTCTTTTACGCATGAGGTCATTTATAAGACGTGAACCAATAACGAAAAACATAGAGCTACTGGAACCAAAATATCAATAATGCAAGAAAAATTCCAGACTATTTGAAACGGTTAATCATTTTTGGATCCTTTCAATAAACAATGCAGAGCACATAATTGGATGAGGAAGGAAAAAGCCCTAGAACCCACCTGGGGCCACAAATGTCAGGATTCCAGGAATACAGGGTAAAGTCACCTCTTTGGCTGAAAAAACCTCCCTGTGTTACGTTCAAGACAGTACAACTTTATATTCTGTGCTAAAGTTCAATTCTTTCAAAATATTTATACTGGGGCATAAGAAATGTTTAAGGCACAAAACCCTACTACACAGAAGAAATACAAGTTAAAATTTCTAATGTCATGCACTACTAAATATGTGGTTTATGTTATTGTTTGCCCATGCTCTAAGATTTATGTGGGACAGACTACAAGGCAATTCCGCACGAGGATTATCGAACACAGAAGTGCGGTCCACTGCCTATTGCACAATATTTTGTGACATTTGTGCAGTTTCATCTGTACAATGCAGTGTTATAAATCATGTGCCTCCATTGGCCAGGGGCAGTGACCATAGATCATTACTGCGAGATGTGAATAAGAGTGGATTTTTTGTTTGGGCTCAGAAGAACCGACTGACCTCAATGAAAAATGAATGGCAACATTTCTTGTGATTGTGTTTTTTCTGTTAAATGTTTTTCTGATATATAAGTAAAGGTCAAAAGTTATGATATGCACTAGAATGAATAAAGTTCTTTGGTGGGGAATTGCGCTTGGGTATAGTTGTGTAAGATTGGGGCCATTTTCAAGAAAGGAATGATGCAATTTTAAAATATTTTGATATTAAGTTTTTCTATTCTCTAGAAGACATGGTCCTGTAAACCCTGATGCAGCTATTGTGAAATGGTGGCCACCATCAGAGGAACCACTTCACTAGCCTACAGATATCCTGCAGATAAATGCTTTTGTTTCATTTGATGAGCAAGTTGACTGTATTAAAGGTTATTTTGCACTGTTTGCATCTGAGTTTTACTGTTATGAAATTAGTTCTGAAAGAACTGGATTCTGATATTGAAAGAAGAAATACATATAAATATTTTGAAAAAATTGAACTTTAGTACCAATATAAGTTGTACTGACAAACTTAACACAGGGAGGTTTTTTCAGCCAATGAGGTGACTTTACCCAGTGATCCTGGAAGCCTGACATTTGTGGCTCTGGGTGGGTTCTGAGGCTTTTTCCTCCCTTATCCAATTTTGTGCCCGGCTTTGTTTATTTGAAAGGGTCCAAGAATTATTGGCTGTTTTGAATAGTCTGGAATTTTTTTGTGTAACTCTATATGACCCCTTTTACATACATATACTGGGATATATGGGAAAAAGATCCTTTATAGAATTACCTCCATGCTGTACAATGCACAACTGGTAAAGTTATAACATTTGCGTTCCTCCTGTACAAATTATAACAGACACAGAGCATACAGTGTTTACTAAATTTCTGTACAGCATAGTACGAAATCATGATTCATGGCTCCATTTTTATTTTAAAGATCACACTGCAAAGTGTACTGGAAGGTTGTGTATATTGCACTGTATAAAACTATTATCTTTAAGCAAGATGGCAAAACAATTATTATTAACTGTGTGAAGATTCTTTCCCACTAGGTACCTGAAACCTAGCCATACCAATATGAAAGTAACCCTAGGTGAGGTTCTCAAATTTTCCAAATAGCTAAGTTTTCCCATAAGTATATGAAATTCTTCCTTTTTGGTACAGAAACCTAAAAGCAAGTCTTGGAAATAAGATTTAGAAAATAAATAAACCATACAGATTTAACTCTGCCCTTATTTCATATCTTTATATGAACAGAAAAGAAAATCAGTATGCAAACAAATAGAAGGCAGCGAAATAACTCTAACTTAAACTGCCATTGGAAGCAGAACAATGTTTTGTTTCTTATTTTCTCAGAAATGCTCAAGTTTTTCATAAAATCATGGGTACTATTTGCAGGGCCCAGTTTAAGATGACAGCATCCCTAAGGAAGGCTGGAGAACGAGTTGGGAGGCGAGGATTCTCCCCCAGAGATTACAGAGCATGGTCCTAAAGCCAGCAGAATCAGACTCCTGTTCAACCCAGGTTATTTGGTACCTTCATATTTGGCACCATAGGCAATTGCCTATGTTACTTATGCCTAAATCCGGGTCCGACTTTGTCAGCACTAATTACGTATTTAATAGTGCAATCTGTGTTGACTGGAAAATTCTAGCTTGCTTGGACTGCTATGCTAAAGAGTGATGTGTCTACACAGAGATCACAATTCTGAACAGAAGTAGGAAAAAACCTAACTACATTAGATATGCCAATATCACCTCTGAAGAATGCTTTGTATGTTTATAAGATGAAAAAAAAAAACCAGACCATTTTTAATGGCAAAGGCAGAGTTATCTTGCCAGTTTAAATTTGAATATGATAAAAATGTGATTTTATGGTGTGAATACAGGCATAACTAATCCAAAACATTCCTCAGTATAGTACAGAGGAAAAAGGAAATATTGACGTAAGCAATCAGAAGTCTTTCATTGGTTACACAATGAAAAGAAGTGGGCCTAGAGAAGGGTGGCATTCTCACTGAGATCTCTTTATAAATTCAAACGATAAAAAGATCGGGCATGGATGTGGTTGCATGATATGGCAACGTTTAAAAGCTGTAATGTGAGAGAGCAATGAGGCTCCTGCCTACTATAATGGCCAGACAGAATAGAAATACGCATCTCTCAAAACACAGTGGTTATTTACTGTTATGTCATTACGCCAGCTACAGAGATTTATTGATGATAATTTTAAATTACTGCTTTCCCCCTAATATCTGTAGTGATTTTATATTGTGCATATTAGCATAATCTTCCAGCTAAAGGTCTATTTCAATATATAAATGCTGATTACTGCAGCTGTGTTATTTCAGTGCTAACTTCAGTGGATGCTGTTTTCCAGATTAATCAGGTGTCTACACACACATATGTGGATCTCCTACAAATACCTCTTGGAGCCTGTGACATGTGCTGAAAATTTGGTGGGGATAGCACTAATCCTAGGAAGGATACACAAGCAGATGCAAAGCCATGGTGATCTCAACAGCCTACCTTTTTGTTGTTGTTAAAAGTAAGAGCTATTTGAAGTCTACGTAATCCAAAATGCACTGTGAGAAGAATGAGGGAGCTTTTCAGAAAGCTGTACCAAAAGAAGGCTCAGAACCTAGTAAATGGTTTTAAAAGTTCAGAAATAACCCTGAGTTTGTTTTTGGGTTTAGTGTCAGTTGCAATGTTTTGGAAGTGCCAAGGTTGTCTTTATACTCTGATTGCTCTTTTATTAAGAGAATAATCAATTTAATCCTCAATTTCTCCTACTTTATCATCTTCTCTTTGACAGCATGCCTGTGTGACCAGAGGCCCTTTTGCTGGCTGGACCTAGACCCTCAGAGCTGCTCTTCTGCTTGCAAGAGCCACTACAGTAGCAACAGCCAACTTTGCTCCTAGGAGCTGGAACATCATCTCTACAACACATCAAAGTTCTGCTGGCTCCAGACAAGAGACCCAAACTTGAAATCTTTTGAGCAGCAGTGTTAAAACTTGAGACCCAGGGCTGGCCATGCACTTAGAGTTTTATGCTAGATATGTGTGTGTGTGTATGTTTCTTTCTCTACATAAATATATATACATAGAAACACAAGTAGCATACCACCAGTATAAATATATACATTTGCAGTCAATTAATGGATTCTAACATGTGCCCAAATGTTTGGCCTTGATTTTTTTTCAACAACTGGGGTGTTCATGGATAGCTTTAATGGGTACTCTTAGAACCATTCTCAACATCATAGGTCTAAATTTGCTCAGATTTTGTTTTTAAACTTGAAAAATAGTAAACTTTCAATCTTTTTTTCAGTGTACATTTCACGAATCAATTTGACATTCCAATGATATTTAAATGTGATACAATTTTTGTTAAAGCTGTCTTATCATTAGTTAGAGCCTCATAATGCATGGTCACATGATACTGTCTAAGAAATCACAAATCTTGATTTTTTACAACCATTTTCTAAATATAGAAACATAAGCATTGAGTTATGTTGAATTTCTTCTTATTGTTTTTTTTAATACACATACAACCTAAAAGCTACCAGAAATAGATGCAACATTTTATAATACAGCCTGAGAAGTCCATTATGTCAGCAAAGGAGTAGCTGTAGCTGGTATTTCTTGGTTATGCCTGCTACGATAACTAGTCAGAACATAGAATTGTTGCTCCCTGAGGTTTGATATATGTAGTAAAACAAGCTTTCTCAAGTAAAGACTTGTAGAACTACAGTTTTTAAATGAAGTGGAAATTTGCAGTTTTCATAAAAAGCAGGAGATTGACAAGACTAATAAGACACACCCAAAGTAAAGGAAGGCACCGTGAGAGCCTCACAATGCAGTTTCAATCTTGTTCTTCATAACCTACTCTCATATGAAGCTTAGATTTCTCCTGAGTAGAAAGTACCAATTATATTCCATATACTAGACTCCCTCATAAAGTTGTTATGAAAATTCTACCACATTAACTTCCCTGAACGTTATGGTCAGCTAAAATTCCTTTTTATTCAGCTGAAGCTACACATTTAAAGGAACCAATCTCAAAGATTATTAGAAGATTATGATCAGAAACAGCAGTAGTTGTAGAGAAGAAATGAATACATACAAGCACCAGGCCTACTACAAAGAATTTAACAAAGAAATCAAAGAAAAAAACAGACACAGGGTAACACCACAAACAGAAAACAGTAGAAGGGTATTAGAAAGTTTTGTACTCCCTTTTATAGCTGCAAAAAAGCACAGGTAACACAGACAACACAAATTTAGTAATTTCTTAAATCAATTTTTTACCATAAGCCCTTACATTCAAAATGGTAAACGGCAGCAAATCCTTTGGCACCAGCCACACCCATCGCCAGCGACAGGATTTGATGCTATGAAGATCTGACAATCTGGGCACCAAGGATTACTGTAAAATTAATTAGATTTTATTTTAAAAATTAAGTTGATTGAGTAGTAATATTAAATAAGCCCAATCCTTTTATTATGGTGTAGAAGCCAGGAAGCACTCCTCCATGCCTTATAAGGCATTTGAAAGACCTCTTATGCTAAACAGCATGCATCCACAGTATCCCTTTCATAGGGTGCATAAGGCAATGGAAAAGTCAGGAGAGAGAGAATGTATGGCACATTACTATCTTAAAAAGTATAAGTGTGCTCTGTGAAACATTTGCTCATCTGCTCTGAGAACAAAAGTTTAGATTCAACAGTCTAACATGGGACTGATTCTGCAGCATATTATGAGGACCAGCTACATTCCTAAATTTAATAGAACAGCAAGCTAGGGATAAAGATTACCCCAATATAGAATCGGAGCACCCCTCCAGTGAATCAAGTCACTCTCCAAAGTCCTGAAGCAACACAGGTTAACTGCAAAGCTAATATCTGAATTTCAGAGAAATCTGAGGTTTATTGTTGTGCACTAAGCTTCACGCTTAAAGTTAATGTTTATGTCCTAAACTTATGGTCTTATAATGAATGATAACACCAGTTGGTAGAATGACAATCATTTTATGGATTAGAATTCATCTATTTTGCAGGAACTCATCACTGGAGTGGACTTTCTAGAACTAAGTCTATTTTAACTGTTACCCCTTTTCAAAAACAGACGTGTGCTGCTGTGGGATTTGACAACTCTGTCTTAAAGCCACCTTGGCGTTTCATTAGCCTTGTACTTCTTCATAACAGATCAAACCACCGAGGTGGGGGGGGGGGGGGGGGGGGGGAGTGGGTAATGGGTTCCATGTGAGACCCCAGCATCTTCATCGCCGCATCCTTTTGCTTTGATCAAGTATTAGTTTCCTCTCACCACAGTGCTTGGGATCAGAATATGTAAACATTGACAAAAAACAGCAGCGCTGTGACCTTGTTTCCACTCTCTGGACAAATTCCATGGGACTATTTAGTCAGAACTGCTGTGAGCTCCCTTTGCTTGTATGGAAGTCACTGGGATTTCCGCTGTAACTTAGCATCTCCTTTACTTTGGCCTCCTTCTGGCAGATTAAGAGAAAAAAAAAAAAAGAGAAGAGAAAAAAAATCAGCTGCAGTATATATCTATAGCCATTTTAGTTACAATCTATTTCATTTGCCTTTATACAAACTAACTTGCGATATTAAGTATGGACAATGCTTTAACTGAAAGGCAAAAACATTTTCCAGCTGTTTACACTATCTTGTTTATACGTTACTCTACTAGAATTTCTCAATCACTCTAGTATACACTGGTATAGAGATCTATCAAAGAATTAATAGCAGGGATGTTCATTACTCTAAATCTGGTTACTGAGATATTGTTTTATTCACTTGTTTCTGTAGTGGGCATAATAAATTGTATTCTCAGACCTATCTATGTTATTTTCAAGGGAGAAATGTAGCCACTGAAAAAACAATGCTGAATTCTCCATCTTGGGCTCAGGAGCAAGTAGTCCACAAGCCTCTCTTTCCCCCTGTCCACCTTTGGAAAGTGCATGAATCCATCCACAAAGTGCAACATTCCTTCACAAAGGTGATCAAGATCCATATTTCTCTCAAGTTATAAGAACATAAGCATTGCCATACTGGGACAGACCAAAGGTCCATCAAGCCCAGTATTCTGTTTCCAACAGTGCAATACATTTTATGCTGCTTATACTAGAAATAAGTAATGGATTTTCCCATCTTAATAATGGCTTATGGACTTTTCTTTTAGGAAGATATCCAGACTTGCTAAGTTTTACCTCATTCTCTGGCAAAGAATTCCAGAGTTTAATTACATGTTGAGTAAAGAAATATTTTCTCCAATTTGTTTTAAAATTACTACTTTGTAGCTTCATCGCGTGCCCCCTAGTCCTAGTATTTTTAGAATGAGTAAACAAGCGATTCACATCTACCCATTCCACTCCACTCATTATTTTATATACCTCTATCATACCTCCCCTCAGCTGTCTACGCCAAGCTGAAGAGCCGCTTCAGCCTTTCCTCATAGGGAAGTCATCCCATCCCCTTTATCATTTTCATCGCCCTTCTCTGTACCTCTTCTAATTCCACTACCCTAATTCAACATCCATCTAGCTCTACAGTAATTCAACATTCATCCACTCAGAAATCCAACATCCATCTTTTCAATCAGTCAGTTTATTCAGGATCCAGTTACCAAAGGACTCATCCACCTCTTGTTTCAATTACTGTAGTAAATTATTTGTTTACTAATTTCTAATAAACACAGTTTGAAATCGAGGGAAGAGAGTGTCTAACTTTTGAATACTGGGCTTGTATAGCCAACTGTTTAATAATGCATGCAATGTGTTATGAGAACAGTACAGAGGCATCAGGCTTGTGCTTTTTCTGTAGTGACGCCCGGGATGTGGAACAGGCTCTATCCGCCTTTTCTCTCCTCTGCCTCTTCGAATAGCGGTCATTTATCGTCCCCCTGATAAGTCCCTTTCATCCTTTCTCAGTGACTTTGACGCCTGGCTTGCCTTCTTCCATGATCCTTCCTCCCCCTCTCTCATCCTTGGTGACTTTAATATTCCTGCTAATGATCCTTCCAACTCTTATATTTCCAAGTTACTCGCTTTAACGTCCTCCTTTAATCTCCAACTATGCTCCACCTCCCCCACTCATCAAAATGGTCACTGTCTTGATCTCATCTTCTCCTCCAACTGTTCACCCTCTAGTTTCCTTGCCTCTGATCTTCCCTCCTCTGATCACCATCTTATAACTTTCACACTTAAATCTCCTCCCTCCCAGTCCCGTCCTATCTTATCTAATTTATCTAGGAATCTTCACGATATTGACCCTTCATCCCTATCCTCCCATGTTTCAAACCTCCTCTCTACTGTGGCACCATCCACGTCTGTCAACGAAGCTGTTTCTTCTTACAACAATACTCTATCCTCTGCCTTAGACACTCTTGCACCTTTGATGACCCGCCCTGTAAGGCGTACAAAACCCCAACCTTGGCTGACTTCTAATATCCGCTACCTACGTTCCTGTACCCGCTCCGCCAAACGCCTCTGGCGGAAATCTCGAGCCCTTGCTGATTTCTTACACTTTAAGTTCATGCTGACCTCCTTCCAATCTGCTCTTTTACGTGCCAAACAGTATTATTATATCCAACTGACCAACTCTCTTGGCTCTAAATCCTCGACTTCTCTTCACCACATTGAACTCTCTCCTCAAGGTGCCCCCTCCCCCAACTCCCCCTTCATTATCTCCTCAGACCCTTGCTGAATTCTTTCACAACAAGGTTCAAAAGATAAACCTTGCTTTCTCTACCTCACCACCTCTCCCTCCACTAGTCCGTTCCCCTCTCTCTCCTTCCCCTCATTCCCTTTCCTCCTTTCCTGAAGTTACTATTGAGGAAACTACACTTCTCCTTTCTTCCTCAAAATGTACCACCTGTTCCTCTGATCCCATTCCCACCCACCTTCTTAATGCCATCTCTCCTGCTCTTATTCCTTTTATCTGTCACATTCTCAACCTCTCACTTTCCACTGCGACTGTCCCTGCTGCCTTTAAACATGCTGTGGTCACACCTCTCCTTAAGAAGCCTTCACTCGACCCTACTTGTCCCTCTAATTACCGACCCATCTCCCTCCTTTTCTCTCCAAATTACTTGAGCGTGCTGTTCACCGCCGCTGCCTTGATTTTCTCTCCTCACATGCTATTCTTGACCCACTACAATCTGGTTTTCGCCCTCTCCACTCAACCGAAACTGCGCTTACTAAAGTCTCCAATGACCTATTACTGGCTAAATCCAAAGGTCAATATTCCATCCTCATTCTTCTTGATCTTTCAGCTGCTTTTGACACTGTCGATCACAGCATACTTCTCGATACCCTGTCCTCACTTGGTTTCCAGGGCTCTGTCCTTTCCTGGTTCTCTTCCTACCTCTCCCTCCGCACCTTTAGTGTTCACTCTGGTGGATCCTCTTCTACTTCTATCCCTCTGCCTGTCGGCGTACCTCAGGGTTCTGTTCTTGGTCCCCTCCTCTTTTCTATCTACACTTCTTCCCTTGGTTCATTAATCTCATCCCATGGCTTTTCCTACCATCTCTATGCTGATGACTCCCAAATCTACCTTTCTACCCCTGATATCTCACCTTGCATCCAAACCAAAGTTTCAGCGTGCTTGTCTGACATTGCTGTCTGGATGTCTCAACGCCACCTGAAATTAAATATGACCAAAACCGAGCTTCTCATTTTCCCCCCCAAACCCACCTCCCCACTCCCCCCATTTTCTATTTCTGTTGATGGCTCTCTCATTCTCCCTTTCTCCTCAGCTCGAAACCTTGGGGTCATCTTTGACTCTTCTCTCTCCTTCTCTGCTCATATCCAGCAGATTGCCAAGACCTGTCGTTTCTTTCTTTACAACATCCGTAAAATCCGCCCCTTTCTTTCCAAGCACTCTACCAAAACCCTCATCCACACCCTTGTCACCTCTCGTTTAGACTACTGCAATCTGCTTCTTGCTGGCCTCCCACTTAGTCACCTCTCCCCTTTCCAGTCGGTTCAAAACTCTGCTGCCCGTCTCATCTTCCGCCAGGGTCGCTTTACTCATACTACCCCTCTCCTCAAGACCCTTCACTGGCTCCCTATCCATTTTCGCATCCTGTTCAAACTTGTTCTACTAACCTATAAATGTACTCACTCTGCTGCTCCCCAGTATCTCTCCACACTCATCCTTCACTACACCCCTTCCCGTGCACTCCGCTCCATGGATAAATCCTTATCTGTTCCCTTCTCCACTACTGCCAACTCCAGACTTCGCGCCTTCTGTCTCGCTGCACCCTACGCCTGGAATAAACTTCCTGAGCTCCTACATCTTGCCCAATCCTTGGCCACCTTTAAATCTAGACTGAAAGCCCACCTCTTTAACATTGCTTTTGACTTGTAACCACTTGTAACCACTCACCTCCACCTACCCTCCTCTCTTCCTTCCCATTCACATTAATTGATTTGATTTGCTTACTTTATTTATTTTTTGTCTATTAGATTGTAAGCTCTTTGAGCAGGGACTGTCTTTCTTCTATGTTTGTGCAGCGCTGCGTACGCCTTGTAGCGCTATAGAAATGCTAAATAGTAGTAGTAGTAGTAGTTGTGGCCAGACTGGAATCTAATTATTTAGAATTCTGCAAGTTGGTAAATACCTATTTGTTTGATAAAGGGCGGTGGGAGTACTACTACTACTACTTAACATTTCTAAAGCGCTACTAGGGTTACGCAGCGCTGTACAATTTAACATAGAGGGACGGTCCCTGCTCAAGGAGCTTACAATCTAAGAGACAAGTGAACGGACAGTCCGATGGGGGGGGGGGGGGGGGGGGGGGGGGGGGGGGGTCTTGGGAGCCACACAGTGCGCCTGAAACAGAACAAAGAGACCACATGACAGGAGAGAGATGGGAGAAGCGACCCTGGAAAGTTGACAGTGCAATAGTTAAGATACAAATGGATAAACTGGCTAGACCAATTAATCTGACACCCTAGTAATATAGAAAATGATAGAAAAAAGACCAAATTGGGCATTCTGTGTTTCTTTATTCAGTGTCACCTGTAGTGTGGGCTTGAAAGCTATTCTGTACTAGGGATGGCCCTACGCTGTCTATTAAAATGTTTCATTACATATTGTGTTGACATTGTAACTAGTCCTTTATTTTCTTACTCCTGTTACTCTACCTTATCTGTCTATATGTTCCATCTTTGCTTACACCCTATGCTGTATATTAAAATGTTTTATTGTATATTGTGTTGGCATTGTAATGTAGCATACTATGCCATACTTTGTATTCTTGTTTGAATATTTTTACTGCTGTAATTGTCTATTGCTTATGTTTGATTTATTCTTACTGTACATCACCTTGAATGAATTCCTTCGAAAAGGTGGTAAACTAATCCTACTAAATAAATTAAATAACTTCAGCATCTACCACTCTCTCTTTTTTTTCTCAGAAGTTCGGATCAGAGCTTTGGAGGACGCAATTTGCGTTCGCCTGCGGCCGCCTCTACTAACCTGCCACCGGTGCCTCGTGCTGCCTGCCCCTACCCAAGCCACTGGACTGCCTCTGTACCTGTCTGGCCTGCAGGCTGTAGTGCTTCCTCGGGCTCCTGTCCTGTGTGAGGCAGCGGCACTTGGCATTTCAGGAAAGGATCGCGTGATTGGGGCTGCTCTTCCGTCTCTGGGGAATGGAAATGGAAGTAATACATGCCGCTTCTGACTAGCACTCAGTGACTCACCCATGCACACCGATATATTTGCAGCCATTGATTGCATGCATTATTACATCACTTGCATGCATTGGTGCATGGTTCCAGACAGCTTTGTTTGGATTCTAGCAATTGCTTCTGGTTTTGATTTCAAGCCTGTCTCTTCTTTTTTTACCTTATTTTTCATGTTTGTTTGTGCATAAAATGTGCATGTTTAATAACTGTGCCCGCTGCTTCTAAAACGATCTTTGTTTGGGTCCACTTTCAGCATGGTATATATTCCTGTTTTTTTAATACGCATCGGTGGTGTGATACTTGCTTGGCCTCAACGTAGGGGGTGGGACAGGTGGGGGCATGGGGTGAGAGGTGGGGGCATGGGGGTGCAAAAACAAAAAATTGGTCTGGGGTGCCACAACCTCTTGAGCCGGCCCTGCAGACAGTAGAAAAATAGAGGAGTCAGAGTTGAAGGTTTGGTGTACCAACTCCACAGCCCTGCAGTATAGCACTCAGACAGACATGTTATAAAAAAAAAAAAATTCCTTACAAAGAGGAACCATTGAATTGAATCTTTCTAGGAAAGGCACCCAGGAGAAAGGCATAAGAAAAAAAACTGGTGCCTTGGTGCCCCTTACCTGTGTATCCTTGCTGCAAGTGAACAGGTAGAGGGGAATGAGGGAGGTTGGCTGCATGTTGAGAACTTGTCTGTAAACCCTTCAGTAGATCTAAACAGGAGGAAGAGAGAGATAGCAAACCAGGAATTACAGATCCAAAACACACTATAAGCATTAAAGATAAAGTGAAGATATCCCCAGTGCTGAAAGGAGCTTCGTATCTGAAACTCAGATTGGTAAGTGCCACAAAAGAAAAAAGCAACAGTAAGTCTAAGTTATCCATTGAAAAAAAAAAAAAGCAAAGCAACAACCAAACAACTAGAACCCACTGCCCTTCTGTTACCTACAATGGTAGTACAAACATTGGTTGATTGGAACTTATTAAGAGCATCATAATTTGTTTCCTCTTTAATGTACATTTACTGGCAAGGATTGGGCAAATCTTATTCTATATCCCATAAATGACATTTTGCTACAACGCTTTATAAGTATAAAAACTAACTGTCTGACTCAATTACATAACAGTAATGACTGAGGCAGCTTCTGTCAGTTGTTTAGAGGTAAATGGACATGCTGTTAACCAGCTAGATATTAATTACCAAGAAAAGTCTGACAGTATAATATGGCAAAGCATCATAATGTGTCCGGCTCCACTCTTAAGCAGTTCACTGAAACATACTGCTCTATATGTTGGTATTAAAGGACTAGATTCCATCTTTTTAAGAAGGCATACCACACAGAATAACAAATATAAATGTATAGATCTTCCACGCCTTACTCAGAACTTTTTTATAATATCTGCTTGCTTTATACTTCTACTATAGCAATCAAAATCTATATTTAACAATAAGTAACTACTTTTATAACATCTGCTTGCTCTAACCTTCTAATATGTTATTCAATATCTCTATGTAACAATAAGTGATTACGTTCTAATCTATTACCACCAAGAACGATACATTGTAAGCCACATTGAGCCTGCAAAGAGGTGGGAAAATGTGGGATACAAATAAATAAATTGATAAATATGGTGCCATAAAAAAATAAACCTAGGCATATTCTATAAACTACACCTAAAGTTAGGTGAAGTTTAGAAAATATGCCTAGCGCCCGTCCACGCAACAACATTTAGTCGTAGGTATTTATGCCAAATAAAACTTGGTATAAATGCCGGCGACTAAGTGTGCATAGATTTTAGAAACGTCCATGACTCACCCATGGCCACATCCATGAATTTTTCACAAAGAACTTTACAGAATACACTTACCAAGTTCTGCAGTAATTGGGCAGCTGTTACTGCTGGAGCCCTTACTGCCTCCTAAATAGGTGGCAGTAAGGACTCCCCTGGGAAATGGAAACGCTCATTGAGGGCAATTCTATAACTTGACACCAGAAGTTAGGTACCTAGATGCAGTACTCTGAGTGCTAATTCTATAACGTCATCTGAGAGCTAAGATTACAGAATACCAACCTAAGTTGACATCTATGTACCTACATTTTGGCAGGCCACTTATGCCATCTCAATAGCAGGTGTAAATGCCTGTGCCTAAATTTGACACATCAGCACATAATTTATGGTATTAAATTATATATGAGTAAATGTTGGTCCTGCTCATACCCCTTCCCTTTTGCATTTACACACTAAGAGGTCCTTTTACCAAGCCGCGCTAAAAAGTGTTCAGCGGTGTGTGTGGGTTTTCTCCATGCAGTGGCCACGTTTAGTGCAACAGTAAAATGGGCATCGTGCCATAATTTTTGGTAATGGACAAGCCCTACTTTCCTCCTATTTAGGAGGCAGTAAGGGCTTCTGCACTACTCCCAATGCTAATCAGGTAGTGTGTAGTAATGTGCCTGTACTACAAAATTAGCATTCCTCCCATGCTAGAAAATAAAAAATATTTTCCAGCTCAGGATTAGTGCATTCTGAGCAGGAAACTACCACAAGATACCTCAGCGTGTCCTGTGGTAGTGCACGGTAGGCCCACATTAAGCCTACTGTGCTTTAGTAAAAGGGCACCTAAGCGAGTTGTGTGCGTCATTTATAGAACAGAACACATCTAGCACTTACGTGCCTAGGTACTAGTATTTTAAAAACACCCAAATGTGTTTAAATTTAGGCGCCAAGTTATAGAATGAGGGAGACTATCCCTACAGATGTTTGGGCCATCTAGTTTGCCTGATTTCTTCACTTTACTTTAAAAGTAGTTCTTGCAAAATGCTTCCTAACTTGCTCATTTGGTAGTTCAACATAAGTTTTGAGTTCTGTGCAACAGTTCACATTTATTTGACAATTAGTAAAGTTGCTTACCTGTAAACAGTTACTTGGACGGGACACCAGGATATAGCGAATGCTACATACCTGTAGAAGGTATTCTCCGAGGACAGCAGGCTGATTGTTCTCACTGATGGGTGACGTCCACGGCATCCCCCTCCAATCGGAATATTCACTAGCAAAGACGTTTGCTAGCCCTCGTGCGCCCATGCGCACCGCGCATGCGCGACTGTCTTCCCGCCCGAACCGGCTCGTGTTCGTCAGTCCCGTATGTAGCAAGACAAAGACAAGGGAAGACACAACTCCAAAGGGGAGGCGGGCGGGTTTGTGAGAACAATCAGCCTGCTGTCCTCGGAGAATACCTTTTACAGGTATATAGCATTCGATTTCTCCGAGGACAAGCAGGCTGCTTGTTCTCACTGATGGGGTATCCCTAGCCCCCAGGCTCACTCAAAACAACAAACATGGTCAATTGGGCCTCGCAACGGCGAGGACATAACTGAGATTGACCTAACAACTTATCCAACTAACTGAGAGTGTAGCCTGGAACAGAATAAAAATTGGGTCTAGGGGGGTGGAGTTGGATTCTAAACCCCAAACAGATTTTGAAGCACTGACTGCCCGAACCGACTGTCGCGTCGGGTATCCTGCTGCAGACAGTAATGAGATGTGAATGTGTGGACAGATGACCACGTCGCAACCTTGCAGATCTCTTCAATAGTGGCTGACTTCAAGTGGGCCACTGACGCTGCCATGGCTCTAACATTATGAGCCGTGACATGACCCTCAAGAGCCAGTCCAGCCTGGGCGAAAGTGAAAGAAATGCAGTCTGCTAGCCAATTTGATAAGGTGCATTTCCCCACAGCCACTCCCCTCCTGTTGGGATCAAAAGAAACAAACATTTGGGCGGACTGTCTGTTGGGCTGTGTCCACTCCAGATAGAAGGCCAATGCTCTTTTGCAGTCCAATGTGTGCAGCGGACGGGGAAAGAATGTTGGCAAGACAATTGACTGGTTCAGATGGAACTCCGACACCACCTTCGGCAAGAACTTAGGGTGAGTGCGGAGGACTATTCTATTATGATGAAATTTGGTGTAAGGAGCATGGGCTACCAGGGCCTGAAGCTCACTGACTCTACGAGCTGAAGTAACTGCCACCAAGAAAATGACCTTCCAGGTCAAGTACTTCAGATGGCAGGAATTCAGTGGCTCAAAAGGAGGTTTCATCAGCTGGGAACGACATTGAGATCCCATGACACTGTAGGAGGTTTGATGGGGGGCTTTGACAAAAGCAAACCTCTCATAAAGCGAACAGCTAAAGGCTGTCCCGAGATCGGCTTACCTTCCACACGGTAATGGTATGCACTGATTGTGCTAAGGTGAACCCTTACAGAGTTGGTCTTGAGACCAGACTCAGACAAGTGCAGAAGGTAGTCAAGCAGGGTCTGTGTAGGACAAGAGCGAGGATCTAAGGCCTTGCTGTCACACCAGACGACAAACCTCCTCCATAAAAAGAAGTAACTCCTCTTAGTGGAATCTTTCCTGGAAGCAAGCAAGACACGGGAGACACCCTCCGACAGACCCAAAGAGGCAAAGTCTACGCTCTCAACATCCAGGCCGTGAGAGCCAGAGACTGGAGGTTGGGATGCAGAAGCGCCCCTTCGTTCTGGGTGATGAGAGTCGGAAAACACTCCAACCTCCACGGTTCTTCGGAGGACAACTCCGGAAGAAGAGGGAACCAGATCTGACGCGGCCAAAAAGGAGCAATCAGAATCATGGTGCCTCGGTCCTGCTTGAGTTTCAACAAAGTCTTCCCCACCAGAGGTATGGGAGGATAAGCATACAGTAGGCCTCCCCCAAATCCAGGAGGAAGGCATCCGATGCCAGTTGGCCATGGGCCTGAGGTCTGGAACAGAACTGAGGGACCTTGTGGTTGGCTCGAGATGCGAAGAGATCTACCAAGGGGGTGCCCCACACTTGGAAGATCTGGCGCACTACTCTGGAGTTGAACGACCACTCGTGAGGTTGCATAATCCTACTCAGCCTGTCTACGCCTGCCAGGTATATGGCTTGGAGAAACATGCCGTAACGGCGAGCCCACAGCCACATGCTGACGGCTTCCTGACACAGGGGGCGAGATCTGGTGCCCCCCCTGCTTGTTGATGTAATACATGGCAACCTGGTTGTCTGTCTGAATTTGGATAATTTGGTGGGACAGCCAATCTCTGAAAGCCTTCAGAGCGTTCCAGACCGCTCGCAACTCCAGGAGATTGATCTGTAGACCTTGTTCCTGGAGGGACCAGCATCCCTGGGTGTGAAACCCATCGACATGAGCTCCCCACCCCAGGAGAGACGCATCCGTAGTCAGCACTTTCTGCGGCTGAGGAATTTGGAAAGGGCGTCCCAGAGTCAAATTGGACCAAATCGTCCACCATTGCAGGGATTCGAGAAAACTCGTGGACAGGTGGATCACGTCCTCTAGATCCCCAGCAGCCTGAAACCACTGGGAAGCTAGGGTCCATTGAGCAGATCGCATGCGAAGACGAACCATGGGAGTCACGTGAACCGTGGAGGCCATGTGGCCAAGCAATCTCAAAATCTGACGAGCTGTGATCTCCTGGGACGCTCGCACCCGGGAGATGAGGGACAACAGATTGTTGGCCCTTGTCTCCAGAAGATAGGCACGGGCCGTCCGAGAATCCAGCAGAGCTCCTATGAATTCGACTTTCTGTACTGGGAGAAGATGGGACTTTGGATAATTTATCACAAACCCCAGTAGCTCCAGGAGTCAAATAGTCATCTGCATGGACTGTAGAGCTCCTGCCTCGGATGTGTTCTTCACCAGCCAATCGTCGAGATAAGGGAACACGTGCACTCCAAGTCTGCGGAGCGCTGCTGCTACCACAGCCAGGCACTTTGTGAACACCCTGGGCGCAGAGGCGAGCCCAAAGGGTAGCACCCAGTACTGGAAGTGACGTGTTCCCAGACGGAATCGGAGATACTGTCTGTGAGCTGGCAGTATCGGAATATGCGTGTAAGCATCCTTTAAGTCCAGAGAGCATAGCCAATCTTTTTCCTGAATCATGGGAAGAAGGGTGCCCAGGGAAAGCATCCTGAACTTTTCCTTGACCAGATATTTGTTCAGGGCCCTTAGGTCTAGGATGGGACGCATCCCCCCTGTTTTCTTTTCCACAAGGAAGTACCTGGAATAGAATCCCAGCCCTTCTTGCCCCAGTGGCACGGGCTCAACCGCATTGGCGCTGAGAAGGGTGGAGAGTTCCTCTGCAAGTACCTGCTTGTGCTGGAAGCTGAAAGACTGAGCTCCCGGTGGGCAATTTGGAGGCATGGAGGCCAAATTGAGGGCGTATCCTTGCCAGACTATTTGAAGAACCCAACGGTCGGAGGTTATAAGAGGCCACCTTTGGTGAAAAACTTTCAACCTCCCCCCAACCGGCAGATCGTCCGGCACTGATACTTTGGTCTCGGTTATGCTCTGCTGGAGCCAGTCAAAAGCTCGTCCCCTGCTTTTGCTGGGGAGCTGTGGGGCCTTGCTGAGGCGCACGCTGCTGACGAGAGCGAGCGCGCTGGGGCTTAGCCTGGGCCGTAGGCTGTCGAGAGGGAGGATTGTACCTACGCTTACCAGCAGAGTAGGGAACAGCCCTCCTTCCCCCATAAAAACGTCTACCCGATGAGGTAGATGCTGAAGGCTGCCGACGGGAGAATTTGTCGAAAACGTTATCCCGCTGGTGGAGCTGTTCTACCACCTGTTCGACTTTTTCTCCAAAAATGTTATCCGCTCGGCAAGGGGAGTCTGCAATCCGCTGCTGGATCCTATTCTCCAGGTTGGAGGCACGCAGCCATGAGTCTGCGCATCACCACACCTTGAGCAGCGGCCCTGGACGCAACATCAAAGGTATCAAATACCCCTCTGGCCAGGAATTTTCTACATGACCAACTCCTGAAACGGCTTGGCTTGCTCAGAAGGGAGCTGGTCCACCAAGTCCGCCAGCTTCCGCACATTATTCCGCATATGGATGCTCGTGTAGAGCTGGTATGATTGAATCTTGGCCACGAGCATGGAAGAATGATAGGCCTTCCTCCCAAAGGAGTCTAAGGTTCTGGAGTCTTTGCCCGGGGGCGCCGAAGCATGTTCCCTAGAACTCTTAGCCTTCTTCAGGGCCAGATCCACCACACCAGAGTCGAGAGGCAACTGAGTGCACATCAGCTCTGGGTCCCCATGGATCCGATACTGGGACTCTATCTTCTTGGGAATGTTGGGATTAGTTCGTGGCTTGGTCCAGTTTGCCAGCAATGTCTTTTTTAGGACATGATGCATGGGTACTGTGGACGCTTCCTTAGGTGGAGAAGGAGAGTCCAAGAGCTCAAACATTTCAGCCCTTGGCTCATCCTCCACGACCACTGGGAAGGGGATGGCCGTAGACATCTCCCGGACAAAGGCCGAGAAAGACAGACTCTCGGGAGGAGAAAACTGCCTTTCAGGGGAGGGAGTGGGGTCAGAAGGAAGACCATCAGACTCCTCGTCAGAGAAATATCTGATGTTCTCCTCTTCCTCCCACGAGGTCTTGTCGTCGGTATCAGACACAAGTTCACGAACCTGCGTCTGAAGTCGCGCCTGTCTCAACTCCGTGGAAACCCGGCCACGGTGGGAGCGTTGAGAGGTGGACTCCCTGGCCGGCAGCGGCGAAGCTCCCTCCCCCGACGTCATCGGGGAGTCCACCTGGGAGGCAGCCGAAGCCGCAAGCGGCACCGGGGACCTCACCCCGGGCAAAGGGCCAGCTGTCGCCTCACTTGACGGCACCGGTGGCGCAGGCACCCCGGTACCGGAGAAGGGCGCAACAACTCTTCCAGGATGCCAGGAAGAATGGCCCGGAGACTCTCGTGCAGAACAGCTATGGAGAAAGGCTGAGAAGCCGGTGCAGGCGTCGAAGTCAAAACCTGTTCCGGGCACGGAGGCGGTACCGGGCTGTCCGGGGTAGAGCGCATCGACACCTCCTGGATGGAGGGTGAGTGGTCCTCCCGGTGCCGACTCCCTCGGCGACCCAGAGCTCTCGGTACCAATTCGGGAAGGTGACCGGTGACGATGCGTCTTTGACTTCTTCGAGCGAAGCATGTCACCGGAGCTCCCCGGTACCGAGGAGGACGTAGAATCCAGACGTCGCTTCCTCGGGGCCGGGGCCGAAGAAGGTCGATCCCAGGGGGGCTGTACCGCAGGAGCCCTCAGGGCAGGAGGAGACCTACCCGAAGGCTCACCGCCACCAGCAGGGGAATGGACAGCCCTCACCTGCACTCCAGACAAAGCACCACCATCCGACATCAACACCAGCGGGGGTCCCGGTACCACCGACGCCCTCTTCCGAAGTCTCGGTACCGTCGATGCAGGAGGAATACGCCTCGATGCCGTCGACGTCGATGCACTTCCCTAAGACTTCGGTGCTGCCGACGCCGATGCACTTGACGAATCCCGGGATGCTGAGGCCGTCGAAGCGCCGGAGAACAGAACGTTCCACTGGGCTAATCTCGCTACCCAAGTCCTCTTCTGTAGAAGAGCACAAAGACTACAGGCCTGCGGGCGGTGCCCAGCCCCCAGACACTGAAGACACGAAGCGTGCCTATCAGTGAGCGAGATTATCCGGGCGCACTGGGTGCACTTCTTGAAGCCGCTGGAAGGCTTCGATGACATGGGCGGAAAAATCGTGCTGGCGAAATCAAAGTTCGCGATGATGACAAGAGGCACCAAGAAAAAGGGGAGAAAAAACCCGTATGGGCGGCCAACAAGGCCGCTACCCGAAAGCGAAAGGAAACTTACGCTGGGGAAAAAAGAAAACTAGAAATACGGGAAAAGGGAACCTTTCCTTTTTTTTTAAAACACAGAAAATTAGAAAACTCGAAAGACGCGCGAGGTCTTCTGAGGGGCACGAAACGGCGGCAAAACACGACCGTCAAAAGAAGACTGACGAACACGAGCCGGTTCGGGCGGAAGACGGTCGCGCATGCGCGGTGCGCATGGGCGCGCGAGGGCTAGCAAACGTCTTTGCTAGTGAAGATTCCGATTGGAGGGGGATGCCGTGGACGTCACCCATCAGTGAGAACAAGCAGCCTGCTTGTCCTTGGAGAAATTTTCTTACACATGCATGACAACCAATGGAGCACAGATTGGAGTAGCATAAATATAGCTTAACAGCTTTCAATGCTTTATTGAGCATGTACATAATTTCCTGAGCCATCTGTTTGGTACAAAGCTTATACTAAGGGAAGCCAATTTTATTTATAAATCTTATAGACTTTTAATTTGACAAAATTATCCAAGGTATCATGGCCTAAAATATATATATAAAATCATAATAAAGCAATATAACAATCATACATATCCATCTACTAATAGCACACATGCAAGAGGTGAGTGGGTTTTGAAAGGATCAGCATCCTGCTGTCCTTGGAGAACACCTGTCACAGGTAAGCAACTTTGCTTTCTCGGAAGACAATCATGATAGTCTCCATACAGGAGCATCTCTAGGTATAGATTCCCTTGTTAACAAAGAGGGAGCAAAGGAAAACCTAATGTCAACAAGTAGAACTTTTTTTCTGTGGCAACCAGACATTTTCCTCTTTTGTTTTTAACGAACCTGGAAATCATAATATAGGACCCTATAGAGATGATGGAGTTGGATTACAAATCTGAAAGATTCTGCAAGACAGACTAACCAAACCTATGGTGGTCTGCCGAGCCCCCATCCAAACAGGGCTAGCTCAAAGGACTGAGCCAACTTTTGCTTCGGCACCCCCCCTCCTGCATCATTGTACACCCCCCCTGCCTTGACACTCCCCCACGTTAGTTCCCTTCTAGCCATCCAGTCCGCCTACATAAGGATCAATTGCTCTTACCCTGGTGGCTCCCTTCTTCAAAATGGCACCTCTAGGGGGTTCAAGCTGCCATATAAGCAGAGGCCTAGCCAGGTTTTGATCTCAGGGGGAGCAGACTTTTATAAAATAGGCACCGGTTGGTATCAGCTAGACAACAGTGTCTGTGTTGTTGCTCAGGGGCTGTAGCAGGCACTGATTAGTACTGGCTGTCTCTGTTGCGTCCTGCCTACAAGGAAACAGTAAGTTACATCAGGAGGCAGGACACAGAAGAGGTCCCTGGACTGGCCTTAGCAGGCAACCTGTCTTCTTAACTACAAAGTAAAACTATTCAAATCGTGACCATCACCTCAGGAATAGCACACACATTCCTTCCACTGCTAGACACCTTGTTTAAATCAAATGGGCTTTTGTTTGTGAAGTGATTCTACAGGATGTGAAGAACACTAGTCTTGAGCATTTTTATTTTGGGTGACAAAGGCCACCAAAGGTAGCCCTTGCCCCACAGCCTACATTCAAATAGAGCTAGACACTTTGTGAAATAACACAAACCCCTGCAAAAAGACACCCAAAACCTATACTGAAAACTAACCACACCATAACAGCCCTAATCCACGTATGAAAAGACTGTGCTATAAATATTACACTGGGACCAAGAGAAGTGTTTCCCTAGGTGGTCCTGGAGCACCCTCTTGCCATTCAGGTTTTCAAGCTATCTACAATGAATCTGCATGAAAAAGATTTGCATGTAATGGAGGCAGTATATGCAAATCAATGTCATGCATATTTATTGTGGATAGCCTGAAAACCTGACTGGCAAGAACCAATTTGGGAAACACTGCCCTAGAACACAAAACTCACCACACCATACCAGCCCTAATCTACCTATGAAAAGACAGTGCCATATATATTACACTGGGCTCTGGAGCACCAATACACCTACTGTTGGGAAACTGGAACAAGCTGCACTGTTACACACTCCTACACAGACACTACATGCTAGCAGAATCCTTCACCTCAGTCACACATGCAGAACATGGACAGACCCTCATCTATATAACATAAGAGTAGCCATACTGGGTCAGACCAATGGTCCATCTAGCCCAGTATCCTGTTTCCAACAGTGGCCAACCCAGGTCACAAGCACCTGGCAGAAACCCAAATTGTGACAACATTCCATGCTACCAATCTAATACAGAATACAGAGCAACAACAACAACAAAAATTGAAATAGAGACCACCCCCCTCCTCTGTGCCCAAGGAAGCCAAGACTCTATAAACAGTGCAATACTGGTAAAAAAGAAACAGAAATGCATTTTCTCCTGTACTTTGCAAAATAAAAATAGAAAAAAATGTACCTTTTACAAAGCAGGTACATCTCAGTCCTTACAAAGTATTAAATAAAAATAATTTTCTTCTACCTTTGTTGTCTGGGAATTTGGCTGGTTCCAGTCTTTTTTTCCATGTTCCACGAGTCAGCCATACAAATTCTTTTCCAGATTGGTCTTTCCATTTCTTCTCTTTCCTCTTGTCTTCTTCCTTTCCTTCTCTACATCTGTTGGCACTGACCTTTCGTTTTATGTCCCCACTATCAAATAGCTGTGCATAGAGCTGCCAAGTGACCAAGCTCCAGAAGGGAGATTTTTCAACCAGTCCTAGTGTGAACTGACATCCCAAATTCATGTGGGATTTGCAGTCCCTGGTCTACCCATCAAAATCTGTGCTGCAGTACATTCAAAATTACTTAAGAAAATGCACCCAGAAACCTGCAGGGTTGCTAATTTGAAGACATCGGAGATGTGCATTTTTAAATACTGTCATATTCCTAAAATCATATTCAAAATAAAATACCTTTTTCTACTGTATTTTCTCATTTGCTTTGGTCCCACTGTCTCTTTTCTGTTTTTATCTGTTTCTACTGCCTTTACAGGGTCTCTTGCCCATCTGACATTTCTTCTGTGTCCAAGTGCACCATCCTTCTTTCCTCTGCACCACTATTTGTCCTGTCTAGTATCTCCCTTCTGTGTCCCTTGTCCGAATCCTACCCCCAAGTTCAGCTTCTGCCCTTTCTGTGTCCCCATCTCCCCCCCTTTTCAGCACAAGCCTACCTGGTCTCCTCATCTCCCCCTTTTCTAATATCTGCCCTCCTGGTGTCTCCATCTCTCCCTTTTTCTAACATTGTCCTGTGTCCCCATCTTGCCCCTTTTTCCAGCATTACCTCTTTCTCCCCATCTCACCCCTTTTCCACCCTTCTCCCCATATTTCCATTCCCCCTTCCAGTAGTGCCTCTTTATGTCCCTATCTCCTTACCCCCCTTTCTACTAGTGCCCCTATGTCCCTATCAGTGAACAGTGAAGAAAAATGAGCTGAACCTATAGAGTTTATAATTGCGGTTTCTACCGGCTATAATAATTTTTGAAGCTGTTTTAGTGATATTCAATTGTTATTTCTTTTCTCCTCCACCTTTTAAGAAACTTCCTATCCAACTGAAACAGCTTTAGACTTGTTATAGATGGACCAACAATAACAAAATTACAAGGTGGATGCAGCACCTCATAAGTTTGCTTGCTTTGTTCCGAGTGAACGGCAATGACAAGTGTGTGAGGGGAGTACAAACAGAATAACCAAACTGGCTTCCTTGCTTACAACGGATTAGATAGCTGCCCAAGAAGGTTTAATAGACAGGAGTGGAACTGAGCCTTTCTCCCTTCTCAGCCCCCCCCCCCCCGAGTCTTACATGTTTCGCCCGCTCTACCGTCCGCGTGGTTATTTTCACTGCCCTCCTGCATATACTCCTGTCTCTTCTGCCCACTCTCTCCCATCAGCGCGGTCGCTCGTTTTTAAAACCCTGAAGACTTCTCGCTCCGACACCGGCGACTGACATAGCCAGTCTTCAGCCAGCGTCGGAGCCTCTCCTTAGGCGCGTCCCACCTCTTTGGAAGACAGGAAGTTGCATTAGAAGAGGCGGGACGCGCCTGAGGAGAGGCTCCGACGCTGGCTGAAGGCTGGCTATGTCAATCGCCAGTGTCGGAGGGAGAAGTCTTCAGGGCTTTAAAAACGAGTGACCACGCTGATGGGAGAGAGTGAGCGGAAGCGACAGGAGAGTAGGTGCAAGACTCACGCGGGAGGGAGGAGGCAGAGAACGCTATTGGCAGGCATTTGGCGCTTAGGCACCATCTCTTCTAAAAATCTGTTTGGGGGAGCGACCGCTCCCCCTGCGCCCCACCTAGCTACGCTTTTGCATAAAAGCAATAACAGTCCTCCAGTAATAGTACTACAAGACTGCCACTAGGGGAAGGTGGCACCACTATGAAAAAGGTTCTAGAACAGGCTTGTCCAAGTTCAGTCCTTGAGGGCTGCAGACAAGGTATTCAGGATATCCCTAACGCATATGCATTAGAAATATTTGCACGCCCACTACATCCATTGTATACAGATCTCTCTCATGCATATTCATTATACAAATCACTTTCTGAGTATCACTATTTCAATTTAGTTACAGTGAAAATTAATATTAATCTAGTACCTACCTTACTCTTTCTAGTTTTTATTACATGCCTTTATTGAAACCTCCAAGCATTAAGCTTAGTGGCGCCATTGCTCCTGCCATCGGCTGGAAGCTCGCCCCGGGGTAATGCAGCTAAGAGAATAATTTAAAAGTATGAGGTGTGAAGAGGTTGTTTTAAATTTGGGGTTAAATAAGGGAGGGTTAGAGATACAATTAATAGGTTGTGAGTAATGTTAATCTACATTTTTCAGTTAAAACCCCTGATGATGCATTTAGCGAAACACAGTCTTCTGTAGGGTTTGACGGCGTTTTAAGTGGTTGGTGATTTGAGAAGCAGATTTGCCTGTGGCTTTGGGAAAAGAACTGAACTGACAGAAGAGAAGACTGGTTGCCTTTGGATTAAGAACATTACAATTGGAAGACTTGGTCATGATGATATATGGAGATTTTCATAGGGATTGGACTCACTCCAATACTATGCTGAGATAAGTGGACACTGATGCACAGTAATTGAAACAGTCGGACATTTGTTCTTTGTTCTGACATTTGTTAAGAAAAGAACTCTGCAAATACTAATGATAGCAACAGTGCATTAATGTATTTTGAATAAAGTATAACTGTATGGAAATTGTCATAGGGAATACGTAAAAGGAAAAAAAAAGATGTATTGTGGTCGAGAGTACCCATGTGATTGTATGAAAGACATAGTGGAGTGAATGCTAAGAAGTGTGAAGTCAATATTGTATATAAAAAAAATCTTTTTATATGTTTAATGCTTAGAGGTTTCAATAAAGTTATGTAATAAGAACTAGAAAGAGTAAAGTAGTTACTAGATTAATATGCAAATTCATTAGAGATATCCTGAAAACCTGGTCTGCTTGTGGCCCTTGGGGACTGAACTTGGACAAGCCTGTTCTAGAAAATCAACATACCTAAAGGGAAAACTAAACAAGTCAGATTACTAAACATCCCTACATATGAGTCTACATGCTAACAGAATATCTGGTTTCAGTCACACACTTAGAACCTAGATAGCCACTTCGAGACTACAGAATAAGTGACAACAAATTAAAAATACAAATATATACAGAAAAGTTAAACTGAGCCTCCAAGAAGCCACATTATAAGTACATAAGTACTTGCCATACTGGGAAAGACCAAAGGTCCATCGAGCCCAGCATCCTGTTTCCAACAGTGGCCAATCCAGGTCACAAATACCCGGCAAGATCCCCAAAATGTACAAAACATTTTATACTGCTTATCCCAGAAATAGTGGATTTTCCCCAAGTCCATTTAATAATAGTCTATGGACTTTTCCTTTAGGAAGCCATCCAAACCTTTTTAAAACTCCGCTAAGCTAACCGCCTTTAACACATTCTCTGGCAACGAATTCCAGAGTTTAATTACACGTTGAGTGAAGAAAGATTTTCTCTGATTCGTTTTACATTTACTACATTGTAGCTTCATCGCATGCACCCTAGTCCTATTATTTCTGGAAAGCGTGAACAGACGCTTCACATCTACTCCACTCATTATTTTATAGACCTCTATCATAGCTCCCCTCAACCGCCTTTTCTCCAAGCTGAAGAGCCCTAGCCACTTTAGCATTTCCTCATAGGGAAGTCGTCCCATCCCCTTTATTATTTTCATTGCCCTTCTCTGCACCTTTTCTAATTCCACTATTTCTTTTTTGAGATGCGGCAACCAGAATTGAACACAATATTTGAGGTGCGGTCACACCATGCAGTGATACAAAGGCATTATAACATCCTCATTTTTGTTTTCCATTCCTTTCCTAATAATACCTAACATTCTATTTGCTTTCTTAGCCACAGCAGCACACTGAGCAGAAGGGTTCAACGTATCATCATCAACAACGACACCTAGATCCCTTTCTTGGTCCGTGACTCCTAACATGGAACCTTGCATGACATAGCTATAATTCGGGTTCCTCTTTCCCACATACATCACTTTGCACTTGCTCACATTAAACCTCATCTGCCATTTAGACGCCCAGCCTCCCAGTTTGGTAAGGTTCGCTTGTAATTTTTCACAATCCTCCCGCGATTTAATGACTTTGAATAACTTTGTGTCATCAGCAAATTTAATTACCTCACTAGTTACTCCCATCTCTAGGTCATTTATAAATATGTTAAAAAGCAGCAGTCCCAGCACAGAGCCCTGGGGAACCCCACTAACTACCCTTCTCCATTGAGAATACTGACCATTTAACCCTACTCTCTGTTTTCTATCTTTTAATCAGTTTTTAATCCACAATAGAACACTACCTCCTATCCCATGACTCTTCAATTCCCTCTGGAGTCTTTCATGAGGTACTTTGCCAAACGCCTTCTGAAAATCCAGATACACAATATCAACCGGCTCCCCTTTATCCACGTTTGTTCACCCCTTCAAAGAAATGTAGTAGATTGGTGAGGCAAGATTTCCCTTCACTAAATCCATGTTGACTTTGTCTCATTAATCCATGCTTTTGAATATGCTCTGTAATTTTGTTCTTAATAATAGTCTCTACCATTTTGCCCGGCACCGACGTCAGACTCACCGGTCTATAATTTCCCGGATCTCCTCTGGAACCTTTTTAAAAAATCAGCGTTACATTGGCCACCCTCCAATCTTCCGGTACCACGCTCGATTTTAAGGATAAATTACATATTTCTAACAATAGCTCCGCAAGCTCATTTTTCAGTTCTATCAGTACTCTGGAATGAATACCATCCGGTCCAGGAGATCTGCTACTCTTCAGTTTGTAGAACTGCCCCATTACATCCTCCAGGTTTATAGAGAATTCATTAAGTTTCTTCGACTTGTCAGCTTCGAATACCATTTCCGGCACCGGTATCCCACCCAAATCTTCCTCGGTGAAGACCTAAGCAAAATCTTCCTCGGTGAAGACCGAAGCAAAGAATTCATTTAATCTCTCCGCTACAGCTTTGTCTTCCCTGATTGCCCCTTTTACTCCTCGGTCGTCTAGCGGTCCAACTGATTTTTTTGCCGGCTTCTTGCTTTTAATATACCTAAAAAATTTTTTTTACTATGTGTTTTTGCCTCCAACGCAATCTTTTTTTCGAAGTCCCTCTTAGCTTCCTCGGGGCCGGGTCCGAAAGAGGTCGGTCCCAGTGGGCCTGTATCGCAGGAGTCCTCGAGGCAGGTGGAGACCCACTCGATGGCTCACTGCTGCCAGCTTGAGATGGTCTCTGGACAGCCATTACCTGCAATCCGGACGTTGATGCACCCTCCGGTGCCGACATCGATACCATCTCCGACGATCTCGGTACAGCTACCGATGTCGAAGGACCGGGCACGGCTTGGAACAGGTGCTCCCACTGAGCCAATCTCGACGCTTGTGTCCACTTTTTGAGGCGGAGACACAGAGTACAAACATTGGGGCGATGACCAGCTCCAAGACACTGAATACACGAAGCGTGTGGATCAGTGGCTGAGATTGCCCGGCTGCACCGCGTGCACTTATTGAAGCCGCTGGCGATCTTCGCGGTCATGGATGGAAAAATCGCGGCGGCGAAGTCAAAATCCACGATGGTGCCAAAAGAAAGGCACAAAAAAAGGAAAAACCCTGTACGGGCAGCCAAAGTGGCCGCTCGCGACAACAAAAGGAAACTTACGGGAAAAAAACTAAGAAATACAGGAAAAAACCAAAAAGCCGAAAAGTGGCGAAAACGCTGCGAGGGCTCTCTCTGGAGCACAGAACAGCCGGAAAACAGTCGTCCTGATCCGCGGAAAAAAAGAGACTGAGGGACACGCTCGCGCTACGGGCGGGAAGACAGTCTTGCATGTGCGCACGAGGGCTAGCAAGCTTTGTTGCTAGGAAGATTTCCGTTCCTGGGGCTGCTGACGGACGTCAACCCATCAGTGAGAACAAGCAGCCTGCTTGTCCTCGGAGAAATATCTATACCCTCTTTCCCAAGCCGTCCGTGATTATGTGCTATGTAATGCTTCCTCCCACCTTTTTATATAGAACCTTTGAGGGTCTGCTCATTGCAACACGGCCAAGTATAGGCGGGAAATACTACCCTTTCCTCTCCCCTTCTTCATTGCCAGTTCTATCGCTGTTTCCGCCAAATCCAGTTCCTCCCGGGTATGAGAGCGTATATAGTGTCGCACGCTAGAGTAGAACACCTGATCTCTAGCAGGTAGCCCATATTCCTCCTGAAGGTTTTCAAAACTGACCATCCCACCATTATCCCATAACTGACCCAATGTGTGTAACCCAGCTTGTGTCCACTCCCGATATACCTTCTCTGTTACACCCAGCGAAAACCCCGGAGCTTTGCTTATGGAGGTCTGTAAGAAGTACTTCAGTTCCAGAAACCAACCCCTCCTTATTTGGTACCAAGTGGCTAACAGGTGACTCACACCCACCGGAACCCTACGCATTACGGCCAACAAATCCCTGCCTGGGAGCCAAAGCACATCTCCTAAAGAACGCGTTCCCAACCACGCTCTCTCCCAGTGCAGCCATTTCTTGCTCGCGTATGGGTTCCAATCTGCTAATACCCTCAATTGGGCCGCCTGATAGTAAAGAAAAATATTTGGGACTCCCATACCCCCCCCTACCATCAGGTTGGAACATAATTGCTCAACGCACCCGCAGGGGGTGTTTCCTCCAAATATAAGCAAATAGCTTACGATTAAGCTGTGCAAAAAAACTACGGGGGATTGGAATGGGAAGCGCCATAAATAGATATAACATTTTAGGGAGTAGCATCATTTTAATTGCATGAATTCTTCCCATCCACGAGACACTCAGACACATCTATCCAGCTCTGCCATTAATTCCATTACTTTTGCTGGGAAATTCACCTTGTATAACTCTTCCAATTTTAGCGTTATCTGTACCCCCAGATATTTAATAGACTTGGTAGTCCAAGCAAATGGGAAGACTAACCGAAGCTGAGAGACCTCCTGATATGGAACCGTTATGTTAACTTTAAAGCCCGACAAAGTCCCACAGTGCGCCATTACCTCTACTACTCTCCTTACCGAGGATTCTGAATGTGTCATAGTCAAGAGAACATCATCTGCGAACAACATCAGCTTATGCTCCCTCATCCCTCTCACCACTCCCCTAATTCTCAAGTCTGCCCGAATAGCACATGCCAAGGGTTCCATGAAGAGGGCAAATAATAAGGGCAAAACCGCACACCCCTGTCTAGTTCCCCTATGCAGTTCTAGTGGTTTAGTGTATGATCAACTGACTTTTAGTATAGCTAATGGTGCTTGGTACCATAACTGCAGCCAACTCAGGTAGCGCCCCCTATCCCCACCCGTCAAAATACTGCAAATAAGAACGCCCACTCTACTCGATCAAACGCTTTTTCAGGGTCGATCAATAGCAGCACCACCGGTTCATGCTCATCCCTTACCTGTTGTATAACATGTATCAAACATCTAATATTATTGAAGGCCTGACGCCCTGTGATGAACCCCGTCTGATCCCCGTGAATTAATTTAGGTAAGACCATTTGCAAGTGTTTAGCTAAAATTTTTGCAAATATTTTATAATCAACATTTAGCAATGAGATTGGTCTGTACGAGCCGTACTCCTGCGGGTCTTTCCCTGGTTTCAACAATAGAGTTATCGCTGCCAACCGCCAAGAGTATGGAAGCTCTTGTGCATGATGAAATGATTGGAAAAGCCTTAGCAGCAGGGGTGCCAAAAGTGATGTATATAATTTGTAAAATCTCGTGGGAAATCCATCTGGACCTGGTGCCTTAGCAAGGGGGATGGCCCATTCAACATCTGCTAAAGGAAAAGTCCATAGACCATTATTAAATGAACTTGGGGAAAATCCACTATTTCTGGGATAAGCAGTATAAAATGTTTTGTACATTTTTGGGATCTTGCCGGGTATTTCTGACCTGGATTGGCCACTGTTGGAAACAGGATGCTGGGCTCGATGGACCTTTGGTCTTTCCCAGTATGGCAATACTTATGTACTTATGCTAATGTTATTGAAGCTGAGAGCATCTCCGTCTCCCCGTGACAGGTGAGTTATGTCTGACTCTTTGATATACGTCTCTATACCAGACCCAGATATAGCCTGTTCTGACTCAAAGTTTGGAATAATAATCATAAAATATTGCTTGAATTTGCTCTGTCTGAGTGACATTCTGGCCTGTCTGATTTTTAAGGCTACCTATATAGTTACGATGGCTTTGCTTTTTAAGCTTATTAGCTAACAGCCTACTTGCTTTTTCCCCAAATTCAAAATATTCTTGCCTTGTTTGTTGTAACTGATTTGCAAGATCAGTCAGCTGTATCTCATTAAGCTGCAACCGGCATTGATGTAACTTCTCAGTTGCCTGAATATCAGACGGGTCCGCTTTATGTGTCTGTTCTATTTGTATTATGGTCTCTCTAATATTAGCCTCTTGTGCCTCCCTTACCTTTCCAAAATGAGCCCGCAGCGCTATCAATTGACCCCGCATAACCGCCTTTAATCCCTCCCACAAGCTTACTGGGTGTATCCCCCCCCCCCACATCACTGAATACTATATACTTTCATGTTTTTTTCAATTGCCGATACATTTTTTGGTTCCCTCAGGAGAGCCTCATTCAGTCACCAATACTTCGGCCCTACTGGCCTCCCTTTGGTCCTTAACTCCATTACCACTGGGGCATGGTCCGACCACGTTCGCGGTTCTACATGTACTTCCCGCAGAGCACCAGCAATTGCCCCATCTCCTAGCAATAAATCTATCCTACAGTAAGAATTATGTGTTGATGAGAAGTACATGTAATCCTTCTCTTGTGCATGAGTCACACGCCAAAGATCTATCAGCCCCCATCTAGCCATAAACTTTCCCAAGGCCGTTCTATCCTTTTTAGCATATCCCACTTGTCCTGCCGAGTTATCTAGTGAGGGGTTCACCGTAAGGTTAAAGTCCCCTCCCATCACCAGAGAACCTTGCACATTTTGCAGTAGCACCCACTCCATCTCCTCTAAGAACACTTCCTGCCCTTCATTGGGAGCATATATTGTGAGAAACATATAATGCACATTGTAAAGGGATGTTATTACCAGAAGGTATCTTCCTTCCTTATCTGCTAAGGTTTTAATTATTTGCTAAGGTTTTAATTATTTGCCCTCTTTTTCTGAGAAAGTGTACTAGTTGCATGGAACACCTTTGGATACCGCCTGTGCAATACCACCTTTTCATGACATTTTTTCAAATGAGTCTCCTGTACCATAATTACATCAGCTTTCAACCTTGTCATTAGCCAGAATTTTTGTGAAAAGTTTAGTTTCATAGGGAAGCAAAGAAATGGGCCGGTACGACTCTGCCCTAAGGGGGTCTCTCCCTGGTTTTAACACAACAACAATCTGGGCCTTTCTCAAGGTATCTGGAAGCTCACCTCTATTAACAAATCGAATGAAAACCACTGACAAACATGAAGTGATTTCAAAGACCAAAATTTTGTAAAATTCTGAAGAAAATCCATCCACTCCTGGAGACTTATATAGAGGACTATCTCGATTGCACCATCTGACCTCATCTTCCATAATATCAGCGTTAAGAAAGTCTTGTTGGGTCATTGTTATCTTAGGGAGATTCTGTCCAGAAAGATACGTCTCACTATCCAGACCCATGTCCTCAGAAGGAGAGTATAAATGAGCATTTATACTCTTTTCCTGATATCACCGAAGAGGAAACCGCCCATCTTCTCTCCTCCTCGAAATGCACCACTTGTTCCTCTGACCCCATCCCCACCAACTTACTCAACACCATCTCGCCTACTGTCACCCCCCCATCTGTCATATCCTCAACCTCTCTCTCTTCACTGCAACTGTCCCTGACACCTTCAAGCATGCTGTAGTCACACCACTCCTCAAAAAACCATCACTTGACCCTACCTGTCCCTCCAACTACCGCCCAATTTCCCTCCTACCCTTCCTCTCCAAGATACTTGAATGCGCCGTTCATAGCCGTTGCCTTGATTTTCTCTCCTCTCATGCCATCCTCGATCCGCTTCAATCCGGCTTTCGCCCCCTACACTCGACAGAAACGGCACTATCTAAAGTCTGCAATGACCTGTTCCTTGCAAAATCCAAAAGCCACTACTCCATCCTCATCTTCCTCGACCTATCCGCCGCTTTTGACACTGTCAATCACAATTTACTTCTTGCCACACTGTCCTCATTTGGGTTCCAGGGCTCTGTTCTCTCCTGGTTCTCCTCTTATCTCTCCCACCGTACCTTCAGAGTACATTCTCATGGTTCTTCCTCCACCCCCATCCCGCTCTCCGTTGGAGTTCCTCAGGGATCTGTCCTTGGTCCCCTTCTTTTTTCAATCTACACCTCTTCCCTGGGCTCCCTGATCTCATCTCACGGTTTCCAATATCATCTTTATGCCGACGACACCCAGCTTTCTTTCTCCACACCAGACATCACTGCGGAAACCCAGGCCAAGGTATCGGCCTGCTTCTCCGACATTGCTGCCTGGATGTCCAACCGCCACCTGAAACTGAACATGACCAAGACCGAGCTTATTGTCTTCCCACCCAAACCCACTTCCCCTCTCCCTCCACTCTCTATCTCAGTTGATAACACCCTCATCCTCCCCGTCTCATCTGCCCGCAACCTTGGAGTCATCTTCGACTCCTCCCTCTCCTTCTCTGCGCATATCCAGCAGATAGCCAAGACCTGTCACTTCTTCCTCTATAACATTAGCAAAATTCACCCTTTCTTCTCTGAGCACACCACACGAACTCTCATCCACTCTCTCATTACCTCTCGCCTTGACTACTGCAACCTACTCCTCACTGGCCTCCACTTAGCCATCTATCCCCCCTTCAGTCCGTTCAGAACTCTGCTGCACGTCTTTTTTTTTTTTAATTTTATTTTTTAACTTCTTCAGTACACAATACACTCATAAAAAGCAGAAAAAACATAGTCTAGGTCACTCTGCACACCAATACTGATACAAAATTCGACAGAACAAGGAAACATTATCATAAAAGTGAAATGTATTCCATACTGAATTTTCTTTTATAACCCTCCTTTTTTTCCCCACTTTCACACACTAGCAAGCCATCATGCATACACATCCCATCACAACATTCGTACTCCACGCACCCATCTACCCATACCCTTCCCCCTATCCCCCTCCCCTCCTACTATCATGGAAGCCTTAGCCCATGATATTTAAACATGAAGCCCATATGTAAGCGTACTGTCTATTGGCCAGTCTGGGGGATCCCCTGTAGATCTGATTCTCATATTTGCCTACTTCCCTCATTTTTGCCTTCCAAGCTTCTGCAGGTATGGGCTCCGGTGACACCCAGAAATGCAAGACTGTTTTTCTAACCAGCAGCAGAGAGACATACACAAATCGACGCTGTGGATATCGCAATCCCTGGACCACCAATAATGACTGATCCCCTAACAGTAAAGTTGTATAGTCCCATTCCAATTCCCGCTGCAACACGGCAGCCAATAATTGAAAAGCCACATTCCACAGTGATAGAGCCGAGCATTCCAAGAAAGAGTGTACAAGGGTTCCCCCCTCAGTCCTGCACTTAAGGCATCTGTCATCTGTCCAGAGTCCTATGGCTGCCCCCTTTGCTCTAGAAATAAATGCTCTATGGAGGATCTTGTATTGTGTCTCCTGCAGGTCAGCAGCTCTAACCATCTTATACAGGTTAGTGAAAAGTTTCCCAAACTCCTTTTCCGTGTACCTAGATCCTACATCCTCATTCCAGCGCATTACCAGCTGTTCCATGTCCCCCCACTGCCCGTTCGTTGTTAGGATCTTATACCAAGTAGACAAACTGTTAGCCTTAGTGGGCATACGTAACAAAATCTTATCTAGGGGACCCCAAAGCCAACCGTCTCCATGTTGCGCCTTTATAGTAGACCAGTAGTGTCTAACCTGCAAGTACTGTAATAAGTTGTTATTTGGTACGGCCCACTGTGCCTTAACTTGGTCAAAGGACAAGAAGACGCCCGATCCTTCCTCCAAAAGTTGTCCCAATATCCTGCAGCCCAAATCTGCCCATTTAGAAAAAATAGAAAATCCCATGCCCGCCGGGAATGCCGCATTACCTGTCATACTCAAATATGGTGAGGCATCCGAAGAGCACCGCTGCTGACCTCTCCACCACATCCAAGCTCTCCTTAAGGGTCGTAAGAAAGCCAACTTGTGTGACATACAAGAGTCACTACTCGATCCCACGTGCAGCAGATTAAGAAAAGTCCACGGGTGACTCCAGTCTCCTAGTCCCTCAATAGGCAAGAAACGATTGCTCCCTCCCATTCCCTCATAAATAAGGCGCATTAACGCCGCCACGTTGTACCGGCGTAAGTCCGGTAATCCCAGACCCCCTCTGTCTTTGCTGTGGCATAATTTGGAGACCCCTATTCGTGCCCCCTTCCCCCTCCATATAAAAGTCCTAATAAGGGATCGGAACTTGCGTTCTTCCCGTCTGAGAACCCAGATTGGTGCAGCCTGTATCGGGTATAAAATCTTGGGAAGCAACACCATCTTTACTAATGCTATTCGCCCCATCAGCGAAAGGGGCAAGTCCCTCCATCTGTCACACAAACTCTTGATCTTGTCCAGAGCATCTATCACATTTTTCCTATAAAATGTAGTTCTATTAGTGCTTAGATAGATGCCCAAATATCTCATTGCCCCTGCCACCGGTTGTATCGGAAGCCCCGCCATCCCCCTCGCCCCCTGAGTATCCGTCATGGGCAGCAACTCCGACTTATTATAGTTAACTCTGAGTCCTGAGATATCCCCAAAGCCCCCAACCACAGAGAGTGCCTTCTCCAAATCCCTTGGGGCATGGGCAACATATAATAGAATGTCGTCAGCAAAGAGGTTCACCCTCAGCTCCCTACCCCCTACCCGAATACCTCGGACCTCTTCACTACCACGGATCTTTGCAGCCAAAGGCTCTATAGCCAGCACAAAAAGAAGCGGCGAAAGTGGACACCCCTGCCTTGTACCCCGTTGAATTGTAAAATAATCAGTAAGCCTCCCATTTATCTGTAATCGTGCAAAGGGATTGGCATAAAGTGCCCGGATCCACTCAGAGCAGGCCCCACGAATCCCAAATTGCTCCAGCACCCTAAACAAGTATTCCCACGAGATACTGTCGAAGGCCTTTTCCATGTCCAGCCCTACTATAGCCGCCGGGCCTTCCTTCCTCTTACACTCATGGATGGCCATCAAGGCTTGCATGATATTCATAGAAGCTTGCCTCCCTGGCACAAAGCCCACCTGATCTTCATGTACTAAGGTATGTATGACCCGGTTCAGACGCCTGGCCAGGATAGCCGCCAAGATTTTAACATCCTGATTTAATAGCGAAATTGGTCGGTAAGACCCCACCCTGGCCACGTCCTTCCCCGGTTTCGGTAAAAGCACCACATGGGCCTCATTACGCTGCAGGGGCACCCCCCTGTCAACCAAATCATTAAACCAGGTCCTCATCGGTGGTGCCACCAGGTCTGCCATGATTCGATAATATTCAGGCCCAAAACCATCGGGCCCAGGGGCCTTAGTCATTTTCAGGGCTCCTATGCCCTCCCTTATCTCCTGCTCTGAAATGGGGGCATTCAGATGGGCTAGCTGCTCCCCATCCAGGCGTGGGAGCTGCAATCCTTGAAAAAAAAGCCTCATACTTGGTCTGGTCAAAATCTCGGGCCCTGTACAGGGAACTATAAAATTCCACAAATTGTTGTTCAATTTCGGACTCTGTAGTGTATGACCTCCCCTGCTCATCCTGAATAATAGATGTGATCTGTCTCTTTCGCGAGGGTCGCACCAAACTGGCCAACAACTTGCCTGCCTTATTACCCCATTTAAAAAGTCGGAACCGCTGGTAATATATATCCCTTTCGGCTTGTTGCCGCAAGATCTCATCTATCTGCTGTTTAACCTGCTTCAGGGCAAGCTTATTGTCCTCGTTCATCTGAGAAATGTGCTTCCGGCGTAACTGATGGTATTCTTGAGACAGGCGCAACAAGTCCGCCTCTCTCTTCTTCTTTGCACCCGCCGCGTATGCTATGATGTGCCCTCTCATAACAGCCTTGGAAGCTTCCCAATATGTTCCCGAGCTCACATCTGATGTCTGATTGTGCTGTTGATACTCCACCCACTTAGCCCGCATATACTCCTGAAAACCTCTATCAGTACCTAACAGAGGGGAGAACCTCCACACCCGCTCGCTCGGCTCCGTACACCACGGAATAATTATCTCCACTGCCTGGTGGTCACTTAAAGTATGATTTACTATATGCGCTCTAGAAATCCGAGCAGACAGGGAGAGGTCCACCAAGAGGTAGTCCAGTCTAGAATAAACCCCATGAGGGTGTGAATAAAACGTAAACTCCTCCTGCTGTGGGTTCAGTAACCTCCAGATATCCACTAGCCCCGTCTGATTACATACAAAATTCACCCCTTTGTGCTCCCAGTTTCCACCCTTACATTTCGCTGGCTTGCAGTCAATTGAGGGGTCCGCTACCACATTAAAATCCCCCCCTACAATCAGCTGGTATTCAGAGTAGGCGCCCACCCTGGCCACCACCTCGGAGAAAAACTTATGAGAGTATACGTTGGGCCCGTACACATTACACAGTAAAAGTTTTTGTCCCCAGAGTTCTCCCAGAACCAAGACATACCTCCCATCTCTGTCAGCTATTGTTTTATGAACAATGAAGGGGAGTCTTTTATGTATCAAGATAGCCACCCCTCTCTGTCTTGCATTGTAGGAGGAATATCCTATCTCCCCTACCCATCCCCTTCTGAGTTTCTGATGTTCTGCCGCTGACAGATGTGTCTCTTGTAAATAAGCAATCTCAGCCCCCGCTTTAGACAACCAGGAGAGTAGTTTTGTACGCTTGATGGGAGAATGGATCCCATCAACATTAAGTGTGATGATCTTTAAATTAACCATATTTTAAGCATTCACAAATTCTAGCACTCAATTCTTGACAAAAGTTCTCACAGGCCTCCCAGCATAGCCTGCGGGAACAGCTGCGCCAACCTTCCGGCCACCAAACATTCATCAACAAACTTATGCCACGTCTGCCTGCTTCACTCAGGCAAACCACACTTTTAGGCTTCAAGTTTTGCGTATCTTTCAGACTTCCCCCAGCCCCCCCCCGCCCTACCCTGCAGACACACACCTTCCACTTCCTCTCTTCCATCCACCCCCCAACCTTCCCCTCGTACACATCCATACTCCCCCTTCCTCCCCCCCCTCCCCCCCTTCCCTCCCGAAACCCCCACCCAGGAGCTATTTTCCCTCCTATAACCCACCAATAACCACCCGCCCGTGGCTCCGCCCCCCTGTCATCAAATAGAAAAAAGAAGAAAGAAAAAAAAAAAAAAAAAACCCCCCCTTTATCCCCTCCTAAAACTTATACATAGTCTCGTAGGAAACTATATGACAATGCAACCAATATAACTTTCAACTGTCAATGCATCGGCTGGAGCCATGCTTTGTATAACAGAACAATACCCTCTACATAGTCCAGGTGCCGGTGCCCTGTTCCAGCCCCGGCCCCCTCCCTTCCAGCGCATGGCTCCGGTTAAAGAAAACATTAAGTAAAACAACTTAGAGTAACTGTGCTCCCCCTTACCACCCACAGGTTTAAGGCCCCCATTGATATGTGCGAGCGGCAACTTGAAGCGTCCGCAAAACCGCAGAAGCCACATCATCCCTGGGCTGCTATTATAGTTCCTTTATCCGCGGGGCCCCCAATGCTTACATGCCATCTGCCACAAATCCCAAGAGGCCCATTTTCTCAGTTCAGTCCTGATCCTCCAATCACGCTCCCTGAAGAACTCCTCACGGCAGGTGCCTGACAAAGGCCTCCAACTCTTTAGGGTCCGTAAAGAATAACGTTTTGTTGTCGTGGAGGATCCTCACCTTCGCCGGGAATAGGAGGGCGAAATGCACCCCCTTATCAAACAGTCTCTTGCAGTGTGGGCCCATCTTCTTTCGCTGCTCTGTGACTCGTGCAGAGAAATCTTGAAACAACAAAAGCTTGTGGCCGTCATACTCCAAGGATTTCTTGCTGCGATAAGCGTGGAAAAGTTTTTCTTTATCGGCATAGTTAAGGATGCGCGCAATTACTGGTCTCGGGCGCGTGTCCTTCTCACGCTGGAACCCCACTCTGTGGACCCTCTCGACCAGCATTTTCGTGTCGGCTGACTGGAGCCCCAGCTGGTCAGGCAGCCAATGTTCAACTAAATTCCGCAGTTCAACATCCTTAACCGCTTCTGGCAGGCCGATAATTCTGACGTTGTTGCGCCTGCTACGATTTTCCAAATCATCAATCTGCTGGGAAAGCTGGGCCTGGCGCACTTCCGTCGTTTCCACTCGAGCCTGCATCTCCTCCGATCTGTCCTCTTGGCGGGAAATTCGATCCTCCGCTTGCTGCATTCTGGCATTTTGACGTTCCATCGCATCCTTAATGGAGTCCACTGAGGTCTGTATTTTAGTTAGCCTTTCATCCAAGCTCGCAGTGATTTGTTGTGTGATTTCTTGAATCGCCGTGCTCGGCAGGGTCAGGATCCCCGCGGGCTCTGTTTTGTCCGCCATCTTGGGACTCGCCATGGCCACGCGTTGTTTACTCTGCCGCTGTGTCTTTACGGGCATAACACCGCTCCCTCTCACCGCCAGCGCTTATTCAGCTCTCCGATTATCGCCGATTAGAAGCGGGTGCCCCTCAACTGTTCCTGCGGCGTGTTCGGGGGTTTTAGTGCGCAAAACCGGGGTTTTTTTTCCGGCAGTGGGAGCGGAGCCCGAGCTGGAGACGTCCGCTCAGCTCGCAAGCATCACGTGACCCCTGCTGCACGTCTTATCTTCCGCCTGGAACGATATACTCATATCACCCCTCTCCTCAAGTCACTGCACTGGCTTCCGATCAGGTACTGCATACAGTTCAAGCTTCTCCTACTAACCTACAAATGCACTTGATCTGCAGCCCCTCCCTACCCTCATCTCCCCCTACATTCCTACCCGTAATCTCCGCTCTCAAGACAAATCCCTCCTTTCAGTACCCTTCTCCACCACCGCCAACTCCAGGCTCCGCCCTTTCTGCCTCGCCTCACCCCATACTTGGAATAAACTCCCTGAGCCCATTCGCCAGGCCCCCTCCCTGCCCATCTTCAAATCCTTGCTCAAAGCCCACCTCTTCAATGTCGCGTTCGGCACCTAACCATTACACCTCCATTCGGGAAATCTAGACTGCCCCAACTTGACATTTCGTCCTTTAGATTGTAAGCTCCTTTGAGCAGGGACTGTCCTTCTTTAACTGTACAGCGCTGCGTAACCCTAGTAGCGCTCTAGAAATGTTTAGTAGTAGTAGCATAAAAATTTTTTAAACACAGTATTGATTCCTTCTGTTGTACGATGATAATTCCCCTCTACACCCTTTAAATGGGAAACATAATGGGTTTTCCCCACCTGTTTCACCAACTGTGCGAGCAGCTTTCCATGTTCATTAGCATGTTTGTATATTTGGTAACGATAATAGATATATGACTTTTGCGTTTTAGAGTGAATCAACTGGTTCAAGATCGTTTGGGAAGCCAATAAGCGGGTCTTATTATAGTTGGATCAGACCCAAAAAGTTGCCTCTCTCTCCCGACCTGTGCCTCCAAACGATGCAACTCTGTATCTCTCGCCTTTCGTTTATGCGTATAGTAGGATATGATATAACCTCTCAAAACCGCTTTAGCAGCATCCCAAAAGAGGGAAGGGAAAGGGAATAAGGCAAACAAGTAACTGTATGCCAAATTAGAAAACCAGTAAAATTACCAGCCTTGCTCCAAGTACATCCCGTGCATCTCCCACATATCCTAAATCCACCAACCAAGAGGTACTTAATTATTATGGTCCCACAGATCTCCATGGGAACTCATATGAGGAGATTCGCAAAAATGATAAACATTCCAATGTCGACTCCCAGGCATTCTGAATTTAGACAAACTTCTAAGGCTATGAGCACATTACACAATCTTGCAACTCACAGAACCTGCCCAAGTTCTCAAGTCTGTGTGTCCAGAGGCCAAAACAGAAACTATGGTAAAGTCAATGCAAAAAAAAAAAAAAAAAAAAAAAAAAGAACTCAGTAAGCCAATTGAGCATGATGTTTGAACAGTCTTTCGGTGGTCGCGCAGACGAAGGTCTTAAGGAATTCTTTTGCAGAATCTGCTGTTTCAAAAACTTTCTCTGAGCCCTCGTGGTGCACTTTCAGCTTGGCCAGATAGACCAAAGAAAATTTGATTTTCCACTCATAAAGGGCTGCACAAATGGGCGCAAATGCCCTTCTCGCTGTTGCCACCCTCGCAGAGTAATCTTGAAAGGACAATATTTTCTGACAGTCATGGGATAGTGTAAGGCCGGAGTGAAGTGTACGCAGTATAGCTTGCTTATGACCATAATGCAGGATTCTCATAATCACCACTTTCGGCCTAGTGGATTGCTGTCGTTGAGGCCCATCCGGTGTGCCCTCAGGAGTCTCAATGGGCCATGCAAGTTATTAAGTTGCAGGGCCTGAGAGATCCAGCATTTGAAAAAACTCACCAACTCTGAATCCTTTAAATGTTCCGAGAGGCCAATGAGTCTCAGATTACGACGGGATCAGTTTTCCAAGTTGTCCAGCTTCAGCTCCAACTCAGTCAGCCTTTTCTGCAAAGCCTCCGCCGGTTCTGTAGTCGCCGCCATGCGGTCTTCAATATCACTTATTCTCTGCTGCATGTGATCTAAGTCCAGGTGGAAACCATCTAATCTTTCATGTTCAGCCTCCACTCGGTGAAATAAATCTTGCAATTTCTTATCCAAGGCTGCCTCCACTACAGCGGTAACTTCCTTGGTAATCTCTGCAGTCCACATGGAGCATACAGTGGAGCTTGGCAAAATCTGTACACCTGTCATTTTAGTGTCAGGATTCTTGCCTCTCTCCTTTTCTCTGTAGTTTAGCCACCATCTCGCAATTCTTCGCTGAAATCTTCACCAAGAACACCCAGCAGTGACATTTATACTTGCTGCACAGGAGTTATACTGAAATTAAAAGCACACTGAAGCTCGATTAGGTAGTTAGAGTGAGAGGAAGTGCAGGAGCTCCGCTTCTCAGCGACTGCTCTCCAGCATGGTACCAAGTGACCTCTCCAGCTAGAGTCATTTTATTGGTTTCTTTTGTTTTCCATCAAGATAGGGACTCGGTATAGAGACTGTGTTATAAGACTGCAGATAATTTCATTTTTGGGAGAGAAGGTGCAGGTGTTTCCTGATGTGTCTAAGCAGATACAATCTAGACAAAAAAGAGTTTTTGAAATTACGTTCTGCAGTTACATAAGTATTGCCATACTGGGAAAGACCAAAGGTCCATCAAGCCCAGTATCCTGTTTCCAACAATGGCCAATCCAGGTCACAAATACCTGGCAAGATCTCAAAAAAAGTACAAAACATTTTATGCTGCTTATCCCAGAAATATTTTCCCCCAAGTCCAATTTAATAATGGTCTATGGACTTTTCCTTTAGGAAGCTGTCCAAACCTTTTTTAAACTCTGCTAAGTTAACCGCCTTTACCACATTTTCTGGCAACGAATTCCAGAGTTGAATTACACGTTGAGTGAAGAAAAACTTTCTCCGATTCATTTCAAATTTACTACTTTGTAGCTTCATCGCATGCCCCCTAGTCCTAGTATTTTTGGAAAGCACAAACAGACGCTTCACTTCTACCCATTTCACTCCACTCATTATTTTATAGACCTCTATCATATCTCCCCTCAGCTGAAGAGCCCTAACCGCTTTAGCCTTTCCTCATAGGGAAGTCGTCCCATCCCCTTTATCATTTTCATCACCCTTCTCTGCACCTTTTCTAATTCCACTATATCCTTTTTGAGATGCGGCAACCAGAATTGAACACAATATTCGAGGTGAAGTCGCACCATGGAGCGATACAAAGGCATTATAACGTCCTCATTTTTGTTTTCCATTCCTGTCCTAATAATACCTAACATTTTATTTGCTTTCTTAGCTGCCACAGCACACTGAGCAGAAGGTTTCAACATATCATTGACTACGACACCTAGATCCCATTCTTGGTCGGTGACTCCTAGCGTGTAACCTTGCATGACGTAGCTATAATTCAGGTTCCTCTTTCCCACAAGCATCACTTTGCACTTGCACACATTAAACGTCATCTGCCATGTACACGCCCAGTTTTCCAGTCTCGTAAAGTCCTCTTGCAATTTTTCACAATCCTCCCACGATTTAACTACTTTGAATAACTGTCATCAGCAAATTTAATCACCTCACTAGTTACCTCCATCTCTAGGTCATTAATAAATGTTAAAAAGCAGCGATCCCAGCACAGACCCCTGGGGAACCCCACTAACTACCCTTCTCCATTGAGAATACTAACCATTTAACCCTACTCTGTTTTCTATCTTTTAACCAGTTTTTAATCCACAATAGGACACTACCTCTTATCCCATGACTTCCCAATTTCCTCTGGAGTCTTTCATGAGGTACTTTGTAAAATGCCTTCTGAAAATCCAGATACACAATATCAACCAGCTCACATTTATCTACCCCTTCAAAGAAATGTAATGGATTGATGAGGCAAGATTTCCCTTCACTAAATCCATGTTGGCTTTGTCTCATTAATCCATGCTTTTGAATATACTCTGTAATTTTGTTCTTTATAATAGTCTCTACCATTTTGCCCAGCACCGACATAAGACTCACTGGTCTATAATTTCCCGGATCTCCCCTGGAACCTTTTATTAAAAATCGGCATTACATTGGCTACCCTCCAATCTTCCGGTACCGCGCTAGATTTTAAGGATAAATTACATATTACTAACAATAGTTCTGCCAGTTCATTTTTCAATTCTATCAGTACTGTGGGATGAATACCATCCAGTCTAGATTTGCTACTCTTCAATTTGTCAAACTGCCCCATTACATCCTCTGGGTCTTTAGAGATTTCATTCAGTTTCTCCGACTCATCAGCTTCAAATACCATTTCTGGCACCGGTATCACTCCCAAACCTTCCTCGGTGAAGACCGAAGCAAAGAATTCATTTAATCTCTCCGCTACGGCTTTGTCTTTCATGATCGCCCCTTTTACCCCTTGGTCATCTAGCGGTCCAACCAATTCTTTTGCTGGTTTCCTGCTTTTAATATACCTAAAAATTTTTTACTATGTGTTTTTGCCTCCAATGCAATCTTTTTTTCATAGCCCCTCTTTGACTTCCTTATCAGCGCTTTGCAGCACCCTTTAGAAGCTTCCTTCCAACTTTCTTTATAAATGGTTGTGATATATCAGAATGTTCGGTATATTTTCTATGAACCAGCTCAGCTGAGATTTTTCTTGGAAGGGAAATGTGTTACTCTTCCTTGATCCCAGTTTACTAGGGTTAATCTGGGTCTATTAGGAATTTGAAAGAGGGGTGTTTTCTTACTCTTTCTTTCTTTTCCTATTCTTTTTTGTATCCATCGCCCTATGAATTTACTATGTCTTGGTTCCCTTCCCTGATGGGGACTAAGTTGAAGATATATATATATATTTCATTTTGTTATTTTTATTGCTGATTGTATTACGCAAATTGTTCTGAATTTCTTATCAAACTGTTGTTTTGATGTATTGTTTAAAATGCAACAACAAAAAAAATCCAAACAAGTATTTCTGCAGAAAGAAAATGAGATACATAAAAATTAAGGAACTGAAGATTTCTATTTCTAAGCACATTTTCCACAGTGTCTATTTTGCAATGCAAAAAGAGATTCTCTCTGATCGCAGATATACTAGTATTTTGCAAAGACATACCCTTCTCTAAATTAAGAACATGAGAAATAACTTTATCAACTTTACAGTCCACTTCCTTAAACTTAGATATAGATTCTGAAGTGAAAGAACAAAGCTGAGGCAGTACATCTTTTAGCAGTTCATGAGACTATAGTCCAAATGTCTTTAAGACTTATTTACTGATCAGAAACTGAAGCAGCAGTTGCTAACTCTATAGGAAATAAAGGGGCCCTTTCACAAAGGCGTGCTGAAAAATGGCCTATATTTTGGGCATGCACAGAATCTCTTGTCAGTGAACCTGTAAAAAATGCCTTTTTAAAATGTTTGCCGAAAACAGATGTGCAGTAAAATGAAAATTGCCGCGTGTCCATTTTGGGTCTGAGACCTTACTGCTAGCCATTGACCCAGCAGTAAAGTCTCATGCAGTAATCGGGCGGTTAAGCGTGTCAAATGCCACTTGGTGAGTGTCTGATATGCATGTTCAAAAATAAAATGTATTTTCCTGATGCGCGCCAAAAATGAAATTACCGCAACTGCCATGCGGTAGCTGGGCGGTAACTCCATTTTGGCACACGTAGACGCTTACGTGGTTTATTTTATTTATTGCATTTGTATCCCACATTTCCCACATAGTTTAGTAAAAGTGCCCCAAAGCTCCTTTTGTAATAAAAGAGGGAACTATAGAAGGGCTTAAAGCTGTTAAAGCTAGCCCCTCTTTAGAAGGAGAACCAGTTAACAAGTTTATCTGAGGAGAGGGGTTCTATGGAGAGGGTTCAAAGAAGCACCCTCCGACGGTGAGCTGTGAACTAGTTCTTTAAGCTTAGCTCCTAAGGAAACATGTCTATCCCATAGGGCCCTTGAATACTGGTGTAGAAGATCCAGTCATTTCTGTTTTATTCTTCCTCTTTTTCACTATATTGCAACACTCACAGCAAGTGTATAACTATGGGAAAGATCCAGGTTCACCCAAACTATCAAATATTTTTCTTCCTGGCAACCCTCAGTGCTCCTCGATTCTCCCAAGGGTCTGGTATGCCCTTTTGGGCATGCCCTTTCAGCTACACCCTGTAGCTATGCGCCGCAGTGGTAGCTCAGTTTTGTATGAAGGTCGTGGCGCCAAAAGATGACATCAGACGCCTATTCTGAAGCTTCACAGCAAAGAGGGAAAAAAAGATGTCAAATTCTCCCTAACAACTCGCCATCTGGCGATAGGTTTCCTCACAGTCTCACCTTCTCTCTTGAAATTTTCTTTTATTTCATACCTTTGAATAAACATCCAGGAATTCTTTTGGCACCTATGTTCACTGTGATTAGACCTTTGCTTCAAATTCATTATATATAACATAAACAACTTGATATTTCATCCACGAGCATTTAAATCAGCTCAACTATTGTGACCGGGCAGAGACAGGCTCTAACTTGTGGGCCCTTAAGGCAAATTTGTTTCTTTTTTAGAAATGAACTCATTTGTGTTTGTTATGACAAAGATGCCATGGCCTATGCAATCAAGACTTTTTGATTTCTTATTCTTAATATTTTGAGTATTTCTAGAATTGTTCTTTCAGTGTTGAAAGTACAGAGTATGTTGTACAGTCAATGAAACAAATTCCAGTGTTAAAAATAAAATTCAAAATGCATTAACAAAACAGAATGTGAAATATGTACAAGGGTGTAAAAGCTAATGAATCAGGTGGGATCCCAAATAAAACATTTTCAGGTAGAATGCATTATGATGAAACAATATAAAAACATCTATTTTATCACAATAAATCCCTATTCTTTTTCGTCCAGGAAAAAAAAAGAGGGGAAATTTGTAAGAGGACCAACATTTCCTTTTTAATGTGATTATTTTAATTTCCCCTCTCAAGTACCCTCCATTCTCCTTTTCTCTATTTTCTTTAGCAAATATGGGGAAATGGGGTTCTTACTAAGGAGTGAGACTAAGTGATAGGGAGAGAGACTATCATACATAAATAAAAAATATGCTCATACTTAAATGCTGGGGGAGGAAAGATCCAAATTTGAAGTGAGGCTGTAGCAGACAGAACACTTACTTTGTGTGAGGCTATGGTGGAAAGCTGATGAGGTAGATCCTGAAGAGTTTGTCGCTCCAGCTGTGTCTGTTCCAAAGCCAAGCAACTCCAATGGAAACTGGAATGGCACAGTTACAGGGACCAGACCGCCCAACATCCCAAAAGGAGTCAATGGTGCAGAAGTCACATTCTGATTAGTTACAGACAGTGGTGATGTCATGAGGGTTAAGGGTGATGTGCTTGCTAGTAAAGATGCTCCAGCTGTGGTCTGTTTAAAAAAAACCCCAACAAAAATCTTTTTTAATTACAAGATTTACAGTTTTTAATTGTCTTGTTTTTGATATTTTTCACTCAGTGTACACAAGTAATTCACTAATATTATCAAAACCAAAGTGAAATAACAGGGAATATTAGGAGGTTTAATAGGTATATCTCTTGTATCAACAAGAGCTATTATTTTCAATTTATACTGCATCAAATAATCAAAAGAAATAAGTAGTTTTAAAATGCTGTCTGTGATTACTGCAATCTATTTTTCTCTTATTGGTTGAAATCTGGAAGATCAGATATGATGGCCAAAGATTGTTTGGTCATTCCAGAGTAACAAACACAGGGGTTCTTTTACTAAGGTGCGCTGAAAAATGGCCTAAAGTAGTATAGACACGTGTTTTGGTCGCGCAAAAAATTCCTTTTTAAAATTTTTGCCGAAAACGGACGTGCGGCAAAATGAAAATTGCCGCGTATCCATTTTGGATCTGAGACCTTACTGCCAGCCATTGACCTAGAAGTAAAGTCTCATGCGGTAACTGGGCGGTAATGACCTACGTGCGCCAAATGCTACTTGGCGCGCGTAGCTGACGTGCTAGAAAAGAAAAAGTATTTTTCGATTGCGCACAAGGGCCATGCGGTAGCTCCATTTTGAGGTGCGTTGGGCGTGCATAGGTGCTTACGCGGCTTAGTAAAAGGGCCCCAAAATAAATTATTGAAAACTATGATTACTAACAACCATGTTTCCTTCCTTCATGGAACGTTCTTCCCAACTTCCAAATAATTTTAATTCAGTTCCAACAAAGGTTCAAGGCAGAATTCCACAATGTAAAAAAATACAACAGAGAAAATAAAAATACATAAAAATAAAATTAAGCATACAAGCCCTTACCTTACAATATATTCCTTTATCATACCTCCGTTAAGAATCATACCAGCCCTTACTAAAGATACTACTAATCACATTTAAGAATTTAAAAATTCTTTAGGGGAGAGAGAGAGAGAAGCTTGAGAATTAACTCTGAGCCAATGGAGTGAGTGAAGGAGAAAGTCCCCTAGCATTTTCCTTAGCAGTGGGGGTTGCTCTGATGTGATCCTGGCACCTTGGTGATGTCAGAGAGGCACCGGTGCTAGAAGACTGCTACTCCTGCTGTGCTGCAATAAATAGCCCTGTGTCACAAACCCAAAGGGACATGATCAAAGGAGAATGATCTACCCTTTTGGAACCCACAATGAGTTTGCAAGAGACTACTGATAGAACATCTCCCTTTGGAATTCAGGAAGAGAGCATTGGAAGTTTAACATGTACTGTTCTTCTTTATTGATTTGTTATGGTAAAAGGAAAGCTAAACAGCAAGGGATTAGACCTTCACAATAGGGTGCTATACAGGGACCCGAGGACACCTTTGTGATATCATCCAAAAACTCTCCAATAGACTAATGGGCTAGTAGACTTGTTGGACCTATAGAATATAATCCGGAGGTTCCTACCTTAAACCAGGACTCCTGCTCATTGATTCTTTCACCGGAATAGAAAGGAGATTGGCTTCATGAATATATAATCCTGTGGGATAAAATAATCTGCAAGATTTCATGCTCCTAGAACAAGGAAACTGTAGAAATCATTTGATCCATTCAGATATATCCTCAGTGTCTTTATCATCTTGTGTTAAAGCACTCCTAACCTTGGAGGATGAACTTAAATCTACTTCATCTCGCGTGTCTTCTTTATGGTCTATTACTTTTACTAGGTGCACTGGATCTGAAGGCTCATTACCTATGTCTCCATTTAAGGAAATGACCACTTTAGAGGCATGGAGATAGTTGTCAAAATGGAAGCAGCTTTTTCTAGTTGTTTATTTCAGCTGAGTATGTGTTCTGGAGAGAGACAGACAGTCCATAAGCTATCTGGTTTAGAGACAAGAGTTGGTTAACCAGGGGAAGATGATAGCAGATCAGGCTAGCAGGATTGAAACATAGTCATATCTTAGAGGGAATATGATTTTTTAGAATAAATTAGAAAATGTGGAGAATACCCTATGGGGTTTTTGAATTTTCCACTGTGAAATGTGATTTCTTCTAAAGAAATGTTACAACAGTATATGGTAGATAATTTTACATCTTGATGCTATCGCTTCCATATTACTAAAGCTTATTATATTCCTGCTACTATTAAAGTGGTTTTGGCAGATACTGTAGATCAAGCTCAAGATATAAATTTAATTGCTCTTCCTTTGATTATCATATAGGTGACCCACTATAGAAATACTGTAGTGACCTCCTTTAATGGGGGTTTCAGATAGAAGATTTGAGTTTGTCTGTTTTTTTATTTTTATTTTCAGGGAGAAAGAGATATTTTTCTTATTCATGTTTATCCTGATGTATGAAAACCTAAGGTTTTGACTCTGGAAATGTCTTTTTTCTTAAAATTTCCTACATGCAAATTTCATTGTAAATACTTGGTTAATATTAGGGAAAGATAATATTTTTATTGATCCGTTGCTTAAATGAGCTTGTTCTAGCACCAGAAGAGAGGGTTAAAACTTAGAATGTTGAAGAGGGTAGCTCAGTTTCCGCTAGTACGTAATGTTATTAGAGGCTCAGTAATTGTACACAAGTGATTTTGAGAATTTTCAAACCCTGTTTTTCTTTTTTTTTGTCCTTCAATTTGGAATTTCCTTTAATTGTTTCTCTCTCATATATATTTTATTCATTGGAGCATGCATCTGATGTAACATCTGTTATTAAATTTTATATTGCCTTGCTTCATTTTCCTTTTGATCCTTTGGATAATGTGGGATAAATAATGCCATAAATAAATAAAATAAGGGCAATTCTATAACCTAGGTGCCCATATTTACACACATTACATGCATAAATGTATAGAATATTAGCACTTATGCATATAAGTGCTACCAGTGTGCCTAAGCACTACACTGCAGTTATCTGATTAATCTGCAATTATCTGCTTAACTTACAGAACACATATTTGCGAAGGGGGCATGAGCAGGACATTGGCAGGGCTCTAGCTTACATATGTAATGTTATTTATTGGGATTTATTAACTGCCTTTATGAAGAGATTCACCCATACTGTAAATTATGAGCATCCCTGTTGTACTTACACCAACTCTATGGCTGGTGTAACTGCAGGCACCTAAAGGATACCAGGTTATGCATAGGCGGTCGGTGGCCCAACTGTTTGGGGAGGCTAAAGGGGGCGAAGTTAGAGGTGGGGCCAGGGGTGGAGCTTAAATCCATAATTATCTGATACCACACAGAAAAAATAAATAAATAAAAGTCACAATTAATACCTTTTATTAAATTTAGATATTAGATATGTAACATATGTCAAAGAATAAAGTGGTTGCTCAAAACATATTCTAATCACAATCGCTCAACTGCAAAACACTATGCACAACTTTGTGCAAAAACACACTAAGAACCTTACTGTACCATAAATATTACACTGGGCAGAACCTAATACACCAATATACCACCCATACGGAAAATGCAGACCATCAACAATATGAAACAAGGGATCATATCATCACAATTCTCATGTAGAGCCACAAAACACCCTAATTCATGTTTAATGTGGGATAAAATGCCAATGTTGAGCACCTGATTCTCAAAGTGGACATATTCCAAACACTATAATGAAAATAAAATGATCTTTTCTACCTTTGTTGTCTGGTGACTTTTTCTGATCATGCTGGCCCAGTATCCGATTCTGCTGCTATCTGTCCTCAGGTGTCAGTGCAAGTCATGTGCAGGTCAGGAAGTCATCCTCGTTAAATATCTCCCTGGCAATCCAGGACACCTCCAGCCAACCCCCCCCCCCCCTGCTCTCCCAGCAGTAAGGTAAACAAATTAAACCATAAACCAATTTCTACAACTGGTTACACAAGGCTAGAAATGGGCTTTCACTGCAGCTCCTGCTGTGAGGATGGAGGTAAATCAACAATTTAAACCCCCCCAGAGCAGCGGGACTCCACAGCTGATCCATCCTGCTGCAGCAGGGGAGGCTTAGCCTCCCCAAGCCTCTTATACCGGGCGCCTATGAGTTATGCTAGTATTCTATAATGGAACCTAGATGCATACATCCTGTTATAGAATGGGCACCTTTGATGCAGACTCAGGGCACCTAAATGGAGGTCCCCAGTAACAGCATGTGTTTTTGTTCTCTTTCCTTTGTTTATGATGGAAATATTAATGACATGCAAATTGTAAAACTTTCTTTATATCACCAAATTTTTAATTTCTTATGGAAACTGATATAATAATTAGTCAAAGAGCTGGGGAAAGTCTATCCCGATAAATAGGAGTATAACCCCATATAGTCCTATTTCAAATTATCAAAAGCCTGTAGTAATCTGCAGATAAATTCTTAACTTTGCTCGAGCAGATCTCAGACTGTGGCCTTAAATGAATGAGGAAGTGCAATGACAAAAAACAGTGACTATATTTGTGAATTTCAATTAAGTCACATTGGGTTTCGAGTACATTCACTGCAAAACTTTTATAGCATATATGGTTCCCTGGGATTTGAGTTACAAAACTAAAAGAATGGTTTGAGGTATAGACTTCCTCTAGTCTAGTTATCCCGGTGACAACTGCTTATCTTAAAACAGAGCCAGTAATTTAAACAAAATCCATACCTAGATCAGTAGTCAGCATTAAAGATTCTACATATGAGATGGCCTTATCTCCTTTTACCCCCTTTCAAAATGATCTAAGCAGCAATATTTTGCAATAACTAACAGTGTATTTCAGAAGCCTCACAAAAGCATTACAGTACAAATATCACAATAGTCCAGGCAGGACAATGTAACAATGTGAACAACATGTTGCAAATGATCCTTAGATATCATAATGGATCTGACAAATCCATCGAGGATACATAAAAGTTCTATGTACCACCTGACCCACTTGATATTCCTTCGTAAAGTGTGAATCAAGCATAACACCCAAGCTACAAATGGGACTCTTGTGAACAGAACTTCACTCCCCTTCTATAAATGGGCCCACTACAGGCCTAATTTTGTTCATATCTCCCAACCCATAAAAGCAACATCTTGTTCAAGTTCAGTTTTAATAAATGACTCCTCATTCAAGTCTCAACCCTCTCAAAACAGCTATTAATGAGATAACTTTGAAAAATGAAGTCCCGAAGTACTTTTCTAACTGAACTAAAGAATACATTAAATAAAACAGGAGTCAAGGGAGAGAACATGTAGAACCTCACAATTTGCCCAAACACCACAAATCTCTTCCCTCCTCTTGATTCTTATAGAGCCATAGTCAAACTAGATTCATACATGAACAATCCTTCCTAGCTCACCTATTCTACCCAACATTAATTCATGGTCTGAAGCCTAAAAGTGGCCAAAAGGTCTAATTACGTTACTAGGGCTTCGTTACCCATATCAGTTCCATCAACGTTGCTACCACTAGCCCTTCTGTACTATGTAATCTTCTAAACCCAGACTGCACTGCAACAATTGCCTCCAACAGTTCTGTCAAAAGGAATACTTACTATTGCGTGATAACTGGCACAAATCTAACATATAACCAAAAAAAAAACCCTAAAACTAGAAAGAATAACCATGGGAGTAACGGCATAAACATGACAATAGCTACAAGTCTAACATTCTCGCTCAAAATGATAAGTGCAAAATGATCTGTTCTGCAGGTACTCTGATAACGTGGCACATCTTTACCAACTAGGTAAACAATGATCATCAGGTCATACACAGATATGTCTAACGCTATGTAATGAAGTACTAAAAGAAAACACAATATACAGATAATAGTGGTAGCAATCTCAGATTGTTTAAACAAGAAATGATATAAAATATGCTGCATACCTTGTGCATGAGTAATAGTTAAAAGGCTAGATACTATGCTCTGTCACTTAAACTTACAATATCCAATTTACCATTTCCATTTTCCAGGATACATTTTGCTGTCTTCCAAATAAAAATTAATTTTTATCTGTGGTGTGTCCTAGTACAGTTGTTGAAGGTTGCCTTATTTTCACTGAGGGATTGTTTTTCAGATTAATGTACAGAAAATTATTACTGTGGATTTGACTGCTAATTGAATAGTCCTTATGGAACCACTTGACCAAATGCATTCTCTCTAAGACATGCTACAGTTCAATATATATCTTCTATTGAAAAAGACAGCAGATATGCAATTGAAGTTGCTATGGCTCTGACCTGATCAGCCTTCACTGGATCATTTAAATGCAATTCTCCTAGGTTGAAATAGTGGAAAATGCATTCCACTAGCCAGTTTGATAAAGCTGTTTATACTGACATGGCTATCCTCTAGATCAAAATTTTCTAACACCACAGTAACAAAAGTTGAGAGAACTGAAGACCATTTTTAGATTTAGGGATGATTTCTTTTGACCAGGCTCTGTAGGTGCAAAGGGATAGCATATAAGCGCCTCACCCTACACTGGATACATCCATATTTAACACCAACTTGGAAGCCCACGGACCAGGTTGTTGGGCATTTTCTATCACTGAAGGAAATGAATAATCCAGTTTATTTTTGCTTTTGTATGTTAACGGCTGATTAAGTAGTCCTATTAGAACTTCCTAATGAAGCTGATACATGTCAATGCATACAGGGTTACAATGTTTGTAGGTGCCATATGACTGAGGAATGTCAAGAGGGATCAGGCTGAGAAACTTTTCTGTGCATGAGACTGTGCAGGGGCATTATCACTTCCTCCCTTCTGTTGGTTATACCACTCTCTATGATGAAAATGCAAGTATACCTTTCTGCATCCAATATAATTCAAATACATACTAAAAAAAATCTATGTCTAATTCCATTCAAATTAATGAGATTTGCATAGCAATTACCTGAATTTTCTTAAATATATGTAAACATTCCTTAAAACATTAAAAAAAAAAATGAATGTATGGGCTTCAGACCACATGGCTTATTCGCTTCATAGTTTGAATGTAGCCATTGAACTCTAATTCATCATCAGCCCAATCTCTGTGTACGAGTGCTCAAACTGCATTAAAATACGCAATATATAGTAATATTCTCTTCACAAAATATTCACTTAATGTCTACTTGACAGTGGGACAGTATGAAAGAATGATTTTTTGGATCTGACCATATATAAAGACTTGAATATGTTGAAAACCACTCTATAATGAAAAAAAAGATGACAGAAATAATTAAGTTTTGACAGTTTCCATCCATCTAAATTAAAATCAGGGATTCCTGTTAGCTAATTAGTTAGAATCTCTCATAATTGTACAGAACTGATAGGAAGATGATCGAGAGCCCCGCGTTGGTCAAAACAGCGCTCTAAAAATAGTGCTGGAACAGTGCGGGGCTTTATCGTCCCTATGATCAGAGATAACAACATGCAAATTTATGTGCACTATTATCTCTGATCATAGGGTAAAGTGTGGGAGGATCGTGCCTGAGCACATCCTACACTTGTTTGACAGGTCTGGGCTGTCAAAAGCCCAGACCTGTCAAACACAGGGGCTGGAGGTCCGTTGAACCTACAATCTCCCCAAACCCCCCCCCCCCCCCGACACAAGTTCAGTGGTGGGGCTGGAGATCCGGTGGGTCTTCAGCCCCCCTAACAGCCCCTCAGATGTCCCTGGTGGCCCAGTGGGCTGTGGGTGAATCCCTTCAGTTGGAGGGAGGTGGCCTCCCTCCTCCTACTACTACTACTATTTAGCATTTCTATAGCGCTACAAGGCATACGCAGCGCTGCACAAACATAGAAGAAAGACAGTCCCTGCTCAAAGAGCTTACAATCTAATAGACAAAAAATAAAAATAAGCAAATCTAATCAATTAATGTGAACGGGAAGGAAGAGAGGAGGGTAGGTGGAGGCGAGTGGTTACGAGTCAAAAGCAATGTTAAAGAGGTGGGCTTTTAGTCTAGATTTAAAGGTGGCCAAGGATGGGGCAAGACGTAGGGGCTCAGGAAGTTTATTTCAGGCGTAGGGTGCAGCGAGACAAAAGGCACGAAGTCTGGAGTTGGCAGTAGTGGAGAAGGGAACAGATAAGAAGGATTTATCCATGGAGCGGAGTGCACGGGAAGGGGTGTAGGGAGGACGAGTGTGGAGAGATACTGGGGAGCAGCAGAGTGAATACATTTATAGGTTAGTAGAAGAAGTTTGAACAGGATGCGAAAACGGATAGGGAGCCAGTGAAGGGTCTTGAGGAGAGGGGTAGTATGAGTAAAGCGACCCTGGCGGAAGATGAGACGGGCAGCAGAGTTTTGAACTGACTGGAGAGGGGAGAGGTGACTAAGTGGGAGGCCAGCAAGAAGCAGATTGCAGTAGTCTAAACGAGAGGTGACAAGGGTGTGGATGAGGGTTTTGGTAGAGTGCTCGGAAAGAAAGGGGCGGATTTTACGGATGTTGTAAAGAAAGAAACGACAGGTCTTGGCGGTCTGCTGGATATGAGCAGAGGAGGAGAGAGAAGAGTCAAAGATGACCCCAAGGTTTCGAGCTGAGGAGACAGGGAGAATGAGAGAACCATCAACAGAAATAGAAAACGGGGGGAGCGGGGAGGTGGGTTTGGGGGGGAAAATGAGAAGCTTGGTTTTGGTCATATTTAATTTCAGGTGGCTTTGAGACATCCAGATAGCAATGTCAGACAAGCACGCTGAAACTTTGGTTTGGATGCAAGGTGAGATATCAGGGGTAGAAAGGTAGATTTGGGAGTCATCAGCATAGAGATGGTAGGAAAAGCCATGGGATGAGATTAATGAACCAAGGGAAGAAGTGTAGATAGAAAAGAGGAGGGACCAAGAACAGAATCCTGAGGTACGCCGACAGGCAGAGGGATAGAAGTAGAAGAGGATCCACCAGAGTGAACACTAAAGGTGCGGAGGGAGAGGTAGGAAGAGAACCAGGAAAGGACAGAGCCCTGGAATCCAAGTGAGGACAGGGTATCGAGAAGTATGCTGTGATCGACAGTGTCAAAAGCAGCGGAAAGATCAAGAAGAATGAGGATGGAATATTGACCTCTGGATTTAGCCAGTAATAGGTCATTGGAGACTTTAGTAAGCGCAGTTTCGGTTGAGTGGAGAGGGCGAAAACCAGATTGTAATGGGTCAAGAATAGCATGTGAGGAGAGAAAATCAAGGCAGCGGCGGTGAACAGCACGCTCAAGTAATTTGGAAAGAAAAGGAAGGAGGGAGATGGGTCGGTAATTAGAGGGACAAGTAAGGTCAAGTGAAGGCTTCTTAAGGAGAGGTGTGACCACAGCATGTTTAAAGGCAGCAGGGACAGTCGCAGTGGAAAGTGAGAGGTTGAGAATGTGACAGATAAAAGGAATAAGAGTAGGAGAGATGGCATTAAGAAGGTGGGTGGGAATGGGATCAGAGGAACAGGTGGTACATTTTGAGGAAGAAAGGAGAAGTGTAGTTTCCTCAATAGTAACTTCAGGAAAGGAGGAAAGGGAATGAGGGGAAGAAGAGAGAGGGGAAAGGGACTAGGGGAGGGAGAGCTGGTGAGGTAGAGAAAGCAAGGTTTATCTTTTGAACCTTGTTGTGAAAGAATTCAGCAAGGGTCTGAGGAGATAATGAAGGGGGAGTTGGGGGAGGGGGCACCTTGAGGAGAGAGTTCAATGTGGTGAAGAGAAGTCGCGATTAGAGCCAAGAGAGTTGGTCAGTTGGATATAATAATCCTGTTTGGCACGTAAAAGAGCAGATTGGAAGGAGGTCAGCATGAACTTAAAGTGTAAGAAATCAGCAAGGGCCCGAGATTTCCGCCAGAGGCGTTCGGCGGAGCGGGTACAGGAACGTAGGTAGCGGATATTAGAAGTCAGCCAAGGTTGGGGTTTTGTACGCCTTACAGGGCGGGTCATCAAAGGTGCAAGAGTGTCTAAGGCAGAGGATAGAGTATTGTTGTAAGAAGAAACAGCCTCGTTGACAGACATGGATGGTGCCACAGTAGAGAGGAGGTTTGAAACATGGGAGGATAGAGATGAAGGGTCAATATCGTGAAGATTCCTAGATAAATTAGATAGGATAGGACGGGACTGGGAGGGAGATTTAAGTGTGAAAGTTATAAGATGGTGATCAGAGGAGGGATGATCAGAGGCAAGGAAACTAGAAAGTGAACAGTTGGAGGAGAAGATGAGATCAAGACAGTGACCATTTTGATGAGTGGGGGAGGTGGAGCATAGTTGGAGATTAAAGGACGACGTTAAAGCGAGTAACTTGGAAATATAAGAGTTGGAAGGATCATTAGCAGGAATATTAAAGTCACCAAGGATGAGAGAGGGGGAGGAAGGATCATGGAAGAAGGCAAGCCAGGCGTCAAAGTCACTGAGAAAGGATGAAAGGGACTTATCAGGGGGACGATAAATGACTGCTATTCGAAGAGGCAGAGGAGAGAAAAGGCGGATAGAGTGGACTTGAAAGGAGGAAAAACAGTGAGATTGAGGTGGAAGAAGGGGTTGAAATCTGGAGGAGGGAGAGAGAAGTAGTCCAACACCGCCCCCACGGCCAGCAGGGCGAGGAGTATGTGAAAATAGATAACCGCCATGGCACAGGGCTGCGACTGAAGCAGAGTCATCAGGGCAGAGCCAGGTTTCTGTTATGGCGAGCAGATGGAGGTGACGCGAGATAAAGAGGTCCTGGATATAGGGGAGTTTGTTACAGATAGAGCGGGCATTCCACAGGGCGCAAGAGAAGGGCAGAGAAGAGGAGGGGAGTAGAGGAATAGAGATGAGGTTAGAGAGGTCACGGTGAGATCTGTAGAGTTTGGATAATAGTTGGTGAGGAGGGCCAGGATTGGGATTGATGTCACCAGCTGAGAGTAAGAGAAGGAGTAAAAGAGAGCGGAGGAGAGTAGGAGAGGTGTGGCCACGAAGGCGAGAGGTATTTAGGTGGAATGGGGAAGGCAAAATGGAGGGAAGAAAGAGACAGAGATTAAAAGCCAAGAGGGAGGAAGAGGGTAGGAGAGAAGATGAGGTGATGAAGTCAATGGATGGGAAGTGAGTTCCTGTAGCGGAGAGAGGAAGGGGGTGAGGGAAAAGATTAGGAAGGGACAGAGCTAGGAAGAGAATGTGAATAGGGGTCATAAACGATTAAGGTACTTTAGCAACTGGAAAAAGATTAGATACAAAGAGAAAAATAACGGCGCGCGGCACCTAGAGCGGAGGCCCTGAGTGGATCGGGGTGGACCTGGGTGTCACCCCGGAGAAGGCTGTAAGGATATGCAGATGAGCTGCAAGTCCTCCACAGCACCTGAAAGGCAGCCGGTGGTAGAGGTGGGCACCTCTCAGCTGAGGAAAGGCTTACCAGGGGTTAGGCCGAAGCCAGCATTCCTCCCCCTGAGGGTCGCCTGATCCCTCCTCTTCCATCGGTGCCACCCAGCCCTGCCCAGGTAGAGGGCGGGGAAGGGCCATTAGACCACCAGGTGGAGGGAACTGACCCGCGGCCCACCAGGGACATCTGAGGGGATGCTGGAGGGGGGAGGTTAGGTGGACTGGAGGTCCACCAGACCTCCAGACCCCTGTTGTAAAGGGGGGGGGGGGGGGTGTCGGGTTGGGGTTCCTGTGGGGGGGGGGGGGAGCTGCTGCATTGGGGGAAATAGGAGCCTGCTAGCATGCAAATGCAAACTGGACAGGGTTCACCATTCCTCTCCAATAGTCTGCAAACCCTAACGCCAGCTCCGAGCTGGCGTAGGGATTGCCGTGGCCAGCGAGCCAATCTTTGGCTCATTTGTTGCTGATCATTGGGGATGAATAGGTTTAGAATGCATTTGCATGTCACTTGAGCTAAGAGCCCGGTCTTGCATGCATTTGCACGCTAGTTGCGTTCAGAGCCCACGAGTGCATTGTTTCAAGTGCTCGGGGGCTCTGATCATGTGGCGGTAGCAAGCGCAGGACCTAGTATGGCGCTAACAGCCTCTAGCGCCTGTGTTTGCTTCTGATCACCGACCCATGAATGAGTTTTAACATTGTGCTAAAGAGTTGATGATGCGTTTTCAACAATGGGGCTACCTTGTAAAATGCTTGAAAAGAGCTAGATTTATTCGAGTTCTAAACAAGTCCTAAACAGAAGGAGAGTGGTTTGTGTTTTACCATATTCTAGACTTTCTAATTGGCTAGTTCGCCTTCATAAATTTTGTTCTGTATTATTGGTCCATTCAATTTTTCAAACATCCTTTTTTAATAGCTTTGCCTGGGTGGAGGCAGCTCATGAGCGGTTAAGATGGATTTCATCTAGATTTGGAACACTTACAACAAGTGTGAAAGGCATGGCAGTGGGACTGAGCCAGACAGAGGCGATGTGCAAGAAACTGGTGGAGTTCAAAGCTAAAGTCGATGACTTGGAGAACCGTTCCCATCGAAATAACCTATGCCTCATTGTGTTACTAGAGACTCTGAAAGACTCAGAATTGCTTTTTGGAATGCTGGCTTCCACAATCGGTGCAGCTGGGCCATTACTTAGGGTCTTTATGGGTGGCGCAGGCACACTGGGTAGGCCTCCCGAGAAAATCTGTAATAATGCAGATTTTGAATTATGGCCATTAACAAGACATATTAAGGACTATACTATCCGGTCAATCTCTGACTTATGAAGGAAAGACTATCTTATGCTTCCAGGACTATTCAGTTTGTGTAGCCATGGCCAGGAAAGCACTGGTACCCTATCTGTGTGATCCTCTATGAAAAGAAAATTAAGTTTTCCTTGTTATATCCTGCAAAGCTTGGAGTGCAACATAAGGGAAGTGAAAAAGTTCTTTGAGGATGTGGGTTTGGCCAAGGATTTCATTGCATATTTAAATCTGGGTTCTATGGGCTAACCTTCTGGGTCTTAAACTGCTGCTGGAATCATAAGGGCCACATCTTTGGGTTCCTGGATTATTTCCCATATGCTTCTGTGCTCAACCTAGAACTGGCAGTTGTCATTTTAGTAACTTTAGCAGCATTATTTTTTCTTTTTTACCCTGCTGTTTTTAAGGGTTCTATATGCTGCCGTCAAAATTCCTTGCTGTGACTTTGTTGCTATCCTATACTGAAATTGGGGGGGGGGGGGGGGGGGGGAGGCAGAGACAGTTTGTGCTGGAGACCTTGCACTGCTCATGCCTGCTGTTTCTACTGCTTTGACCTGGGCCCTACTGTGTTCAGCTATGGAGAGAGAGGACAGAAATTTAATCTGCTTTGCAGTTGTTCTCTTTGGATTTTTCTCTGTTCTTCTCTGTTGGATTTTTACACTTTTCGTTGGGGAACAGAGTTTCCTTTCGGGGGTTTGGAAAAGGGGGGGAGGTATGGGCATTGGGAAGTGAAGGGATTAGGGGAAGTGCATGTAATGGAAGATTTTTAAAAATTGTTTTACTTTCCTTTTTGGGGTCTCCTGCAACTAGGGAGGAACAGGGTACCAGGGCGTGATGGGTTTTGCTTTGCAATCTCATTTGGGAACTTGTAGGGCGATGGGTTGGGAGCCACAGGTTTTCCAGGACTTGGGAGGGGGGGATGGACGAGGGAGGGGTTTTGGGGGAGGGGGAAGTTCCACTACTTTTGATTTTTACTTGGAATAACAGTTTTTCATTTCTTGATAAAGTATCACATACCATGTTAAAATGAGTTTATCTTGTTGGGCAGACTGGATGGACCGTTCAGGTCTTTATCTGCCGTCATTTACTATGTTCTTTCTTTCACTATGGCACCCATGAGCACCGTCAATATGGGGAAGAAAGTATACTGGGACAGTCTCCTTCTATTGATTTTTACCGCTTGTCGGATGCTGATCTTCCTTCACATTAGCAATGACTGGGGTTAAGCTGGTGTCTTGGAATGTTGGCATCACTTCACCCATTAAGCGTAGTAACATCCTATAGGTGTTGAACAGGCAAAAAGCAAAGGTGGCTATGTTGCAGGAGAGACATTTAAATTAAATAGAGCACAAAATATTATGCTGTTGGTGGGTGGATGATTATTTAGAGGGTCCTACGTCCACTTGAAAAGCTGGGGTCATTTTATTGTAAGGACTTGCTTCTGGAGATCAAAAAACATATAATAGATCATTTGGGGCATTATATTATCAAACACTTGGTGTTGAACCACGTAGCCGTGCTGTTGGTGAATGTGTATGCTCCCAATCAATAAGATACATCTTTTTTTTAAACTCTAATCGATTATTTGCAAACTTTTGATTATGGGGGTGATTTTAAATCAGTTATTGACCCTTTATTAGATAGCTCACCGGTAGATTATTCGAAGGGAGTTCCTTTGTTGTGTACTGTACTCAACTTATTGGACTCTTAGAGGCTTTTCCATCCAGGTGAAAAAGATTATACTCACCATTCTTGGGCTCACAATACTCTGTCTCACTTTATTTTTTTTAGCGTTCATTGCGTTGGTTCCTCCGATGCAACAGGCTATGATCGGTCCATCTCAAGTTTCAGACCATTCAGACCTAAAGGCAGCCACCCTGGTGATCTAGTGGATTCTTCGGGGCAGGAAAGATCCCCAGTCTTTCCTGCCCGCTGCTGGCGCTGACCCTCTGTTGCCACGTTGCTCTTTAAAAATGGCTACCGAGACTGCCAGTGGCGGTCTTGCGAGACTTGAAGTCTTGCGAGTCCGCCCTTGTAAGTCTTGGCAGCCATTTTAAAGATGGTGCGGCAGCAGAGGGTCAGCGCAGGTAGCAGGAAGGAAACACTGGGGATCTTTCCTCCCCCAAGAATCCACTAGACTATCAGGGTGGCTGCCTTTAGGTATGTGCTGGGACCCTGCGGCTCGGGGGACTGGGGGAGGAGGCCTGGAGTAGATGGGGTGGGGACTGTAGGGAGAATAATGTAAAAAAAAAAAAAAGTATTTTCAAACATGCCAGCTTATGCATATGGAAGTGCACAGAGGAAGCATAATAAGTGAATAACTTTTCATAGGTAGAGTAATAATTTCTTATATATCGTAATCGGTGTGTCATTTGGAGGGGCTGGTTATAGGGACACCCTAACCCTGTTACATTGGTAAAGAGATTTTTTTCCTCCTGGTAAAGGGCTTCTAAAACAGACATGAGAATCAGGTGCTCAATGTTCAGAGTTTCTATCTATTTACTTATTTATGGCATTTTATCCCACATTAAACATGAATTAGATTGGAATCTGGCAGCATTAAAAAAAAAATTTTTTTTTTGGAGAGAGTAATGCATTGCCCCCCCTCCCCAGGCTCTCTCCTCGGGTACAGCCAGCTGTGCCATAGGGGGGGCACAGAGGTGGACCAGGGAGAGAGCCTTTTGTTAAAAATTTACCAGCACACCACCGTGCCCACCTATGTCTACATACAAGGAGTGAACCTTGACCCTGTCATTGTTAGGGCTGGGAAGAGGGAGAGGTTCTTTAGAAAGTGGAAAAGGGCTTCTTGCCTACTCAAAAGGAAGACTGTTGCTAAGGAAAGCAAGGATTTTGAGCAGAACCACTAGCCTTTCCTGGTCTATAACTCCATGCTTCTCAAAAATGAGACTTAGCTGCCCAGAGATGAGGCTTAGGCTTGTCCTCAGCTAGCCGCCCGACCTTGGAATCTCCCAAGTTTTTAGCAATCTTCTCCAAATCCACACCAAAGAGTAGTTTACCCTGAAAGGGCAACCTTGCCAAATTGGATGCCACATCAGTCCAATGCCTCAATCATAGCCAGCGTCATGATGAAATGACTAAGGCCATATTCTTAGCTGATGCTCGTAGAATAACGTAAAGAGTGTCTGACAAATAGGACAACCCCTGACTCTAGGGTAGGAAAAAGTCTGGAGGCAAGTCCAACGTGGACAATTGTTGAATTCACGATAAAGAAGTCCTGGTTACAAAAGAAGAAATTGCTGCCTGAGAATTTAACGCAGCTAGTTGAAATGCAAGATTCAAGGAAGCCTCAAGCTTGCAGTCATGCATATCTGTTAATGCAGTGCTGCCTTCAACATGGATAGTGGTACGTTTAGTAACCGCCGCAATAAGGGCATCCATCTTAGGCAGAGCAACTTCTCTAAATCAGACAGCAGCAGGAGATATAATTTGGACATAGGGCAAGCCATCCAGGTTAGAATCATGGGTCTCCAACTGAGTTGCAATAAGCTCATGCTTAGCCTCATGAATATGGAAAGATACCTGACATAATAGATGGAGAAGGACCAGAGGACTAAGAAGCAGGGGAAAAATGTTTAAGCCTCCATAGATTTTGTGATCAATAGAAACAACTCCGCTCTCAAAAACAGCCTAGCTACAGTAGGATCATCACCCCCGTCTGCCTCTGAAATGTCCAAGTCAGGGCCATCAGCAGAGCTAGGACAGTTGGAATACACAGATAAAACTTGCCTGCTGGAGATAAGAGAATACTGGATTGGTTGCTAAGTGCAAGAGCTTATGAGGCACAACTCATTAGTTCTCTATCTCCACCTGCTGGTGGATGGCCACAACCCATTTGTCTGGATGGATCCTTGGGATGTAATGGAAGCTGCATTCACTACTCTTGAAAAAACATATGATAATTAACAGGATAACATTGGGATGTTCACCCAGACAAGTGGGAGAACAAATAGAAATGGAACAGACAGTGGATGTATTCAGGTCTAGGCTGGAGGTTTGCACTTTTAGTGCTGTTTTACATCTTGACCACTTCTCTACAATACATTCTCCTAGACACTCTTGCCAAACACAATTACCTTGACTAGACTGCAAACTCTGGGGATGGCCTCTTATGCATGTCTGTACAATGTTGTATATGCCAGTTATTGATTTGGAAAATGAGAAGCGTTGGTAGTAAGATAAAATATTTTTCTATATTGTTTTGTCCTTAAGCATATTTCTTGGTCATGCCAAAACTTACCTTTTTGCGTGGAAAGCCAAGTGGCTGAATTGTATAAATGCCGCATCAGAAGTTTCTATCTTGCCAACTTTGTAGTGCTTAAAAAAATTATCTAGACTTCAGGCTACTTCTTTTCATAATGTTTTATTGATGCTTTTGCCTTCTGTGTAAAGGATCCTGACACTGACTTTCTGAACAAGAGAATTTTCTAATAGATAACATCAAATCCCCACACAAAACACCAATAGAAAGGTGAATGGTGTATCCAGAGTCCATACTTAGGTTGTCCCTTACTGCTAGGCATTTGGCAACCATTCGTCTCTTGCTGTTTTCTGGTTAGCATTGCTTATTTATTTATTGGTGCTTATATATCACATAATCTGAATATTGATTATTCAGTTCTAGGTGGCTCACAATAATTAAGACTAGAAATGTATACAATATATTTTTACAAGTATGAAGAAAACAAAACAGTAAGATTTTGAAAAGAGCAAACAAAGATATCATAACATTTGCTGCTTAGTTCATTGTCTAAGAATGCAAAAATTTGTTAAAAAGAAATGCCTTGAGAAATTTGCAAAATATTAGATAGTTGTTAATCCTTTTTATTTCACTAGGGATGGAGTTCAACCATTTTGAACCTGTGAGATCTCTCTCCTCAATATAGATTTATATGTGATGTTTTTCTAGCTAGGAAAATGTAGTATTTATTTATGACATTTATATCCCACATTATCCCAAACAAGTTTGAGTTCAATGTGGCTTACAATAAACAGTATTGGATACATAACAAAGAATAATGCACAAGAAAGTAATTTGTAGTAAGAATCCAATTTTACAATACAGTATCATAAACATGCTGGGATAGCTATGGATGTTTTAACATTTAGAAAATCTATTATGAATGACAAATTGTACATGAAGCTAAGAGAAAGTTAATGGTAAATAGAGTAATAACCAATTCAGGTAATAATTAATTGTTTGAGATATGGTTGTTCTTTGTGAGGGTTTGTTTGAACAATATAATAATAGTATGAGATGGTTTCTTGATCTAGTAGACGTACTTTGAAGGTAGGTAAATCTATCAGCTTTATCATGTGATCTGGGCTCATGCCATAGATAATTTTGTAGATGAATGTACGTGTTTTAAAGATGATTCTGGCTTTGATTGGTAGCCAATGTAATTTAGATAACAGTGGGGATGCCCTATCGAATTTTGAAGCTTTGCTTCTAGCTGCAGTATTTAGGGTAGTTTGAAGTTTTTTGATGAGGGATTGCTTATTCCCTAAATAGACATGAGTTGAAGTAAGCTAATTGTTAAATAACTAATGTTTGTACAAGGGAATGAAAAGTAGAAAATGGGAAGAAAGATCTGATTCTTTTCAGCTTCCATAAGTTCTAAAGGTTTTGAATACTACGGAATTAACTTGATCTTCCCAGAATAGGAATTGGTCAATGATGATCCAAAGAATTTTCAAATTATGTTCCAATGGATAGTTCGTCTGATTGATGGTAAAACTGTCTGATTGTGGAAGTTGTTAGGACTAGAAATTATGATAAATTTAGTTTTCTCCCTGTTTAATTTTAGATGGAAAGATGTTGCCCATTTCTCCATGAGATCTAAGCAGTGCTTTTTTTGTGCCGGTGTGGCGTACCGGCACCTTTTTTGAAGGTCCGATGGCTCTCCTCCCTCCCCCCCCCCCCGAGCTAACCTACAGGGTCCCTCTGCTACTCCGTGCCGCCAGACGACCCTCCTGCCACCTGACTCGGCCGGCACCTGACCCAGCATTTAAAAAAATTCTACGAAGTGGAGGCCCGGTGCTGGCATCTGAGAGTAAAAGAAGAAAAAATCGCTTCGTCGGCCAGCCTTCCCACTCTGTCCCGCCCTCTGATGTAACTTCCGCAAGGGCGGGACAGAGTGGGAACGCCGGCCGACTAAGCGATTTTTTCTTCTTTTACTCTCAGACGCGAGCACCGGGCCTCCGCTTCGTTGAATTTTTTAAAATGCTGGGTCAGGTGCTGGCTGGGTCGGGTGGCAGGAGGGTCGTCTGGCGGCACGGAATAGCGGAGGGACCCTGTAGGTTAGTTCGGGGGAGGGAGGGGGAGCAGGGGAACGAGGAGAGTCACTGGACATGGGTGGAGAGCAAGGGGGACCGGGGAGGTTGTTTGCTGGACACCTGGACATAGGTGGATGGCAGGGGAGGGCAGGGGGGTCGCTGGACATGGGTGGATGGAGGGGAGGGGGTTTCTGGACATAGGTGGATGGCAGGGGGGCAGGAGGGTCGCTGGACATGGGTGGATGGAGGGGAGGGAGGTTTCTGGACATAGGTGGATGGCAGGGGGGACAGGAGGGTTGCTGGACATAGGTGGATGGCAGGGGGGACAGGAGGGTCGCTGGACATGGGTGGATGGAGGAGAGGGAAGGGAGAGAGAGAGAAGAAATGCTGGACATGGGTGGATGGAGGGGAGGGGGCAGAGGAGGGTTGCTTGCTGGACATGGGGGATGGAGTGAGGGCAGGGGGGGAGAGGAGGGTTACTGGACATGGGGTGGATGGAGGTGAGGGCAGGGGGGAGAGGAGGGTTACTGGACATGGGTGGATGGAGGAGAGGGCAGGGGGGAGAGGAGGGTTACTGGACATGGGTGGATGGAGGGGAGGGAGGTTTCTGGAAATAGGTGGATGGCAGGGGGGGACAGGAGGGGTCGCTGGACATAGGTTGGATGGCAGGGGGGACAGGAGGGTCGCTGGACATGGGTGGATGGAGGAGAGGGAAGGGAGAGAGAGAGAAGAAATGCTGGACATGGGTGGATGGAGGGGAGGGGGCAGAGGAGGGTTGCTTTCTGGATATGGGTGGATGGAGGAGAGGGAAGGGAGAGAGCAGAAATGCTGGACATGGGTGGATAGAGGGGAGGGCAGGGGAGAGGAGGGCTGCTAGACATGGGTGGATGGAGGAGAGAGAAGAAATGCTGGACATAGATGGAGGCGAGGGAAGAGTGAGGAAGGAGATGAGGGAAAAGGAAGAGAGGAGAAAAACTGCACATGGATGTAGAAAATAGGCAGAAGCTGGATCCACTGGACAGTCAAGTCTGTGGAGGACCCAGCTTTTACTTATGGATGTAGGGCAAGAAATGAAGAAGAAAGACGGAAAGTAAAGAAATAGATGGAAAGGAAGCCCTGGAAACGGAGCTAAGAGGACAGATAGCAGCAGAATTGGATACAGGGCCAGCATGATCAGAAAAACAAAGTCACCAGACAACAAAGGTAGAAAAAATCCTTTTATTTTCATTTTAGTGTCTGGAATATGTCCAATTTGAGAATTTACATTTGCTGTCTTATTTTGCACTGGGTATACTGGAGCAACAGCTTAAAGAAATTATTTATAATGAAAAAAAAAAATCACATTATTTTTTTCTCCTATACTAGTATAATATTTTCAATGATGTCTGTTTATATGTGCTATGGCTGGTATAAGGGGTGTGGCTAATGTGGGGTGGCTATAATAGGGGTGGAGTCATATGTGGTGACTCCGCCCACAATGAGTACCGGCACCTTTTTTTCTACAAAAAAAAAGCACTGGATCTAAGACTGATTGAATGTTGGAGAGGATATCCTGAATTTGAAAGTCAAAGGGAAGATAAATAGTCATGTCACTGGTGTATATAAGAGACTGCAAACCTTTAGCCTCTAGGAGGCGACCTAGGGTTCCACCATGATGTTAAAAAGAATGGGAGATACTTGAGATCCCTGTGGAACTCCACAATCTGGGGGACCAGACTGGAGAGGTGGATCATCCCATTTTGATTTTGTACGTTCTGGATTTGAGGAACCTGATAAACCACTTATGAACATCTCCACAGATGCCCATTGCATTAAGAATTGTAGATAAGATGTTGTGATCTACCACATCAAATGCACTGGATTTGTTGAATTGTAGTAAGATAATCCTCCTATCCATGCTTAAGATTCATCTGAATTCAGATATTAATGTAATGAGAGCCATTTTCATACTGTAGCTGGGTCTAAATCCCGATTGTGTGTAGTGAAGTAAGTAGAAGTGTGATATGTATTCCATTAGTTGTTTTCCTACCAAGCCCATCCATTACCTTCACGAACAGGGGTATTGAAGCCACCAGTCTGTAATTGGATGTTTCATTCAATTTACCTAAATGATTTTTAGGAATATGAATTATATTTCCCTTCTCAGCTGGAAAGGAGACACTTTTTGATATGGAGCATATGTAATTATGTAAGAAGTTAATGAAGAAGTCGGGGGCTTTGGAGAGAATGCAGCTAGGGCATGTATCAAGAGTACAATGTGAGTGTGAGTATTTGCTGAGGAAGGATCTGACCTCTGTGGAGGACTGAAATAGGACCAAATCCTATCAGTTTTTATGCCTTTGCCTGAGCCCAAAGTGGGTGGGCACAAAATTTTCTCTGCTCTGCCCTACCTGCACCTCAAAATATAAATACTTTAGCTAATGAGGATCCTCAAGCTCAGTCAGCTGAAGACTTTCTCTGAAGGTGGCCAGAACTCTCTTTTACCAAGCTTGGCAGGCAGCAGCAATGACCCTAAGCCACTGATGCCAGCACCCCACACATGCTTAGCTGTCGATGGCTCAAGGATGCTGTTGCCAGAGCTTGGTAGAAGGGAGTTCTGGCCGCCTTTGGAGGAGGTCCTTAGCTGGGGATGTCTGGGAATCCTCACCAGCTATACAGCAAGGGTTAGGACTGGTGTTAGACCTGCTTGTGCCCAGGTCAGGAAATAAAGGAGAGCTCCCCTCCCCGATTCCCTCTCCTCTTTGCCTCCCCTCCAATTTCCCACCTGCCATTACTATCACACCAACAGACCCTCACCAAATACAGAACAAGGGATCATAAATTAGAAATAAAAATATTTAGACAAAAATTGAAAAGGAACCCCAAGAAGTTAAACATAGCATTACTGCAACACTGGAGACCTAAAACAGAGATGCATTTCCTTTTCTACAGAACACAATACAAAGACATTTGCTATGCACATTTCCAAAAGCTAACATATTCCATTTAAAACATTCAAAATAAAATGCTTTGTTTCTACCTTTGTTGTCTGGAAATTTTATTTTTCCATCTTGCTGGTTCCAATTTCTCTTTTCTGCTTTCCTCTCTGCTAATTTTTCTTCAAGCGGCTGCAGTCCATTTGTCTTTTCTCCTCTCTCCTGTCTGTTCCCTCACTATTCCTGCATCTGACATGTTGGTCATTCCTTTGTAGCTCTTTTCTGCCTCTCTCTCACCCTTCTTTGTCTCCTTTTTACTTTTCAACTACCTATCAAATTTCCATCTTCTTCTTTCACCCACTAGCTCTCCCATTCCCCATCTCTACTTTCTTGCTCTCCCATTCCCCATCTTACTCCTCCCCATCTCTACTTTCTCTTTTTATCTTTAATCTACTTCCCATTACCATATTTCTACTCTCTGTAATCACTATCTCTCATTCATTTCCTTGCCCTCTCCCACAGGGTTCCAACCATTCCCATCATCTTCTCCCTCCACCCTTCTAACCAGCATCTGATCCCCTCCCCACCCCACCATGGTAGCCTTATATTTTCCTGCCCCTTCTCTCTTCATTCCTGTTAAATAGTAATAGTAGTAGTCCTCTCCCCCATGGCCCAGCATTTCCCACCTCACCACCTACTGTGTACCTCTCATCCACCCCCATGTCTATCTCCCCCTCTCATTCCCACTGTCCAACGTCTCTCTCCCCTTCCCATACAGCATATCTACCTTCCTCCCCTCTACCAGCATGTCTAACATTTCTCCCTTCCCTCCATCCCTATGCCCACCATTTTGCCCTCCTTTCCACCCCTATGTTTAACATTTCTTCCCCTCTCACCACCTATCCCCTCTCTATGCAGCATGTCTCCCTCTCCTCCACCTCATATGCAGCCAAGACTTCTCCCTTCCTGACCCCTCCACCCCTTTACTGGATCTCTCCCTTCTTCCCTATGCAGCTTCTCCCCCACCCACCATGCCTCATCATTCCATCTTCCCTCCTCCCTGTGCAGCATCTTTCCTTCCATCTTCTTCCCCCCCCCCCCCCCATGCAGCTGCTGTCCCCGTCTTCCCTCCCCCATCCAACATCTTTTCCCCATCATCCCTTCCCCCGTGGCGTGCCACAACTTTCACCCCATCTTCCCTCACCCTCGCAGGCCCGCCCAGCAGCGATTCCGATCGCAGGCAGCTCCTTCGGCTCGCATACGCTGCCTGCCGGCTGCCGCTCAAATCTCCTTGCAGCTACTAAGCAGCAGTACTAACCCGGAAGCAGACAGGCTTTGGTTATGTGTGAGTCGTCCTGACGTCCTGCACGTAGGAATGTGCAGGATGCCAGGAGGCCACAGAAACAGAATCCTTCCAGATCAGCAACATGCGCGGAGACCGGTGCTGAAGAGGACTTCAGCTGGTGGGGGTTGGGGACCCCAGCCAGCAAAGGTACCTGATGGCGGGGGAGGGTTGGCGGTGGGAAAGGGGGGGGGGGGTGGGTCAAAAGGGGAGGGGTAGCAGTGCCGGGGGAAGGGTCAAAAGTGGTAGCTGTGGTGCAGGGGGGGGGGGGGGGCGTGCGGGGCTAAAATGTGCCCCCTAACCTCGGGCTCTGGACCCCCCTCCCACCAAAGTCTGGCTAAGCCCCTGCAGCAGCGGGAGCCTTGCTTGCTCCCTAATGCTGCATGCAAGGATGTACCACTGCTGGGTGGGCCTAAGCCTATGCTGGGAGGGCCCAGGCCCATCCGTTGGTATGCCCCTGCCATGTTACCAGCCTTGGCTAGTACACTATTGGTCCATATACAGATTATTAATTCATATCTGAATCTGGAAGCTTTTAGTATACCTAAGATTTATTTAGCCCAGCTTCACTTAGGGCCTCTTTTACTAAACCATGCTAGTGACTCCCCTTGTGGCAAATGTGACAACACCCATTCAGAATGAATGGGCTGCGGAACATTTGCCATGCTGGGAATCGCTAGCATGGTTTAGTAAATGAGGCCCCTAGTTTGCCAGTTCTGTCTATTTTAAACCAACAAAATCTGGAAATATTGATCGTTGCCTTACTGACCTAAAGAATAGATTACTTTAACTCTCCATGGGGTTCATTTACAAACAGAGCACACTAATGACTAATACACAGAACTAATTGTATAAAATTAACCCCAAATATAAATAGCACCTATTAACTATATTACCTGGGGCTGCAGTTCGATTAAAACTTTTAATCACGATTAATCACATAATTAAAGGCGGGGCATAGCCAGCAGTCCATTGGGGGAGACACAGGGGTGGACTGGGGAGGGCACACATTTTCCTCCCCCTTCCTCTCCACTGGGTATCATACCTTTGCTGGTGGGGATGCCAAAGCCCTAACAGTTGAAGAAATCCACTGCCAAAGCGGCCCCCTTCCTCCCTGTACTGCCTCAGGAGCAAGGAGGTCAGTGGGGTGCCTCCAGCCGCCACTCCCTGAGCATGCTCAGTTCATGTACAAACTTAGGGAGTGCAAGCATTGGCGGCTGGAGGCATGCCACCAATTTCCTTGTTCCTGAGGTAATACAAGGAGGAAAGGGATGACTCAGGCAGTGGACTTCTTTGGCTGGCGGGGCTTCAGCTACCCCACCACCTCACCCGCAGGTCCACTATCTTTCTCTCTCTCCCCCCCTCTATGAGCCCAACATCTCTCTCTCTTCCTTCTCTCCCAGCCTCCTCCTATCCAACACTTCTCTCTTTCTTCCTTCCCTCCACCCTCTCCACATCGGGTCCATTATCTTTCTCTCTGTTCCCTCCCTCCCTCTGAGCCCATCTCTCCCTCTCTTTTCTCCCACTGTCATCCTCTCCCACCATTTCTTCCTCCTATTTTAGCCCTGTCAGCGGTTCTCTCTCAAGTCTCCCTTTCCCTCCACCCAATGTCTGGCATCTCTCAAGCCTCCACTCCCCTCATGACTCTCTCACCCACCCCTCCCCCTATGGCTCTCTCAAGTCCTCCCTCCCCCTTGCACCCACCTGTGACTAGCTCTTCCACCCCACCACACCCACAGAGGTCTTCGGCATCCCAGACCTGACCACGGGTCAACCTCTCCTTCCTCGCACAAGTCTTCAGCCTCCCCTCCGTGGGTCTCCCTCTCCCTCCACACCCACAGAAGTCTGGCATCCCCCACGCAGGCCTCCCTCTTCCCCTCCTCCCCCCTCCCTGCACCAATCTTCAGCTATCCATTCCTTCCCAAATCTGACCGTGGGTCTCCCTTTTCCTTTTCCCCTCCCCCTGCACCACACAGTATCTTTGGAACCCGTATGTCTTTGACCCTTCAGGCCTGTGGCAGCCGTAAGGAAAGGCTGCCTGCGGCCTGTACCGGGTCTTTCCCTCTGACCTTTTGCAAATAGGAAGAAGTGTCAGAAGGGGTGGACTGGGTCAGAGAGAAAGGCCTAGTGTAGGACACAGGCAGCCTTTCCATATGGCTGCCACTGGTCTGAAGGCTGAACACTTGTGGTTTCCAAAGGTACTGGGGGGGGGGGGGGGGGGGGGGAGGATGCAGGGGCAGAAGGGAGACCGAGCTGTGGGAAGCTCCGGGAGGGAGGGCGTGATGGCGGGCAGCACGCAGCCAACTACTAATTGAGATTAAATTTTTAAATTGAGATTAATAATTAACATGTTACCCATGGAATTAACAGTGATTAACGTGTAGCTCTAGTATTAACGTATGCTGTTAGTAAATACACCCTCCCTCCATATGCGGGATGTCCACTGAAAATCATTAAGAGGCTTTAGATAATTCAGAATGCACCTAAATGTTGATTGGATGGTTTGAAATACATGATCCATATAAGTCTTACTGATATGCTTTTCTCTGGCTAGGTCTCCATATTTTATCTCAGCTGGTACTGTATCTCAATTTTTCCCCATTTTAAAGGCTATTTTTATTCTTGTTCTTTTAGCTATATATGGGGTGAAATGGTTTATGGGATATATTTTTATTATATTTTGCATTTTACATCATTATTCTACTTTCAGCTTTGTTTTGTAAAGTTAGTTACAGAACCAGAAATAAAACAAATTATTAATTTCAGATGTCAGAGTTAATTCAGCTACTAATGTTAAGCGAACAACCAAAAAAAACCACTATGAAACATCCTACACATGGATAAGGTATAGATAATTTTTATATTTTCCAAGCATGATGTATAAAATATATGATCACATGTACATACATACACACACATACCTGAACAACGGCTGCTGCGGATGGAGACCCTGAGGCAGATGATGATCGGTGTGTAGTAGATGGTGGTTTTGTAGCACCCTGTGTTCCACTTCCTGTCCCCCCAGGAAGGCTAGTCCTATTTCCACTCGAATTAAGGCTGCCCCTATTACTAGATACACTTGCACCAACTCTACCCAAGTTATTCTTGTTGACAGTTCCAGAAGAGCTAGACAGCTTGGGTGATGAACTGCTAAGTTTAGGTGAAGGGTTGGGAACCTTGGCAGAGGGGGTGACTATTTTGGGAGAGCTTGTTACTTTTGGGGAAGGTGAGACCAGTTTAGGTGAAGAGCAGGATATTTTGGAAGGAGGGGTAGCCAATTTCAGAGAACTAGCTGGTTTTGGGGGAGGGTTAATCAGTTTAGTAGAAGAGGTGGCCTGCTTTAGAGAAGGGGTGGCTAGTTTAGGAGATGAACTGGCCAGTTTAGAAGGTTGGAGATTTTTCACTGGCTGAACACCTGATGAACGGCTGGAGGACAGTAAATTCATTGCAGGAGATTGCCTGTGGATATTTGTTCCACTGGCTGTTTTATGGTGGGAACTGCTTTGGGCAACTGGTACATTAGAATTGGAAGAACTGGTTGAACTGGTGGACTTAGTAGAAGGGACAACAGAATAGGGAGATTTGAAGCCAGTGGAGGATACCTGGGGTACAACTGACTTTACTAAATAGTTACTAGAGGTAGAAGGGCTTGATGTCCGTGAGACTAGTGAATGAGACCCCTGAGAGCTACTTCCAGCAGAGGAAGTAGAAGATACATGGTGGTATGTCGATTGCTTCTCTGGAGTTTTCAGAATAGAAGATGAAGAGGAGAGTTGGGGACTGCTAGTTAATCTCACTACTGGGTTCGTGTGAGACTTGCTAATGGTCGCTTGCAAGGGGGACACATAATTCTGTTGTATTGAAGTCTGATGTACTTTAGTCACTTGTGACTGTGAAGAGGAGGAAGTATGAGTCTGTGATGAGGACTTAATCTGTGATGCTGTTGTTGCTTGTGATTGAGAAGAGGAAGAAGTGGAGGAAACTTGAGCCTGCAATGATCTCTGTAATCCTTGCTGAAGTAGCTTGGCTGGCAAGGGCTCCAAGGAAACTTTTGGGTTTTGAATAGAAGATCCCGCAATGAGGCCAGAAGTAATAGCAACCTGTGCTGCCAAGTCCTGGGATTTCTTTGGTATGGACCCTGTGTGACCAGCAATGAGACTTGATGAATGAGGTGAAGGGGACTGTTCCTTTTTCGGTGCAGAGAGAGGCAATTTGCTCATGATGGTGGCAAGCTTTTCTTCTCTCAATGTGGTTCGAGGTCTAGACGTAGGCGTTTCGAGGCTGGAACTAGCTGGAGGGCCCTTAGATCCATTGTTGAGAACAGCTAATGCCTCGGATACAGAATCTAGTGAGGATGGGTTGAAGGATAGATCCTCATCAAGTGAATCATCCACGCAAATGGTTTCAGGGCCTGGTGTACAATTGGAACTGGCTGCAGAAGTTATGGGAGTAATAGAGTTTGAGGCAGGAATACGGATCAAAGTCACCGAGGGTGTTGAGGTTCTCTGTTCCTTCTTTGGACTAGATTCCTAGAGTACAAAAAAAAAAAAGGTATTTATGTAATTCAATTCTTGTGCCATTCTATGCAATATCTTAGACCTGCAGGCATATAAGAGAGACAAGTTTCAAACAGCCCACATAGTTGCAAAGTCCACAAGTACTTTCACCCACATACTTTGCACTAATTCTGAAAGGGAAAGAAAGAACACATTATCCCTTTGAAAACTGCCTGAGTAGACAGATGAATCTAATACAAAGTAGTACCATTTTTTCCCCTCTAAGTATGTTTTCTATGCCAAATCTGCATAATTTTGAAAATGCAAAACTGTGCGCACTATTGCCTCTGCTTAATGGAGTCAATGTACTATTTTTGTGGGTAAACTTATGTGTGTACTTTTACCCACAGAAAGGTGGGCAATGATCACAATCAATTTCCAGAGGTAAATCGCTTCTGAGAATTGTCCGTCTGTAATGCATTTACTTTATAACATTAAAAGAAAAAAAAAAGGAGACGGGGCAGGTACTGTGGAAAATCAGAACAGCACATAGGAAGTTATTTCAAACAAGGATTTCCAAATACAGCTTGTTTATTGAAAATCAATAGAACCATGTACAATACCCGATGTGGCTATATTTCGCCAACCTGGCAGCATTAGGAATTTGGAAAGCATTAGAACAAAAAGAGTACACAAGCCATTGCAAACAGACACAGCATATCAAATCACTTCTGCAGGATAGTCATATCTTCCCTCTTTCAAACCACAATTAAATTTCTCTCTACCCATCCTTCTGCTTTGGCCACATTCAATCAGGAGTAGAGTAGTGTTCAAAGCAGCAGGCTCAGAACCAGGAAAATCAAGTTCAAATCCCACTGTGACTCCTTGTGAATTTGGGCATGACAGTTAACTTTTTACTGTCTTGGGTATAAACCTACATTGTAAGCCCTCCAGGGACAGAAAAATATCTACTGCACCTGAATGTAACTTGCCTTAAGCAACTAAATGAAAAGGGAAAGAAATAGAGAATAAAACAAAGAATATCCTAAGGTCTCTTGTCACTTCATGTGTGACCACATTTACCAGAACTGTGTGTAATTCTGGTTGCCACATTTCAAAGATGTAGCAGAATGTAGAAAATTTACAGAGAAGGGCAACCAAACTGATTAGGGGGATGAAACAACTCTCTTATAAGAAAAGACTAAAGAAGTTAGGTTTCTTCAACTTGGAGACGAGACAGCTAAGGGGAAATATGATAGAGGTCAATAAAATACTGAATGGAGTGGAATGGGTAAGCGTGAATAGATTGTTTACTTGTTTACTAAAATGTCCAAATTGAATAAAATATATTTTCACACAATACATAGTTAAGTTATGGAACTCACTGCTAGATGATGTGGTAAAAACAGTCAGCACAACCAGGTTTTAAAAAGTTTGGACTCACTTCTGGAGAAAAATCTTTAAACTGTTACTAAGGTAAACCAGGAGAATGCCTCTGATAATCCCTGTGGGGTAAGTAGCATGGAACCTTACTACTTTTTGGGATCCTACCAGGTGCTTGTGACTTGGATTACCCACTGTTGGCAACAGGATATTGGGTTGGATGGACCTCTGGTCTTACCCAATATGGCAATTTTTAAGTTTTTACATTAAAAAAAAATACTGTTGTGATGGAAATTTACTAAGGACTAAATGAAACTGTTTGAATTGTTCCTGGAAATGTACAGTTACTCTTCTGTAGCTCACTGTCTTACTCCTATGAGCAGTGGCTATATATCTGCTCTACAATCTGAACCAGAACCTAGTGACCTTGATAATGGATATACTACACATGTTCTCTTCAGAATTGTAGGACCCCATGTGTTCGATTTTTCTAACAAGGAGACCTCTAGAGATCCTTTTTGATCCATCCCCTTAATATCCCCCACATCCAATTTCTCCAACTATGACAAGATATTTCCAGGGATCCCGTGAGCAGGCTCCCCACCAGAGGGCACTTTCAATCCTTTATTTCTACAAAATATGGTGAGGTTGCCTTATCATCTGATTCTAACCCTTGGCCTCTTTAGATAATCTTGGTGTCCTATGGACATGGCTGCCCACCTCATCCAGACAGTTCATTTTGAACCTCTAAATGACATCTGGCAAATGCCAATCTTAAGTGCTATCAGAAGCTCAAAATCTGGTATACGTTCAAAATCTAAGTCTCTGCTCACATTCTAGTTACAGTGAACAAACAGGTATCTTAGTGACTATGTTTAATTCTCACATCACTGCTCAGCAGTTTCATCACTGATAAAAAGTGTGATACCTCATCTGGGCAGTCTCTGTCTCTGGGAGTGGAGGAGTAGCCTAGTAGTTACTGCAGTTGACTTTGTTTCCGGGGAACTGAGTTCATTCCCACTGCAGCTCCTTGTGACTCTGGGCAAGTCACTTAACCTTCCATTGCCCCTGGTACGAAGTAAGTACCTGAATATATGTAAACCGCATTGAATGTAGTTGCAAAAACCTCAGAAAGGCGGTATATCAAGTCCCATTTCCCATTCCTATCATACATTTTCTAGAACTGTTGCTTGGTTCCTACAGAATGCACAATTGCGTAGGTCTAGACTTTGCAAAGATGCCCACAGCCATCCACTGGATGGCCCCATCCCCATGCACAAGAGAATAGTTTTTTTTAGTAAGAAAGTTAGAAAGACTGTAAATCTCAAAGGACCACTGCTCATCCACATCTCAAAGAGAGATAACCTTTTCTATCAGCTGAAATGTTACCAGCCACATAGCTGACCATAACCATACCAATGAAGGAAAGGGCCTAGAGATTCCAATCAATGGGGGACCTACTACATCTGTCACATCCAAAAGCAATTTTAATTGGACTATCCACACAAACCCATGGGAGATTGCTTTCCATGAAGCTTAGACTGTGATAATAGATGAGTATGCAAAATCTTATACATGGATCTTTTGTTCTTGGTCCTTCAATGCACACTATCTCACACCATCAAGACATTTTATCTACATGCAAATATTTTAATTCAAAATGTCAAGCGAAGCTGTGTGACCAGAAAAGGGCTCTATGTATAGAAAACTGCAAATCCTGAAGAACCTGATGGACTGGTAAGGCGATGACTTCCTCAGGCACTTCACATGCATGAAGGATGACACAGAAATCGTTCTTGTTACTCAGAATAAAGCTAGAAGTCAATGAAAGTACCTTGGTTATCCTCTGTAAAAACTTCAGATAGCAATGCTCTTCTGGCTGTCCCTCCAGGACAAGCAGGTAGTGATGTGATGGAGAATCATATGGACTGAGGGGGCTCACTGTTATTGGGACTAGGTCCCAGTCATGTGAACAAGGTACACTGAGGGGCGAGCCTCACTGTGACGATGGGAAAGAGAGATTTCCAGACAAATAAACAAGATGAAACAAGTAAAGGGGGGGGGGGGGGGTGTCTGAGAGTCATGTGAGTTTGAGCCAAATGGGTTTTCTTCCCGTGAAGGATAGCTACTGTTTCTGACATGAACTTAGTGAGGATTTGAAGTAGTGAAAAGTGATCAGGTCCCATGATAGAATGACTAAAGGCCCTGATCTGAGGTGGCCCGGTAGGTGTGGGAGATGCTGGGCTACCTATTCTCAGGTGTTTGGTACAATAAACAGAAGGGAGCGCAGAAATAACTGAACTCACTCATTTCTTTGACTGGGCAGGTTAAGCAGAAACAGTGCTGAAAGAAGTAATAAACAGGGCCACAGACCTTTATGTAAAGAGAGTAAATAAAAGCAAGGAGAAAAAGGAAACCGATATGGTTCTCAAAGCAAGTGGCTGAGAAAATAAAGATTAAAGAGTTAGCGTTCCAGAAATATAGAAAATCTCAAGAGGAGGAACACGGGGAGGAATACCGGATGAAACTAAAAGAAGCCAAGAGAGAGGTATGTCTGGCGAAGGCGCAAGCGGAAGAACAAATGGCTAGAAATGTAAGGAGGGGAGACAAAAACTTCTTCAGGTATATTAGTGAAAGGAGATGACTAAAAAGGGAATTGTGAGACTAAAAGATACAGCGAAACGCTATGTAGAAAATGATGAAGAAAAAGCCAATTTGCTAAATAGATACTTTTGTTCTGTTTTCACTGAAGAAAATCCTGGGGAAGGACCGAGAGGGACTGGCAAAAGTACACCTGAGAATGAAGTGGATAGAGCACCGTTAAACAGAAGAGAGTGTGTATCAACAACTTGGAAAGCTAAAGGTGGACAAAGCCATGGGACCGGACGGGATCCACCCCAGAATTCTGAGGGAGCTCAGAGAGGTTCTGGCGGGTCCTCTTAAAGATTTGTTTAATAAATCCTTGGAGACGGGAAAGGTTCCGAGGGATTGGAGAACGGCGGAGGTGTTCCCTCTTTACAAAAGTGGTGATAGGGAAGAAGCTGGAAACTACAGGCCGGTAAGCCTCACTTCGGTTATTGGAAAAATAATGGAAGCCATGCTGAAGGAAAGGATAGTGAATTTCCTGGAAGCCAATAAGTTGCAAGATCCGAGACAACATGGTTTCACCAAAGGGAAATCGTGCCAAACGAATCTCATTGAATTCTTTGACTGGGTGACAGGAGAATTAAATCAAGGACGTGCTATGGACGTAATCTACTTAGATTTCAGCAAGGCTTTTGACACAGTTCCCCACAGGAGGCTCTTAAATAAACTAGACGGGCTGAAGATAGGATCTGAAGTGGTAAACTGGATTAGGAACTGGTTGACAGGCAGACGCCAGAGGGTGGTGGTGAATGGAGTTCTCTCGGAGGAGGGAAAGGTGAGTAGTGGAGTGCCTCAGGGATCGGTGCTGGGGCCGATTCTGTTCAATATATTTGTGAGTGACATTGCCAAAGGGTTACAAGGTAAAGTTTGCCTTTTTGCAGATGACACCAAGATTTGCAACAGAGTGGACACCCCAGAGGGAGTGGAAAACATGAAAAAAGATCTGAAGAAGCTAGAAGAACGGTCTAATGTTTGGCAATTAAAATTCAATGCGAAGAAATGCAAAGTAGAAATCCAAGGGAGACGTATGTGTTAGGCGGGGAGAGTCTGATAGGCACGGACGGGGAGAGGGATCTTGGGGTGATAGTATCTGAGGACCTGAAGGCAACGAAACAGTGCGACAAGGCGGTGGCCGTAGCTAGAAGATTGCTAGGCTGTATAGAGAGAGGAGTGACCAGCAGAAGAAAGGAGGTTTTAATGCCCCTGTATAAGACGTTGGTGAGGCCCCACCTGGAGTATTGTGTTCAGTTTTGGAGGCCGTACCTTGCGAAGGATGTTAAAAAAATGGAAGCGGCGCAAAGAAAAGCTACGAGGATGGTATGGGATTTGCGTTCCAAGACGTATGAAGAGAGACTTGCTGACCTGAACATGTATACCCTGGAGGAAAGTAGGAACAGGGGTGATATGATACAGACGTTCAAATATTTGAAAGGTATTAATCCGCAAACAAATCTTTTCCGGAGATGGGAAGGCAGTAGAACGAGAGGACATGAAATGAGATTGAAGGGGGGCAGACTCAGGAAAGATGTCAGGAAGTATTTTTTCACAGAGAGGGTGGTGGACGCTTGGAATGCCCTCCCGCGGGAGGTGGTGGAGATGAAAATGGTAACGGAATTCAAACATGCATGGGATATGCATAAAGGAATCCTGTGCAGAAGGAATGGATCCTCAGAAGCTTAGCTGAAATTGGGTGGCGGAGCAGGTGGGGGGGGGGGGGGGGGGGAGAGGGGTTGGTGGTTGGGAGGCGAGGATAGGGGAGGGCAGACTTATACGGTCTGTACCAGAGCCGGTGATGGGAGGCGGGACTGGTGGTTGGGAGGCAGGAAATACTGCTGGGCAGACTTATACGGTCTGTGCCCTGAAAAAGACAGGTACAAATTCAAGGTAAGGTACAAATTCAAGGTAAGGTATACACATATGAGTTTATCTTGGGCAGACTGGATGGACCATGCAGGTCTTTTTCTGCCGTCACCTACTACGTTACTATGTTATTTATCCTGTTTGGTATCCCCAGAAGGTTTGCTGCATTCTGAAGACTTGAGAGAAACATGCTTTGACTTTTTCCCTCTTTAACAGAAACCTTTAACATGGCTGCAGAAGCCGTATGGAGGGCAGAGGAATGTAGTGTCAGGGAAGATGAAGGAGTAGGAGTAGAGTTCCTATCATGGTGCTGAGAAACATGAATTTTGCGAGTCCCAGCAGGTATTGAGAGAGGAACTGCTCCTGAAGGACTGCTGGAAGCCGCCGAGTTAAAATTTGTACCTGGGAAAGCCAAATCTGAGCTCTGAAAGGAAGTGATGTCATTATCGCTGTCATGATGCGGCTGTCTGCGGAAGTGATATAGTATCACTATAAAAAGCTGGAACAGTAAAGAAGAACCGCTTCTGACAAAAATCTGTGAGAGAACAAGTACCGGAGGAAAATCAGAAAAACTACTATTTCTATAAGGGAAGGAGGAGGAGGGTTATGTCTGGTGTGGCCAGTAGAATAGCTAGATTGAAGCTAAGTGGGCAGGGTGCTGCAGGGCAAGAAGTTCAGCATGAGAGTAAAAAAAAAAAAAAAAAAAGGACTAATTACTTACATCTGGAGGAGGGCTCTGAGCATTCTGGCTCCTCAGATTATGTCACCAGCATATGTGCCTGCATTTGTCTGAGGGTCCTCCTTGAACAGAATAAATCAGCTACACATCCCCTCACACCTCCACATAATGGCTGAAGCTATTTACAGTTATACAGCAAACTGTGGAAGAACAACTGGAACTCAGGTGGAACATTTGCACACACCTGTAAACCCTTCTAAGTTTTCTGAGCTCTGCGACAGCATATCTGAACTTGTGCTGTGAAGGCAATGACACCTATGCTTAGGTGGTACATATTACTGTCCATGGAGAGCTCCTGTTACAATTAACCTTATTTTCTATGCTGCAGAAGCTGAAACAATTTCTTCTATAAAAAATGAACTGGGCCATTTTGGGGGGAGTACTTTATTTCTCTCTGGAACCACTGATCTTATGTTATCTGACCCATTTTTGAACAGGTGTCGTCTTTTCATGTGTCCCACACTATATTTGGTCCTATTCAGTTAAATTTTCAAAGAATGATTTCTGCCCCACCCCCCCAAACAGACATTTGACTTCTTACATTTATTTCAAACATTCCTTTGGTTGGAAAGAATAAAAAGAAAAAGGAGGTTGATAACTTGTATGGAAATGAAATAACATTTTGGGTAGTTTATCCTTGTGCTTTATCATCTGCCACTAATCAGAGTGAGAGGACTCCTATAAAACATGACTCATTTATAATAATAGAAGTCTGGAATAAATCATTTTAAAAAAGTACAATGAAGTTATTAGGTGTGATTATTTTAAACTTTCTTATAAAGAATATTGGAAGTGGCAAGAATCTGTCACTACTGATGGGGGATATTGGATAAGCTGACTTTAGACATAAGAAAAAAACATGGCAGAAACTACAATTTGTGTAGAGAAAGAAGAGTAATCCTTTAGTGGTGACTTACAAATTAGATACAGAACATGTTTAATTAAAATGAAAACTTTGAAGGAAAGACAACTTATGAGGAATGAGCCTGTTTTGTTTGGTGAGGTTCTGACACAGGTGTTTATTTTGAATCTATGCTTGTGTGTACCTTAGACCCAAATAGCATCCTAGAAAGTAGATTCCTTTAGTTTTAGGTAGAATGTCTTGTAAGATGCATTAAATAAGTATACATTTAAAGAAGATAAGCTATTTAAAATAGAACTTCACTGCTGCAAACAAGACCACAAGCCCTTTGCTTTAAACAATAAAACTCTTTGCTGAATGTTCTCCTCCCCCCCCCCCCCCCCCCCCCCCACCCTCAGGGAAATACTTACCTTCGTTTTAGGTTTTGGTGCAAGGATAACTTTCTTCTTTGCTCTGAATAGGAAGACAAAGAAAACATTCATTAAAATGTAAATAAATCTCAAAGGTAGCAAATCTTCATGTAAAGCAGTTTGTTCTTCATTTCAAACCCCTGGGTATTTTGCTACAATTATGTACTTTGACTTTTCCATGTAAAATAAAATTTGGATCTAACATTTTTAAAACCTTGCTTTTTTCAAAATTACACAATGAAAATGAATGAAACAAAATTCACAAAAATGTATTTTTATATTTAGCAGCACAAATGGAGCACAGAACAGTTTCTGCATACCAATATGCCAATTTTTATTTTATTTAACATTTTTCAAGTCAGTTATAAATAATTTTTTTTGGTTATATAATTTTCAAGGTACTCCGTCATAATAGCCCTGACAAAATAGCCTCGACAAAACAGCCTTGTAACAAAATAGCTACTGTTTAAGGAAAATATTCTTCCATCAACATGCTAATTAAAAAAAATAACAATATTGTCATTATTTTCATAGTCTTACCAACCTTATCCTGTTTGGCAAGGTAAGATTATTAGGAAAAAATGTAGTGCCATATTCTGGGTAGCCTGATGTCAGGGGGCTAATTTGTCAAGGGTTATATATTGTGGGCAGGCTGTTTTGACAGGAGCTATTATGTCAGGAGCTTTTTTTGTCGGGGTGATTTTGTCAGGGTTATTTTGACCAGTTACCAATTTTCAAGTGCATAAAATTCGCGACCTCCCACCAAACAAAAGCCAATACTAAAATATGGCACCAAAACCCTGAGATCTACCTGTATAACAGAAGCTCTGCGTGTAAACAGATGCATAAATCTGATAAAGGAGCTACCTACTTGTTCCGATACAACAATGCACTTTAAAATATTTTTTTTTCTGTTATAGTCTGCAGTGTTGTGTTGTCAGAGATACAATGCAAGGTTAATCAGACACACAAGTGGTTGATGTCATTGCACGTCACTGGGACAGAACAGCTCTTCTACAGCTCAGAGTGTGAAGTTATGAACATATGTGGCCCTTCTCATGCTTAAATCTCTCCTTAGTTTCATAGCTCAACATTTAGTGCAATTCTTGGTGAGGTTGTAAGAGGTGGGTTTTCCACCAACAAACAGAACTGAGAGAGGCACACAAGAGGGTTGTGCTCAAGCCAAGGGCTGCTCATATCTTTGACAGTAAATTCATAATATAGTAAATGACAGCATAAGTACTTAAGTATTGCCATACTGGAACAGACCGAAGGTCCATCAAGTCCAGTATCCTGTTTCCAACAGTAACCAATCCAGGTCACAATACCTGGCAAGATTCCAAAACAGTACAATACATTTTATGCTGCTTATTCTAGAAATAAGCAGTGGATTTTCCCCAAGAACATTTTAATAATGGTCTATGGACTTTTCCTTCAGGAAGCCATCCAAAACTTTTTAAAACCCCGCTAAGCAAACTGCTTTTACAATTCTCTGGCAACGAATTCCAAGTTTAATTACAAGCTTTGTGAAGAAATATTTTCTCCAATTCGTTCTAAATTTACTATTTTGTAGTTTCATTGCATACCCCCTTGTCCTAATATCTTTGGAAAGAGTAAACAAGTGATACATGTCTACCCGTTCCATTCATTATTTTATAGCCCTCTATCATATCTCCTCTCAGCCGTCTCTTCTCGAAGCTGAAGAGCCCTAGAGGGGCATAATCGAACGTTGCCGGCCAAATAGATCGCCAGCGATCTATGTTGGCGGCGGCGCTACAGCTGGCCGGAACAGTATTATCGAAAAAGATGGCCGGCCATCTTTTTTGTTGATAATATGGTTTAGCCCGGCCAAATGCCGTGGAGATGGCCGGGTTTGTTTTTCAGCGATAATGGAAAGTTATGTCGGCCATCTCAAACCCCCGTCAAATTCAAGGCATTTGGCCGTGGGAGGAGCCAGCATTTTTAGTGCACTGGCCCCCCTGACATGCCAGGACACCAACCAGCCACCCTAGGGGTCACTGCGGTGGACTTCAGAAAAGCTCCCACGTGCATAGCTCCCTTACTATGGGAGCTGAGCCCCCCAAACCCACTACCCACAAATGTACTGCACCCACTAAAATTGCTCCAGGGACCTGCATACAGCCTCGCTGCTGAATAACTTTGGCACACCTGAAGACTAATCTCTCTGAAAAAGTCCTTTCTTGAAATAAGCACGTTTACTCACAGTTAACTGCAGATCAGAGGTTGGGCCCCACTGGCAAAGAGTCCCCTGGTACTAAGATTAGCAGTAGGTCAGAGCTGGCACAATGAATGCCCTCTTTCAGCACCATTCAAGGTAAGAACTACGTTCTCTAACGTGGGTAACACAGGAAAGGGAACTAAAACTGGCTTACAAAAATGGCCACTACCGCATGGACTACAACAGGAAACAAAACAGGGCACACTCTGACCCAGTTAGCAGGGAGGAAAAGCACCATGGGAGTAGACCCCAGTACCCTATACCCACCACAATGCATTGCTAATGTGACTCTGCAGGGCACCTAACAGAAAAGGTGTCACACTCACCCGAGAGCCACATCGCAACCAGGGAAAGGCTGTCGGAGGATACAACACGTTCTGCTATCATGGAGGTGGGTACGGCATTTAAGGCTGGCATACAGGCTGGCAAAAAAGGTTTTTAGTTTTATTTTTTTAGTATGGAAGGGGGTTGGTGACCACTGGGGGAGTATGGGGAGGTCATCCCCCATTCCCTCCAGTGGTCATCTGGTCAGTTGGGGCACCTTTTTGAGGCTTGGTCGTGAAAATAAAAGGACCAAGTAAACCCGGCGAAATACTGCTTAACGCCGCTTTTTTTTCCATTATCGGCGAAAGCCGGCCATCTGGTAACCACGCCCATGCCCCGCCTTCGCTAATCTACCGACATGCCCCCTTGAACTTTCGCCGGCGAAGCGACAGGAAAGCGGCGATGCTGTCAAAAATGCTGCTTTCGATTATACCGATTTCGCCACTTTTAAGAAATCGCTGTCCATCTCCCGATTTGTGTCGGAAGATGGCCGGCGATCACTTTCGATTATAAGCTGGCTAGTCGCTTCAGCCTTTCCTCATAGGGAAGTCATCCCATCCCCTTTATCATTTTCGTCGCCCTTCTCTGCACCTTTTCTAATTTGAGATGCGGTGACCAGAATTGAACACAATATTTGAGGTGCGGACACACCATGGAGTGATACAAGGGCATTATAACATACTCATTTTTGTTTTCCATTCCTTTCCTAATAATACCTAACATTCTATTTGCTTTCTTAGCCGCAGCAGCACACTGAGCAGAAGGTTTCAACGTATTATCGACGATGAAACCTAGATCCCTTTCTTGGTCTGTGACTCCTAACGTGGAACCTTGCATGACGTAGCTATAATTCGGGTTCCTCTTTCCCACATGTATCACTTTGCACTTGCTCAAATTAAATGTCATCTGCCATTTAGACGCCCAGCCTCCCAGTCTCTTAAGGTCCTCTTGTAATTCTTCACAATCCTCTTGCAATTTAACAACTCTGAATAACTTTGTGTCGTCAGCTAATTTAATTACCTCACTAGTTACTCCTATCTCTATGTCATTTATAAATATATTAAAAAAACAGCGGTCCCAGCACAGACCCCTGGGGAATCCTACTGACTACCCATCTCCATTGAGAATACTGACCATTTAACCCTACTCTCTGTTTTCTATCTTTTAACTAGTTTTTAATCCACAATAAAACCGTACCTCCTACCCCATGACTCTCCAATTTCCTCTGGAGTCTTTCATGAGGTACTTTATCAAATGACTTTTGAAAATCCAGATACACGCCTTTATCCACATTTGTTCACTCCTTCAAAGAAATGTAATAGATTGGTGAAGCATGATTTCCCTTCACTAAATCCATGTTGGCTATGTCTCATTAATCCTTTCTTTTGAATATGTTCTGTAATTTTGTTCTTTATAATAGTCTCTACCATTTTACCCGGCACCAACGTCAGGCTCACTGGTCTATAATTTCCCGGATCTCCTCTGGAACCTTTTTTAAAAAAAATCGGCATTACATTGGCCACCCTCCAATCTTCCGGTACCACCCAACTCACTAACTCCTCTGTTTACAAAGCTGCGTTAGCCGCCACCGGTGTAGTAATGGGCTGTGTCGGCATTGCCATGTGGCTTTGTAAACAGGGGTGGGGTGGGGGTGGGGGGGGGGGTAAGTCTGTACAACATCAAAGATTGGTCTATTGCATCAAATGCTGCTGCGATATCAAACTGAAGGACTACCAGCATCCCCCTATTCAAAATCTTCTTGATTTCTTATGATAATATCAGTTACAATGATTCAGTGCTGTGTATTGGACAAAAGCCATGTTGTGCAAAATGTAAAAAGTCATTGAAAAATGTAAAGTCTGAAAGTTGTTGCTAAACCACAAATTCCAGTAACTTGGCTAGCTAAGGAATACTAGCCACTGGTCTATAATTTTATCAACTACTGTAAAGTCTGCTCCAGCTGACTTTGAAATAGGAGTTACATTAAGTAATGCCACACTGGGAAAAGACCAAGGGTCCATCGAGCCCAGCATCCTGTCCACGACAGCGACCAATCCAGGCCAAGGGCACCTGGCGAGCTTCCCAAACGTACAAACATTCTATACATGTTATTCCTGGAATTGTGGATTTTTCCCAAGTCCATTTAGTAACGGTTTATGGACTTGTTCTTTAGGAAACCGTCTAACCCCTTTTTAAACTCTGCTAAGCTAACCGCCTTCACCACGTTCTCCGGCAACGAATTCCAGAGTTTAATTATGCGTTGGGTGAAGAAAATTTTTCTCAGATTTGTTTTAAATTTACTACACTGTAGTTTCATCGCATGCCCCCTAGTCCTAGTATTTTTGGAAAGCATGAACAGACGCTTCACATCCACCTGTTCCACTCCACTCATTTTATATACCTCTATCATGTCTCCCCTCAGCCGTCTCTTCTCCAAGCTGAAAAGCCCTAGCCTCCTTAGTCTTTCTTCATAGGGAAGTCGTCCCATCCCCGCTATCATTTTAGTCGCCCTTCGCTGCACCTTTTCCAATTCTACTATATCTTTCTTGAGATGCGGCGACCAGAATTCTGCTATTGTGTCTGAAAATAAGCCTTTCTGAAACACTATCCTGTGGAGCGGTTTTTAAAAGGTAAAAGGGACATATATCCAGATTGCAAGAGTTTTTTGAGAGCTTTTTCATAAACTTCCATCAAATTGCATGAAATTACAGTAAATCTATCCCAAACTCTGTCTCTAGGAATTCATTCCTCCTTAAGGTGGCATAATACAGAACACATCACAGAGTCTGTTCTAACCAAAATGATTGTCTGATCTTAATCACCTGCTGCCAGATTTTCTGCAGATGGATGCAATGCTTTTAGAAACTGACAATTATCAATTTTAACCAAACTATTAAACATTTTAAATAATTCCTATTTTGATACCCACCAGAAAGGATTTAACTAAGATCTGTGTTTTCTAGCCCATTATAAACCATAAAATTCTACTGACTGTTGCTCTCTTATCAACCATCCATCTCTCCTTGTCTCTCACCCACCCAGCTCTCCCTATTTCTTACCTAACTCACCCAATCCTCTTCCTGTGAGACTGTTATTGGAATGCTTTTGTGTTTCACTTATATATTCTGATATTTGTCAACATTTGCTTATTTCAGATCTGAAGAAGAAGGGTTACCTTCAAAAGCTAATCAGTGGATCAGTCCTTCTACTGTGGTGTGCAGTGCTGTAGGCAGCTGTCTGACCGTAGCAATCACAGCTGGCCTCTCATGGGGACTCATCCTTCTCAGAAGCAGGAAGTTGTGTTAGAGGAGGTGGGACCAGAGAGCGGTGACGTCACGCTTAGCAATGGCGGTGTGAGTGAACAGCTCCGCATGCCTCACGGGAAGACTCAAAGTATAGCTGATTGCTGTTGGGTTTAACTTCACAGAATCTATACCTGCACCACGGAAGAATTACTGCATGCAGAGATGGCTGGGAGAGACTCAACAGTGCCCCGTAAATCTTTAAAAGCTTTTATATACCAGCCGCATCCCAATGCTGACAAGATGGCGTCCGATGAGGGGCCCAGTCAGGACGCCAGTGAAAGGCGGGATACTTCTATGCGAGAGATGGCGGAGGAGGGCGAGTTCTCAGTGAGAGACTTTCGAGCACTACTGGAAGAGATTCGGTCTGATATTAAAGGCGTTCGGGAGGATTTTTCGACGCTGGCATCAGAGCTCTGTGGAGAACTGGTAGAGATGAGTCGACGTGTGGAGGATGTCGATGAACAGGTGGAGGAACAGCAGGAGGCCCTGAATGCCATGGAAGTCTCGCTGAGAGAGCAACAAGACTTGTGTAAATCTCTTATGGACAAAGTTGAGGACTTAGAAAACCGGGGAAGGCGATCGAATATCCGCATTCGGGGCATTCCAGAGCAGGTGGAATATGTTGACTGTGAAAAGGTTACACAGCAAATTGCAAGTATGCTGTTATCGGAGGATGGTCAGGAGGTGGCCCCAGAAGCCATTAAAGTGGATCGTGCTCATAGAGTGATGGCTCGCTTAAGGGCTAATGCGCCGAGAAATATTGCTTGTTTTCCAGATTATAAAATCAAGGAAGCTCTCCTGAGAAAGGCTCGTAAAAAGGAAACCTTGAAATGGGACTCTTTCCCCATTGAACTGTATTAGGACTTGGCCCCAGCTACATTGAAGCGACGAGCAGAGTTGAGGAATTTTAGCAGATATTTCCGTGATAAAGGAATCCTTTACCGCTGGCAACATCCGTTTCCTTTGGCTTACATTAAGGAAGGAAAATGGTATCGGATTCAAAGTTTGGAGGAAGCACGTGCGACTTGGCCGGAGGTGGAGGCTCCTATGGAAAGGTCGGAGGACAATATGGAGTCGGGGCCTCGTCAGTGCTGGACCCGAGTGGCGAGGGGCAAGGGTCATCTTACCCGGCAGCAGTCGGAACAGATGCTGAAACCTTCAAATAAAGCTGCGACTTGAGCAATCTAATTGGGACGTTACGTAGAACCCATGGTGTTGGAACTTTATATAAGTACCTGGGCAGACTTATACGATCTGTGCCAGAGCTGGTGGTGGGAGGTGGGGCTGGTGGTTGGGGGGCGGGGATAGTGCTGGGCAGACTTATACGGTCTGTGCCCTGAAAAAGACAGGTACAAATCAAGGTAAGGTATACACAAAAAGTGGCACATATGAGTTTATCTTGTTGGGCAGACTGATGGCCGCTACCTAGTAGCCACGGAGCAGTGAGCTCCATTGGCCCTGGCCCTAAATTAGCTATAAATTAGTTGATACTAGCTGCAAAATTAGCTGCAATCAGCTATTAAACAGCTAGAAACAGACACCCGACCCTATAGGACCCCAAACAGACCAACGGAGCGATCGCTACGGGACCCAGCTAAAGATCCTGCCCGAAAAACCGACCTCGTGGCCATCCACCTGAGGGGATCAGCAGGGAAAGCAGGGAAAGGCAATTGCATCCCTCCCCACGGAGATTGAACGAGACCCGCGCACACAGACTTGCCTCCCGCTTGCCGTCCGTCACAAGAGACGTCTAACCTCACCTCTGGCGCTGCCGGCGGGCCGCGACCGCTCCATCGCCGGGGCTTGGACGAACTGACTGCAGGGCCGGCCTAGGCGCCGAGTTCACTGGCCCTGAGAGCTCGCCCTCGGCCGTCGCGCACCCCGGCAGGAACTGCCCAGGACAGTGCCGGCCGAGAGCTCCGGGTGACCCTGGTGGAATCGGAGGGAGCTCGCCAACGACCTGTGGCGCGGGCCCGACCTCGGGGCGCGAGGTCCCAGGCCCAGAAGCCCGAAGCCCACACTGCCCTTCCCGCCGCGTGGCGCAGCCTGCCTGCATCGCGAGTCCTCCAGATTGGGCAGTTGGTGTGGCATAGCGTGGCAGTCTTCCACAGGCGCCCTGGTTGCTCTGCTGCTTTACGGGCAGCCAAGCTTGGTTGCTCCGAGACCAGCCCAGCAGCTCCAGCACTGTTGCTCTGAGAGCGGCCCAGCTGCTCCAGCTCTCCCTGGTCCACCCGAGCCATCTTCTCTTCTCTCTGCCTGCTTGCTCCAGTCCAACGATCCCAGCTTGCTCCAGTCCGCCGATCCTTGCTTGTTCCGGTTCATCTGCTCCGGCCTGCTGTTCCAGTCCAGCTTGTTCCAATCCGCCGATCCAGCTTCCCCCTGCTTGTTCCAGTTCATCTGCTCCGGCCCGCTTGCTCCAGCCCTGCTTGTTCCAGTACGGCGGTTCCAGCTTGTTCCAGTCCGCCGATCCAGCTTTCCCTGCCTGCTCTGATCCATCGGCCTGTTCCAGCCCGCCTGCTACCTGCTCCAGCTTGCCGTAGCCCGTCGGATCCAGCTTCTCCCTGCTTGTTCCAGCCGCAGTCCATCGGATCCAGCTTCCTGCTCCTGCCTCTCCCTGCTTGCTCTAGCTACCTGCTCCAGCTCGCCGCTGTCCGTCGGATCCAGCTTCTCCCTGCTTGTTCCAGCCGCAGTCCGTCGGATCCAGCTTCTCCCTGTTTATTCCAGCCAGCTTGTTCCAGCCCGCCTACTACCTGCTCCAGCTTGCCGTAGTCCGTCGGATCCAGCTTCTCCCTGTTTGTTCCAGCCATCTGCTCCAACTTGTTCCAGCCCGCCTGATCCAGTTCATCCAGCTCATCCCAGTCCATCTGCACCAGCTTGTTCCAGTCCGCCTACCCAGCTCCTCCCTGTTTGTGCCAGATATCTGCTCCAGCTTCTTCCAGCCCGCCTGATCCAGCTTCTCCCTGTTTGCTCCAGTCCTTCTGCTTCAGCGGTGCCAGCCCACCTGATCCAGCTTGTTCCTGTCCACCTGATCCAGCCTCTCCCTGCTTGCTCCAGCTTGTTCCAGCTACCTGCTCCAGCTTGTCCCAGTCCGTCGGATCCAGCTTGTTCCAGCTACCTGCTCCAGCTTGTCCCAGGCCGTCGGATCTAGCTTATCCCTGCCTGTCCCAGTCATCTGCTCCAGCTTGTTCCAGCTCGCCTGATCCAGCTCGCTCAGCCTCTCCCTGCCTGTTCCAGCTACCTGCTCCAGTTGTTACCTTGACTTCTGATGCATATCGAATACCTACTTTAACTGTTGACTGAATTCCTTTACTCTATCTTAACTGCTGATTGAATTCCGCTAGACACTATCACTCCCTATGCCTTAGCTGTTGCCTGCTGTCCCAGACCTAGCCTTCCTGCCTCCTCCTCTACTCCTATCACCTTAGCCACTTCACATCTATCCGCATCCACCTTAGCCCTATATATGGCCCCTATACACATCCTCATCATCCTGTCCCTTCCTAACCCCTTCCCCCTCCCCTTCCACTGTCTACCTCAGGAACTCATTGCCCACCCTTGTCCCCTCCCGTCCTGCTCATTACTCCCCTACCCTACCTCCCCCCACCCCCCACCACCTCCCCAGCTCTCCTGCCCCCTCATCATTCCTAGCTCTCAACCTTCTACACTTCCTCCCCACCATTAACCCATCCCCATTCCTCCTTAACACATCCCGTCTTTGTCATCTTCGTCGACCCTCCTCCCCCACCCTCCTCCGCACTCTCTTACTCCTCCTACTTTCCGCAGGTGACGTCAATCCCAATCCAGGTCCCCCTCACCTCTCCTCTCCATATCCACGTAACCGATCCCAGAATGCCTCCAATCTCATCTCTATTCCCCTTCTCCCCCCCTCTTCCCTCCCCTTCTCGTGTGCCCTATGGAATGCCCACTCAGTATGCAACAAACTCTCCTTCACCCACGATTTATTCATCTCCCGTTCCCTTCAACTGCTTGCTTTAACTGAAACCTGGATAACCCCTAATGACACTGCCTCAATCGCAGCCCTATGCCATGGAAGATATCTTTTCTCCCACACTCCCTGCCCAGATGCACGCGGTGGAGGCGTTGGGTTTCTTCTCTCACCCTCTTGTAGTTTCCAACCCCTCCTCCTGCCACAGTCCCACTGCTTCTCATCCTTCGAAACTCATGCCATCCGTCTATTCTACCCGACACCACTCAGAGTTGTAGTCATCTACCGCCCCCCTGATAAGCCCCTCTCTTCATTCCTTACTGACTTCGACGCTTGGCTCACCGTCTTTCTTGATCCCTCACCTCCATCCCTCATTCTTGGTGATTTTAACATTCACGTTGACAACCCATCCAACTCCTAAGCTTCTAAATTCCTCACTCTGACATCCTCCTTTAACCTCCGACTATGCTCTACCACCCCTACTCACCGTAATGGCCACTGTCTCGACCTCGTTCTCTTCTCTTCCTGCTCACCTTCCAATTTCTGCACCTCAGTCCTTCCTATCTCAGATCATCACCTAATCACCCTCACACTTCATCACCCTCCCCCTCAAACTCACCCAACTATAACCACTGCCTTCAGGAATCTCCAAGCTGTCGACCCCCCTACCCTATCCTCTCACATCTCCAATCTCTTCCCTTCCATCTCGTCTTCTGAATCTGTCGACACGGCTGTCTCTACCTACAATGAATTTCTCTCCACTGCTCTGGATACCCTAGCACCATCAGTCTCTTGCCCCACTAAGCGCATTAATCCTCAGCCCTGGTTAACCCCTTGCATTCGTTACCTTCGCTCCTGCACCCGATCTGCTGAACGACTCTGGAGGAAATCTCGCACCCTGTCAGACTTCATCCATTACAAATTCATGCTATCCTCCTTCCAGTCCTCCCTATTCCTTGCCAAACAGGAATATTATTCTCAATTAACCAATTCTCTTGGCTCCAACCCTCGTCGCCTCTTCGCCACCCTCAACTTAAAGTGTCCTCTGCTGCCACCCCCCTCACTCTCTCCTCAAACACTAGCTGACTATTTCCGCGATAAAGTGCAGAAGATAAACCTTGAATTCACTTCCAAACCTTCTCCTCCCTGTGACTTCTTAACCCACTCCTTCAACCAACCTAACTTGGCCTCCTTCTCCTCCTTCCCTGAGATCACCGAAGAGGAAACTGCTCGCCTTCTTTCTTCCTCTAAGTGCACCACCTGTTCCTCTGATCCCATTCCCACCAATCTGCTTACCAACATCTCTCCTACAGTTAACCCCTCAATCTGTCACATCCTCAACCTCTCTCTCTCCACTGCTACTGTCCCTGACACCTTCAAGCACGCTGTAGTCACACCACTTCTCAAAAAACCATCACTTGACCCCACCTGTCCCTCCAACTACCGCCCCATCTCTCTTCTACCCTTCCTCTCCAAATTACTTGAACGCGCTTGTCCACAGCCGCTGCCTTGATTTCCTCTCCTCTCAGGCCGTCCTCAATCCGCTTCAATCCGGCTTTCGCCCACTACACTCGACAGAAATAGCACTCTCTAAAGTCTGCAATGACCTGTTCCTTGTCAAATCCAAAGTCACTATTCCATCCTCATCGTCCTCGACCTATCTGCCGCCTTTGACACCGTCAATCATAATTTACTTCTTGACACACTGTCCTCATTCGGGTTCCAGGGCTCCGTCCTCTCCTGGTTCTCTTCGTATCTTTCCCAACGCACCTTCAGAGTATTTTCTAATGGCTCTTCTTCCACCCCCGTCCCGCTCTCTGTTGGGGTTCCTCAAGGATCTGTCCTTGGACCGCTTCTTTTCTCGATATACACCTCTTCCCTGGGCTCGCTGATCTCATCACATGGTTTCCAGTACCATCTCTATGCTGATGACACCCAGCTTTACCTCTCCACTCCCGACATCACAGTCGAAACCCAGGCCAAAGTTTCGGCCTGCCTTTCAGACATCGCTGCCTGGACGTCCAACCGGCATCTGAAACTGAACACGGCAAAGACTGAGCTCCCTGTCTTTCCACCCAAACCCTCTTCTCCTCTTCCCCCACTTTCCGTCTCTGTTGACAACGCCCTCATCCTCTCCGTCTCTTCAGCCCGCAATCTCGGAGTCATTTTCAACTCCTCCCTCTCCTTCTCTGCCCATATCCAGCAGACAGCTAAGACCTGTCGCTTCTTCCTCTATAATATTAGCAAAATTCGCCCATTCCTCTCTGAACAAACCACCCGAACCCTTGTCCACTCGCTCGTTACCTCTCGTCTTGACTATTGCAACCTTCTCCTCACTGGCCTCCCGCTTAGCCACCTATCCCCCCTTCAATCTGTCCAAAATTCCGCCGCACGTCTTATCTACCGCGTGAACCGATACTCTCATATCACCCCTCTCCTCAAGTCGCTTCACTGGCTACCGCTACCGTATACAGTTCAAGCTTCTCCTATTGACCTTCAAGTGCACTCAATCTGCAGCCCCCCATTACCTCTCTACCCTCCTCTCCCCGTATGTTCCCACCCGTAACCTCCGCTCTCAGGACAAATCACTCCTATCTGTACCCTTCTCCACCACCGCTAACTCCAGACTCCGCCCCTTCTGCCTCGCATCACCTTATGCCTGGAACAGACTTCCCAAGCCCATACGCCATGCGCCCTCCCTGCCCATTTTCAAGTCCTTACTCAAAGCCCATCTCTTCTCCCTTGCTTTTGGCGCCTAACCACCTTCCCCATTCATGATACCTACACTGACTACATAGTTTGTTACCTTTAGATTGTAAGCTCTCTTGAGCAGGGACTGTCCTTCCCCATGTTTAACCTTGTACGGCGCTGCGTAACCCTGGCAGCGCTATAGAAATGCTAAGTAGTAGTAGTAGTATGGACCGTGCAGGTCTTTTTCTGCCGTCATCTACCATGTTACTATGTAAGTGGTGGTATGTTTATGGTTTTGTTGTTGGCTAGATGGGCTATACTTGAAAGAAAAAAAAAAAAAGAGTAGGCATGCTTCAGATTGCCGTTTCACCGGTTGAATAAGGGGAGGGTTGTGGGGGGGGGGGGGGGGGGGATGTGGAGATTCGGTAACTCATGAGGATGTCAGATCTCTGTTTATATGCTGGGGGTCCTATAATAGACAGTTGAGAGATGTGGGTTGTATCCGTTTTGGATTTACATGGCAAATATAGTATGTATTCCACTGAATGCACGTGGCCTTAATTCTCCCATAAAACGTAAGAGGCCAATCGGGTGGGAGCAGATATAATTCTTATTCAGGAGACTCATATGCTGCCTAGACATGAACATTTATTACGTAATTCTCGGTATTCCCACCAATATTTGGCCTCTAATAGGAAGCAGGTTAAACAGCGGGAGCTGGGATACTTTAAAAACAGGACTGCGCATGGGAGATTAAGGCAGTTAAGTTGGACCCGGGGGGGGGGGGGGGGGGGCGGTTTGTAATTATGGTGGTAGATCTTGGGGGACAAGTATATACAATAGTTAATGTATATGCTCCTAACCATTCACAGGGCGAATTCTTTGATACTATTAGCATTCAACATTCGAAATATATATAAGGGGAGGTTCTCCTGAGTGGGGACTTCAATCTGACCTTAGATCCGGCTGTGGATAACTCGGCTGGGGTAGCTGGGTATGCACAGACTGAGAGGGAAAAGTTAATCCAATTTCTTAATCATTGGGTGCTGGTGGATATTTGGAGGGTAATGCATGGAGAAGAAAGGGATTATACCTGCTATACGGCCCCACACGATACATATTCAAGAATAGATATGTGGATGGGTAGCGCAGCAACTGTTATGCAAGCAGTTTCCATAGAGATACATACACGTACCTGGTCGGATCATGCTCCAGTTACAATATCATTATGGGGATTTCGGGTGGCCAGGGGTTTGAGAGGATGGCAGTTTCCGGATGGCTTGTTAGATGATCCCATGCAAGTTAAACGAATTGAGGGGGAATTGAGGGAGTTTCTCCAATTTAATGATACCCTGGATATTAACGCTAGGGATTTTGTGGGAGAGTCTGAAGGTGGTGATACGGAGAGAGTGGTAGATACTTGGAATGCCCTCCCGCGGGAGGTGGTGGAGATGAAAACGGTAACGGAATTCAAGCATGCGTGGGATAAACCTAATGGAATCCTGTGCAGAAGGAATGGATCCTCAGAAGCTTAGCCGAGATTGGGAGGCGGGGCTGGTGTTTGGGTGGTGGGGCTAGTTCTGGGCAAGACTTCTACGGTCTGTGTCCTGAAAATGGCAGATACAAATCAAGGTAAGGTATACACAAAAAGTAGCACATATGAGTTTATCTTGTTGGGCAGACTAGATGGACCGTGCAGGTCTTTTTCTGCCGTCATCTACTATGTTACTATCTACTATAATAAAACGCAGCCTCAACGTTCTGAGGACACTGACGTCACTGCAGGCACTCACACACCGGTTCGTAACTTCATGGTGGTGAAACCACAACACTCACCATGTCTGCATGCCTCGCCCTTGCGTCACACACGATGACGTTGAGGGCGAGGCAAAACAACGCACGGGGAGCAGTAGGGAAACACGCGCAGCGTGTTTCCCTACTCCTCCCCTTCCAAAAAAACACCTGCAGCCGACGTGCCCATCACCCCGCCCCCTTTCGCCCCATCGCACCGCCCCTTTCAACGTACTGTCCCGCACCCAATAGCAAACTCTTCCCCTCATCACCTTCCCTCCCCCGTCACCTCCCCTCCCCTTATGCCATTATCCATGGTGGTCTAGCGGTACCTGTTCGCCCAGCCAGGAACGAAGTAATCCCAGGTTTCCTGGCCCGGAGCGCTGCTGCTAGCTGCCCGGCAACATCGTGTCTGAGTCCGGCTCTCGGCGATTCAAAATGGCCGCCGAGAGTTGAAGCTGCCTCGCGAGACTTCAACTCTCAGCGGCCATTTTGAAACACAGAGAGCCGGAATCCCACACGATGCAGCAAGGCACCTACCAGCACCACTACGGGCAGGAAAGAGGGGGTCTTTCTTTCCTGCCCCGACCGAACAGGTACCTCTAGACCACCAGGGACACAACCGTAAGGGGGGGGAAGGGAGTCCGGTGCCGGCTAGGGCCCGTTTCATCAAAGGCAGAAACGGGCCTTTTTTTTTTTACTAGTGTTACTATAAGGGGGAAAATGATTTCTTTTCAAGCCCATTTACATAAAGATACTACCATTTACATAAAGATACTATAGAGAAAGATCTTAGACAAAATATACAACAGTTAGATAATCTTGCCAAACACCAGCAGGCTACACCCCTCCAGCAAGAGGAATTACATAGGGCTAGGGTACAGCTGTTGGCCTTAGAACTTACAGTTATTCAGGAGCAATTGCAACGGGTACAGCAAGATTATTATGAATTTAATAAGGCGGCTAGTAAACTCTTAGCATACAGATTACGACAAATATCAGGCCGTAATGTTATTTGTAGCATGCGAGATGAGGAAGGGCAGATATGTGATCAGATAGATGTTATTCATAGAGTTTTTATACAATATTATCAACATCTGTATCAGCCGGAGGACCCTCCATTGCCCAAGGCTATTCAGTCTCTCTTGGATAGGGTGGAGATGCCAAGCTTGAGTGGGGCTGAGCAAGAGATGCTTTCGGCTCCTATTGAGCTGGAGGAAGTCGTTTTTGCCATTAAAGGCTTGCCTGGCGGGAAAGCCCCGGGGCTAGATGGCTATAGTAATAGGTTCTATAAATGTTTTAAATCCATCTTAGTCCCAATTTTGCTTAAAGTGTTTAATGATATTACTTCTGACACTACACTTCCTCTTTCTTGGAGATTGGCAAATGTAGTGCTATTGCTTAAGCCACACAAGGATCCGCAGAGTTGTGGATCATATCGTCCGATCTCTTTATTAGGGACGGATTATAAAATCTTAACTACAATTTTGGCCACCCGCCTGCAAAAGTGTTACCACGCTTGGTACATGAGGACCAAGCTGGTTTCATTGCAAATAGACAGACCTTTGACAAAACCAGACGGGTGCAGTATACACTGGAACGGATTCAGGTGGTTGGTCAGCCGGCTGTTTTTCTATCACTGGACGCAGAGAAAGCTTTCGATAGAGTGCTATGGCCCTTTCTCTTTACACTGCTGGAAAGGGTAGGTTTTGGAGGGCAGTTTGTGTATTGGGTTCTAGTGCTCTATCGACACCCTATGGCCCAATTTAAGATTAACGGTACTAATACTATACCTTTTGAGCTTTTTAGAGGCACTCGGCAGGGGTGCGCATTGTCCCCTTTGCTGTTTGCTCTATTTATGGAGCCCCTGGAGATTCTTGTTAGGACTGATCTGGAGGTGCAAGGCATAAGAATAGGGCGACAAGAAACTAAGCTTATGCTGTATACAGATGATGTTTTGCTTACATTGTCGAATCCTAAGGCCTTATTACAGGCAGTGATGGGTATTCTTAAGACATATAGAGAGGCAGCTGGCCTTAAAATCAATCTGCAAAAATCGGAGCTTATGCCTCTACAGTTTCCACTGGAGCTGCAAGCTGAGTTACAACCTCTTTTTCCATTTAGCTGGTCCCCTCGTTTTATTCGCTACTTGGGGGGTTAACTTGACACCGAATACTGGGGATTTGTTTCGGGAAAATTTCACCCCTAAATTACAGGAATTATTCAAAGAATTAGAGAGATGGGGGCCTACGAATGTCATGGATGGGTAGAATAGCGGTGGTAAAGATGTCTTTGCATCCTAAACTACTCTGTTTTTGGCCGTGCCAATCTCTATACCGCAAACCTTTTTTCATTCACTTAACAGGAAAGTATTTGCCTTCATCTGGCATAAGAGACCCCCCACGAGTAAATAGGAAGGTTTTATATCAACTTAGGAAAGATGGAGGTATGGGGGTACCTAACTTTTGGTTGTACTATAGAGCCGCATTGTTTCAAATGCTGGCTATAGGGCAGAGAGGGCTTTCTAAACCGTGGACCTATACGGCGCAATGGGGATTGAGGGTCCCTTTGTTGGCCCCCCTTGCCGCTGCTGAAGGGATTCCTGTTGGGGTTGAAAAGTCAGGTGGGGTGGCCCTGGGAGAGTGGGTAAGGTGTAGAGCTGCCTGGTTCCCGGGTCGTAAATATCATTTGACCACTCCTATTGTGTATGCAACGGATTTTATTCCTGGTAGAGTGGAGAGGGTATATGGGATGTGGTCGGCGTCTTCTTTACGGGTGCTGGGGCAAATATGGGAAGAGGGGAGGTGTCACCCATTTGAGGTCTTGAAAGAAGAGTACGGGCTGATGGACAGGGATAAATTCCACTACATGCAGGTTAGAGATTTCTTGCATCGTAAAGCTAAGGAGGAGTTATCACTCTCTGTAACGAAGTAAGAACAGGCGATGGGATCTGGGGAAGGGAGGGATCTCTAGGATCTATAGAGCCCTGCTACATAAGTTTCAACCCCTGTCTAAATGCATTACTAAATGGGAGACCATGTTATCCATCACGTATGACCAGGCCAAGTAGGCAAAGACATTTAAATCTGTACTGAATTTTTCGGTGGTGACACCCTTGGTGGAAAATGGGTATAAGATGTTATACCAATGGTATCTAACCCCATCCAGGATATTGTGCATCTTTAAAACTGGCGCAGCGGCTTGTTGGCATAACTGTGGGGCAGTGGGAACCTTTTGGCATATCTGGTGGGATTGTCCTGCTATAAAAAGTTTTGGATGAATCTATATTCTCGACTACAGGGCAGTCTGGGGGCTCTGGACACATTGAATCCTGGTTTGTGCCTTCTGAACATACCAACATGGGGTAGTCGTAGTTCACATCACTGCCTTCTCTTTCACATCTTTACAGCAGTTAGGATCCTAATCGTGAGGTTGTGGAAGCAAGCCGCGGTTCCTACCATGGATCAAGTTCTTGATAAGGTGGATTACTGCTGTTTAATGGACAAACTTACAGCTTTAAGACGGGGAAGGGTGGTAAAATTCAAGACGGGGAAGGGTGGTAAAATTCTTCAAAACATGGGTCCCATACATGGATTAGCGAGGCCTTTCAGTTTGACATGCTGATAGGGTTTCTAGCGTTTAGGTGTGGTATTGTATGTTTGAGTTACTCTGTTGGGGGGGGGGGGGATGGGAGGGAAGGGGGATGGGTATTGTTGATACTGTATTGGTAAGGCATAATTTGGCTTTTGTATTGGAAAATATTAATAAAAATAAATTTAAAAAAAAAGAGGAGGTGGGACGAATCATTTGGGGAAGGCAGTCCTTGAGACAGACCTGCTGTAATTACCAGTGGAGACCACTACTGGCAGTAGCAAGGTGGTTTGGGCAGTAGTGTGTGAGAGTTGGGGAGGGGGAAGGGGGGAGTGGCTTTCACTGCACTGATGGCAGTGCAGAAACAACAGAAGGTCAGATCCCGCAGGTTGCAGCTGTGCTGCTCTACTTTCCATGGGCTTGCTGATTTGCCACTCTTGCTCTTTCCTTGTGTTGTGCTCATGCTGTGCTGATGGTGCTCCAGATACCTTGAGGAGGCTTGTTGGGTCAGCTTGTGGCTGGGGAGGCATAGCCTCTCCAAGCCTCTTATACCCGGCACCTATGATTGCAGGTTAGGACTAGGAATCGGACTTTTGGATGAGCTGCTCCTGCTCTCTGGAGTCATTTACAAGATGCTTATTTATTTATTTATTTTCAGCACTTGATACACCACAAGTGATCCCTGAGGAGATTATGCAGTTTACGATTTCTATTACAAGTACTTTGCACTGTCCCTAATGGGCTCACAATCTAAACTGAAGGTTAACTATTTGATTTTTGGACAGCGGACTAGCAGAAGAAGGGGTGATTAGAGAGCCAGACCAAGCCTGTTGTAGCCTTAGATAGTAACATAGTAGATGACGGCAGAAAAAGACCTGCATGGTCCATCCAGTCTGCCCAACAAAATAAACTCATATGTGCTACTTTTTCTGTATACCTTTGTACCAGTCCTTTTCAGGGCACAGACCGTGTAAGTCTGCCCAGCACTATCCCCGCCTCTCAACCACCAGCCCCGCTTCCCACCACCGGTTCTGGCACAGACCGTATAAGTCTGCCCAGCACTATCCCCGCCTCCCAACCACCAGTCCCGCCTCCCCCCACCGGCTCTGGCACAGACCGTATAAGTCTGCCCAGCATTATCCCCGCCTCCCGCCACCGGCTCTGCCACCCAATCTCGGCTAAGCTCCTTAGGATCCATTCCTTCTGAACAGGATTCCTTTATGTTTATCCCACGCGTGCTTGAATTCTGTTACCGTTTTCATTTCCACCACCTCCCGCAGGAGGGCATTCCAAGCATCCACTACTCTCTCCGTGAAAAAATACTTCCTGACATTTTTCTTGAGTCTGCCCCCCTTCAATCTCATTTCATGTCCTCTCGTTCTACCTCCTTCGCATCTCCGGAAAAGGTTCGTTTGCGGATTAATACTTTTCAAATATTTGAACGTCTGTATGATACAGACGTTCAAATATTTAGATATTTGAGTGTTTTTTTAAATATTTCACCCACTTGATATATTGCCAAAGGCTTACACATAGGCAACTAAGCAGTTTACAAAACAATAGAACAGGAGAAGGAAATTAGACAAGGTACCTGAGCAGTTTCAGAGGGTCCAGGGATAAAACAAAGAGAAGAGGCGAGAGGGTGCAGCCCTGCCTGGTCCCACAAAGAACGGGAAATGAACGGGACACCCTGCCATTAATACCTTTGCCCGTGGTGTTGAGTATAATGCCTTAATAACCGCAACAAATCGTCCAGAAAACCCATATGTTGTCAAAGAGGCAAAAAGGAAATCCCAGTGTACTTTGTCAAAAGCCTTTTTGGCATCAAAACTAATCAGCAATGACCCTTCTGCCGTCTATATTCCAATGTTGTTAGTATTTTCCTAAGATTCTTGGCCACAGACCTCCCCCCTACAAACCCCACCTGCGAATCATGAAGACGATTGGACAGAACCCTTGCTAGGCGGCTGGCCATTACCTTTGCTAGCAGCTTCACCTCAAAGTTTAACAGTGATATAGGGCGGTATGACTCGGGGTGTGTGGAGTCTCTTCCTGGTTTAGGCAATGCAATTATCTGCGCCATTTCCATAGAGGACGGCAAAGACTGCTTTTCTACAATCTTATTTTAAAAAATGAGTCAGAGGGGGTATGAAATCTGTGCCGATAACCTTATAAAATTCCACTCTGAACCCATCTACCCCAGGTGTCTTGAGCAGAGAGCTACCATTAATTGCGAGAACTACCTTGTCCTCTGTGATCAATGCATTGAATAGCTCTCTTCCCTGAGGCTTTAGGGCTGGTAGGGATAGTGTATCTAGATAAAGTTCACCAGGTAACCCTGCATCTGGGGGCACGGCATATAGCTTGCTATAGTATTTATGGCATACCTCGCTTATGGCCTCATCTGTGTGGACAATGTTACCTGTTTCCTCTCTGATGCTAATTATTTTTTGCTGGCCTCTCTTAGGTCGGACCAGCCTTGCCAGAAGTCTACCTGCCTTAATGCCATGTTTGTACAACATATATCTAAAATATGCCTGTGATTTAAGGGCCCGTTGGTGCAAAAGAGTGTTCAGTGTCTGAAGGTCCAGCAGCTGTTGTCAATGCCTACCAGCATGAGATACCAAATCTCTGCCGGGCCTGACGATGAAGGGTCCGAAGTCTCAAGATTTCCCTACCCCTCGCTCTCTTAACATAGTGAGAGTAGCTTATTATTTCCCCACGAAGCACTGCCTTTGCCGTTTCCCAATATAATATCGGTTGTGTCTCATGTGCTGCATTAGCTCTCTTGTATTCTCTCCAACAGCCCAAAATCCACTCTAGGAAGACAGAGTCTTTATAAAGATCTAAGGGAAACATCCATCTCTGCCATCTCGTTTCTGCGGGCCCACAAACCCAATCCATCCACACCCAAGCGTGATCTGAGATGACATAGGGCCTTATCTCTGTTCTCTGTCCAAACTCTTTTCGTGATACCAGCAGATAATCTATGCGTGCTTGGGTGCCATGCACCCTCGATAAATGAGTGTAATCCCTATCAGAAGGGTGCAACTCCCTCCATATATCAACGAGATCCAACAAATGGCTTATCTGTAATAACCCTTTGTTAGTATGATATGAAGTAGAAGGTGTCGGCTTAGACTTATCTACCCCTGGGTCACAAACAGCATTAAAATCTCCCCCCATCACTAAAGAAGAGGAGTCTAGTGAAACCAGCCTATCAAGCACCTTTCAGTAAAATTTTTTAGCATACTGGTTTTGAGCGTATATATTACAAATAAATACCACACGGTGATTGATCACTGCCTTGACCAGAATGTATCTCCCCCTCCGAATCCGCCATCAGGGTCTGTACACTCTCGGTCACCCCTTTCCTGAACAAAATGGCTACTCCCCCTTTTTTGCCCTGGGCTGCCGCCGCCACACACTCCCCCACTCACCAAGTCTTCAGCTTGGCATGTTCCAGATTGCTCAGATGGGTCTCCTGTAGTAGGGCAATATCAATTTTGTGCCTATTTAAATGTTGTAAAATTTTTGTTCTCTTTACTGGTGAGCTAATCCCACCCACATTCCAAGTTACCAGTTTCACCATGATAATATACTGATTAAGGCCTCATTATCAATAGTTACCCAATTATAGCTTGGGCAGGGACGTCCCAGCCATCCCCCCCCTTTCAAACCAGCCCCCAACATCTTCCCAGTCTCTAGCTCTATCAGCCCAATGTACTTCTTCCACCAGCTTCAACTGCTGCGTCAACATATAAACCCCACTTTCCAGCTCCCTTGCCCCCTGACCCTTCCCTCCCATACCTCTACCCTCCCCAAGTGTGTCATTCCTCTCAAAGGAACAGTCACGTTTTAACACCACCCCAACTTCCCCCTTAAACATGCTGTAAACAATTAAACCAGCATCAAACCACAATCCTATTTTAAGAGGAGAGAGAGAGAGAGAAAAAAAAAAAGTCCTGCTCAGCTTCATAAATTACTCAGACATCCCACAGTAGCAATCTTTCAAACTCTGGTCTGCCCCTGTGGGATCTTACAAGTCTCAGTTCTGCGATGGTAGGAAGGCTCCCCTCGCCAACTTGAATGCTCGCAGGCTCCTCAACACTACGCCTTCCATCTGCCAGCCGTCTCTCCATCAGCGTCCCAAGAGCCTCTGCTGGTCCTGAATGTAAAAGAGGCCATCGGGAGAAAGAGAAGGAAAAAAAAGTCTTCGCTTCTCAGTGGCCACACCCCTCAAGTGGTCCCTTAACCATAAAGAAGTAGTTTCCGTATTGCCCTTGTAATAACAAACATATCCCAATCCAAACATATCAGAAAAACCAGAGTTAACTGTTTTAATTCTCACCGTTTTCCCAACAATGTCAGCTCTCCCCTGCGCCCTCAGTATAGAGGGCCAGGAGAAAAGACAAAAAAAAATAAGGACTTTGCTTCAAACCGTCCACAGCTCAATTGAGCTTTGAATAAGTTGATCTCATTCCATCTCTTGCAATATCAAACCGACTCCTTAGCTTCAGCACCTCACTAACTGTTAGCCTGATCCACATCAGCCAATAAATACACTTTCAGCCCAGGCTTTCAACCAGAGTTCCCCGTGCTTTCTGCTCCAGCTCCCTCCAGTCGGGTGAAGAATTCCTTCACCTCCTCCGCTGTGGTATATGATCTGACTGAGCAATTATGCGTGACTTTGAGAATGGCAGGCTAAATCAGCGCAAACTTTACTTTCAAAGCAAAAAGCTTTGAGCGATGGGAGTGAACAGCCTCCTCTGCGCTGCCACTCCAGCAGAATAATCCTGAAAGCAAAGCACTTTTTGGTTTTCATAGTGCAGCGCTTTTTCCCTACGGATCGCCTGCAATATTGCCTGTTTATGGTCAAAATTCAGCACTCGGAGAATGACCACTCTGGGCTTCTGTGACCCTGATTGCTTCAGCCCCAGCCTGTGAGCTCGTTCAATTCGTAATGGCCCTCTAAGATCCAGTAGTTGCAGCTCCTTAACAAACCACTGTTCTAGGAAGCACACCAGGTTTCTGTCCAAAATAGCTTCAGGGAGACCCACCAAGCTTAAATTGTTTTTACGTGATCTATTTTCTAGATCTTCTGTCTTAGCTTCTAGCATTAATATCTTTTTATGCATAGTTCCCTGGGCCTCTTCAACAACAGTTACCCGGTCTTCCACTGCACTCGTTTTTAACTGGAACACCGCACATTCTTTGGACAGATCACTTAATTGATTTTGTAGTCTTTTGAGCTTGGAATCGATAGGTGATAATCGCCTTTCCAGCAGCTCTTCCAACACTACCGTAATTTTGGACGTGATTTCTGCGACCCAGGCTGATGAGATCGTGGGGGCCTCCGGACTCGCGGGCGTCGCCATTTTTTCTTTCATTACTCTGCCTCTCGTCTTCTCCTTGTGTGTCGCCTTCGCCTCAAATGGAGCCCAGCTTTGTTCCGCTCATTGTTGAGAGTCAGAAAATGAAGTTTTCCAAGGTCTGACACTGCGTTAACTTAGGGGATTAAATTGGGTAGCAAGAGGAGCTCAATCTAACATCTTCCCGTGGCCATAGCGTCACGTGACTCCCTTAGATCAATTTTTAATATTTATGTTATGTACAACTTTGCACTTGGGAGAAACACGATAGGTCTTCAGTGCTTACATGTCTCCATTTCTCACATGCCTTGGAAATGGGGCTTGAAGATGACATCTTCCCTTCAGACCTGTGCAATCATTTTGAAGGCAGCTGTGTTTTGGGTCTGGAAATGTCCGAGAAGCTACTCAGCTGCTTGAATAGTAACTGGGTGTTGTCCTTGGTGATTGGAATTTTTAAGTCACTGCATCAGGATGTAGAAGGCAACTCCAAGTAAAGAGTCTGCTCAAATGCGAAGAGTTTGGTGATCTCTGTGCAGATGAGGCCCTCTTTTCAGCTTCATAGTGATTGTGCAGGTGGCTGAATTCCTTCTGAGCTTGGAGAAACATTTGAGAACAATGTTTGCATTCTGCTTAGTTACGGTTAGAGCCCAGGCAAATAAGACACAGACTGCATGCAAAATGCTTGATCTTTTGGCATCATGGTGAGCAGGGCCAAAATTGACTTTAGTGACATGGTGCATCCAAAAAAAAATTCAATAATAGGAATTTTTTTAAAGAAAAGAAAAAAATTAAAGAAAAAGTATATGCAGAAAATATTGGAAACATATGCACGGAAACCCTCTTACAAATACCTGGAGAATGTTGTTTTCATCTCTATTTTGCAGAACAGAAAAACAATCGAGGAACTGAGGAGACTGCTATATGTGAGAAGAGCTACACATGCTTAGAAATTTAGAGAAAGTTCTGAGCTCTAGTAGAGGTGTTCTGTCCCAGTGACATGCAAAGACATCCACTTGTGTGCCTAACTTAATTGTTTCTATTGAAGAAAATGACTTTTTGTGTACCAAGAGTATTTTATCACATAAACCCTAAAGTCATAAGCCCTATATTATGTTGGTACCAAGCAAACACTGGGTATAAGCAAGTTTTGGGTTAGGAGAAACAAACTTCAAGACTTTAAAGCTCATACATCCAAGCAACGTTTCAATGTTTTGTTTTGGGTTTTTTTCCCCCAGGAACAATTCTCTAGCACTAGCAAGAAAATGCAAATATCTTTAAGCATATAAAATTGCAAAAGTGTACTCACGGAGCAGCAGTGAGGTGACTGTGAACACTTCGACTCTCCTTAAAAAGCATCCTAGAAATAAACAATACAGCGAGAAAAGAATGAATAAATGCAAAGTGAAATTTCAGAACATCCTATATTTCTTGTTTGTAATTCATTTTGAATATGCTTCCATACATTTCCTTACCCAAACCAACTTTTAAGAATTCTTAGTTCTATGGGGTTTAATTTAATGATTTACTATACCACCTTTTGCTGCAAATGTCATAGAGATTTACAATGCAATAATGACCATCAATTGAAAGCTTGAACATTAAAGAAGGCAATTAACAAAAAACAAGACAAACAAAAAGTTATAATTTAATAGATTCTAGGGAGTGATTCCTAGAAGCAAGGAAAAAAAAATAAAAATAAAGTAGGCATTGTACAAAACCCTCCCAATGTTGCTTACCTGCAACAGGTGCTCACCATGGACAGCTGAATAAACAGTCACACACTTGTGATGTCATATGATAGAACCGAGAATGGAACATTTACTAGTCTGAATTAGAAACCTTTCCTGCTCATGTATGGTTTGGCCCAAACAGCTGTGTCACTAGGCCCCTTTTGGTCATCACAGCTTATAAAGAAAAACAATTTTGTTTTCAAGAGTGCATAGGAGGGTATGTGTGTGATTATTTTATTGCTCGTGAAGAACAGCAGCAACTTTGTTCTTTCGAAATAAAAGTAGGATGAATCAGTCCCACTTATTGGAAGTACCCTATTAAGGGTCTCTTTTACTGAGCTAATGTGTACTAACATAGCTAAAAATGGAGTTCTGTGAGATGTGCTTATGTTTCCTGTGGTAACTTCCAAAACCTGCATGCGCTAACCATATGCTACGTCTAACACGAGATTTTGCCTTGAGTTTAGACACACATCTATTTATCCCAACTAACTCTGTACTACTGATCTTGTCCCCCATCTATATCTCTGCACATGGCCCCTCAGCTACACAGAAAAGAATTAGCATAATATCTATGCTATTTTAATGTTCTATTGAGTTGCTTATTAGGTGTTTCATTGGTATTATGCTGACATCGTGTTATATCTATGTTATTTGAATATTCTTTCATATTGTCTATTATGGTTTACCTCATATATTGTATTTATATGTTATCATTTTACTATTGTTATATTGTTATAAAATAATATTATAATATTCTATTCTATATTTTATTCTTCACCAATTAAATATAAGGTAATATGATAAGAATAGGGATCCATGCCCACATTCTGCACAAATAAAAATGTAAAATAATAATATAATATTCTATTCTTCTATATTCTATTCTCCACCAATTAAATATAAGGTAATATGATAAGAATAAGAATATGTAAGAAAAAGGGGAATTAAATACTATATTTGTTGAATTACATTAACCTGCACTGTAAAGTTTAAGGACATGTGCTCAGAACATAAAGACCATATATTTAACTTTAAAATGTTTATTAACAATACAGGTAATGTAATAATGTTACAAGAGAGACAATTTTTAAGAATCTTTCACAAGGGAAATGTACTACAAGATTAGAAAAGTCTAAATTATAAATTAGGCTGGATTAATGGTAACTCACTTTGATGGAGGCTGCTGGTTGGAGTGATGAAGGAGATCCTTGCTGGAAAAGAAGTCTTTTTGTTGCTGGAGCCTGGAGAAAGTCTTATCAAGGATGTGTGTGAAGTCTAGCAAGGATCATGGAGGTGCAGATCAGGAACTGAGGAGCCGAGAGCCAAGAGCAAGAGCCAGAGCAAGAGCGAAGAAGCAAGAGAGCAAATTAAGAATGTTCCAGGCTTTTTATAATCTCTTGTTGGACCATAGGCTTAAGTCAGGTGGGTGGTACTCGATCCAATGAAAACTCAGGGATAGCTGAAAACTGGTTTCATCTAGTTTTGAGATGGAGCATGTTAACTGGTCACATGTTTTAATGACATCATAAGACTTTCTGTCTGGACATCTGCTGTGATATACATCCAGAAGGCATCTGACAGGAGTAAGAGAGTCTTTATCTGAGAGTAGTAGATAGGCTTATTAGGTGGAGTTTTGCTGTCTTCTGTTAAGTCCAGTCTCTGTGATTGCTGTCCATCTTCAGATTTTTGTTCTTTGGAGATGTGTTGGTGGACTTTAAGTATCCACCAGGCTAGCTTTTGTTATCAGTAGTTTCCAGGGGGAAGGGGATGGTGAAAGACAGACCAGTTTATTTGATACTGTTCCAATAACTCTTTGCAGCTGTATATTTTACGTTTGTATCTGATCCAGCAAAATCAATAACTTTGACAATTATACTCATATCATGCTACATTGTTAACAAAGGAGAATTTAGATCTTACCTGCTAATTTGCTTTCCTTTAGTCCCTCCGGACCGGCCCAGATTGTGACTGATGGGTTGTGCACGCCTTACAGCAGGTGGAGACTGTGAATTGTGAATCTACAGCGTGAGCCAATAAGAGCCCTTGCTAGGCAGAGAAAGATCCAGTATCATAACCAAGCAGTAGAAGAAACATGTTCTGTGCCCCTGGGAACCTGAGCAGCCACAAGCCATAGACAAATAGCAAGCCTGTGTCATAAGGTTACAAGTGCCTTTAGACTCCTAAGACTAGGAGAGCTGCAGGGACCTGTTCAGATTGCATAAGATCATGCTTATAAATTTTTTTTTTAATAAGAATTAGAGAACAACACGGGAGTGTTCTGGGCTGAACAGGAGGGACTAAAGAAAAGCAAATTAGCAGAGAAGATCTAATTTCTCCTTCCTTCGCATCCCTCCGGACCGGCCCAGACTGTGACTGATGGGAAGTAACAAAGCAGTGAAACTATGGGTGGGACCCCAGCAACCCCGCTGTGAGGACATGCGCCCCAAAACCTGCATCCTGACAACTCTGCACATCCAATCTGTAATGCTTAGAGAAGGTGTGAGTAGCCGTTGCCAGACCGAATGGGAGTGCCCGGAAATTGAAAGTGTCTGCCGAGAATTGTAAAACGCAGAAAATGCTGATAAGGACGGATCGAAATGTGGAAATAGGCTTCGGTAAGGTCCAGGGCCATCAAAAACTCTCCGGAGTGCATGGCCACTATAACCGAGCAGAGCGTCCCAAGACACCTTGGGCGCACGATTGACCGCCTTGAGGTCCAGAATGGGTCTGAAAGAACCTTCTTTCTTGGGAATAACGAAATAGATGGAATACCGTCCATGATGAAGTTCTGCCGAAGGAACCGAGCAGATAGATTGAAGGGAGAGAAGCCTTTCTAGTGTCTCACTGACGACTCCCACCTTGAGACGAGAGCGATAGGGAGACTGCAGAAATGCGTCCAGCAGAGGATGCGCAAACTCTAAGGCATACCCTTCTCAAATAACCTCCAGAACCTACTGGTTGGAGGTGGATCTGAGCCCACCTCCTGTAGAACTGCATCAAATGTGTGCCTATAGGAACTGGAAGGTGGGCCCTGAGACCTTCATTGGGAAGGGCGAGTGGGGGACTGGAAAGAAGCTGCCGAGTCCCCATCGTCTCTACGAGACCCTCAAAAGGACTGGTTCCTCTGGAAAAAATGTGATTGCTGGATTGTTTGATCTAAAACGATGAAAATCTCGACTCCGACCTCGGCCCAAAAACAGACCACGCCCAGCAGCCTTCGGACTGTCCTCTGGGAGTCTCAGAACCTTAGTCTCCCCTAAACTACTAACCAACTTATCTAAGTCTTCACCAAATAAGAACCCTGAAAGGGAAATTTACTAAGTTTGGATTTAGAGGCCACATCCAAAGACCAGCCTCAAAGCCAAAGGGATCTCCTAGCAGCTACCCCCAAAGCCATAGATTTGGCAAAAGCACGGAGTAAATCATACAAAGCATTAGCCAAAAAGGCTGAACCCATCTTGAGTTTAGCCGCCTCAGCATCAATGGCCGACAAATCATCCAATGATCTATCTAAAATCCTCTCCGACCAACGAAAACAAGCTCTAGCCACTAAGGAACCGCAAATGGCTGACTGCACTGCCAAGGCCGACACATCAAAACTGTTCTTCAACAGTGCCTCCATAAGCCGGTCCTGCACACCTTTAAGCGCTGTGCCCCCATCCACAGGGACTGTATTTCGCTTAGTGACAGCTGAGACCACCGCATCCACCACTTGTCCGCATCAGGAACTGGATAGAAGCGGACCATAGACTTATCCGGCCTGAAGGCCACATCAGGGACGTCCCACTGCGCCTGAATGACATCTCTGATATCCTGATGCATGGGAAAAATTTTACTCGGCTTGCAAACTCCTTTTATTAAGAGGTCCATCTTATGGGGCTCTGGGGCAGGCGACTCCTCATCCTCAAAACGTAAGGAAGAGGAGACCAAAGAGATAAATTTCTGCAAATCTTCCTTATGAAAAATCCTAAGAACAGACTGATCTTCTCCAGGAACAAAAGGACCTAACTCTGAGTCCCCCGTCCTCTAAATCGCCTGACTAAGAAGCTCCCTGCTCCTCTAAGTCTGGCATCTCTTGATCTGGGTCAGACACAAGGTCGTCCTCCAAAATGCCAGATTCTCTAGGAGGTTTCTTAGTAGCTACAAGCTGTCCTACTGCAGGCCTCTTACCTGCAGAAACAGCAGAGGGCTTAGATTGCTGCAACAGGAAAGCCTTGTACATCTACAGCATGTATTCTGGGGGAAATCCCTCTACCAACCCTGCAGGTAAGAAAGCAAAGGCATCCAAGGGTGACTGACCTGAAAGAGCCGGCAGAGAAATGAGCTGCTATGCCTGCCCTGCCAGAGCAGACAAGATGGTGGCGGTTCCTGCCGAAATTGGGACCACAAAACTCTCCTTCCCTGCTGCAGTGTCTCGGCCCCATGATGAAAGCACCGCTGCTACCGCCACCGAAGAACCCGCCCCGGCTGTGAAGTATTTGCAAGAGCTGTTCGCGCCTAAACCACGTCGCTGACAAACGGAGCACTGGCGGAGCTTCTCAGCCATCACAGTAAAGCCGTGTGCTCTCTTATTTTTTCACTGAAAACGTTGATGAGAAGCAAAGGAGATGACAGCCAACAAAACAGACACAGGAGAGCCAGTATGCCCGTCTATTCTGTACCACAGAGGCAAGAAACACTATTCTCCGACTTAAAAGTGTTTTATTATAATTTCCCTTTGAGTTTCCTTTCTTTTTTTTTTTTTTTTAAACTGGCTGCCTCTCCCTGCTTAGCCACTCTTCCCTTGAAGAGGCTAAGACAATTCACAGCACAGCAGATACAAACGCTGCAGAAGGGAAGATTTTTTTTTTGGGGGGGGGGGGGGGGGGAATAGATCCCTGCGGACCTCAGCCTCAAATGAACAGGTCAGCAATCACCCCAGGAGCACAGAAGGAATAAAGTACTCACAAATACAAAGAAGAAAAATCTTGAAAAGAAACAGAGAGACTGAAGGGCTCATGTCCTTCCACCTGCTGGAAACTGAGATTACTCAATCTTTCTCTGCCTAGCAAGGGCTCTTACTGGCTCACTCTGTAGATTCACAATTCTCAGTCTCCACCTGCTGGAAGGTGTGCACAATCCATCAGTCCCAATCTGGGCCGGTCCGGAGGGACGCTAAGGAAATTGTAAATTTTACGTTAAACTAGACCTGCTGTACATCGCCTTGGGTGAATCTGTTCATAAAGGCAGTTAATAAATTCCAATACATAAATAATTTTTTGAAGGTGCTTGTCAGGGGTGGAGAGTGGGCGTTCCTGTGCCAACAGGTTAGTGCATCTACATTACCGCATGCTACCTGGTAAGAGCAGGAATACTAGGCGAGCTCTTACCACCTACAAAATAGGTGGTAGTAAGTACTCATGTGGTAATTATTAAAAATGGCTGTGTGCTAATGGCAACATTAGCACACCCAAACTGTACACAATAATAATGTCGTTTATCATTTAATAGACTTAGAGGCTCATTTTCAAAGCACATAGACTTACAAAGTCACGTATGTTACTATGGAATTTTGTAATTCTATGTGCTTTGAAAATGAGCTCCTTAATATACCACTTTAAATTGTAAAAACAAAACAAAGGTTTACTACAAAATTACAAATGTAATAAAAGAAAGGAACTCCATTTCAAAAAGGAAAGTTACAATACATTCCAAAGGATAGTAAACAGAGGAAAAAAATACATTCATTTTGACCACACTTGCGGTATTCCTTCAGGCCTTTGCAAGAAGCCAGCTATTCTGCGTATACAAATGCCTCATCAAAAAGATGAGTCTTTAATGAGACATGAAACTTAGAATATGATTTCTATAACCAAAGTTGTTGGGTAAAGTGTTCCATACCACTTATGACAGGAAATAAATGGCCCTAGTTTTAGTAGACTCTCCATTTAGATTGGGAGGCGCCTGCAAGTACAAATCTCTTGTTGTTAAGTGAAAAAAAGACTGCAAACTGATGTATATGGTATGTAATAGAAAGATTTTAGATTGTTTTTCAACTCTGCTCTAAACCGACAGTCTACTTTAAAGTTCCTGTTTTCTGATCAAAACTAATTTTTTCTTGCAAAACAAGATGAAGTCATGTCTCTGATTTATTTGGTGCAGAAGGGAAGTGGAGCATGTTTAAAGGTCAAGAGATAAGCCATCTGGACAGTGGCTTGTTTACTTGAAACCAAGAGCATGTGACTACATTCTCTTGCACATCTTTGTAATTTTCAATGGCTCTGAAAAAACCTAATAAAAAGGGGAGCTTTGAACAGCGAAGCCAGAAGTTCATCTATGGGTGGATGCATTGCATAGAACCAGACTCCTGGCCAGACTCCGGCTTTGCTGAAAAAGGGGCTTCTCTCAGATGATGTAAAGAGCCTGGTTGTAGAGATTAAGCACCGGTGATGGATGGATGTATAATGATTGTTTATTGCTTCTTTTCCTGTTCTATAGACTCCTTGCTTTGCTTGGATGTAGAGACCAGTGATGTAATGATTATTGCTTTTCATGGTCGAGACTCCTAGCTTCGCTGATAAGGAAAGCCTGGATGTAGTAATTAATGACCAATGATGTAATGATTGTTTATAGGTACTTTTTCTTTTCAGTTATAATCATTGTGTATATAGCTTAATCATTGTATATATTTTAATCACTATGTATTTTAGAACCTCTAATGAAAGTCTCACTTACCTAATACGAATCCAAAAGAATCCACAGTAATTACTGAGTAGTCTGTGTCAGTAAAGAAGGCTGTAAAACCAGGTCAGAACATTTTGGTGACGAGGGTGGTATTTGTAGAAGGAATGATACTTTTTAAGAGGAATGCAGAGGAGTTGAATTCCAAGGCTGGAATGAGGTACTATATGTTATTATAGCCACTAAGTGGTCAAAATGGGACGAGCAAGATTCCAGTTTAAAGGAATCAGAGCCTTTGGCTGTGGTTTGTTGCAGGCAAAACGTTAAAACAGAATGGGAGAAGGAAAAGTATTGCTTATCGGAAAACCCGTTAGAGCCGGGATAAACAGCACAGGAAAAGTACAGAACTGGAATGACAGGTATGATTACACAGATAAAATGAAATGCTTATGTTATGTTTAGACTCATTTGGAGTCATTAATTGCACATTTAAAGAACAAGGGATGGGAGATAAATCTTAATAAGATACAAGGACCATCTCAGGCTGGGAAACTTTTAGGCATCGGAATTTGTTAATTACTCAGCTTTTGCAAGCAGCGCATATCAGAAAAAAAATATGACCTTGAGTAGAGGAAAAAAGATTAACAGGCTTTTGAAGCAGCGCAATAGGCAATACAAACTACCTTAGATTTGTGGCCGGTGCAGCTAGGAGGAGTAAAATTAAGTGTCCTAGTGAATGAAAATTATGCTAATTGGAGCCTTTGGCAGAAACAAAAGAACTGAGTAACACTAGGGTTTTAGAGCACTAAGCTGCCAGAAGCAGAAAACAGCTGTTAGCATGTTATCAGACTTTAGCAGATACGGAACAATTATTTACAGGACATTAGAATATAGTAGAGAAGGAGGAAGTAGTTAATACATACAGTTATATATTGTTTATATGGCTTTGAAAACTGAGAATTTGGGATAATGTTATGTATATACCAACTTAAGATCTGTGGCAAATAAATTAGCCACTTGACTACCTACTTGGTACAAAAATAATTGGAAAACTTATACCAAGGATTTGTGGGGCAGAGAATTGTGGCAAGATATTTGGAATTATGTACAAAATACTAATGTTATTGTTTGTTATGTAGATGTCCATTGCAAGGGTGATACTTTAGAACATCTCTACAATGCAGTGGCTGATGAACAAAGCAAAATCACACCCCTTGAGGTGGAAACTGTGGAAGAGACAGATTGCTCAGGTTTGGTGAAATGGGTGCACCAAAAATGTGGACATCTGCGAAGAAAGGTCACTTACAGGTGGGCAACAGATTGTGGTATTAGTTTAATTATGGATGTTATTAAAATTGTTATTGCTGAATGTCTGGTCTATTAATCCAGACTAGGCAATCTGTTCCCCACATGTCTAAGGGGCAATTAAAAAGGGGAAAATTACCTGAACAAATTTGGCAGAGGATTATATAGGACCTTTACTTAATTTGCAAGGATGTCAATATGTGTGCACAGCAGTAGATACGTAGATATTTATTTGCATATCCTTGCAGGTGAGCTGTTTAAGCTAACACTAGTAAAACTTTAGTATTGATAATTAATAATGGTTCCTATTTTAAAGGCTAATTAATACAATATGCCTCAGACAATAATATAGATTGGAGCAGGTTTAATTGAACGAATGGTCTGTTAAACAACTGCGCAAAATAGCAGGATCATTGAAAAACTGGAAAGTAAATTTAGTAGAGGCTTTAAGGATACTTAATAATCGACGTACTGGGGAGGCAGAAACACCCCTAATGCAAATGGTTACTCCTAACCTACAAGTTTTAGCTACCAAACATGACCAATTAGGATATTGGGAAATTGTAGTAGGAGCCATGATGCCGTAGAGAGCCACTCCAGGAGCAGCAGGGCTGGATTTATATACTCCAAACATGGCCAAGTTGATACAAAGGGACATTCAGATAATAAATACAAAAATAGGAGTAGCTATCCCCACAGGATATTTTGGGTTGATAGTCCCACGTTCAAGCTTAGCAGTGAAAGGAATACAGGTTCTAGGAAGGATTATTGACGCAGATTATCAAGGAGAAATAAAGGTTGTATTTAATAACCAAGGTCCACAAGATGTGTTAATTCAGGCTAAAGATAGAATTGCTCAGTTATTGATTTTACCTGTGTTACAGTCTGGAATTGTAAAATTGGATCCACCAACTACCTTTACCATATGGGGGGATTAGGGATTTGCCTCCACTGATCTACCTGTAGGTGCAAAGGTGTGGGTTACCCAGAAGAATGGACCCCCCACAACCTGCTGAGATCATTGCCCAAGGGGCAGATAATACTGTCCTGATCCTCCGGTCTGGGCAAGAAAGATGGACTTATATCCCGGCAAATAAATATTATTTGAGTAATTAATCTGTTTATATGCTTTATTCATAGATCCTTGTAAGAATCAGTGTAATCCTTCTTCTTATGATGTCTTTGGGTATTGCTATTACCCCCCCGGTGGCCAGTTACAACTCACCACTGAGAGTCGGAGCAAGCTGATTTGGCAATGGAAAAATCATAATGAAATCCGGCAACAAGATAATTACACGTGTTCAGCTTACTAGATGTGTCCTGTGGCAACTATTAAATATGGAAAGGAGTCCTGCCACTCGAACGAGCTTAATATGACTTGCACAAGTTGGAGACACACAATAAAGCAATGTTGACCCAAAAATTCAGACATTGTTGACATTTATACTACTAATGTGTCATTAGCAAGTTTATACGCTTTTTGTGTGAATGCTATACCTATTAAGATATGCTTCTTTCCCTTAAGTGCCTAGATATACAGCAAAATGAACTTGGTATGATACATTGCTAGGAGCTTTTGGCACAAGGGTAGAGAACCTTTAGTCTAAGCAAAATGTATTAGAATTGACATTAAACACCTTATTATTTTGCAAAATGATAAAGTTTTTTTTAATTATACTCAGTTTATAAGTAGACATTAATATAGTATACTTTACTACTTGCATGTTGTAACATTTATTTGCCCTTATACAAAGGAATAAGGCTCAAGACGACTAACTCTGAATACTTGTGGAGGTGAATCTTTCACCGGTGGATTTCTTCCACAACTTGATTAATAACTCCAAATACTGCCTTATGCACTGACCTCTTTTGTTCTGGGCAAATTGTGCAGTTTAACTAAGTAGCATGTATTATGCAGATCTGTAATACTGAATGTTGGTTAGTTATTGGTGGGCAGCATTATTAACGTTTGCCCTTGGACTATATTTCCTACTAATTTTAGTATGTTTGTTGAAATTAGTGCTCAGTATATTACCCATTTGTATAATCTATCTTATTCCTTTTTTGGTTGTTTTACCTGATATAGAGCAATAACGTATGTATGGAATTGTTATCTCCACTGTCGTTTAGGCAGATTTGAAAATCAAGGACTGAATGTAATAGAAAGATTTTAAAGATTGTTTTTCAACTCTGCTCTAAACCGACAGTCTACTTTAAAGTTCCTGTTTTCTGATCAAAACTAATTTTTTCTTGTAAAACAAGATGAAGTCATGTCTCTGATTTATTTGGTGCAAAAGGGAAGTGGAGCATGTTTAAGGGTCAAGAGATAAGCCATCTGGACAGTGGCTTGTTTACTTGAAACCAAGAGCATGTGACTACATTCTCTTGCACATCTTTGTAATTTTCAATGGCTCTGAAAAAACCTAATAAAAAGGGGAGCTTTGAACAGCGAAGCCAGAAGTTCATCTATGGGTGGATGCATTGCATAGAACCAGACTCCTGGCCAGACTCCGGCTTTGCTGAAAAAGGGGCTTCTCTCAGATGATGTAAAGAGCCTGGTTGTAGAGATTAAGGACCAGTGATGGATGGATGTATAATGATTGTTTATTGTTTCTTTTCCTGGTCTACTGACTCCTTGGCTTTGCCTGGATGTAGGGACCAGTGATATAACGGTTATTGCTTTTCCTGGTCGAGACTCCTAGCTTCGCTGATAAGGAAGCCTGGATGTAGTAATTAATGCCCAGTGATGTAATGATTGTTTATAGGTATTGTTTCTTTTCAGTTATAATCACTGTGTATATAGCTTAATCATTGTATATATTTTAGTCATTGTGTATTTTAGAACCTCTAATAAAAGTCTCATTTACCTAATACGAATCCAAAAGAATCCACAATAATTACTGAGTAGACTGTGTCAGTAAAGCAGGCTGTAAAACCAGGTCAGGACAATGGTATCACAGGACAAGCAAGATATGCAAGCAAGTATCAATATATATAAATGGCGAGTGTCGTACTCACTCGCAAATGCGCAGTAGAGACCCTCTCTGCCCCACCCCCGCGTCAATACGTGATGACGGGGGCGGAACAGAGAGGGTCTCTACTGCGCATTTGCAAGGGACATCGCAGTCGCTAACGCTCCCCCCACCCGGAGTCGCCGCCGCCACCCACCTTCCACCCCGTCGGGCCCTCGCTCCACTATTGAAACAGCGAGGGCACGCAGCACACAGCTCTGCTGAGCTGCCGTCGGCCTTCCTTCTTATCTGCCTGTGTCCCGCCCTCGACGATGTTACGTCACACCAGGGCGGGACACAGGCAGAGGAGAAGAAGGAAGGCCACGGCAGCTCAGCAGTACAGCTGTGTGCTGCGTGCCCTCACTGTTTCAATAGCAGAGCGAGGGCCCGACCGGGTGGAAGGTGGGTGGCGACAGCTCCGGGGGGGGGGGGGGGGGAACTCGGAGGGGGAAGCGGCAGCGGCGAACTCGGCGGCGGGGTGGGGGGCCTTTCAACCCCCTATACTAGCCCGTTTTTACGGGCTGAACGGCTAGTAGCATCATCTAACACCTTATGAATCAAGGTAAGTATTCTGAATTTGATCCTTGATTCAATGGGTAACCAGTGAAGTTCTTTAAGTGATGAGGTTATATGGTCTCAGTGGTTGGTCTGATAGTATTCTAGCTACTGTATTCTGTAGTGTCTGAAGATTTTTTAAAATTATGCCTAGTTAATCCCACATACACAATGTTACAGTATGCATACCAGGAGTTTATAAAAGCACAGAACAGTGTTTGAAGAGCATCTTTGTCTAAGTAATTCCAAATTGCTCTTAATTTGCACAAAAATAAGGATTATAAATCTGCTCTGTGAATGCAAGAGAAGAATCCAGTATAACTTCCAAATATTGAAAATATAGAACAGCTATAACCTGTTAATCAAAAAGCACTGAGTTTAAAGAGTGAGGTGTAGAAGAACCTGAAATCCAACATTCTATTGTCTTTTCTGGATTAAGGACCAAATGATTTAATTACTACTACTTATCAATTCTATAGTGCTACTAGACATACGCAGCGCTGTACACTTGAGCATGAAGAGACAGTCCCTGCTCGACAGAGCTTACAATCTAATTAGGACAGACAAACAGGACAAACAAGAGATAAGGGAATATTAAAGTGAGGATGATAAAATAAGAGTTCTGAACAAATGAATAAGTGTTAGGTGTTAAAAACACCATCAAAAAGGTGGGCTTTTAGCTTAGATTTGAAGAAGGCCAGAGATGGAGCTTGACGTACCGGCTCAGGAAGTCTATTCCAGGCATATGGTGCAGCAAGATAAAAGGAACAGAGTCTGGAGTTAGCAGTGGAGGAGAAGGGTGCAGATAAGAGAGATTTACCCAGTGAACGGAGTTCCCGGGGAGGAATGTAGGGAGAGATGAGAGTGGAGACATACTGAGGAGCTGCAGAGTGAATGCACTTATAGGTCAATAAGAGGAGTTTGAACTGTATGCAGAAACGGATAGGATGCCAGTGAAGTGACTTGAGGAGAGGGCTAATATGAGCATAATACTGCTGGAATATTAGTTGTGCAGCAGAATTTTGAACAGATTGAAGAGGAGAGAGATGGCTGAGTGGGAGACCTGTGAGAAGCAAGTTGCAATAGTCTAAGCGAGAGGTGACAAGAGTGTGGATGAGGGTTCTGGTAGTGTGCTCAGAAAGGAAAGGGTGAATTTTGGTGATATTATAGAGAAAGAATCGACAGGTTTTAGCAGTCTGCTGAATATGTGCAGAGAAGGAGAGGGAGGAGTCGAAGATGACCCCAAGGTTATGAGCTGATGAGACAGGAAGGATGAGAGTGTTATCCACAGAAATAGAGAATGGGGGAGGAGGAGAGGTTGGTTTAGGGGGAAAGATAAGAAGCTCAGTCTTGGTCATGTTTAGTTTCAGATGGCGCTGAGACATCCAGGCAGCAATGTCAGACAGGCAGGCAGATACTTTGGTCTGGGTTTCGGCTGAGATTTCTGGTGTGGAGAGGTAGATCTGGGAGTCATCAGCGTAAAAATGATACTGTAACCCATGGGATGAAATCAGAGTATCAAGGGAAGAAGTATAGATGGAGAAAAGAAGAGGTCCTAGGACAGATCCCTGAGGTACACCAACTGACAGAGGGATAGAAGTGGAGGAGGATCCACTAGAGTACACTAAAGGTACGCTGGGAGAGATAAGAAGAAAACCAGGAAAGAACAGAGCCCTGAAATCCAAGTGAGGACAGCATATCAAGGAGTAGGCTGTGATCAAGTGTCAAAAGCAGCAGATAGGATGAGGATAGAAAAGAGACCTTTGGACCTGGCCAGGAACAGATCATTGGAGACTTTAGCAAGCGCTGTTTCAGTTGAATGAAGGGGGTGAAAGCCAGATTGAAGTGGATCAAGAATAGCTTGAAACGAAAGAAAGTCAAGGCAACAGCAGTGAACAGCACGTTCAAGTATCTTGGATAGGAAAGGGAGGAGGGAGATAAGGCGATAGTTGGAAGGACAGGTAGGGTCCAATGAAGGTTTTTTAAGGAGTGTTGTGATTACGGCATGTTTGAAGGCATCAGGAACAGTCGCAGTGGAATGTGAAAGATTGAGGATATGACAGATAAAAGGGATGACAGCGGGAGAGAGTGTGTTAAGTAGATGGGTGGGAATAGGATCAGAGGAACAGGTAGCTAGTTTCGAGGAGGAAAGAAGATGAGTAGTTTCCTCTTCAGTGATTTCAGGAAAGGAAGAAAAGGAGGCAGGGGTTGGAGAGAGAATGGACTAAGGGAAGGAGAGGTGGAGGTGACCTGGTTGAGAATTCAAGTTTAATCTTGTGAACCTTATCATGAAAGTACTCAGCCAGAGTCTGGGGGGGGGGGGGGGGGGGGGGGGGGAAGTGAAGGAGGAGTTGGAGGTGAAGGCACTTTGAGGAGAGAGTTAGTGTGGCAAAGAGATGACGAGGGTTTGAGCCAAGAGAATTTGTCAACTGGATGTAATAGTCCTGTTTGGCAAGTAAAAGAGCAGACTGGAAGGAGGTCAGCTAAGAATCTGAAATGTATGAGGTCAGCATGGGCATGGGATTTCAGCCAAAGGCGCTCGGCAGAGCGGGCACAGGAACGTAGGTAGCGGATTCTAGAGGTCAGCCAAGGTTGAGGTTTGGTACGTTTTACAGAACAGGGAATGGGAGGAGTGAGAGTATTCAGAGCAGAGGAGAGAATAGTATTATAGGAAGAGACAGCCTCATTGACAGACTTGGATAACATAGTGGTAGAGAAGATATTTGAAACACTGGAGGACAGAGTAGAAGGTTCAATAGCCTGAAGATTCCTAAATATATTGGTTAAGATTGAACGTGACTGGGAAGGAGGGTGTATAAGTGTGAAAGTTATCAGATGATGGTCAGAGAGGGGAAGAGTTGAGGCACAGAAACTGGAGAGTGAACAGTTAGAGAAGAGGATAAGATCAAGGCAGTGGCCATTCTGGTGAGTGGGGGCAGTGGAGTACAGTTGAAGATTGAAAGAGGATGTTAAAGCAAGAAACTGAGAAGCATAAGAGTCAGAGGGATCATTAGCATGAATGTTAAAATCCCCAAGAATGAGGGAAGGAGATGAAGGTTCAAGAAAGAAGGAAAGCCAGGCATCAAAGTCAGTGAGAAAGGAAGAAAGGGACTTATCAGGGGGTCGATAAATGACTGCTACTCGGAGAGGCAGAGGAGCAAATAGACAGATGGAGTGGACTTCGAAGGAAGAAAAACAGTGAGACTGAGGTGGAAGAAGAGGTTGAAATCTACAAGAGGGTGAAAGTAGTAGCCCGAGACCACCTCTGCGGCCAATCAGGCGAGGAGTATGGGAGAAAAGATAACCTCCATGGCATAGGGCCGTGACTGAAGCAGAGTCTTCAGGCTAAAGCCAAGTTTCAGTTAGGGCAAGCAGATGGAGAGTACAAGACATAAAGAGATTATGAATTTAGGAAAGTTTGTTACAGACAGAGCGGGCATTCCACAGAGTGCAAGAGAAAAGCAGGGAAGAAGTGGGGAGGAGAGGAACAGAAATTAGATTTGAGATATCACGATGTGACCTGCACAAATAGGATGACAGCTGATGTGGAGGACCAGGATTGGGATTAATGTCCCCAGCAGAGAGCAGGAGAAGGAGCAAGAGTACGGAGAAGAGTAGGAGAGGAATGACGACAGCGATGAAGGTGAGATGTGCTCAGATAGAAAGGAGATGGATGAATGGAAGGAAGGAAATGTTGAAGGCTGAGAGCTGAGAAAAAGGAAGAGGAAAAAAAAGAGATGGTGAGATGATGAATACAGAGGGTGGACAATGTGTTCCTGCAGTGTACAGTAGTTTCAGATGGAGAAACAGATTAGGAAGGGACAGTACCAAGAAGAAAAAGTGTAACTGGGAGAAAAATAAATGTAAAGAGAAAATGAGGCCCTGAGTGGATCGGAGTGGACCTGGGAGTCACCCCTGAGAAGGCTGTAAGGATATGCAGATGAGTTGCAAGTCCTCCACAGCACCTGAAAGGCAGCCGGTGGTAGAGCTAGGCACCTCTCAGCCAAGGTAAGGCTTACCAGGGGTTAGGCCGAAGCCAGCATTCCTCCCCCTGAGGGTCGCCTGATCTTTGTGATCACTGACTACCTCACAAAGACTGCGGTAGAGTGATACGAGATCTAAAACATTAGCAATAGTGTAGTGAACCAAAATAATATCATCTGTATAAGTTTAAGCACTGATCCCATGTTTGAATTAATAATAACAGTGAACTTAGAAAAAGATTTAATAAAAGCGGAGAAAGCACCGACTCCTGAGGTATTCCACTCAAAAGAGCAAAAGCGGCAGAAGAAGAAGAGTTGAATTGAATGATCCTAAAATTATGGACCTTGAGGAATGAAGGGAACCAATTCAACACTGTTCCAGTGATGCCAATGGATGGATACTAGTCTCTGCAGCAGAAAAGGCTGTACAGAGGTCCAAGGACACCACCAGTGAAATGAAACCTGCATCGTTGTTCATACAATTCACGCATTAGAGAAGTAAGAACCATCTCTGTGCTATACCCAACTCGAAAACCAAACTGCCGCAGATGTAGAGTGTTCACAACCTGAGAATGAGATTGTAATTGAGAAAAACAATTAATTCAAGTATTTTAGAAAGAAAAGGCAAATTAAAAAATGAGCAATAGTTATTGGGAATTGCTGGAGCCAAACCTTTCTTCTTTATAATTGGTCTCACTGATGCTGTCTTAAGACATGATAGCATTTCTCCTTTTAAAAGGTTTTGAGAAATCAGGAGGTACACTATTGGTGCGAGGCCCATGGATGGTATTTTTAGCCATTTGGAGAGAATTGGATTAAGCTGACAGGTAGTGAATCGTAGATGTGAAATAATTTTAGTAAATGATTCCACAGAAGGGATATTAAAAGACCAGAGTGAACACAGAATTTGAGAGATGATGGTAAAGTTAGAGTATCATCCTGAACTGTAAAGTGTTCACTTTAGAAAAGAAAACATTAGCTAAGTTTCTGGTGAGGGCAACAATGTGTTACACATCTGGGCACACATTTCTAGATTTGAGTGGTGGATCATAGATCAGATCTCACCTAATGTGCGAGGAAGTGTCATTAAGATTATAACTCACAAACATGAAGAATGCTAGATTTTTAAATTACAATCACTGGAGCCAAATGGTTTAAATACAGCTAATGAATGGATTGAAGTTTTAAAAAATTGTTCTGATTATTTGCCATTAGTTTTTGTATCTTTTTTGAATTCTGTTTTTTGATTGGAGCATTTTGAATACAAAGTCAGATTAAAAACATGCCACCATTTTCTGTTGCATGTGCATTGAGTAAGATGATTACTGCACAAGTAACTTTAGTTTTGATTTACATTTTGCTTTTGAATGTTCAGTTATTCATTGGCTATTCTTTTTTACAGTGCATATTCCCCTGATGCAGCTGAAGCGAAACGTGGACCCTTGTTGGGAATTTAATGAATTCTTTGGAAGACACCTCCAGCTAGCTTTACTTTGAGTGTCTCCAAGCACAAAAGCCAGCTCTGTGGGTTCTTAAGCAACCCCAATATTGAGCAAATTCTTTATCTGTGTCCAGAAAGGTCATTTCCATTGGGTTTAGAACCCTCTAATCATTTTGAAAAAGTTGTCTCCTATGTCTCCAAGCCTATTATGCTGGTTTATTTAAGTATTATCTTCAAATAACTTATTTATGAAGACAGTTATAGTGCATTTTGAAAAATACTTAACTGTTGCTGATACAGCTACATAAGTATATGGAGGGTTTTTTTGGAGCAATGATGGTGTTTTTTTGAGAAGCTAAACCTTCTTACATGCCCTTTTTTTTAATGAAATTTTTTTCCCCACATTATCAGAGGGAGCACTATTATTACATTACTATTGTTTACAATTTGGGTATTTTTCATGTTATTATTAGTTTCCCTTCTGCTCTTTATTATTTACTTGTTTTGAACATTAGCAAATGGCCATTAATGGAAAAAACTGCCATTTTTAGAACTGCTATAAAAATGGCTTTACCACACATTATCCTAGTGAAAGCCAGTATATAAGCAGAAATATGGGAAAAACAAGGCCTGAACTCCCTGTAGCTGCCCTATACATTTCCTCAACAGAGGTAGTGTCAAGAGCAGCTATAATTACTTCCACTACTGTTATATTATAAGCCTTAACATGACCTTGTAGAGGCAGGCTGGCTCTTGTAGCCATACTGGGTCAGACCAATGATCCATCTAGCCCAGTATCCTGCTTCCAACAGTCACCAATTCAGGTCACAAGTACCTAGCAGAAACCCAATTAGTAGAAATAGTCGGTGCAACCAATCCAAGGCCAAGCAGTGGCATCCCCCATATCCATCTCAACGACTATGGACTTTCCTTTAGGAACTTGTCCAAACCTTTTTTAAACCCAGATATGCTAACAGCTGTTACTGCATCCTCTGGCAACAAGTTCCAGAGCTTAACTACTCTTTGAGTGAAAAAATATTGAGTGAAAGGTATATCCATGTAATTTTATTACGTATCCCCTGGTCCTTATACTTTTTGAAAGAGTGAAAAAAAATTGATTCACTTTTACCTGTTCTACACCACTCAGGATTTTATAGACCTCAATAATATCCCCCCATAGCCATCTCTTTTCCATGCTGAAGAGCCCTAACCTCTAGCTTTTCCTCATACGAGAGGCGTTCCTTCCCCTTTATCATTTTGGTCACTCTTCTTTGAACCTTTTCTAATTCTGCTATATCATTTTTGAGATATGGTGACCAGAATTGAACGCAATACTGAAGGTGAGGTTGCACCATGGAGTGATACAGATGCATTATAATATTCCTGATCTTATTTTGCATCCTCTTCATAATAATTCCTAGTATCCTACTTGCTTTTTTGGCAGCCGCACAATGAGCTGATTTCAGCATATTGTCTATGACACCTAGATCTTTTTCTTGAGTATTAACTCCAAAAGTGGACCCTAGCATCAGGTAACTATGATTCGCATTTTTCTTCCTAATGTGCGTCACTTTGCATTTGCCCACATTAAATTTAATCTGCCATTTCTATACCCAGTCTTCCAAAATCCAAGTAGCAACTGTACATTATTATTTGATTCCCGGTCAAGGTCTATTAGGGTTAAAAGAAACAAACAGTTAGGTGGTCCACCTTACAACTTCAGTTCTATCAAAGTAACAGTATAATTGTAAAGCAAAGATACTTACCTGTAGCAGGTATTCTCCAAGGGCAGCAGGCTGATTATTCTCACACATGGGTCAATGTCTGCGTCGGCCTGGGAACTGGCATTTGCCATAGCAAAAAAACCAAAAACCAAAACTTTGCTAGAGCCTTCTGGTGCAGTGGAGTGCTCACCGCGCATCAGTGGACTGACTTTCTGCCCACCGTGCGAGCGTGTACCTCAGTTAAGTCTAAAGCATAAACAAATAACTCCATGGGGAGGTGGGTGGGATTGTGAGAATAATCAGCCTGCTGTCCTCGGAGAATACCTGCTACAAGTAAGTATTTTTGCTTTCTCCAAGGTCAAGCAGGCTGAATTATTCCCACACATTGGGTATCCCTAGCACCCAGGCTCACCCAAAACAATAAACATTGGTCAATTGGGCCTTGCAACAGCGAGGAAATAACATAGGTTAACTTGAATCTATATACAGCTAGCTGAGAGTGCAGCCTGGAACAGAATAAAACGGGCCTAGGTTGGTGCAGTTGGATTCTAAACCCCAAACAGATTTTGTAGAACCGACTGCCCAAACCGACTGTCGTGTTGGGTATCCTGTTCAAGACAATAATGTGAAGTGAATGTGTGGACTGAAGACCACGTTGCAGCCTTGCAAATCTCTTCAATAGAGGCTAAGTGAGCCACCGACATTATGAGCCATGACATGGTTTGCACATTGCTATACCCTGAGCAGATTCTGGATGTCACATCAAAAGTATCATAAGCGCCCCTGGCCAGGAATTTACGACACCGCCTTCTGCTGTCTGACCACCTGGCGAAAAGGCTCGACCTGCTCCGGAGGGAGGGAATAGACCAAGGTAGACAGCTGCCTCACCGAGTTCCGCAAGTGAACACTCGTGAAGAGCTGGTATGATTGAATACGGGTAGTGACCACAGCGGCCTGATACGTCTTCCTCCCAAAAGAGTCCAAGGTCCTAGCTTCTCTGCCTGGGGGTGCCAAGACACTCTTGGCTCTCTTGTGGGCGGAGTCCACCACCATGGAATTGTGGGGTAACTGAGACCTCATCAACTCAGGTTCACCGTGGATCCGATACTGAGAATCAGTCTTCTTAGGGATCACAGGGGTAGACAGAGGGAACGGCCAGTTTCACATAAGGACTTCCTTGAGTACCTTAGGTGGAGAGGTGTAGTCCAGGACCTCGAACATCTCAGCCCTGGGCTCATCCTCCACTTACATACGGAATGGAATGGCCTCAGCCATTTCCCGCACAAACAAGGTAAAGGAGAGGCTCTCAGGAGGAGATAGTCTCCTTTTAGGTGGAGAGGAAGGTTCAGAGGGAATCCCAAAAGACTCATCGGAGGAGAAGTACCTGGGATCTTTCTCAGACTCCCATGAGCGCTCCCCTCCTCAGTATTGGAAAGTACTTCTCTAAGGGAGACCCGAGATTGAGCTTGCCTCGACACCGAGGACCGACGTCCTCAATGGCGATGTCAAGAGGTAGACACCCGCATGGACTGAGGAAAGCTTCCTCTACTGACTTCGAAGGAGACTCGACCTGGGTGGCAGCTTACACTGGTGACGCAAGCAGCACCAAAAACAGGGACCTCACCACAGCTGAAGGGCCAGATGCCCTGCAGCAGACAGCAAGGAAGGCGGAAGCACCCTCAATGCCGAAGCAGACTGGCACAGCAGTCTTTCCAGAAGTTCTGGAAGCAGGGCCCTGATGCACTCATCGAGAGCCGCTGAGAAGGTTGGGGAGGGGGCGGTGGAGTAGCCGATGGCAGAACAAGTAGAGGTTCAGGAGCAGGAACCGGACAGCTAAGAGGTTGATGAATCGGCACCTCCTGTATGGAGGGGGACCGGTCCTCTCGGCGCTGACACTTCTCGGGTGACGAATCCTTCGATGCCCCAGAGCTCCTGGCACCGTGTGTCGAAGGAGAACGGTGACGGTGCTTTTTTGCTTTCGCTCGATGCCCGTTACTGAGGCTCCTCGGTGCTGACGAGGATGATGACTAATCCTCACATCGCCTCGGGGTCGGGTCCAACGGTGGTCGGTCCTGGGGGCCCTGCACAGCAGGAAGCCTCGAGACAGGTAGAGACCCACTTGATGCCTCACTGCTCCCAGCGTGTCTTGACCTCTCAGCAGCCATTACCTCAGCTCCTGATGTCAATGTGTCTCTCGATGTCAATGTAGCTGACCTAGGTACCAATGCAGATGTCGAAGGACCGGACCGAGCCCCAAAACGTTTCTCACACTGGGCTTCTCGAGCTAGTTGGGTCTGTTTCTTCATACGAAGACACAGAGCACAACGAGCTGGGCTATGGTTGGGCCTATGGATACACCAAGAATGGGTATCTGTACCTGAGATGGTCCGGTTGAACAAAGTACAACGTTTGAAGCCGCTGGGTGTCTTTGATGACATGGAAGGAAAAACAGCACCAGCAAAGGACTCGATTGTGCCTACATAAAAAGGGCACAAAAAAAGGTAGAAAGCTGGCTGCATCGAAAAAGAAAGAAAACTTAAAACAAGGGGAAACATAAATAAATTGAAAGGATTAAAAAAAAAAAAAGTAAGTAATGAAATAAAGGAAGGAAAACACAGACCACAAAGTCGAGTAGCAGAAAATAGAAGGCTCCTTTCCTGGGCAGCACAAGGGGCACAGAAATAAATCTGCCGCACCTTGGCGTGGCAAAAAGAAAACTGAGGTACGCACTCGTGCGGCAAGGTGGTAAACGCTGCACGCGTGCCAGAAGGCTCTAGCAAAGTTTTTGTTTTTGCTATGGCAAATGCCAGTTCCCAGGCCGATGCGGATGTCGAGCTATGTGTGAGAATAATTCAGCCTGCTTGTCCTCAGAGAAAAGAACATTATACTGTTACTCTGATAGAACTGAAGTTGTAAGGCGGACCACCTAACTGTTTGTAAATCTAAGGAGTATAAAGTCCATTTGCCTTTATGAGTTTGAGGCCTAGGAAACAAAGTAGATAAGATAATGGATTAAGTTGGCAGTCAAACTTCCTATCACAAAATTTTAGATGTGTATGTAAAATTTATCTAATAATAGAAGCTCACTAACTTCAAAAAGAGATGACTGCTATGACAATTGCTGAAGTTCCTTATGAAATATTTCATTTGACAAGATTTCACATGAAGAGATTTACCAGAAACAAAGAAACTGGCTTGTTCTGAACCTAAACATGTTAAGTGCCAACTGCCTTAAGATGAACTTGGACTGTAGGACAGAAGAGATATGTACCTTCCTTTGTACCATTTAGAAAACCTCTTCCATTTGAAAAGTGGAAGACATTTGGGTTAAAGATCTCCTAGAAGTACCGAAACAGGACCTGCTGAAGGGAGGAAAACTTCACTGGTATTTACCTGCTGGGAAATTGCACTCAAATTTGGGAAAAGACTTGGGCTAAATAGGTAATTTCAGTGTCCTTTTTTCATCTGCTTATTTAACAAAGGCAGTTTAGAGCACAGCTAACAGTTAATGGAAGCCTCTGTTTAGAGTTTAATTTAACAACAGTTTAGAGTACAGCATAGATATCTAAAAGAAAGGGGATCTCTATTAATAAACACAGAAAGCAAAGTAGGATCATATTTGTGTATATCTATTTAAAATTATTTGCTAGAGATGGTAACCATTAAAGAGGATCTGAAATTGTGTGACCAACCCAAACTTTTTCACCATGTGGCTGAATCATACAGAGAGCCAGAGTGTGTTAAATATAATGAGAAAATAGAAAGTTCCTATGGTCAGTGGAATGCAAGTATTAAGGCAAAAGAGATATGAGTCACAAACCTGTGAAAATAATAAGGGAGTCATAGAATCAGCCTTGAGCAGCCTGGTGTGAAACAGACACAGTCTGTGCTAGGGCAGAAAGAATGTTGCTGGCATTTGTAGATAAGGAAGAGAAAAAAAAGAACAGGCAGGCTTCAAAGGAAAGGGGTTGCTGACGTGCAGGTATTGGGTGCAGCACGAATGTAAGTCTATATAAACTGAGGAGAATAAATGTATCTTAAGCAAAGCAAGCATATATCTCTGTATTACTGCTGAGCAAACATATATCTCTGTATTACTGCTAAATATATTTTGTGAGTATACTTTGCTTCCAGTGTGATGTTCTCATGCTGCCTCTGTCCAAGGGAGGACAGTTGAAAAAATAAAAATGTTTGATTATTCTTCTTTATAATAGGTGTCAGTTTCTTTGTTTACACACATATAAGGTGTAAATAAACAAGAGTCACAGTGGGGAAGCCAGAGTTGTGCAGTTTTGATGCAGCTGAGCTATCCAGGTGATAAAGAAGCCGAAGGGGAGGAGGGAAGGGTCTACCTGAGAGAGACTGGGTACAAGCTGGGGGCGTATATGAGAGACAAAGACTAGAAGAAGACTTGGGGGGGGGGGGGGGTACACGAAAGACATATTTTGCCTCTATGCAGGAAAATATGATGGTGCATGTTTTGGACCTCCAAATATTACAAAATATAAAATTATGACCCGATAGAAAAAGGGTGGACTACTATCATGTTGAGTCTTTGCTGGTAGCAAACCTGAGTTGAGCATTCAGTCCCCAGTCAACGAAAAAATTTCAGCTGGATACTTTGCTCATCGCTGCATATGGCTTAAAGATCAAACAATTCATCGGTCCAGATTATAGCGTCAACATCTTATCTCTCAAATGGCAAGTTTGTGCTTTACCTCCTCTCTTCATACTTCAGATGAACAGAGCTCAGACAAAGCATTAAAATAATTGGTACCCTCAATATTCTTAAAAACACTTTAAACTTGATCAGTTTGTCACCCTCTTGAAGCCCCATATGTGTACCGCACTACTGTGTAATTCTTCTGCATGCTTTTGCAATGAATGCCCAGACTTCTAAAATCATCTTGATTTATTATACTTCTAAACAAAAAATAATTGCAGACATTCTTCTTTTATATAACGCCCATATCATACAAAACCATTTGTGCTGAAACCAAGATTTCATGTCTAATAAAGAGAATTTCTTATGTCCTAAGCAAAATAACCTTGTGAGACTTAAATACTTATTTTCCCCTGCAACTGAGTTATCACCTTTATATGTTTGCCCAAGATTCTAACGAGTTAAAAAATAAACTTAGCCCTTCAGAATGTAACAAAACTACAGGAATTAATACAGTCAGTCATATTAAGTGAAGGACAGGTATTTATTTATTGGGATTTATTAACTGCATTTATGAAGGGATCCACCCAAGGTAATGTACAGCAGGCACGGTTTAACATAAACCTTACAATTTTATTCACAGTATAACAATATTAAAATGACCAAATACAAACAAATACAATCAACGAGGTAAACTTGGAAATGGCAACTTGAAACCCGGTAAGAGGAATAACATGAAACAGTATCAGAAATATACACATTTAATAAAACTGCAGAACAATCATAAAACAGAAAAACAATAAATTCAGTACAATATAGATACCACCAAAATAGCCAGTATGGAGGAACATTCAAATAAAAGATATAACGTTAATACTATCTTTCTATGTAGCTGAGAGACCAGGTGCAGTTGAGATATATAGAGGGGACAATTGGGATACATAGATGGGTGGCTAAATTGAATGCGATTATATGTACAGTTGAATAAGATATGAGGAACTAGGCTAAGTTACAGGGTGTGCAGGAAGCTAGTCCAGGTGGAGTGAGTGGATAGTCAGTCACCACATATATTAAAGGCTTAGGAGAAAAGCCAGGCTTTCACTAATTCTTACAGTAAAGGTAGTCTTGAGTTAGTGTGGCCCCCACTGAGAGTAAGTTCCAGAGTGTGGGGGCTACTGCTGAGAAGGCTCACTGGTGGATATCACATTGTGCCATTTCTTTTGACAAGAGTACAGATAGTGATGCTCCTTGACAGGACCTTAGAAGTCTCAAAGGTGTATAGAGGGCTTACTCTTTTAAGTACTTTAGTTCATTTTGTCTGAGGAAATTAAAAATCAAATTGAGTTTTAAATTTAGCCCTGTAAGGTACTGATAACCAGTGTCATTTTTGCAGGAAGGGTGTGAAGTGTCACACTGCTTGCAGCCTTCTATTAGTCATACCGCAGCACTCTGAATTGGTTAGAGATGGTGCAAACTCTTTATGATTTGACCAGTGTACAGGGCATTACAGTAGTCAAGCCGTGCTGTTGACAACATGGACCACTGTGGTCAGGCTTGTCTTTTTAACATATGGAGAAAGCTTTCGTAGTTGCCACAGAAAGGAACAATTTTTAAAGGTTGTTTGTATTTGTGAGATCAAAAGTAAGAGATGAGTCTAGCACAGTGGTTCCCAAACCTGGTCCTGGAGTCACCCCAACCAGTCAGGTTTTCAGGATACCCACAATGAATGTTTATAATAGAGATCTGCATGCACCGCTTCCACTGCACAAAAATCTCTCTCATGAATATTCATTGTGGGTATCCTGAAAACCTGACTGGCTTGGGTGCCTCCAGGACCAGGTTTGGGAACCACTGGGTCGAGCAGTATCCCAAGATTCCTGACTAGTTCGTAATCTGATGTTCTGAATCCACAGCCTCTTTTAGCAAGGTAGCTTAAATATATAAACAGTAGAAATATTAGAAATAAGAACTTACTATGAAATTTAATACCTAAAATACCACCAATTTACCTGAAAGGCAAAGGCTATTAACATCTGGTCAGTATTAACCTAGAACGCACCAAAATCAGCAACTTAAAAGATTTACAAGGAATTCCTTCCCACAGGATTTGTGGTAGAGCTGTGCTATCCCAATTATCAAAAGAAAGTGAAATTGTGGATATTTTCTGCAACTTATAGGCGAGACAGGAGAATAAAATAGTTTATTTACTTAAAAGCAGTTCTGAAGACCCTATGGGGCTCATTTTCATATAACTTAAGACTTATAAAGTTCCACAGGTTACTATGAAACTTTGTAAGTCTAAGTGCTTTGAAAATATGCCTCTGTATCTCCTTGTCCTCAGTAGCATTCAGGACACCATGGTCCAAACTGATCCTTGGCAATCCTCAGTGGTTCAAATAAAATAAACATGTAAAAAAAGACAAATATAAAACAAATATACAAATAAAACAATATTTCCAAAAGCATCTCAGAATAAGGAAAAAAAAAAAACCCCAAACCCCCAAAACAAACAAAAATCCCCACAAAGTCTTCAATTTCTTCTGAAAACTTAACATATCCTCCTGAAACAAAACTATTGGTAAATGGTTCCAATGTTCTATCCCAGACACAGAAATCATGCATCACCATTTGATCTTATACACTTTAATTTGTTGAACAGATTAACATCTGTGCTTCTGTTGATTGAAGCATTTGACCCAGAATATATCCATAAAGACTGTAGGTCTAGAAGATACTCTGTGAATACCAGTAGTTGAAACTGCTTTCCAGATTTAATTGGCAATCAGTGTAATTCAAACAAAACAGGAGTAGTACAGTCAGAAACCCTGTGGCTGCTTTTTGTGCCAACTGTAAAGGTCTCAAGCAGATACTCTTAAGACCTACATACAGAGTTACAATAATCCAAATTTGGTAAAAGCATGGTTTGAAGTACAGAACAAAAATCCATTGGAGCCAGCAAATATCATTTAAAGTAGGCTGATCAAACCACTTTTGCAATCTGTAGGCATATGGAAAGGTTCCCATTAAGCACCACTCCTAGGTAATTTACCTCTTGCTTTACTGAAATCACAGTTTGATCTGGAAGGACAAGACTCTTGTTTTTAGGTATGAATAAAGCCTCTGTTGTTCCAAAATTGAGTACTAATCTATTCTGTATCAACTACTATTTTATTCTAGCAAAATTAGTCTATATAGTTATAGGATTAAATGTCTGTGCCAACAGTGGGCCAATAAACCACATCATCTGCACATATCTTAAAATCAATTCCCACTTCTAGTAGTAAGTTACAAAAACAAAGCACACATACATATAGTGAAAAATATAGGCGCTAATGCAGAGCCTTGGCCACCCCAACCCAACTGATTACCCTCCTCACTTCTTTTCTCACCTGGAAAGCTTCCTCCCCCCATGGGCTGGAGAACAACACTGGCACAGTCTGCACCAACTGCAATACCCTTTGAAGTCTCAGTATCAATACATCTTCTGCAGGCAGTGAATGGGTTTCATGGGTTGCACTGCCTTGAGCCTCAGCATAAATGCATTTGAAGCCAAAGCTTTGCCCTGGTCAAAGAAATGCTCCATGTGATCTTCGAACTTTCTCATGAGCTGCTTCTTGAAGGCTGCCATTATCAATGACTGGTCCAATACAGTTGGGATAGCCATATTCCCTTGAGTCACTTGGCTCCTCAGAGGCTTTGTCCTGGCTCCTCAGAGGCTGTTGCACCCCCTCCAATGTGAAGGAGGATGAACGGTTCTCATGTTAGGGGTAATTCAAGGGCACCGGTGACACTGGTGTCTAAATATTCTTGTCATCACTCTGAGGGTGATTGATGTAGGTGCACCTTGATCTCCACCTCTTCCTCGGGAGAAGATCAGATTATGACCTATTGATGTTCGATGCACTCGATGCTAATGTGCTCCAATATGTGGACGTGGCTCCTGGAGTCACGGAGACCAGTGCTTCGGATGCTGATGGACCAGACTTATATGCACCAAAATTCCTTTGTGCTATTTATCTCAATCTTTAAACATCCTATTTGACAGCTGCGAACATAGATTACAAGAAGAGGGATTATGATTGGGTCCCAGGCACTTATGAGTATGCATGATGGATATGGTCTATTACACCTGGCACACTTCTTAAAACCACAAAAATTGTACATCAAAATCAAATGACTCAGTTTTGAAAAATAACCAGGCCAGGTATCCAAGGCCTTAACGCGGCCTGGACCAGGCCCATGAAACATAAAGAAAACTTATAAAAGGCTGAAAAACATAATTAGGGACACTAAAAGAAATCAGAACTGGTCCCTGTGTGATACTAATAGAACTTACACAGTAGTGAAAAACTGAAAAACACATGGTACCAATCGTAACAAAATTCTGATATGAGCTGACAAGTGTACAGCAGAGTCCCGTGCAATAATGGCAGGCAGGAAGGCATGTGCATATACAGTACAGTACAATGCTTTCAAAGTTTGTTGTAAAAAGGCTGGAGTGTTCCTGCACAGGCTCTGTCACATATCACCACTCAGATACAAGGCTATGATAGCCTGCTTGTCCTCGAAGAATTCCCAGAATCCAAAGGGTCAGAAGTATTACCCTTTTGCCCTGGACTAATACTGGCCCTTCCTTCAATGAGGTATTAATCATATCATAAATATAAAAGGGCTAATTGTAGTTCACACAACTTTCAGTGCTACAATACATGAAACTCCAATATTCAAGCAGAGGATTTTAAAGGTCCCAATTTCTTTTCCATTTGAAAGGGAATAACTAGCAAATTGGGACCATAAGTATGCTACAAATCTTCATATCTTAATCAATATACATCCTACTATGGGGAAGATTGCCAATCAGGAAATCAATCTTCCTATAACAAAGAAAACTAACAATTTCTGCACTGTGTTATTTTAGATGTTTACTACAGAAACCTCATTTTCACTGTCCAAAAGAGAATAGAAAGGTGTGACAATGCCTTTTGAGTCTTATTATTGAATGCAAGTTTCACATCATATATCAACTTTGTATATTTAAATAAGGAACAATTACTTTTCACTTTATCCCCTTCTTATGTCGTTTGTTGACAAAGCATTGTAAAACTCAATTTTTCTCAGCGAAGTACCAGTGTACCATGGGTGCCTGTCTGTCTCTGCAAAATATTGTTACCAATTGATCTTTTGGTGCTTCCTGGGGAAAGGGCCAAATAAGGGCTAATGTCTCATGATCTAAAAAACCCCAAATCCATTTATAAGTAACCACCAATGTTTCTATTAACTAACCATCTTTTGCCAATACTGTATCACTAACAAATGGTAATCTAACCAAGGGACTAGAACATTCCATAGCAACTTAAGATGATCAGCAAGATTACAAGGAAAGTAAACTATAAGATGTGCTTTTTTTCTCTGTTTCTGAAACAACTATTTGCTTGTGCTCCAAAAGGGCAACATAAAACCAATCTTGCACTACGTGTGAGGTTGAAGAGATACTAAAATGAGAATTCTCCCCTAAAAAGCAAACAAGAAGCATTTCAAATAAATTCCATAAATAATGGTAAATTATGGCCATAAGGTCGGGTGGAATATACACTATACAAAGTACCCTAGTGGCTGTTGGTCAAAACTAAAAACTCAAGATTGTAAGAACTGAAAATCTACATATTTAAGATTGAACTCAGCACAAATAATCACAATTCCCTCTACCAGACATTAATTTTTAGAATAACATGTTAACACATACCTCAGGTGACATAATAGATGTTGACTAGCAGCATCTGATTCCATAAGCCATGTCCTGGTAATACCTTACAAATCTAAACCTTAGTTCATAATTATACCAGCAAGAAAAGCCACTTTTTTTCTTTACTGAACGAGCATTGATAAGTGCCAATTTTAAAGATGAACAATATGCTGAATTGATAGTCATAAAATATTTGCAAGCTATGCCAATAAATTTGTTTGTACATAGGATTTGAGCTTCCAAACTTACTCCAGCCTGTAATTATTTGTATTGGGGAAAACACATCTTCAGGTGTGATAGTAAAGTGAAGATACATACCTGTAGCAGGTATTCTCCGAAGACAGCAGGCTGATTATTCTCACGAATGGGTCGTCGTCTGCGACAGCCCAGGAGACCGGCAAAATCTTGAGAGCAAAGAAGAAGTCTCTCGAACGCTGCGTTGCGCGGGCAGAGTGCACCGCGCATGCGCGAAGGGCTTCCCACCCGCAACACGAGCGCGAGTCCCTCAGTTTAATAAAAAAGCAAACCAGAAACTAAAACAACTCCAAGGGGAGGAGGGTGGTATGTGAGAATAATCAGCCTGCTGTCCTCGGAGAATACCTGCTACAGGTATGTATCTTTACTTTCTCCGAGGACAAGCAGGCTGACTATTCTCATGAATGGGGTATCCCTAGCCCCCAGGCTCACTCAAAACAATGAACATTGGTCAATTGGGCCTCGCAATGGCGAGAACATAACAGAGATTGACCTGAAAAGAAACACAACTACGTGAGAGTGCAGCTTGGAACAGAACAGAAATGGGCCTAGGAGGGTGGAGTCGGATTCTAAACCCTGAACAGATTCTGCAGCACCAACTGCTCAAACAGACTGTCGCGTCAGGTATCCTGCTGAAGGCAGTAGTGAAATGTGAATGTGTGGACTTATGACCACAAAGCAGCTTTGCAAATCTCTTCAATAGAAGCTGACTTCAAGTGAGCCACTGATGCAGCCATGGCTCTGACATTATGAGCCGTGACATGGCCCTCTAGAGTCAGCCCAGCCTGGGCATAAGTAAAGGATATGCAATCCGCTAGCCAATTAGAGATTGTGCGTTTTCCGATGGCTACTCGCTGGCAGACTGTCTAAAGGGCTTTGTCCGCTCCATGTAAAAGGCCAATGCTCTCTTACACTCCAAGGTATGCAATGTGTCTTCACCAGGGCGGGTATGAGGACAGGGAAAAATGTTGGCAAGACAATTGACTGGTTCAGATGGAACTCCGACACCACCTTCGGCAAGAATTTAGGGTGAGTGTGGAGGACTACTCTGTTATGATGAAACTTGATATAAGGTGCATGCACTACCAGGGCTTGGAGCTCACTGACTCTACGAGCTGAAGTAACAGCCATCAAGAAAATGACCGTCCAGGTCAAGTACTTCAGATGGCAGGAACTCAGTGGCTCAAAAGGAGCTTTCATCAGCTGGGTGAGAACGACGTTGAGATCCCATGACACTGGTGGAGGTTTGACTGGGGGTTTGACAAAAGCAAACCTCTCATAAAGCGAACTACTAAAGTCTGTCCAGAGATAGGCTTACCCTCTACACGTTGATAAGCACTAATTGCACTAAGGTGAACCCTTACGGAGTTGGTCTTGAGACAAGACTCTGATAAGTGTAGAAGGTATTCAAGCAGGAGAAGAAAAGGGATCTACGGCCTTGCTGTCACACCAGATGGCAAACCTCCTCCATTTGAAAGAATAACACTTTTTTGTGGAATCTTTCCCGGAAGCAAGCAAGACTCGGGAGACACTCTCTAAAAGACCCAAAGAGGCAAACTCTAAGCTCTCAACATCCAGGCCGTGAGAGCCAGACTGGAGGTTGGGATGTAGAAGCGACCCCTCGTTCTGGGTGATTAGAGTCGGAAAACACCCCAATCTCCACGGTTCTTCGGAGGACAACTCCAAAAGAAAAGGGAACCAGATCTGACGAGGCCAAAAGGGTGCAATCAGAATCATGGTTCCACGGTCTTGCTTGAGTTTCAGCAAAGTCTTCCCTACTAGAGGTATGGGAGGTTACGCATACAGAAGGCCTGCCCCCCAATGAAGGAGAAAGGCATCTGACGCAAGTCTGTCATGGGCCTGAAGTCTGGAACAGAACTGAGGGACTTTGTGACTGATCTGAGTGGCAAAAAGATCCACCGAGGGGGTGCCCAACACTCGGAAGATCTTGCAGACTATGTCCATGTTCAGTGACCACTCGTGAGGTTGCATGATCCTGCTCAATCTGTCGGCCAGACTGTTTACGCCTGCCAGATACATGGCATGGAGAAAAATGCTGTGATGGTGCACCCAAAGCCACATCCGGACGGCTTCCTTACACAGAGGGCAAGATCCGGTGCCCCCCTGCTTGTTGGTGTAATACATAGCAACTTGATTGTCAGTCTGAATTAGAATAATTTGGTTGGACAGCCGATCTCTGAAATCCTTCAGAGTGTTCCAGATCGCTCATAATTCCAGGAGGTTGATCTGAAGACCCTTTTCCTGAAAGGACCAAACTCCTTGAGTGTGAAGCCCATCTACATGAGCTCCCCACCCCAAGAGGGATGCATATGCATCTGTCGTCAGCACTTTTGTGGCTGAGGAATTTGGAATGGACGTCCCAAGATCAGATTGGATCGAATAGTCCACCAGAGTAGGGAATTGGAAAAGTTGGTGGAAAGATGGATGACATCCTCAAGATCCCCTGTGGCCTGGCTCCACTGGGAAGCTAGGGTCCATTGAGCTGATCTCATATGCAGGCGTGCCATGGGAGTTACATGAACTGTGGAAGCCATGTGTCCTAAGAGTCTCAACATCTGCCGAGCTGTGATCTGTTGAGATGCTCGAGCCAGGGACACTAGGGCCAGGAGATTGTCTGCCCTTGCCTGAGGAAGATAAGCTTGAGACGTCCGTGTGTCCAACAGTGCTCCGATGAATTCCAATTTCTGAACCGGGACAAGATGGGGACTTGGGATAATTGATTACAAACCCCAGTAGCTCCAGCACTCAAATAGTCATCCGCATGGACTGTAGAGCGCCTGCCTCTGAGGTGCTGTTTACCAGCCAATTGTCGAGATATGGGAAGACATGCACTCCCAGTCTGCGTAGCGATGCTGCGACAACTGCCACACACTTTGTGAAAACTCTGGGCGCAGACGCGAGGCCAAAGGGCAGTACACAGTACTGAAAGTGCCAAGTTCCCAACCGAAATCGGAGATACTTCCTGTGAGCTGGGAAGATCGAGATGTGGGTATAGGCATCCTTTAAGTCCAGAGAGCACAGCCAATCTTTTTTCTGAATCATGGGAAGAAGGGTGCCTAGGGACACCATCCTGAACTTTTCTCGGACAAGGAATTTGTTCAGGGCCCTTAGGTCTAGGATGGGATGCATCCCCCCTGTTTTCTCTTGCACAAGGAAGCACCTGGAATAGAATCCCAGCCCTTCTTCCCCTGGTGGAACGGGTTCGACCTCATTGGCCTTTAGAAGGGCGGAGAGTTCCTCTGCAAGTACCTGCTTGTACTGGGAGCTGAAGAACTGAGCTCCCGGTGGAAAACATGGATTCCAGACTGAGAGTGTATCCTAACCAAACTATTTGAAGAACCAACTTGTTGGAGGTTATAAGAAGCCACCTTTGGTGAAAAAATATTAACCTCCCTCCGACCGGCAAGCCATCCGGTACGGACACTTTTTCTGAGGCTATGCTGCACTGGAGCCAGTCAAAAGCCTGCCCCTTGCTGTTGCTGGGGAGCCGCAGGGGCCTTGGTCGCATGCCGTTGACGGGAACGAGCGCGCTTGGACTGAGCCTGGACAGGCTGCCGAGAAGCAGGAGTGTACCTACGCCTATTGTAGGAATAGGAAGCACTCCTCTTCCCTCCAAAAATCTCCTAGATGAGGAGGTGGTAGCAGAAGACGACCGACGGGAGAGAGAATCCATAGCATCATGGTGCTTTTTGATCTGATCGACCATGTCCTCTACTTTTTCTCCAAAAAGATTATCCCCCCGGCAAGGAACATCCGCCATTTGCTGCTGGGTCTTATGATCCGGGTCAGAGACACGCAGCCATGAGAGTCTGCGCATCACTATACCTTGAGCAGCTAATCGGGATGCCACATCAAAAATGTCTTAACTACCCCTGGCCAGGAATCTGTGGCCAGGAATTTGCGACACGCCTTCTGCTGCCTGACCACCTGGTGAAAAGGTTCGGCGGGCTAAGGAGGAAGGGTTTCGACCAAACTGGACAGTTGCCTCACCGAGTTCCTCAAGTGGATGCTCGTGTAGAGCTGGTAAGTTTGGATCTTGGCAGCGAGCATAGTGGCCTGATACGTTTTCCTCCCAAAAGAATCCAAGGTCCTAGACTCTCTGCCTGGGGGTGCAGAGGCATAGTCTCTAGTACTCTTGGCTCTTCTGAGAGCAGAGTCCACCACCATGGAATCGTGAGGTAGTTGGGCCTTCACCATTACTGGCTCACCATGGACTCTGTACCGGGACTCAGCTTTTTTGGGGACCACTGGATTAGATAGAGAGAACGACCAGTTTCGCATAAGACTTCCCTGAGTGTGTTATGCAAGGGGGCCGTTGCAATCTCTGTGGGCGGAGAAGGATAGTCCAAGACCTCGAGCATCTTGGCCCTGGGCTCATCCACAACCTGCATAGGGAAAGGAATGTCCTTAGACATTTCCCAAACGAAGGAGGAAAAAGAAAGACTCTCAGGTGGAAACAATCTTCTTTCAATTGTCGGAGTAGGATCAGAGGGGGCCCCAAAGGACTCTTCTTCAGAAACCTATCTGGGATCTTCCTCTTCCTCTCACGAGCACTCATCATCGGTGTCGGAAAAAAGCTCTCTACGAGCAGCCCGAGCCTGTCTCGACGTCGAGGAATGACGACCTCGAGGGGAATGCCGAGAAGTCGACCCCTGCCTGGACTGCGGGGTGGCGGCTGACAAGGACAGGGACCTCACCACAGGCGAAGGCCCAGATGCCGCTTCCACAGTCGATGCAGGAGGCGTAAGCACCCCTGGCACAGACACAGACTGGCGCAATCCCTCCAGAAGCTCTAAAAGAAGAGCCATGATGCGCTCGTCAAGAGCCTCCATCGGAAAAGGCTGCGGGGCTGGTGTAGGAGTCGGTGGCAGAATTTGAGGGGGCTCGAGAGCCGGTACCAAGCTGCCCGAAGACCGACGCATCGGCACCTCCTGTATAGAGGATGAGCGGTCCTCTCGGTGCCGACGCTTCTTGGGTGCCGAATCTCTCGGCTCCCCCGGAGCTCTTGGTACCGTGTCTGGAAGGAGAACGATGACGGTGCTTCTTAGCCTTCGCTCGAGGGGCCTGCATAGCAGTAGGCCTCGAGACAAGTGGAGACCCACTGCTCCCAGCGCGATGTGGTCTTTCGGCAGCCATTACCTGCGCTCTCAAAGTCGATGCTTCCCTCGACGTCGACGACCTCGGCACCGATTTCAATGTCGAAGGACCGGACTGATCCGCAAAAGGTCTTTCATGCTGAGCCTCCCGAGACACTTTGGTCCGTTTTTTCATTAGAGAGTACAGCTTACAAGCAGCTGGCAAATGTTTGGGCCCAAGGCACTAGAGACACCACGTGTGGGGGTCGGTACCCGAGATGGTCCGGTTGCACCGAGTACAACGCTTGAAGCCGCTGGGTGTCTGATATACATGGGCAAAAAAACAGCAACTGTGAAATTAAAAGACGCGATTGTGCCAACAAAAAAGGAACAAAAAGAGAAAAAAAGGGAAAAATAACGTGGCGAAAAGAGGGCCGCCATGAAAGAAAGAAAATTTACAACAGGTGAGAAAATTTTTTTTTAGTTTTGAGTTGGAACTAATTAAAAAACAAGGAACAATGAAAAGAAAAAAACTCATGTGCGTTCCCCTGGGCCGAAGGCAACAGTGAAGCAGAAAAAAAACTCAGTGTTACCAGCGTCACGGAAAAAAAGCAACTGAGGGACTCACGCTCATGTCGCGGGTGGGAAGCTGTTCACGCATGCACGATGCACTCTGCCCGCGCGACGCAGTGTTTGAGAGACTTCTTCTTTGCTCTCAAGATTTTGCCGGTCTCCTGGGCCGTCGCGGACGACGACCCATTCGTGAGAATAGTCAGCCTGCTTGTCCTCGGAGAAACAACAAATTTGTTTAAAATCAGCCAAACAGACTATACAGCAGGCTCACAAAGGAGTGGTCCCTTTCGTTGTGCCACCTCACTGGCATGCTGCACATTCCTTACATTTCAAAGCCAGTCCTGTCACAGCTTGAGAATGTCACATAGGTCAGAGCTCACCATGTCCACTGTGAAAAGTGCATTATTGAGTTACTGAGTCTGGGAATGGGGCAACATAGGATGTTTTAATGAATATTATTGTCATTATAAATGATGTTTTATAGTATTTTAACTTGCCTTGAGTGTATTCTGTAAGGCATGTAATGAAGTGTAACTAAATAGATATGTAGTCTGTTACATCTCCTAGTATTTCTTTAATACAGGTGAAACAAAGAAGAAAAAGAGATCAAACTCCTCAAGTCTACCACTGAGGAGACTTACTTTGCACCCATAACACACACTTGAAATTCATAGACATGGATTTTGTCCTTGACTTGAACTTGGTTCTTGCACTGGTAAGTTTTCACTTCTTCTGTAGGACTGCAAAATGTCTTACCTTGCTTGCATCCAACCTTTGGGCCAGAGGGGTTTCACTTCTGTCTCCAAAAAAGCCTTCAGATAATCCTCAACTGAGTGACTCTTGCTTGGTTCCAGCTCATAGCACCGTAACTTGATTGCAACTAGGTTGCACAGCAAAGCCCTATCCAGAGAAAATAAACATTCCATAACATAGACCTTGGCAAATGTTTTTTATTAAATCTAGGAGCCAGCAGTCGAGATCTCTCTCTGTTTTCCTTACCCTTACCCCCAATACTGTCCACAGTGAATTTGTGTTTTTTTTTTTTTTTTTTTTGGGGGGGGGGGGGGGGGGGGGGAGTAAGGAAGGAAAACCGAGAGAGAATCCCCTCCCAGATCACCAATAGCTTTTTTTAGAAACTTATTTAATAAGGCTCTTTTTTTAAATTCTATATCTGTAAGCAAAGAAACTTCAGTAAATCAGTCCCAGAAACCACCAGTCTCCCTTCCCAAAGCATGTATCAGAAGTGTGGCAGCACTACCATGATAGGTGAAGCAAAGAAGTACAGTCCCCACAGCAGCACTCATATGCTTTCCTTATAAGGTATTAAAGCAAAACAAGTTCTGCACCCACAGAACCCCCTGGCCCTCCCCCAACAATAGGTGCAGAGCTTGAAATTTCTCCATAAAACTCACCAGACAGAAACATTTCAGATTTTTATGTAATTTTGCTAACCAACAAAAACTCTCTCATTCCCAAGCATACTGTGCTTACAACTCTACAAAAAAAGTCACTCAGGACCTAGATCAAATCTACTACGCCAGCACTAACTTCCAAAACAAAAATTGTACCTAAAAAAAGGCAATGCCCTAAATCAGTGGTTCTCAACCTTTTTTTATTTTGGGGCACACTTTGAAGAACGCTGATCCTCGTGGCACACCAAATCAAATTTCACACAGTTGTCCACTGGCCACATAACTGTGAAGCGTCAGAAAACGTAGAGATACAGGAGAAGAGTATAAGGACCATGGCAAATTTACTACATAAAGTAGTAAAACAAAACCGTTCCTTTGTCCCCCAAGTGCACATGTCCAGTCTGTCCCTGTCTCTCCTCCCCCAACATGCAAAGCCAACTTGTCCATCTATCTGCCATCTCTTTCAGCTTCCTCCTCACACACATGTATAGTCAAGCCCATCTTCTCTCTCACTCCCCCCCCCCCCCCAAATTCACATGGCCAGACTCTTTTTCTCTCTTATCCCCCACTCCCATTACACATTGCCCCACATATTAACACACCTACTGCAAGTATATCCCTCTCTGTAACCCCCAAACACAGCAAACCTGTCCCTCCTTTTGTCTCTCCAATGCACATGGACCAGCCTCTCCACCTTTCTGCTCCCTCTCACCCAATGCACACTATCCCACACACACACATACATACAGCCAGTCCATCCCTCTCTCATGTCCCTCTTATCCCCGATTCAACATGGCCAGTCCATTTCTCTCTTTTGCCCCTCCCTCCAGCAATGCACACTTCCACCTCTTTCTGCACCATCCCCCCACAAATCTACAGGCAAAATGCCCCTCTCTGTCCTCCCCCCGTCACCCCAGACACATACAGCCAGCCTATCCCTCTTTCTGCCCCTTCTCAATGCACATGGCCAGCCTGTCCCATCCTTTCTCTGTTTCCCAAATGCACACTACCACCTTTTTCTGCCCCAAACGCATACCTACAGCCAGAATATTTCTTCCTCTGGCCCCTCCCCCATACATACAGCCAACATGTTCCTCCCTCTTTCCCCAATGAACACCGCCAGTCTGTTCATCTCTCTGTACCCTTTCACCCAATTGCCACTGCAACCTCTTTCTGACCCCCCTCCCCACAGCCAGGCCATTTCTCTCTCGTCTCCCCCATGCATACTGCCACCTCTTTCTGCCTCACGCACATCTAAAGCTGACATGTCCCTACCTGTCCCTGACACCCCCCCCAACCATACAGCTAGCCCATTCTCTCTGCCTCCCCACTACACAGACACATAGAGCTAGCACATCCCACAGAACCAAACAACACATCTCTTTCTCTTTTCCTTCCCCAGCTAACACTTCTTTAAATCTCCAAAGCGCCCCACACACCTTTTTCCCTCTCCCCCATACTTAATACAGGCAGCATTATTTTTCCCTGTAAAACTCACCACACAAAGATATCTCTGATCCTGTTATAATCTCACTAACACAACATAAACTTTCCCAGTACCAGGCATATTGTGAAGTTTGTACAACTTAGAGACCGACCAAATTTCGGTTTCAGTCATGGTGCTGAAACTTGGCCAAAATCTTTTTTTCTGGCCAGTTTCGATTTCAGCCAAAAGGCTATTGGCCATGGTTTCGGATTTGGCCAAAACTGACTGTGTTTTCAGTGGAAGTCAAAAATTTGTGCTGTGTCTTGTTTGTCTTTCTCCCTTCCTCCTCAGGCCAATCTTACAATCCTGACGGCCTAGGAGTGTAGTCAGGGCAGGCATGATCCCCACCCACTCCTGTCCATGCCAGCTCTGCTCTCAAAATGGCTGCCATGATCTAGAGGCAACCTCATGAGACTGCTGCAAGAGGTCAAGGCAGCCATTTGAGAGTATAGCCAACATAGGAAAGAGCAGCCGAGGATCACTCCTGCTCTGATTATACCACTAGACCACCAGGGATTGGAAGGTAGTCAGGGGATGGGGCTACCTCTTTGCATTCTTTTTTTTGTTTGTGTGTGTGTGTAATGCAATTGCAAGTAATGCAGTCATGAACTTACATAGTAGTTTATATGGTAAATAGAGTGCTCCAAATAAATGTTTTTGATATAACAGTTTAGCAGGAATTTAAATCTGTAAATTTGGGATGATAGGCTTCTTAGGCATCAGACTCTCTCCTGGAGGGGGTCACGTGATGCCAGAGGTCTGAATGGACGCCTGTTAGCTCGGCTCCCCTTCCCTCGACTTGTTTTCCCCTTCTGATGTTGACAGCAGAATCATAATTTTCTCTTACATAGTTGGGCAAGGCATTTCAACACGAGCAGAAGCGGCAAGTGCGGTTTCCAAAGGCAGATAGGAGCGGAATGCTAGTAAAAACCGTGAGGCCGGGAAAGGAGAAAAGCAGCGCGGTGAAAAATAAAATGGCGGCGCAAACACCGCTAACCCCGCAGCTACGAAGCCTGAACTTACCTCCGATGCATGAGGACATGGTACAAGTGTCCTTGAAAAACATGTCACAATTGCTGGATGACAAGCTTGCTAAACTGCACGCAGGCATGGACGACATTAAAGAATGCATCGCCAGCTACGCGGTCAGAATACAGCATGCAGAAGACTGAATAGCCTCTCAGGAACATCAAATGGTAGTAGCAGAGGAGCGCATCGGTGACCTGGAGACACAAGTATGCACACTGCTTGAATGAGTAGAACACCAGGAAAACAGAGGAAAACGGAACAACATTAGGTTTGTGGGCATCTCCGAATCTGTCACCGAGGCAGAGTTGAAGGACCTGGCAGAAAGAGAGATCCCCAGGCAATTGGGCCTGGAACCGGAATTGGGCCAGGGGCAGGTGGAGAGAATTCATCGAGTAGGGCAGAGGAGAGAAACCACAGGGAGACCGAGGGTGGTCACTGCCCGCTACATGAATTATGCCGTCAAAGCCAAAATTCTTGAGCACTACAAGAAACAATGCAATGTGGAATACAAAGGGAATCGGATTATGATGTTCCAGGACTTTTCTTTTAGAGTTATAGAAGAAAACGGATAGTACCATTCTGCACTAAGCTATAAGAGAAAAGAATTAAATTTGGGTTTCAATACCCAGCGAAAGTACGGATTACACACAATAATCAAACTTTCACTATAACAAAAAGGTAGAAAGCTACAAGCCTTCATGGAAAAGTTATCGAAGGCTCCAGAACAGGCGGAGGAGAAGCGGTAAAGGATGGAACAGGGAGAGCTTGGAAGGCCCCTTAAATAGGACCAAACAATTGACAGTATATTGGAAAAAAAAACCTATAAGAACAAGACCAGTGGGGAAAGACATGGAGCTGTTTCTAATACAGGGAAGCACAGACTATGAGGCAAATAGCAAGGGGACATATTAAAGAGTTAGAAAATTAATGCGCCAGACATTGCCTTTTTATAGATATGGGAAACCCTGTCTGAACTACACAACTCGAGATGGAGCTCAATGCAGGACCAGATGAAAAAAGACACGAGGTCAGCACGGAAGCGTGATGAGAGCGGGGAATGCTCATGATCTTTTCCCACGGAGCTGACAAGACTGAGCTAATCCGGTTTTGTGGACTGAGCGGACATGAAGATAACAAACTGACTAAGAGATGAATGGACAGGTTTGGACCACAGTGGGGCCAGGGGAATCAACATAGTAGGAAATGTCAATGTTTATAGTTAAAATTGTTTGGGGAAGATAGGAACCAATACACCTTGGGTGGAGGGCGAGACTGTTTGCATGCAAGTTAACTTATGATGGCTTTAGAGTTGTGGACAAGGAGGGAAGGTCGGGGGGAGGGGAAGCAATGTTTGTCACATTGGGAATGACTGTGGGGGGTAGAGCCTCAGTCATGGATAAGAGGAGGGAAGTGTGTAATGGGGAAGTGGTAGTAGGGATATGGAAGCTGATGTGTTGGGTAAGGAGATGTGTCGGGACGAAAGGAGAGGTGGATGTGAGTGCGAACGTGGGGGGGGGGGGGAGAGGTAGATAGGATGGGAACAAAAAACAATGTACGAGTGCAAGAGAGGGGGGATTGGGGGGAAGGGAGGGGGGATTGGGAGGAAGGGAGGGTGGGAAGGGAGGGTGGGAGGGAGGGGGGATTGGGAGGAAGGGAGGGTGGATAGGTAGGAGGGAATGGGAGAAGAGGGGATCAGGAAGTAAAGGGGCCAGACGGAACCTGAGGCAAAATGAGAGGCTTCTTTATACGGTAGCACGAAGGCGGGGATCAGGGGGGAGATGTGAGGAGCCCGCTCTACAGGGGGGCATGGCTGGGATGCTACCCTGGTGGGTCTATAAGTTTTTGCGATATCATATAAGCATGGCTATGGTGTGGGGGAATGGGTAGCATGTGAATAGCTTCTCTTAATGTAGATGGTTAATGTAGATGGCATATATTCTCCCATCAAACGGAAAAAGATTCTGCAATACAGTAAGCAGTTAAAAGTAGGCTGTAAGCCACCTAAAATAAGGCCCAAGGGAATGGAGGATAGGGGAATAGGATTGTTACAACGAGACCTAGGCCTAGTGGACATATGGAGGGTGCTGCACAAGATGACAGAGAGTATACTTTTTACTCACATGTACACAAATGCCAGGCAAGGTTAGATTACATCTTACTATCACAGGGTCTATTCTTTGTCATCCGGGCCACGGAGATCGAGGCGGAAGTGGTATTGGACTACAGCTTGATCTGGGTGGAGTTTAATCTTGGTGGGGACAGGAGCAAAGCGAGTTGGAGAATGAACCCTACTTTATATCAAGAAGCTGAATTTAGGGGATTTCTTCAACGGGGATGGGAGAACTATCTCACAGATAACAAATCTTCTGTAGCTGACCCAATTATCTTCTGGGAAGCAGGGAAAGCAGTGATGAGGGGAAAAATTCTAGAATACATGGCTAGAACTCGGGAAAAAAAGAGATGGGGAACTTCCCAGAGTATTAATAGAGCTGAAAAATGAACTTGTGGAGCTGCTGTTAGTAATAAGCAATTTATCCCTAAAAACAGGTGTGGTACCGGAAGATTGGAGAGTGGCCAATGTAACGCCGATTTTCAAAAAGGGTTCCAGAGGAGATCCGGGAAATTATAGACCGGTGAGTGTGACATCGGTGCCGGGAAAAATGGTGGAGGCTATTATTAAGAATACAATGACAGAGCACATACAAAAGCATGGGCCACTGAGACAAAGTCAGCACGGATTTAGTGAAGGGAAGTCTTGCCTCATAAATCTACTGCATTTTTTCGAAGGGGTGAACAAACATGTAGACAGGTGGATACTGTATATCAAGATTTTCAGAAACTGTTTGACAAAGTGCCTCATGAAAGACTCCAAAGGAAACTGGAGAGTCATGGGATTGGAGGCAGTGTATTATTATTTATTTTTTTGTTACATTTGTACCCTGCGCTTTCCCACTCATGGCAGGCTCAATGCGGCTTACATGGGGCAATGGAGGATTAAGTGACTTGCCCAGAGTCACAAGGAGCTGCCTGTGCCTGAAGTGGGAATCAAACTCAGTTCCTCAGTTCCCCAGGACCAAAGTCCACCACCCTAACCACTAGGCCACTCCTCCACTCCAGATGGATTAAGAGCTGGTTAAAAGATAGGAAGCAGAGAGTAGGGTTGAATGGTCATTATTCTCGATGGAGAAGGGTAGTTAGTGGGGTCCCTCAGGGGTCTGTGCTGGGACTGCTGCTTTTTAACATATTTATAAACGACCTCAAGATGGGAGTAACTAGTGAGTAACATCTCCCCCCTGATCCCCGCCTTCGTGCTACCTCTTCAAACAAGCTTACCCAAACAACCCAACCTAATTCTCGAACCTAACTCCACACCAACAGCACTACTCATACTTCAATCCTCTCCCCTATATCTCTCCCCATTGTTTTAACTCTTTTAACTTGAACATCTCTTGATACTTGTATCATACTTTGTGTATCTATGTGATACTTTGTACCACACCTTGTAACATTCTTTGTGTTATCTCTGTGATACTTTGTACCATAGCTTGTAAGCCGCACTGAGCCTGCTATCAAGCGGGAAAGAGCGGGGTATAAATGCTATAAATAAATAAATAAAATTTGCAGATGACACAAAGTTATCCAGGGCTGTCTCATCGCTGGAGGAGTGTGAAAGATTATAAAAAGACCTCATGAGACTGGGGGATTGGGCATCCAAATGGCAGATGAAGTTCAACGTTGACAAGCGCAAAGTGATGCATGTGGGAAGGAGGAACCCGAATTTCAGCTATGTTATGCAAGGTTCCGCTTTAGGAGTTATGGACCAAGAAAGGGATCTGGGAGTCATCGTGGATAGGACGTTGAAATCTTCAGCTCAATGTGCTGCGGCGGCTAAGAAGGAGAACAGAATGTTGAGTATTATTAGAAAAGGGATGGAAAACAAACATGAGGATGTTATAATACCGTTATATCGCGCCATGATGCGACCGCACCTGGAGTATTGTGTTCAGTTCTGGTCGCCTCATCTCAAAAAAGATATAAAGGAATTGGAGAAGGTGCAAAGAAGGGCGACAAAAATGATTAATGGATGGGACGACTACCCTATGAGGAGAGGTTAAGACGGCTAGGACTCTTTATCCTGGAGAAAAGGCGGCTGAGGGGTGATATGATAGAGGTTTACAAAATAATGAGTGGGGTAGAGCGGACAGATGTGAATCGTTTGTTTACACTTTTCTAACAATAACAGAACCAGGAGACACAAGATGAAATTAGGATGTGGTAGGTTTAAAACAAATCGGAGAAAGTTTTTCTTTACTCAGCGCGTAGTTAGACTCTGGAACTCATTGTCGGAGAAGGTAGTGACGGCAGCTGGCCTTGCTGAGTTCAAAGGAGGTCAGGACAGATTCCTGAAGGAAAAGTCCATTGATTGTTATTAAATTTTGGGTTTTTTTCCAGGTTCTTGGGGCCTGGATTGGCCACTGTCAGAGACAGAGTGCTAGGCTTGATGGACCCTTGGTCTTTTCCCAGTGTGGTGGTGCTTATGTGCTTCTAGACCAGCTTAGGTTGCTACAGAACACAAGGGCAATGATGATACGAGGAGACTAATTGGCAAAGAAAACTTTTAGAGAGCTAAAAATTAAGATTAACAGTATTTTGAACAAAAGGGCGATGAGGGAAATTCAGTTATATAAGTACCAACTCCACAGGTGGGGAAATAAAACGGTCAGTTTATTGGCAACCCTGGTGCGCAATAGACATGCGAAACAATTAGTCACTCGCATTAAAATGCCATCGGGGCAAGTGATGACTAGGGAAGAGGAGATACAAAAGGCATCTGTGGATTTTTACAAATCCCTGTATGATAGGGGGAGTTGTGATGGGAGCAAACGGGAGAGAATTTTCCAGAGTCTTCGGCTCCCCTCCCTGACGCAAGAGCAGCGAGAAACCTTGAATATGCCCGTTCAGGGGCCTGAAATTCAGGAAGCAATAAAGAGACTCAAGCTAGCAAAAGCCCCGGGACCTGATGAGTTAGGGCCTGAATTCTATAAGATTTTGGGAGGGCAGATAGCAGGGCCATTCAGTGAACTTTATGCAGCACTGTGCACAGAGGGACAACATACAGGCACCCTAACACACGCATCTATAATAGTCCTGCCTAAGCCGGGCCGGGACCGGGAGTTACTGGGCTCTTATCGCCCCATCTCCTTGCTAAACCAGGATATAAAGTTGTTTGCTAGTATCATGGCCGCACAATTGGGAAAAGTCCTACCAACTCTAGTGCATGCAGACCAGTCAGGCTTTGTACCAGGAAGGTATGCCTCTACTAACATTCTTAGAGCACTAAGTGCAATACAGGCAAAGGGGAATAAGCCGGGAGACAACATCATTGTTAGCCTAGACGCGGAAAAAGCATTTGATAAAATTTTATGGGATCACCTTTTCTGGATTTTGCCGCAATTTGGCATATATGGGGAATTCTTATGCGGGATATGGGCGTTATACAAGAACCCCACAGCATAAATTATGATTAACAATGCACTGTCCCCGTCATTTACGCTACAGAGGGGCACGCGTCAGGGGTGTCCCTTATCCATGCTTTATCTTGGCCTTGGAGCCACTGGCAAGCAAAATTTGGCAGTCGTGGGAGGTACAGGGAATTAGAATAGGGAAGGATGAATACAAAATTAATCTCTTCGCAGATGATCTCTCTATATAAAACGCACCTCCAACGTTCCATTGAAGCCTCACTTTCCCAACGTTCGAAAGTGAGGCGGCTGAGACCACTTTTTTGCTCCATAAGTGTCTGCCCCGCCCACGCGTCAAACGTGTTGACGCAGGGGGCGGAGCAATGACACTCATGCAGCAAAAATGACGCCCCCCCCGGCGCAACAACATGGCCCCTCCGCGCTGCCCCACCCCCAAAGCTGCAGAATGCAGGAGGTGCAAACCCCCCCCCACAAGCCACCCACCGTCGCGTTGCTTTGCCGGCGGGGGACATGAAACCCCGCCAGCACAAGTCCTGTCTGCTGACTACTGCGTGATCTTCGGCGTTGCAAGCCTCTGTAGGCAGGACGTCAGACGCACACAACCCCGCCCTGCACAGGCTACCAACGCCGAAGATCGCTGGAGTCAGTCAGACTCAGACAACACAGGACTTCTGCTGGCGGGATTTTGGGTCCCCCGCCAGCAAAACTACGCGATGGTGGGTGCGATGGCGATGATGGGTGGGAGGCCGGCGGCCGGCTGCATCGCGGTGGGTGGGATGGCGGCAGGGGGGGGTGCATCGCGTGGAGGAGGCGCTAAGCAGGATCTCCCCCCCCCCCCCAAAACAGAACTATATGGCAGCCCATGGAGGGATGAGGTGTTGGGTCTGGCTGGCTGGAGGGAAAGCATAGGAAGGGCAGGAGCTTTTGGGGGTGGCAGGAGGGGATCAGGGGATTTTGAAGAGAATCAGAGTTATGCAATTTTGAGCTGTCCTAATTTAACCCAGTGACCAATGTGGGTGGTCAGTGCTGAACATCATTGGCACTGCATAAACTACAGTGCCTGCCCAGTACTGTCCACAGCGCCCCCCCCCCCCCCCCACCTCCCCAAAAGTCTCTTAAGCAAAACTTCAGACACAAGGAGGGGGAGGATGAGGGCCGGAAGAGGTCCAGAGACCACAGATGGAGGCGGGGGAGGGGGTCCTCACAGCACAGACGAAGGGGGACAGGGGATCCACAGCCCTGACAGGAGGGCAGCAGGGAGACATAAGAGGAGGAGGGGGGGAACACTGACCAGACAGAGAGATGAGGGATCCTGCGACAACACAGTGGCACAGGCAGACGGAGGGGGTTCTCTCACTCTGTGTCTCTCTCACTCTCAAACACTGTCTACAACACACGCTATGTCTCACACTGGATCACATTCACTATGTGTCACACAGTCACTCTCAAACACTCTCTCACTCTCATACACTCTCGCTGTGGCTCACATATCCACTCAAAACACACTGTCAATCTCACACACAAACACTCTCTAACAGACACACTTGCAGCCACAAACATTCAATCTGTCTCTCTCACATAGTCACCTCTCACACAAACTCTCTCAAACATACACACTCCGAGGAAAACCTTGCTAGCGCCCGTTTCATTTCTGTCAGAAACGGGCCTTTTTTACTAGTATGTTAATATTCCTGGGAGAGGCAACAAAGGGGATCCCCGTTTTGATAGACCTTATCCAGCAATTTGGATTCTTCTCGGGCCTGAGATTAACTTTGACAAATCGGAGGCAATGGCGCTGTCCGTTAGTTGTACATGTAAGAGATGCCCCGATTTTCCTCTGGCCTGGACACAGGGACCCATGAAGTACCTGGGAGTATTCCTGCACTTAGATTTCAAACTTATGTATAAGAAGAATGTAAGTGATAAGTTAGAGGCCATTAAAAACCTATGCCGTCAATGGAGGGACTTGCCTGTGTCATTCATAGGATGTGTTGCACTTGTTAAAATGGTACTCTTCCCTAAAATACTATATGCCTTGCAAATGATGCCACTATGGGTTCGCAGCAAGGATGAGGGGGCCTACAGGGGAGTAATATCATCTTTCATCTGGGGAGGTAGAAGAGCCAGGATCGGTTATAATAAGTTAATCCAGATCCGTAGCGAAGGGGGAGTCAATTTGCCTGATCTCAGGCTCTACAATGTCACGGTGCTTCTTAGATGGATTCATTAAATACACTCAGGCCATTATATTTTTGCACCAGCAAGAGTGTGGGAATACGCTCCTCACCCTTGTTCAGTTTTTAACGCCTTACATGCCAGGAGTTCTCAGGTCCAGCTCACCCCCTCTTGTGAAGCCGCTACGGGTAGCGTGGGAATGGTGGTGCCGCAGGGTGGGGGAGGCATCTGGCCCCTTCCCGTTCTTGGAATTCCAGGATAATCCGGGCTTTACAGCAGGGGAGGGGAGCACACGCATTAGGAAGTGGACTAGGAAAGGATGCAGATATGTGGGACAGGTGGTGGCAGAAGGGGGATCCCAGATTCTTTCATTTGCAGAATGTCAGGAAAAAAGGAATATCCCACAAAACCTATTTTTCTCATACTGGCAAATCAGACACTACCTACTATCCTTGAGAAATGCGGATAAAAGGCTCCCTACATTTAATGCATTAGATGTAGTGTTTAAGCAGTTGCCCACAGAGGGCAACAACCTATCACACTGGTACTACTTGGGGAAATCCTGGAGGCCTACAAAACTTACAGCATTGTTAGCAGAGAGATGGAGCTCCATGGCTGGAATGGGGGTTTTGACTGCGGAGCTTCAGAGGTGCTTTGACTTAGCTTACAAAATAACTCGAAATGTAAGCTGTCATGAAACTCAATTCAAGGTTCTACACCAGGTGTATCTTACACAGAGCAGGGGCAAAGCGATGGGCCTGTGGGACTCAGAGGACTGTGAAAAATGTGTGAACCATAAGGGCACTATAGCACACCATTTTCTGGAATGCCAGGTGCTAAAGATGTTCTGGGGAGGTGTACTGACGCACTTGGAGGAAGTAGTGGAGCAGCCCATAGAATGGAATTACAGGGTATTATTAATGGGTTTAGATTCAGATCTGACCGCTCAGGGGCTGACAATGTATCAATGTAGGTTTGTTCTATTAGCTCTGGTACTGGCAAAAAAATCATCTTATAGCACTGGGTGGACAAGACCCCCCTCCCCCCACTCCTCTCACCAAGTGGCATAATAGCATGAAACGGCGGGATGGGAGGGGGAGGCCAGTTTGAATATGAATGGACACGGCCACCACCGGGCCACCTTGTATGGAAAAGCAGCTACGAGCGCCTAACACAACTCCCAGGTGTACAGGGCACCACGCGCTGACTAAGGGGCCAGGAGACACAGGGAATCAGCCTCAGGGGAAGGGAGGGAGGAAGAGGGAAGGACGGGATGGGGAGGGGGAAGGGGGGAAACAGAAAATCAAGAGGAACAGGTATAAGTTGTTTGCAGTTTGTAGCTGGGATAGGTGTCTGCAACAGTAAGGTGGATGCAGCACAGAGGGCTACTGGGACAAGGAGGGTGGCTCCAAAGTGTGTTTTTTGTGTCACATATATGCTGTAATACATTTGCAATGTAATCGTACTGTATTTGCTGCCTGCACCCTCGCAGTGTGGAGGCAAACAAGAATTTTGGATGTTTGAGTGTTACTCTTGACAATAAAAATATTATAAAAAAAAAAAAAAAGACTCTCTCCTGGAGATATGACATTAGCTGTCACTCCAAATGTGGCACAAAGCCATTGTAAAAGCATTGTGTCTTTTAGTTTCAGTTTTCATTAGCTGAGGCTCATGCGTGCAGAGGTTATTTTGCTTGGATATAAAATATGGTCTTTCATTATTTAAATTTTATATAGCTCAGATATTATTTGAGTGATTCTAAAGAATTTCCAGGCTCTGTTGGGTATGATGAAGATGCAGTGTTTTAATAAAACTTGTGGTGTGCAGAAGCTAGATTCAATGAGAAAGGAACCTGCAGTGCTTATTTTCAAGCACAGGTATTGGTCAGCTTATAGTGTTAGTAGGGAAATTATATTACAATGAAATGAAGTTTATGTATTAGAAAATAATTTGAGAAATGTATTGCTCGATTGTAATTTTTCCAGACCATATAGTCCATGAATTCAGTAACATCGATCTGTTTTTTTTTTTTTTTTAATTCTGGAATCTGCATCAGGCTGGTATAATGTCCACAGTGTAGACAAGTGTCTAGACTCCTTTACTCTATTTTAGTAAAAATCTATATCATGCTTGTCCGTAATCAGTTTTATAACTAAATACAAACTTGGGCACGTCTCAATTTACTTTCTCTTATTTGTGCAATTTAGGTAGCATAAAATGCTGGCAATGATTTATTTTTTTTACATGTTGTTACAAAGTTCCTATCTCAGAGAATATTTAACTATATCTGCATTGACTTGGGAACCTAAATGTGACAGACTTGTTGAGAAGTGCTTGTTAAAATGTCTCTCCCAGTGTCAGCCTGTGCTTGCAAGGTGATGCATGTGGGAAAAAAGAACCCAAATTATAGCTACGTCATGCAAGGTTCCACGTTAGGAGTTACGGACCAAGAAAGGGATCTGGGTGTTGTCGTCGATAATACACTGAAATCTTCTGCTCAGTGTGCTGCAGCGGCTAGGAAAGCTAATAGAATGTTGGGTATTATTAGGAAAGGTATGGAAAACAGGTGTGAGGATGTTATAATGCCGTTGTATAGCTCCATGGTGAGACCACACCTTGAGTATTGTGTTCAATTCTGGTTGCCGCATCTCAAGAAAGATGTAGTAGAACTGGAAAAGATGCAGCGAAGGGCGACTAAAATGATAGCGGGGATGGGACGGCTTCCCTATGAAGAAAGACTAAGGAGGCTAGGGCTTTTCAGTTTGGAGAAGAGACGGCTGAGGGGAGACATGATAGAGGTATATAAAATAATGAGTGGAGTGGAACAGGTGGATGTGAAGCACCTGTTCACGATTTCCAAAAATACTAGGACTAGGGGGCATGCGATGAAACTACAGTGTAATAAATTTAAAACAAATCGGAGAAACCTTTTCTTCACCCAACGCATAATTAAACTCTGGAATTCGTTGCTGGAGAACGTGGTGAAGGCGGTTAGCTTGGCAGAGTTTAAAAAGAGGTTAGACGGTTTCCTAAAGGACAAGTCCATAAACTACTAATAAATGGACTTGGGAAAAATCCACAATTACAGGAATAACATGTAGAGAAAGCTTGTACGTTTGGGAAGCTTGCCAGGTGCCCTTGGCCTGGATTGGCCGCTGTCGTGGACAGGATGCTGGGCTGGATGGACCCTTGGTCTTTTCCCAGTGTGGCATTACTTATGTTCCTGGGACTGGAGGGTAATCTCTTGAGGATTTAGAAGAAAGCTGCTGATTGCAAACTCTTGACAATACCCAGTGGACCTCATTGGTTCACATTTACACAACCAAACTTTAATTTTAGGTTTTGGCTGAAACTAGGTGATCAGTTTCGGCTGCAGTTTTCATCTTGGCTGAAAGTGGTAGAGAGCACATCTATCATGTTGCAGTAACTTCTAAAACAAAGACCCTACCTATGAAAAGGCAATGCTTTAAATATTATAGCAAGCCCTAAAACATCAATATATCAACTGGGAAAATAAACAACCCAAATTACTACAGATTACTACAGATAGAATACCTAGCCTCAGTCACACATACACAGAAAGTGAAGATACTTACCTGTAGCAGGTATTCTCCGAGGACAACAGGCTTCATATTCTCACGAGTGGCACCGACCCGCGTTGTCTGGTCCGGCATTTATACCCAACTAAACAACCCGAGCTTTGTGAAGCACGAGCCGCACTCCACTGTGCATGCGCAAGTGCCTTCAGCATGCCACGAGAACGCTGTCCTCAGTTTCATTTTAAAGCAAAAACAAGGAAAATAAAATAAAGGAACAGACTCCAAGGGGAGGGACGGGATTGAGAGAATATGAAGCCTAATGTCCTCGGAGAATACCTGCTATAGGTAAGTATCTTCGCTTTCTCTGAGAACAAGCAGGCTCTCATATTCTCATGTGTGGGGCATCCCTAGCATCCAGGCTCACCCAAAACAACAAACATTAGTCAACTGGGCCTCGCAATGGTGAGGACATTACACAGATTAACCTGAAACTATACACAATCTGAATGAGAGAGCAGCCTACAACAGAATAAAATGGGCCTGGGAGGGTGGAGTTAGATTCTAGACCCCAAACAGATTCTGCAACACTGATTGCTGAAACTGACTGTCATGTCGGGTATCCTGCACAAGGCAGTCGTGAGATGTGAATGTGTGGACTGAAGACCACTTTGCAGCCTTGCAAATTTCTTCAATGGAGGCCGACTTCAAGCGGGCTACCGACAATGCCATGGCTCTGACATTATGATCCATAATAGGACCCTCCAAGGTCAGCCCAGCCTGGGCAAAAGTGAAGGAAATGCAATCTGGCAGTCAAATTGAGAGGGTGCATTCCCCGATGGTGACCCCCATCCTGTTGGGATCAAAAGAAACAAAAAGCTGAGCGGACTGTCTTTGGGGCCTTGTCCGCTCCAAGTAGTAAGCCAATGCTCTCTTGCAGTCCAAGGTGTGCAAGCTGCTTTCACCATGATGGGCAAGAGGTCGAGGAAAGAATGTTGGCAAGACAACTGACTGGTTCAGATGGAACTCCAACACCACTTTCGGCAGGAACTTAGGGTGCGTGCGGAGGGCTATTCTGTTGTGATGAAACTTAGTATATAAGAAAACGACCGTCCAGGTCAAGTACTTCAGATGACAGGAATTCAGTGGCTCAAAAGGAGCTTTCATCAGCTGGGTGAGAATGACGTTGAGATCTCATGACACTGTTGGACGTTTGACAGGGGGCTTTAACAAAAGCAAATCTCTCATGAAGCGAAAACTAAAGGTTGTCCAGAGATAGGCTTACCTTCTGCACGTTGATGATAAGCACTAACTGCACTAAGGTGAACCCATAAGGAGTTGGTCTTAAGACACGACTCTGACAAGTGTAGAAGGTACTCAAGCAGGGTCTGTGTAGGACAAGCAAGAGGATCTAAGGACCTGCTCTCACACCAGACAGCAAACCTCCTCCATTTAAAAAAGTAACACCTCTTAGTGGAATCTTTCCTGAAAGCCAGCAAGACCTGGCAGACACTCTCCGAAAGACCCAAGGAAGCAAATGCTAAGCTCCCAACATCCAAACTGTGACAGCCAGAGACCGGAGGTTAGGATGTAGAAGCGACCCCTCGTTCTAAGTAATGAGGGTCGGAAAACACTCCAATATTCGGAGGATAATACCAGAAGAGGGAATCAAATCTGTCTTGACCAGTAAGGCACAATCAGAATCATGGTTCCGTGGACTTGCTTGAGTTTCAACAAAATTTACCACCTAAAAGCATCGGAGGATAAGCACACAGGAGACCTGTCCCCTAACTGAAGAGGAAGGCATCCAACGCTAGTCTGTCGTGGGCCTGAAGCCTGGAACATAACTGAGGGACCTTGTGGTTGATTTGAGTGGCAAAAAGATCCACCGAGGGGGTGCCCCATGCTCAGAAGATCCTGTGGGCCATGCCCATGTGGAGAGACCACTTGTGTGGTTGCATTATTCTGCTCAGTCTGGCGGCCAGGGTGTTGCTTGCACCCAACAGATAAGTGGCTCAAAGGAACATGTCGTGCAGGCAAGCCCAATGCCACATCTGGACAGCTTCCTGACATAAAGGGTGTGATCCGGTGCCCCCCTGCTTGTTTATGTAATACATTGCACCCTGATTGTTTTAACGAGAATAATTTGATGGGACAGCTCATCTCTGAAAGCCTTTAGAGCATTCCAGACCACTCAAAGCTCCAGGAAGTTGATCTGAAGATTTCTTTCCTGGAAGGACCAAGTTCCTTGAGTGTGAAGCCCATTGACATGAGCTCCCCATCCCAGGAGAGACGCATCCATTAACAGCACTTTCTGTGGCTCAGGAATTTGGAATGGAAGTCCCAGAGTCAAATTGGATCGAACTGTTCACCACTGAAGAAAGCAAACAAACTCTGGAGAAAACTTCAATGACATCTTCTAGCCTCCCCACGGCTTGATACCACTGAGAAGCCAGGGTCCATTGAGCTGGTCTCATGTGAAGACGTGTCATGGGTGTAACATACACTATGGAAGTCATGTGGCCCAACAATCTCAACATCTGCTGAGCTATGACCTGCCAAGAGGATCAAACCTTGGATGCCAGCAAAACTAGATTGTCTGCTCTGGCCTCCAGAAGATAGGCTCAAACCTTCTGAGTGTTGAGCAGGACTCCTATGAATTCCAATTTCTGGACAGTGTATAGATGGAACTTGGGGTAGTTTAAAACAAATCCTAGTAGCTCTAGCACCCAAATAGTCATCCACATGGACTCCTGAGCACTGTCCTCTGAGGTGCTCTTCACCAGCCAATCATCATGATATGGGAACACATGGACTCATGTCTGCGCAGTGATGCCATGACTATCACAAGACACTTGGTGAAGACCAGGGAGCTGAAGCGAAGCCAAAAGGCAACACGCTTTACTGAAAGTGATGTGTTCCCAACTGAAACTGAAGATACTTCCGGTAGGCAGGAAGTATTGAGATATTAGTACATGCGTCCTTTAAGTCCAGAGAGCATTGCCAATCATTTTTTTTAATCATTGAGAGAAGGGTGCCCAGGGAAACCATCCTGTTCTCAGACTATAAATTTCTTCAGGTCCCTTAGGTTTAGAATGGGACGTATCCCCCCTTGTCTTCTTTTGCACAAGGAAGTACCTGGAATAGAATCCCAGCCCTTCTTTCCCTGGTGGAATGGGTTTGACCGCATGGGCCTTCAGAAGGACAGAGAGTTCCTCTGCAAGTATCTGCCTGTGCTGAGAGCTGAATGAATGAGCTCTCGGTGGGCAATTTGGAGGTTTGGAATGCCAATTGAGGGTGTATCCAAGATGGACTAGTTGAAGAACCCACTGGTCAGAGGTTATGAGGCCACCTTTGGTGAAAAACAATTAACCTCCCCTCTGGCAAGTCATCCAGAACAGACACTTTTACTGTGGCTATGCTCTGCTGGAGCCAATCAAAAACTTATCCCTTGCTTTGACTGGGGAACAGCAAGGACCTTATGTGCAAGCTACTGATGAGAACGAGCATGCTGGGGCTGAGCCTGTGCAGGCTGGCAAGTCAAAGGAATGTACATATGCCTAGAGTAGTAGTAGGGACCACTCCTTGACTTCCCAAAAAACCTCCTAGATGAGAAGGTTGATGCAGAAGGCGACCGGCAGGAGAAAGAAGAGATGGTATCAGTGTCTGGTCAGTGAACTCCTCAACCTTCTCTCCAAAAAAGATTATCCCCCTGGCAAGGGGCATCCACCAACCTCTGCTGAACAGAATGTTCCAAGTCAGAAAACAAGCAGCCATGAGAGTGCACATTGCTATACTTTGAGCAGAAATCCTGGATGCCACAATAAAAGTGTCGTAAGTGCCCCTGGCCAAGAACTTCCAACACGCCTTCTGCTGTTTGACCAACTGGCGGAAAGGCTTGGTCTGCTCTGGAGGAAGCGTATCGACCAAGTCAGACAGCTATCTCATGTAGTTCCACAAGTAAACGCTCACAAAGAACTGGTATGACTGAATGCGTGAGATGAGCATATAGGCCTGGTACATCTTTCTCCCAAAAGAATCCAGAGTTCTAGCTTCTCTGCCAGGGGGAGCAAAGTCATAGTCCCTAGTACACTTGGCTCTTTTGAGAGCAGATTCCACAGCCATGGAGTTGTGAGACAACTGAGGCCCCAAACACCCAGGCTCACTGTGGATCAGGTACTGGGTGCCAATCTTCTTGTAGATAACAGGGACCCACAGAGGGGATGCTCAGTTCCTAACCAGGACTGCCATGAGTACCTCGTGGACAGAAGTGATTATAGGCTCTTTAGGAGGGGGGGATAGAGTCCCGGACTTCGAGCATCTTGGCCTGGGCTCATCCTCCACTTCTACATGGAATGCAATAGCATCAGCCATTTTTCTCACAAAAGATGGGAAAGAGAGGCTTTTGGGTGGAGACTGTCTCCTCTCAAGTAGTGGAGAGGGCTCAGAAGGGATCCCCATAAGACTCGTAGGAGGAAAAGTATCTGGGATCCTCTTCCGTTTGCCATGAGCAATACTCCTCGGTGTAGGATAAAATCTCTCCACAAGATGACAGAGACTTAGCCTGTCTCGATGCTGAGGAACCATATCCTCAAGAGCTGTGTCAAGAGACTGGCTCCCGCCTCGACTCTGGCAAAGCTTCCTCCACTGACGTCGGGGGGGGGGGGGGCAGCTTGGATGGCAGTCAACACCGGGACTGCAAGCAGTGCTGGCATCGGAGGCCACACCGAACGATGAGGGCCAGGCGGGGGCGCAGGAGGTACGGAAGGCGTAAGCAACCCCTGATACCATAGCACATCGCTGCATGTGGCCATCCGCCAGCTCAGGGAGAAAGGCCCGGATGCGCTCATTGAGGGCTGACATCGGGAAAAGCTGGATGCTTCAAGACAGGTGGATACCCACTTGATGCCTCACTGCTCCCAAGTGTGTTGAGGTCTCGAAGCAGTCACGCTTACCAATACTCCCAGTGCGACAATAAAGCGAATGCTACATACCTGTAGAAGGTATTCTCCGAGGACAGCAGGCTGATTGTTCTCACTGATGGGTGACGTCCACGGAACCCCCTCCAATCGGAATCTTCACTAGCAAAGACGTTTGCTAGCCCTCGCGTGCCCATGCGCACCGCGCATGTGCGACCGTCTTCCCACCCGAACCGGCTCGTGTTCGTCAGTCCCATATGTAGCAGGACAAAGACAAGGGAAAACACAACTCCAAAGGGGAGGTGGGCGGGTTTCTGAGAACAATCAGCCTGCTGTCCTTGGAGAATACCTTATACAGGTATGTAGCATTCGCTTTCTCCGAGGACAAGCAGGCTGCTTGTTCTCACTGATGGGGTATCCCTAGCCCCCAGGCTCATTCAAAACAACAAACATGGTCAATTGGGCCTCGCAACAGCAAGGACATAACTGAGATTGACCTAACATTTTAACAACTAACAGAGAGTGTAGCCTGGAACAGAACAAAAAATGGGCCTAGGGGGGTAGAGTTGGATTCTAAACCCCAAACAGATTCTGAAGCACCGACTGCCCGAACCGACTGTCGCGTCGGGTATCCTGCTGCAGGCAGTAATGAGATGTGAATGTATGGACAGATGCCCACGTCGCAGCCTTGCAAATCTCTTCAATAGTGGCCGACTTCAAGTGGGCCACTGACGCTGCCATGGCTCTAACATTGTATGCCGTGACATGACCCTCAAGAGCCAGCCCAGCCTGGGCGTAAGTGAAGGAAATGCAGTCTGCTAGCCAATTTGATAAGGTACGTTTCCCCACAGCCACTCCCCTCCTGTTGGGATCAAAAGAAACAAACATTTGGGCGGACTGTCTGTTGGGCTGTGTCCGCTCCAGATAAAAGGCCAATGCTCTTTTGCAGTCCAACGTGTGCAGCTGACGTTCAGCAGGGCAGGAATGCGGACAGGGAAAGAATGTTGGCAAGACAACTGACTGGTTCAGATGGAACTCCGACACCACCTTCGGCAAGAACTTAGGGTGAGTGCGGAGGACTACTCTATTATGATGAAATTTGGTGTAAGGAGCATGGGCTACCAGGGCCTGAAGCTCACTGACTCTACGAGCTGAAGTAACTGCCACCAAGAAAATGACCTTCCAGGTCAAGTACTTCAGATGGCAGGAATTCAGTGGCTCAAAAGGAGGTTTCATCAGCTGGGTGAGAACGACATTGAGATCCCATGACACTGTAGGAGGTTTGACGGGGGGCTTTGACAAAAGCAAACCTCTCATAAAGCGAACAACTAAAGGCTGTCCTGAGATCGGCTTACCTTCCACACGGTAACGGTATGCACTGATTGCGCTAAGGTGAACCCTTACAGAGTTGGTCTTTAGACCAGACTCAGACAAGTGCAGAAGGTAGTCAAGCAGGGTCTGTGTAGGACAAGAGCGAGGATCTAAGGCCTTGCTGTCACACCAGACAGCAAACCTCCTCCATAAAAAGAAGTAACTCCTCTTAGTGGAATCTTTACTGGAAGCAAGCAAGACACAAGAGACACCCTCCAACAGACCCAAGGAGGCAAAGTCTACGCTCTCAACATCCAGGCCATGAGAGCCAGAGACTGAAGGTTGGGATGCAGAAGCACCCCTTCGTTCTGGGTGATGAGGGTCAGAAAACACTCCAATCTCCACAGTTCTTCGGAGGACAACTCCAGAAGAAGAGGGAACCAGATCTGACGCGGCCAAAAAGGAGCAATCAGAATCATGGTGCCTCGGTCCTGCTTGAGTTTCAGCAAAGTCTTCCCCACCAGAGGTATAGGAGGATAAGCATACAGCAGGCCCTCCCCCCAATCCAGGAGGAAGGCATCCGATGCCAGTCGGCTGTGGGCCTGAAGTCTGGAACAGAACTGAGGGACCTTGTGGTTGGCTTGAGATGCAAAGAGATCTACCAAGGGGGGTGCCCCACACTTGGAAGATCCGGTGCACTACTCTGGAGTTGAGCGACCACTCGTGAGGTTGCATAACCCTGCTCAGCCTGTCGGCCAGACTGTTGTTTACGCCTGCCAGATATGTGGCTTGGAGAAACATGCTGTAACGGCGAGCCCACAGCCACATGCTGACTGCTTCCTGACACAGGGGGCGAGATCCGGTGCCCCCCTGCTTGTTGATGTAATACATGGCAACCTGGTTGTCTGTCTGAATTTGGATAATTTGATGGGACAGCCGATCTCTGAAAGCCTTCAGAGCATTCCAGACCGCTCGCAACTCCAGGAGATTGATCTGCAGACCTTGTTCCTGGAGGGACCAGCTTCCCTGGGTGTGAAGCCCATCGACATGAGTTCCCCACCGCAGGAGAGACGCAACCGTAGTCAGCTCTTTTTGCGGCTGAGGAATTTGGAAAGGGCGTCCCAGAGTCAAATTGGACCAAATCGTCCACCAGTGCAGGGATTCGAGAAAACTCGTGGACAGGTGGATCACGTCCTCTAGATCCGCAGCAGCCTGAAACCTCTGGGAAGCTAGGGTTCATTGAGCAGATCGCATGCGAAGACGAGCCATGGGAGTCACATGAACTGTGGAGGCCATGTGGCCGAGCAATCTCAACATCTGCCGAGCTGTGATCTGCTGGGACGCTCGCACCCGGGAGATGAGGGACAACAGATTGTTGACCCTTGTCTCCGGAAGATAGGCACGAGCCGTCCGAGAATCCAGCAGAGCTCCTATGAATTCGAGTCTCTGTACTGGGAGAAGATGGGACTTTGGATAATTTATCACAAACCCCAGTAGCTCCAGGAGTCGAATAGTCATCTGCATGGACTGTAGTGCTCCTGCCTCGGATGTGTTCTTCACCAGCCAATCGTCGAGATAAGGGAACACGTGCACTCCAAGCCTGCGGAGCGCTGCTGCTACCACAGCCAAGCACTTCGTGAACACCCTGGGCGCAGAGGTGAGCCCAAAGGGTAGCACACAGTACTGGAAGTGACGTGTTCCCAGACGGAATCGAGGATACTGTCTGTGAGCTGGCAGTATCGGAATATGCGTGTAAGCATCCTTTAAGTCCAGAGAGCATAGCCAATCTTTTTCCTGAATCATGGGAAGAAGGGTGCCCAGGGAAAGCATCCTGAACTTTTCCTTGACCAGATATTTGTTCAGGGCCCTTAGGTCTAGGATGGGACGCATCCCCCCTGCTTTCTTTTCCACAAGGAAGTACCTGGAATAGAATCCCAGCCCCTCTTGCCCCGGTGGCACGGGCTCGACCGCATTGGCGCTGAGAAGGGCGGAGAGTTCCTCTGCAAGTACCTGCTTGTGCTGGAAGCTGAAAGACTGAGCTCCCGGTGGGCAATTTGGAGGCATGGAGGCCAAATGGAGGGCGTATCCCTGCCGGACTATTTGAAGAACCCAACGGTCGGAGGTTATAAGAGGCCACCTCTGGTGAAAAACTTTCAACCTCCCCCCAACCGGCAGGTCGTCCGGCACGGACACTTTGATCTCGGCTATGCTCTGCTGGAGCCAGTCAAAAGCTCGCCCCCTGCTTTTGCTGGGGAGCTGTGGGGCCTTGCTGAGGCGCACGCTGCTGACGAGAGCGAGCGCGCTGGGGCTTTTCCTGGGCCGCAGGCTGTCAAGAAGGAGGATTGTACCTTCGCTTACCAGAAGAGTAGGGAACAGCCCTCCTTCCCCCATAAAAACGTCTACCTGATGAGGTAGATGCTGAAGGCTGCCGGCAGGAGAATTTGTCGAAAGCGTTATCCCGCTGGTGGAGCTGTTCTACCACCTGTTCGACCTTTTCTCCAAAAATGTTATCCGCATGGCAAGGGGAGTCTGCAATCCGCTGCTGGATCCTATTCTCCAGGTCGGAGGCACGCAGCCATGAGAGTCTGCGCATCACCACACTTTGAGCAGCGGCCCTGAACACAACATCAAAGGTATCACATACCCCTCTGGCAAGGAATTTCCTACATGCCTTCAGCTGCCTGACCACCTCCTGAAACGGCTTGACTTGCTCAGAAGGGAGCTTGTCCACCAAGTCCGCCAGCTGCCACACATTGTTCCGCATATGGATGCTCGTGTAGAGCTGGTATGATTGAATCTTGGCCACGAGCATGGAAGAATAATAGGCCTTCCTCCCAAAGGAGTCTAAGGTTCTGGGGGTCTTTGCCCGGGGGCGCCGAAGCATGCTCCCTAGAACTCTTAGCCTTCTTTAGGGCCAGATCCACCACACCAGAGTCGTGAGGCAACTGAGTGCGCATCAGCTCTGGGTCCCCATGGATCCGATACTGGGATTCGATCTTTTTGGGAATGTGGGGATTAGTTAGTGGCTTGGTCCAGTTCGCCAGCAATGTCTTTTTCAGGACATGATGCATGGGTACTGTGGACGCTTCCTTAGGTGGAGAAGGATAGTCCAAGAGCTCAAACATCTCAGCCCTTGGCTCATCCTCCACGACCACCGGGAAGGGGATGGCCGTAGACATCTCCCGGACAAAGGCCGAGAAAGACAGACTCTCGGGAGGAGAAAGCTGCCTTTCAGGGGAGGGAGTGGGGTCAGATTGAAGACCATCAGACTCCTCGTCAGAGAAATATCTGATGTCCTCCTCTTCCTCCCATGAGGCCTCGTCGTCGGTATCAGACACAAGTTCACGAACCTGCGTCTGAAGCAGCGCCCGTCTCGACAGGCACCCCCAGTACCGGAGAAGGGCACAACAACTCTTCCAGGATGCCAGGAAGAACGGCCCGGAGACTCTCGTGCAGAACGGCTGTGGAGAAAGGCTGAGAAGCCGGTGCAGGCGTCGAAGTCAAAATCTGTTCCGGGCACGGAGGCGGTACTGGGCTGTCCGGGGTAGAGCGCATCGACACCTCCTGGATGGAGGGTGAGCGGTCCTCCCGGTGCCAATGCCTGCTTGGTGCCGACTCCCTCGGCGACCCAGAGCTCCCGGTACCAATTCGGGAAGGTGACCGGTGATGATGCTTCTTCGACTTCTTCGAGTGAAGCATGTCACCGGAGCTCCCCGGTACCGATGAGGATGTTGAATCCAGACGTCGCTTCCTCGGGGCCGAAGAAGGTCGATCCCGGGGGGTCTGTACCGCAGGAGCCCTCAGGGCAGGAGGAGACCTACCCGAAGGCTCACCGCCACCAGCAGGGAAATGGACAGCCCTCACCTGCACTCCAGACGAAGCACCACCGTCCGACGACATCAGCACCAGCGGGGGTCCCGGTACCACCGACGCCGATGCACTCTTCCGAAGTCTCGGTACCGTCGATGCAGGAGGAATACGCCTCGATGCCGATGCACTCCCCGAAGACTTCGGTCCTGCAGACGCCGATGCACTCGACAAATCCCGAGATGCTGTTGCCGTCGAAGCACCGGAGAACAGAACGTTCCACTGGGCTAATCTCGCTACCCGAGTCCTCTTTTGCAAAAGAGCACAAAGACTACAGGCCTGCGGGCGGTGCCCAGCCCCCAGACACTGAAGACACGAAGCGTGCCTATCAGTGAGCGAGATTATCTGGGTGCACTGGATGCACTTCTTGAAGCCGCTGGAAGGCTTCGATGACATGGGCGGAAAAATCATGCCGGCGAAATCAAAATTCGCGATGACAATAGGCACTGAAAAAAAAGGGAGAAAAACCCATACGGGCGGCCAACAAGGCCGCTCCCGAAAGCGAAAGGATACTTACGCTGGGAAAAAGCTAGAAATACGGGAAAAAGGGGAATCCTCTTTTTTTTTTTAACAAACAGAGAGAAAAAAGTAGAAAAACCGCGAAAGACGCGCGAGGTCTTCTGAGGGGCACGAAACGGCGGCAAAACACGACCGTCCCGAGCGCGGACAAAAGAAGACTGACGAACACGAGCCGGTTCGGGCGGGAAGACGATCGCGCATGCGCGGTGCGCATGAGGGCTAGCAAACGTCTTTGCTAGTGAAGATTCCGATTGGAGGGGGTTCCGCGGACGTCACCCATCAGTGAGAACAAGCAGCCTGCTTGTCCTCGGAGAAAACGTCGACATAGACACCTCCGACCTCGATGTTGATGTATAGGAACTGGACCTAGATCTAAAAAATTTTTTCATGTTCAGCCTCCCGGGAAACCTGGGGCCTCTTCTTCATATGAAGGCAGAGAACACAGCAGGGCTATGGTCAGTCTCAAGACGCTGCAGACACCAAGAATGGGTGTCTTTTCCCGAGATGGTCTGGTTGCACCGGGTACAATGCTTGAAGCCATTGGGAGTCTTCCTGGACATGGACGGGAAGACCTCGCCGGCCAAATCAAATGGCTCGATGGTGTCTGAAAAAGAGGCACAAAAAAAATGGGTTCCCGACCAGTATCATGACGAAAATAAAAGGAAACTGAAATGCGGGCAAAAAAGACTAAAGAAAACAATAAGGGTACTTTTTTTTTTCTTTTAAAGAAATAAACCAAAAGAAAAGAAGAAAAATAAAGGCCGAAGGCACTCTGATAAAGCTCTAACCCAGACAAGTGAAGAGAGACCAAGCAAACGCAGCTTCCCTTCACGCAGAAAAAATGAAACTACCATGTTCTTGGCAGCTTCTCTTCACGTGGAAAAACCAAAACTTAGAGGACCACGTTCTGTTGGCGGGCGGGAAGGCACTCATGCATGTGCAGTGGATCGCAGCTCGTGCTTAAGAAAGCTCTGTTTTTTTACTTGGGCATAAATGCCAGACTGGACAACACGAATCGGCACCTACCCACACGTAAGAATATGAAACCCTGATTGTCCTCGGAGAATACACATACCACATACAGATTAAGTGACTGCAAACTAGAAATACTAGTATGCAGACAAATTAAACAAACTTCAAGAAGTTGAACCTTGTATGTAGACTACTATCAGAGAAACAGAAAATGGTGAATTCCCCTTATAAGGTGCAAAATATAAAGATACCAGATGCAGTGGCGTAGTAAGGGGGGGGGGGGGAGGACGAACTGCCTCAGGTGCTGCCTTGGCAGAGGCACGGTGGGAGCCCCAGTCCCCCCCCCCCCAAAGAATTGAGGCGTTTGGCTGGCGGGGGTTCCAAGCCCTGCGAATGGAAGCCCTCCTGCCTGTGCCATGCCGTCTGCTCCCCTACCTTTCTAGTATGCATGAGGGAGGCCTCCCCCACGTATGCTTGGTTGTACAAAAAACCCAGCATTGCATGGGGGAAGGGGAGTGGATGGTACAGTTCATGGGCAGGATGACATCTGCTGGCGGGGTTTGGAAAGCGGTGCGTGCCAGGGGAAGGGGGGAGGAAGGTTGAGCAGATGCAAACAGTGGCATCCCTTACTATGCCACTAACCAGATGTCAGGCATAGTAATAGGAACGGGGTGCAATCAAGGCAACTGTACAGGACTCCTTGGCCAGAATGGGCCCCCAGCCTGCCTGAACCTGAAGGAGGCTTAGTCTGGTACAGAGCTTTGGTGTCCCTTCCCAAATTTCTGCCATGGACCTCAGCCATGTCTGATACCAGCTCTGGCAGTTATACATTCCAAAACCTGACATTTTATAATCAATAAGAAATAAAAATGTTTTTTCTACTTTTATTATCTGGTCATTTGATTTTTTTTTCTAATTTTATTAGTACCATCTATGGTTTCTACTTTGTTCTGTCTTCTCTGTACTTTCATGTCAGGGCCTTCTGTACATATGACATTTCTTCTTTCTCGATATCCATTTTCCTCTGTGTCCCTGATCCTATGCTGTCCCCATGTCCAACATTTCCCTTCTGTGTCCTTATCTCTCCCTGAGTCCAGCTTCTTTTTTCTCTCTATCCTCCCTGCCCAACATGGCCCAGCATTTTGTAGAAATATGGTACAGCCAGGGGCCCCCACCGGAATGGTGGAAGACCAAACCTTAGAGCTCAGGTCATATAGAAACCCTGGCCAGGTCAACGATGTAATGGCTAGTATGGCTGGAAGCTTGCTGGAAAAGCAGGACACAGCTTTTAGCCCACATTGAGGCCTAAATGACCTAAAATTGGAAAAGAATAGTCAAGGAATCTAAAATCAAATGGAGCCTGTCAGCTATAAGTTAGAAAAAAACTTGTTTTTCTGTGATAATGCCAGGTGCAAGAAAATAGGGAAGTAACAGTTGAGATAAAGGAGGAGGCTTTCCGGTGAGCATCTTGCGGTCAAGCAAGTTTTGAAGTAAACAAGTTTAACATTGAAGTCTATGGAAGCCCATTGATTTGAATGCAGCCAGAAGGGTATAAATGTAACAGCGAATTTGGGTGGGGTTGGAGAACTCCCAGATGCTATGCAGAGATGCTGTCAGTCTGTGAATCTACTTGCCTTGTATTGCTTTGGTGAGTTGGAAAATAAAGCCTAAAATCTTTGCAGCTTATCCTCACTCTCTTTCTTATACCATAATCAAAGGAGTAATTAATCTTTTGGGTGAAGATGGGTATGAGAAGGTGTTTATATTTCCTTACACCCACAAGGAGTCAGATGATTGAGGGTACTACTGATAGCCTTCTGGAAGACCTCTCTGGTATGCAGGCAATTGACCAGCCTACCAGAGGGGACCCATGGGACAGTTTTCCCCATAAAATTCAATTTGTACATCTATTTCCTCTCCACCCAGCAATCTCCACAGGACAACATCTCTCTCCCTTTTCCTTCTATTCTTTCTCATCCCCCCATACCCAGCATAGCATATGTCCCTACCTCTGTGCATCCAGCATCTCTCCCCTCCCCCCTGAAGGCTCAGATGATCTCTTGCCCCCTCCCCCTACAAGACCTTACAGGTTTGGATTTTCTCTTGCTCCCTCCCCTCCTGCCAGTCCAGCAACTCTCCTGACCCCCCCCCCCCTCCAGTGAGTCCTGCAGCTCTCTCTCCTATGGGTCCAGCATCTTTCCTGCTCCTCCTCCCTGTCCCCCCGCCCCCGGTTCAAACACCCTCTCCCACTTCCCCCACAGCACTTCCAAACCTGTCTCCTTCACCCAACTGCAGCAGCCATAAACACACACTGTCTGCAGCCGGACCTGGAACCCATCCTCTGCCGTGTCCTGCCCTCTTCCCCACTGATGCAACTTCCTGTTCTGTCTGCCCCTTCATGTTCTAATGGACCCATGGATGCTCTCACAGGCTTTCAGATTCTGATGTACCTGAAAAAGCTGTTCCTGTGAGTTTTTGCCTCTGTGACAAGTTTCTGTTCATTCTCTTTTAGCCTTCTTTATTGATGCTTTGCAACTAACTTGGCAGCGCTTATGTTGCTTTTTATTTTTTTCATTCTGGTCCTTCTTCCATTATTTGGAGGATGTTCTTTTGACTCTATAGCCTCTTTCATGTCACCTTTAACCATGCTGGCTGTCATTTGCTCTTCTTTCCACCTTTGTAAATAAGTGGAATACATCTGGTCTGGGCTTCCAAGATGGTATTTCTGAACAACATCCATGCCCGATTTAAAGTCCTAACCTTTTCAGCCAAACCTTTTTGCTTCTTTTTAACCATTTTCTTCATTTTATCATAGTCACTCTTTAGAAAATAAAATGCTGCTACAGTAGATTTCCTTTGTGACTTCACTCCAGATATTAGCTCAAATTTGATCATGTTACACTGTTTCCCAGCAGACCCAACACTGTTACCTCTCATACTATACCCTGCATACCACTAAGGACTAGATCTAAAATAGCTCCCCCTCTCGTAGGTTTCTTGACCAGTTGCTCCAACAAGCAGTCATTTATTATGTCTACGAATTTTTATCTCGTTAGAGCTCCCTTTTGTGACATTTATCTAGTCAATACTGGGGTAAATGAAATCACCCATTGTTATAATGTTGCCCAATTTGTCAGCTTTCCTAATTTCTGTAAACATTTCTTCATCTTTCTATTTGTTCTGTCCTGGCGGACGGTAGTACAGCCCTACCAGTATACTCCTCCTCTTCACACACGGAATTTCTATCCACACGGCTACCACGCTGCTGTTTCATGTAGAATATTTATTTTGTTTGACTCAGTTCCCTCTATATAATCTAACTTTCCCATCTTATTTTTTTAGGCTTCTAGCATTTGTATACAGACACTTCAAATGGTGTTTTTTCCTTTCAACTACAGCTGCTTAGAAGTTGACAGGGATAATTTGCATCATTTACTGAACTCTCCCCTACTGGCTATCTTTCACCATTGTTGAAAACGCTCTTTGAGATTCCCTAAATGTCCTGTTTCAATAGTATCCCCTTCAAGGATAATCCTCACCGAACCAGCTCCCCCCCCCCCCCCCCCCAAAAAAAAAAACAAAAAAAAAACTGCTCTTTCTCCTTTGCAAATGTTAGTTCCAGCAGCCTGGTTCCACCCCAGTTAAGGTGAAGTCCATCCTCTCGGACCAGGCCCCCCCTTTTCCACAATATCGCCCAGTTCCTAACAAATCTAATTCCCTCATCCCTGCACCCATGTCTCAACCACTCACTGAGACTTCCAAACTCTGCTTGCCTCTTGGGTCTTGCACAATTAACTTGCAGCCCTAATATTTTAATCAGTTCCTGATCCACAATAGAATATTGCCTCCTATTCCATGGCTTTTTAATTTCCTCAGGAGTCTTTCACGAGAGACTTTGTTGGAAAGCTTTCTAAAAATCTAGATACACTTAGACACACATAGGTTACTATGATACTCTGTGAGTGTAAATGCTTTGAAAATGAGCCCCTATATCGACTGGCTCATCTTTATCCACAAGTATATTTATATCTTCAAAAGAGGTCCCTTGGCCAAATCCATGTTGGTTCTGACCCATTAAACCATGTTTGTGTGTTCAGTAATTTTGGTCTTTATAATAGCTTCAACGATTTTGCTAGGCACTGACGTCAGGCTTACTTGTCTAGTTTCCTATATTGGTCAACCTTGAGATACCATGGATGGTTTTAATGATAAGTTACAGATTACTAATAATAGATTTGCAATTTCATTTTTCAATTCTTTCAGTACTTGAGATGTATACCATCCAGTGTAGGTGATTTACTGCTTTTTAGCTTGTCAAATGTAGCTTATTATATTTCCTAGGTTCACCGAGATTTGTTTCAGTTCCTCCATATCCTCACCTTTAAAACAATTTCTGGCACAGGTAGCTCCCTTATTTCCTCCTCAATAAAGATCAAAGCAAAGAATTCATTTAGACTCTTCGCTATGGCCTTGTCTAAGTTGTGTGTCCCTTTTACTCTGTGATGATCTAATAGTTCAACTGACTATCTCACAGGCTTCCGTTTCTAATGTACCCGAAAAAAATTCTACTTGGAGTTTTTTTACCTTTACGACAAGCTTCTTAAATTCTTTTTTTAACCTTCCTCCTTACCTCTTAAACACAATGGCTTTGACCTTCCTTGCACCTTCACTACATCTAAATACAAATCCTAAACAGTCTATCAAGTTAATTCAGTTGAAGCCCTTAGTCTTGACTGCTATCTTCGTTTACATAAAAATCTTTTCCCTCCCTCTTCCATGACTTCCCCTCTCAGCGAGTGCTAGATTGCTAACATTCTATTTTTAGTAACTGCCATCTGGTGGACAATGTGCTACATAAATGTGGTTATAAAAAAATTGAAAAACAATAAATAATTTAACAGAGAAAAGTTAAAATATGGAACTAATTTAATGGATAACATTGTTTGGTGCTTATGGAGGTTTTTTTAGGCATTCTCTCTTGTCCAACTGTGACCTGTGCACTTATCAGACTCTATTCAACTTGACCATGGCCTGGAGTAAAGGTGAACTGAAGCCATAGGATATGAAAGACATGATGGTTACACACAGCTACTAGACCTGGAATAATGACTACATATGAATGACCTATTGTCAGGACAGCTGAAGATAATGAACCACCCTATAAAGCAAGATGTGACCAGCACATCCCAGTGCAGCAAGGTTGTCCAGAAAGGAGAAATTAGGTCTTACCTGATAATTTTCTTTCCATTAGTTCTTCACACTATTCCAGGACTAGTGGGTAGTTATGTCCATTGACCAGCAGGTGGAGATCGAGAATTCACAACTGAGCACCACTACATAGCTCCCTGCTAGCAGCTCAGCTCCTCAGTATCCATCCTCAAGCAAGGAAGAAAACACACCCAATCAGGAGCATGGTCAGCAATCAACATATCCGGCCCCAAGAACCATTCAAAGATAAGGCCCCTGGAAAACAGGATACAAAGACAATATATAGAGCCACCAACAAAGGCGTCGCACCACGGGAGGGCTCCTGGAATAGTATGAAGAACTAATGGAAAGAAAATTATCAGGTAAGACCTAATTTCTCCTTCCATTACGTTCATTCCCACTATTCCAGGACAAGTGGGATGTTCAAAAGCTATCCCTACGAGGGTGGGAAGCCAAATCTGCAATACGCAGAATCGACACCCCAAATGTAGCTGCTGCCTGAGCGGCACCAGCCATTCTACTATACTTACTGAAAGTATGCAGCGAAGCGTACGCCGCTGACCTACAGATAGCCAACAGAGAAGACAACGAAGCCTCCACCCAAGATGTAGCCACACGTCCAGGAGAGAGACCAAAGTCTCACTGCCCCATCCATTAACAAGCCGGACTCCACCGCCAGCAGACTGCTAGGAGTTCCCCCCTGCAAGGTGAAAAAAGGCAACCGCCGCAGGCAAGACCGAAAGACCCAAACGGCAGCATTCCCAACAGTGGGGCAAAGGCATCCAGAGCTCGGCTCACTGCACACAGCTCCAGAGGATAGAGGGCCAATGCCCTCCTTGGAGACCAAGAGCCCTGCACCAAGGAACCCCAGCAAAGGGCACTCCCCAGCCCGAGAAGCTGGTATCCTTAGACACCACCCTCCCAAAGCAGGCTCGAAGAGGACCTTCCCACTATCAACGACTGGGGAAGCAGCAACCCCCTCATGCACTGACTGACAGCCAGAGAGCAAAAGAGCCAGATGCCGCCGCTCTCTGAAACCTGAGACCAGCAGCTGAGCAGGGCCCCCTAAAGCGGCCTTATGAGAGAAGAAGGAACCCCTTCCATGGCTGCTGCCATAGATCTAAGGACCTGCACGAAATACCAGGCCTGTAACTAGTGACAAAGTAGGAGCGAGAAACTTGGAAGCTAACTTAAAGTGCTGTCCCGCTGAAAAAACACTCATGCTCATCGGGAATAAAAGTTGGTGCACTGGTGCCAGCCTGCTCCTGTTGAAATTAAACATCCAAACAAGACAAAAAACTGGGGTGAACCAGCGCTGAAGGGGTCTCTACTCAGGCTAGGTAAGAAGAGGCCCGGAGTCATCCAGGTACAGTAGAACACAAAAACCTGTGTCTCCGCAGAAAGACTGCCACTATGAGCATGACCTCAAAAAGGAACCAACTGGCAGGGTCCAGAACAGGAAATGAACTGCCAAGACAGCCCTTAGCGGGAAAGAGAAGTATGCCTCCCTGAGATCGAGATCGAGAGAAACTTTCTCTCCCAAACAGAGACGATCAGAGACCTTAGGGTCGCCATCCGAAAATGGATACCTGTGGATCCCTTGAGATCCAGAATTGATTGCACTGTTCCCGTCTTCCTGGGAACCCCAAAAAGGATGGAGTACCGACCCAAACAGCGCTCGGCAGGAAGGACAGGAACAATGGCCCAAAAGGATAGCAGCACCTCCAGTGCTCTTCTGCTCTGAGCAGACAGAGGCCCTCTCTGACAAGGAGACTGCAAGAAGAGAGGGGAGAACACCAGCCAGACGCCAGCACCCTGAAAATCCAGCACCTAAGCTGAGGAGAAGGTAGTCCACACATCTTGAAATGCCCGAAAGTGGCTCCATGTTGACCCAGATGGGCCAGCCAGCCAGTTCACCCAAGGATGGCCGGGAGACAGCAGCCACTCACCCCGAGTGCCCTGCTGTTTCCTGATTCCCCGTTCCCTGGATGGGAGAATGCCAGGCTCGAAACCGAGCCCTCTGGCCAAAATTCTGAGGACCAGGCCTACCCTTAGTGCTGACACAAAACTGGCACTTGCCAAGCCCACAGGGCGGTCCAAGAACAAGGAACGTCCCCTGGTAAACGCTGGAGCCCGACTCACAGAGCTCCTGAACCAAATCGCTGAGGGTGTACCCAAGAGAAAGGTGACCCAAAGTGCAAACCTGACCACGCAGGCCTTGGTGGTGGCAATCACCACCTACGGTGCAGGCAGAACTGACAGCTTGTGGTGAATGCCAAAGACATACCCTAGGTCGAAGCCCGAAGAATGTCATACACAGCGTCCAACAGACAGGCAAAACGTGCCTCCAACCAGGCAGCCCAGGGACTGCCCCAGGAACAGACTGCTGCTGCCACTGCAAACAGGCCCATGCCGCAGCCCTCGACCGAAGACAACCCACAGCGGGAACGACAAAGGGCTACCGATAGAAGCCTGCAGCTCCTAATGCAAACACCTGCAAGACGGGCTACAAGGTCTGATTCAGCTTCCCATCTAGCAGATTCCACAAGGCAATGCTGCCAGCAACCAGGAAGGGAAAATTCAAGGTGGCTGCAGACACTGAGTCCAATATAGGGAACGGAGCTTTTCCTTCTCCCTGCACTAGAGAAAAGAAGTGGGCCATGGTTCCCCCAACCTGCAGGCCTGAGTCAAGTGCACTGTACATTGTGGTAAACGGGCCCTGAATGACCATTACCTGGGGAACACCTTGGACAAGCCCCTGTGGCCCTACACAAGGCTAGTCGCCCGACTTCCGGAGAACCCCAAGGGTTTCGCTATGGGAAGCCCTGCTAGCGCCACCGAAAACAGGGAGCTGAACTCCCCCCGCTGAAACAGATCGAGCACCCGAGGGTCATCCCCCTCCCCAAGAGGGAGCTCACCCTCCACCAAGGGCTCTGACAGAGGAGACCCCAGAGAGCAGCCCAACTGCAGCAAAACAAAATGAAGACTCCACGTGTTATCTGCTGTGAACTCCTGGGAGCCGGCAGGGAAATCCCTGTCCCCTGTCCCCCAGGAGATGCTAGGGTCACTGGAGAAGGGACTACTTGCACCAGTCCAAGGTCTTGCAGAGCAAGAGAACAAGCCCAGAAAGGCAAGCTCTGACTCAGGGGGGTCCTCGCGCTGGCAGAGAACAAAATGGCTGCCATTCCTGCCTCCCTCTGAGGCGAAGCGCCAAGATGCTGCACTGGGGACCAGAGCTGCAAGAAACGCATTGCTGCGACTGAGGGCGCTCTGTGTGCGTGAGCCCCAACTCTACCCCTCCACTTGGGAACTGGACTGCACACCATGCAGCAACTCGAGGAGGAACCCCGCCCGCTGCAAGACAGGCAGCTCCTCACACTCCCAGCGGGGCTGCCATGAACCAAGATTGTCGCAGCGTGGGAAAGCATGTGGCGCACTGTGCTACACACTCGCTTGTCTTTCGTGCGCTTTTTTTTTTTTAAACCGGAGCGCAGTACAACAACCATAAAGCTCTTTTTTATTGTGAGCACAAATCGCTCCCAAGGACGTCCTGAGGCCCAAAGCACAGCAGAGAACACACTACCCCGGGTCCATGCTCCCAGGGGACACAGCCACTCCCTTGTCACGGCAGGGCACAGCACCACCAGCCTGCCAAACTCACTGCACTGCCTGCACTGTTCCTTATCTTCTGAAGCAGACTGGTTGCTGAGCAGGCTCCCATAAGAACGCAGAACACTCCAGGGGGGAAAGCACGACAGGGACCCAAGCACCACCAGGTATGTCTGCCCACTATGCTCAACTGGGAACCAGTTGACCAACTGGACCAGGACAGGAGCAAGGCCTCAGAACCAGAGACAGAGGAAGTCTGTTCATTCACCTGCTAGAGATAGAAGATACTGAGGAGCTGAGCTGCAAGTAGGGAGCTATGTAGTGGTGCTCAGTTCTGTATTCTGTATCTCCACCTGCTGGTTGATGGACATAACTACCCACTTGTCCTGGAATAGTGGGAATGAACGTAATGGAAAGGGAAAGTTTTTTTGTTTTTTTTTTTGGACACTGGTGATGTGGTATGGGAAGTCTGGTGGGACAAAATAAGGCTGGAAATTATGTGGCTTTGACACCTAAAGTAGACCAGGGACAACAAGCTGACTGAAAAGAACACTGGGCCCATACAAGCAGTCTTGTGATGATTTTATTTCTCAGGCTTAAAAAAAGATGGAAATACTGACTATATATTTGGAAGTTCTACAAAAAAACTCACAGTTATGCCTTCTGGCTAGTGACCCTTCAAAGTATGCATGTATTGCTACACAATCTGGGAGTCAACTGAGCTACTCTGTCCCCATCTGTGCAGCAAGGGTTGTGCATGCTCAGAAATTTACACCAGTTCTGAGCTCCAGAAGAGGTGTTTTATCCTGGCAACATGTAATGCTGACTACTTGTTGTGCCTTATTCAATACTTATTGCTAATAGAGGAAAAAAACAACAACAAAAGAAAAAAGCATTGCACAGCTCACTGCAAACACTACTATTTGATATTACATACCTGACTGTTTCATTCCAACAGAATTTCTTTCTCGGTCCCATGACTCTCTTGCCTGGTTTCTCATCATCATCCTCCTCAGATCCATTCTTTTCCCGTTCCTCCTCAGCCTGCATTCTAAATACAAAGAAAAGAATGTGCAAAACCAGCAGAATATATATGCACCACAAGTTCATTAGTTAGCCATATACTGGCGCGCGTTCAATACACCCATCTACACCAGCGCAAGCCATTTTCTGTACACCTTAGTAAATGGACCCCTCAGTCTTTTTGGGTATTTAATTAAAAAAAAATTGCTGTTGCCCAATTTTCAACCACTTGCATGTATTATTTCAATAATCAAAAAGTATTATCCAAGGAATCTTGAGCTGGACATGACAAAATATATCATTTGCATATGACAGCGAAAAAAATATCTAAAAATTTTAAGTACTCTTCCCTAGGTGGCTAATATAAACATTAAACAATTGCGATGATAAAGGTGACCCCTGGGGAACACCACAGTTTGCTTGCCAACCTGCTGAAACTTCACCATGTTTAATAACTTTATAATGTCTTTTCCCCCAAAAGACAGAAAAGCACCTAAGAAATGATCCTCCAATCCCCATTTCGCTCAACCTATACAAAAGTAGCACATGATCTATAGCGTCAAAGGCTGTTAAGATATCAAACTATAGAAGGATTACTTCTCTCTCCATAGATAAAAATCACCTAATTTCAGTTATTACAACAATGAGCACTGTTTCCGTGCTGTAATTTGGATGGAATCCATGTTGTGAAGGATGTAAATACATGGAGTCCTCCAAGTATGATGAAAACTGTATATTAACAACAAACTCCAAGAGCTTTGTCATCCATAGGATGAGAGCTACAGGTCTAAAATTTTCAACTTGTGTAAGGTCACTTTCTACAGCCTTAGGGATTGAAGTCAAGCTATTTCCTGTGGATAAATTCCTTCTGATAATACAATATTAATAAAATCTGTGAGCCAACCTAAAATATTGGTCGGCATAGTCCTATATAATAATTCTCACCTCCATTCTGACTTGCCTGGGACTGTGGCTCATTCCGAGTTGGTCTGCTAGGCTCCATAGATCAGGCTGACATCACCATAGCCATTATGATGTCAACTTCAGAACCCGGGGGGGGGGGGGGGGGGACATGCCTCACAGCTGATCCATGTCCAGAGGAAGGTCGCTGGACATGGGTGGCTGGGGGGGGGCAGGGAAGAGAGGAGGGTCGCTGGACATGGGTGGCTGCAGGGGGTCGCTGGACATGGGTGGCTGCAGGGGGGGCAGAGGAGAGAGGAGGGTCGCTGGACATGGGTGGCTGGAGGGGGGCAGGGGAGAGAGGAGGGTTGCTGGACATGGGTGGCAGGAGGGGGGGCAGGGGAGATAGGAGGGTCGCTGGACATGGGGGTTGCATATATTCATGTTTTTGGGAGATTATGGCTTTTGTAGTGAAATGTGAAGTGTGTGGACAGATCACCATGTTGAAGCTTTGCAAATCTCCTCTATGGAGGTGATCTCAGATCAGCTATGGATGCAGCCATGGCTCTGACTTTATGAGCTATGACATGACCCCCTAGAGTCAGCACCAGCCTGGGTATAAATGAAGGAGATGCAGTCTGCCAGCAAATTAGATAATGTTGTATACTGCCTTGGAGGAATCTCTTCAAAAAAGTGGTTAATCCAGGAGTGGTGCCTTTATTTTGATTCCAACTGCTTTTTATTTAGGGATCCTGTTTATCTTGCGTATTTTTGAATTCCGTCATTGTATTTGTCTCCATTATCTCCACCAGTAAAGCACTCAAGGCATCCACCACCCTCTCCCTGAAGAAGTATTTCCTGATGCAACTCCTAAGTCTACCACCCTACAACCTCAATTCATGCCCTCTGGTACTACCGCTTCCTCATTTCTGGAATAAGATTTTTTTTGTATATTAATACCTTTGAAGTATTTAAACATCTTCTTATCTCTAGGGTTTATTCAAGTATTCAGGTTTTAAAACTCTCTGTCTGATCTTCAAGGCCCTTAAGGAAAAAAATTTGAAGGGTCTCTTCGGTCTTATTTAAGATAAGTTTTTTTTTCCAAAGTATTTTTGCTTTAGAGTACGTTTCACTGAATAATATTTATCATATTATCCAATCTTTTGTGTGCAATGATTATATCTTATGGATGTTTAGTTGACCTTGTTGGTCAGTGGCAGTTCCATTAATTGTTATAAGTACACAATTATCCCTTTACAAATATTTTCCAGTATTATATCAGTTGTGGGATGTGTAACATTCTGAGGTCTTTTTTTGTTTTATATCTCTATGCAGCATTCTTTTTCAAAGTATTTTCGCTTTAGAGCACATTTTTCACTGACATTATGCAATCTTTTGCGTGCAATGATTATATCTTGCGGACGTTTAGTTGACCTTCTTGGTCAGTGGCAGCTCCATTAATTCTTATGAGCACATAATCATTACTTTATAAATATTTTTCAGTATTATATTATTATTTATTGCATTTGTATCCCACATTATCCCACCTCTTTGCAGGCTCAATGTGGCTTACAATACATCATGGATAGTGGAAATGAGAAGAGGTTAAGCAACTGGAGTTACAGCAGGGTTTGTGTTGGATGGTAATGAAATGCATAAAAGTAAGAGACACAAGGGATTGATTTACATTCATGGTATAAGTGTTAGTTTCACATGACTTGGTCTTTGTGATAAGTCTTGTCGAAGAGATGGGTCTTTAGTAGTTTCCGGAAGTTGGTTAGTTCATGGACCGCTTTCAGGTTCCGTGGTAATGCGTTCCAGAGCTGTGCGCTCATATAAGAAAAGGTTGATGTGTGCATTAGTTTGTACTTTAGACCTTTGCAGTTGGGGAAATGAAGATTGAGAAATGTGCGAGAAGATTTTTTAGCATTCCTGGATGGTAGGTCTATCAAGTCTGACATGTATGCTGGGGCATCGCCATGGATGATTTTATGTACTAAGGTACATACTTTGAACGTGATGCGCTCTTTGAGTGAGAGCCAGTGTAACTTCTCTCATAGGGGTTTTGCACTCTCATATTTTGGTTTGCCAAATATGAGTCTGGCTGCCGTGTTCTGGGCTGTTTGGAGTCTTTTGAGTATTTGCTCCTTGCAGCCAGCGTAGAGTGAGTTGCAGTAATCTAGATGACTGAGGACTAACGATTGAACCAGATTACGGAAGACGGTCCTCGGGAAGAATGGTCTTACTCTTTTTAATTTCTACATTGATTGGAACATCTTTTTGGTTGTGTTTTTTGCGTGATTCTCAAGTGTTAGGTGCCGATCAATGGTCACACCAAGAATTTTCAAGGTGTCCGAGATAGGTAGGTTTATCTTTGGTGTGTTGATGGTGGTGAATTTGCTCGTATTGTATTGAGAGGTAAGTACTAGGCACTGGGTTTTTTCTGCATTGAGTTTTAACTTAAAGGCATCTGCCCATGAATGCATGATGTGCAGGCTTTGGTTGATGTCGTTGGAAATTTCTCTTAGGTCTTGATTGAATGGGATGTAGATCGTTACATCATCGGCGTAAATGTATGGGTTGAGGTTCTGGTTAGATAGTTGTTTGGCCAGAGGTGTCATCATTAGGTTGAATATAGTCGGTGAAAGGGGAGATCCCTGTGGAACTCCGCATTCAGGTGTCCATGCGGTTGATGTAGTCGATTTTGATGTGACTTGATATGAGCGTGAGGTTAAGAATCCTTTAAACCAGTTAAGAACATTGCCTCCGATGCCGAAGTACTCCAGGATGTGTAGTAGGATTCCATGGTCAACCATATCGAAGGCGCTGGACATGTCGAATTGTAGAAGTAATATGTTCTTGCCGGTTGCAACCGTTTGTTTGAATTTCGTCATGAGCGTAACTAATGCTGTTTCAGTACTGTGATTAGAACGAAATCCTGATTGGGAGTCGTGCAGTATTGAGAATTTGTTTAGATATTCTGTGAGTTGTTTGGTTACCATTCCTTCTGTTATTTTGGTTATTAAGGGAATGGCTGCAACTGGTCTATAGTTGGTTAGTTCGCTCGCATTTTTCTTTGCGTCTTTGGGTATGGGGGTGAGTAGAATGTTTCCTTTCTCCTTTGGGAAGAGTTCATTTTGTAGCATAAAGTTCACGTGTTTCGTTAGATCTCTGATGAAGTGTTGGGGGGCTGATTTCATAAGGTTATTTGGGCATATATCTAGTTTGCAATGAGATTTGGCGTACCTTTTAAGCGTTTGGGAGATAAGATCTTCCGATATTGTTTCAAATTCATTCCAGATCCTATCTGCTGGGTATTCTCCAGGGTTCGGGTCTAGGCAGTCTAGTAAAGTAGCGTAATCGATGGGGCTGGTAGGTATTTTGAGTCGGAGTTGTATTATTTTCTCTTTGAAGTATTTCGCGAGGTTTTCTGCCTCTGGAGTGTCTGTGCTGTTGTTCGTGACTGGAGTGGTATTTAGCAGCTTGTTCACGAGTTGGAAAAGTTTGTGTGTGTCCTTGTAATTTGGTCCAATTTCATTTTTGTAATATAGTCTTTTGGTCTGTCTTATGTTGTATTTATATTTTCTCCGGATTAGTTTCCATTCATTAAGTGAGGGATCGTCTTTCCTTTTAGTCCATGCGCGTTCTAATTTCCTAACTTATGTTTTGAGTTTTTTCAGTTCTTCATTGAACCACGGTAATGAGTTCTTTCTATGTGAGGTTCTGGTTTGAATTGGGGCGATTTTGTCTAATATTGTTTTGCATTTATCGTCCCATTCTATGAGAAATTTTGTTGTGTCTGCCTTTGTTGTCCATTCGTTATGGTAGATCTGTTGCCAGAATATTACCGGGTCTATTTTTCCTCTTGTGGTGTAGGTTTTTCGTTCTTGTTTTTTTGATTGTGGTTTTCGTTGGCCATTGGAGGGAGATGAATGCTTTGTAATGATCTGACCACAGTGTGGGTGTCCATTTTGGATCTGCTGGTTTAATGTTTAAGTCTGGGTCGAATTTATATGCAATAATGTCTAGTGTATGTCCTTTGGTGTGTGTTGGTTGTGCCTTAGGTATGTAAAGGTCCCATATCATTTGTGGGATGTGTGACATTCTGAGATTTTTGTTTTGTTTTGTATCTCTATGCAGCCTAGCATCCTTCTGGCTATGGCCACCACTTTGTCACACTATTTCACTACCTTTAGATCATCAGACACTATCACTCCAAGGTCTTTCTCCTGGTCTGTACATGATCAGCCTCTCACCCCCTAGTACATACAGTTATTTTGTATTTTTACACCTTGTGCATCACACTGCACTTATTCACATTTATTTATTAAAGTTTTATACATATCCTTATCATGGAAAGAGTACAGAAATGAAATTCAAGAAAAAAAAAAACAAGCAACATCATCTCAATGAAACCAACTAGTTCACATCAAGAGAGGAGGACATTACAACCAATTTTTATAGAACATTAAAGGAAAAACAATTAGGTTATCAACGTAACACATAATGGCATCTAATTATGATTTATTTACAGCCTTTTTGAAGGAATTCACTCAAGGCGGTGTACACTAAGAATAAATCAAACATGAGCAATAGACAATTACAGCAGCACAATGTCAACAATACGTAATAGAACATTTTAATTGACAGTGTAGGGTATAAGCAAAGATGGAACTTATAGAAAAGTAAGAGAGTAATAAGAGTTAGAAAATAAGGTGACTAATTTAAAGAGAGGTGCACGTGAGGTCAGAGAGATGCACAAAAATCTCAGCTAGGGTAGGAGTGGATAAACATGACCTGCTGTAGTATGTACAGCCTGTGTCACTCCTTGTGTGTGTGAGTGAAACAAGTTAGTTACTTGTTCCATTAAAGGCCTGGTTGAAGAGCCAAGCTTTCACCTGCTTCCTGAAGTACAGATGATCTTGAGTTAAGTGAAGCTTTTCAGGTAATGCATTCCAGAGTGTGGGGGCTACTCCGGAGAAGACTCGCTTGCGGGTATCACATCGTGTAATGTCTTTTGGAGAGGGTGTGGTTAGTGATAGTCCTTCAGAGGATCTTAGTGTCACTGGAGATGTGTAGAGAGGATCATCCAATTCCTCAGGTACTCGGGCCCATTCCCTTTAAGGGCCTTGAAGATCAGACAGAGTTTTAAATTTAGCCCTGTATTGTACTGTTAGCCAATGAAGTTTTTGCAAAAGTGGTGTGATGTGGTCATGTCGCTTGCAACCTTCTACCCTGTTTCTCCGAAAGTAAGACATCCCCCGAAAATAAGACCTAGTAGAGGTTTTCCTGAATTGGTAGATATAAGGCCTCCCCCGAAAGTAAGACCTAGCAAATTTTTGTTTGACAGCAAGGCCACCCCCGGGCCGCCCCCCCACCCGAGATCGCTGGGTCCCCCCTCCACCCACCCTCCGTCGCTCCTGGAACTAACCTTAAACGCCTCCTTTCACCTTCGCAGCAGCAGGGCAGACCTCTCCTTCCTTCTGTGCCCCGCCCTCGCGGACGTTACATCAGGCGAGGGCGGGACATGGCAGGAAAGAGTGGCCTGCCCTGCTGCTGCGAAGGTGAAAAGAGGCGTTTAAGGTTAGTTCCGGGAGCGACGGAGGGCGAGTGGGCCAACCCCGATCCAACCCCGATGTTTCCCCGAAAAATAAGACAGCCCCTGAAAATAAGACCTAGCGCAATTTGGGGGGCAAAAATTAATATAAGACAGTGTCTTATTTTCGGGGAAACACGGTATGAATCTTGCTGCAGTATTCTGAATCAATTGGAGCTGGTGCTGGCCATTTGTAGTCACACTGTTGTAGAGTGCATTACAGCACAACTGGGATAAGATTTACCTTCTCAATGTAAGGAGCGAGGCAGTGTAGCTGTCGCAAATAGTAGAAGCAGCTCTTGAAGGTTGCTTGGAATTGGGGAATCAGATTAAGTGTTGAATCTAACTGTATTCCAAGGTTCCTGACGTGATTTAAGGAGGAGTTCGTACTTCCCAAAATAGATTTTTATATCAGGTAAGTATCCACTTGTGTTAGGGACTTAGAGAAGTTCTATTTTACTTGGGTTCAGGCAAAGTTTGTTGTGTTTCGCCATTCTTGAATTGATGTTAATCAGTTTATTCAGGGCTATAGGTAAGTCAGGTTCAATGGGTACGAATAGCTGCACATCATCCGCATAGATGTAGAACTGAGTGTCCATTGACCGAATCAGCTCAGCTAGTGGCTTAAGGTAGATATTGAACAGAATAGGTGCAGTATCAATCCTTTTGGTACCCCACAGGTCAGTGCCTGTGGTGGCGATGAGTTGCTGCCAAATATTATGGATTGTTGCCATGGGCCGTGTTTCGGTGCCAGCGCACCTGCGTCAGGGGTCACACAAATGACAAGAAGGCTTATACAGACAAATTCAGTGCATCTGTTGACTTGCAAAGTTGTCTCTAAAAAAATCTGAATTTCACTCTTGAAGTGAGAGCGAGCTCAACATTGTACTACATAAGGAGGAATATATTTGGATTATTAAAGGTTTTTAACATAAGCACTGTGTCCCTTTTCTTTTTAAAGGCCCTTTGTGCTGTTTTTTGTGCTGTTTTTTTGACTTCATGCATGGTATTTTAAAAATAATTTTTAAGCGTACTGAACAAAATAAAATTATAAAAATGATGCAGTTCAGCTACCCTATCGTTTGATATGCATCTTGTGTGTTTTTGTGAAATTACTCCAATTTCAGTGTTTTCAACACAACAATGCAGTTGCATGCCTTTGAAGAGTGTTTTTAAACTTTTCTTTTAGATTTATGCTTTGACTTTATTTAAAATATATTATTTATTGTTATAAATGAATTTATTGTAAGTTTTTTTTTAATGTGACTAAGTGAGCATCACCTGACGCAATGAACTGCTGATAAACACGGCACTGCATGCTGTGAGGGGGAGAGACAGTAGCCACTGTAATTATTTACCATGAAAGTCTGTTTTAAGAGCAAGTCTTTCTGGCACCGGCTGTAACTACCCTTTCATTTTAGTATTTCTTATTTTTGTTTTTAGGTTGTTTCAATCTTGGCGCCTGCAGTTGTTTCACACTGGCTTGTGTATATGGATCAATTTTTGGTGCCTCTGGGTTTTTTTTTAGTAGCATTGGTGCCCTACAATGTTGTATCTTAGATGGAGTTTCTTATGATATTTTTAGTGGTTAGATGTTAGACATTTTTAGTGTATATTGTCAATATGGTTAGAAGTTTGCCTATAAGAATGATATTTGTGGATAGTAAGTCTGTGACTTAGTTATTTGCTAGTGCTTTTGTATGTGGCTTTAAGTAATGTCTTAATTATTTGTTCAAATATTATTTAATTGTTCAATTAAGATGTAAGTTATCTGTTTAGTATTTTATTTACTTTTTTATTTTGTTGGTTATATTTAACAGTAATTATAGCTCCTAAGGCAGCCCTATTCAGGGCAAAACTTGGCGAAGTCGGGCTATTTGGCACCCCCTATTGTTCTGTTGCTCTATCAATAAACTCATCTTAGACTATCCTGGTCTGCCTTCTAGTTTGTTCGCTACTCTGAATCTTGTAGACCATCTACATTCTTGCTTTTTGGGACTTAACCACCACAGGACTCTTCACTCCCCACACATATCCAAAAGTTCTTTTTCCAAATTTTTTGAGTGTTACATTTAAGAATCCTTACTGGTAGTGCTTGAAATAGAAATAAAAGCAGAAGAAAATATTTAATTTTTAAAACTGGTATTCATCTCTGTAATAGGATTTTAAAGATTGCTTTTGAACTCTGAGTGACTGACAGTGCACTCTCTCTCATTAAAGTGATAATTCTGTTTGTGTGAAAATGATTTGGAATGTGGAAGACGATAAGAGACGGCTCTAATTAATTTGATATGTGAAGGGGGAGGCAGAGCATGTTTCGAGTTCAGGCTGGCCACCTGAACAGAGAAACATGTGACCACATTCAAGCATAATTTGTATGGCTTGTTTACCAAAACAGAGAAATTCTTAAATATTCTGTAATTTTCCTTAGCTCTGAACATGAGTTCTAAGCCTAATAAAAAGGGGAATTTTTGCCAGTGAAATTAGAAGCTCATCTAAGGGTAGACTATCGCATAGAAAGATCGCTCCTGGTCATGAGACTCTGGCTTCGCTGAAAAAGGGGCTTCTCTCAGCTGATGTAAAAAGCCTGGGTGATGTGTGACCAGTGATGTATGTATATTATCTTTCTTTATTCTCCTGGTCAAGAGACTCCTAGCTTTGCTTGGATGTAGTGACCAGTGATGTACATATATTATTATGTATGTATATTATGATTATTATTGCTTCTTGCCTGGTCAAGAAACTCCTAGCTTCGCTAAGGAAGCCTGGATTTAGTGATGCATGACCAGTGATGTAATGATTGTTTCTTTTCTTCTACAGATAGGTATAGCTTAATCATTGTGTATATATCTTAATCATTGTGTATCTTAGACAATAATGAAACTCTAATAAAAGTCTCATTTACCTAATACGAATCTAAAAGAATCCACAGTAATCGTTGAGTAGTCTGTGTTAGTGCTGTGTCAGTGAGGCAGGCTATAAAACCAGGTCAGAACAATCTCCACCAGGAAATATACCCACCTTCCTTCTTTCTATATCTCCTCTCACCACTAGCAGTACTTTCACCTAGTTCCATTTGTAAATTTGTGACAGTTTTTGTTGACTTGCACTCCAAGCTATCTTATTGCCGCTTTGGCCCTCTAAAATGGGATGAAGAACAGCTTAAAGTAGATTTTCCATCTAAGAACAGTACAATTTTGTTGTTTAAATCACACACTACTTATTCCTTGAATATCCCCGTTTTGTCTAACTTTTTTTTTTTTTTTGTTACATTTGTACCCCGCGCTTTCCCACTCATGGCAGGCTCAATGTGGCTTACATGGGGCAATGGAGGGTTAAGTGACTTGACCAGAGTCACAAGGAGCTGCCTGTGCCTGAAGTGGGAATTGAACTCAGTTCCTCAGTTTCCCAGGACCAAAGTCCACCACCCTAACCACTAGGCCACTCCTCCACTCCACTGACAACACAAAAAAAGTAGGGACAGAGGGCATCACTGTCTAGTTCTCCTTTGTATACTAAAAGGCTCTATGTATCCTCCATTGTCTTTTACTCTTATTCTAGTGTGCTCATATCATTTCCATACCTATGTACAGAAATTTTCTTTCACCCTCACTTTAAGGACTCCTTTCAGAAACTTCCAGTTCATCTGGTCAAACACTTTTTCTGCATCTACCACAAGAAGCATTAACTTTCCCTTTGCAGAGTTGATCACATAATATAGAGGTATATAAAATAATGAGTGGAGTGGAACAGGTAAACATAAATCGTTTGTTTACTCTTTCCAAAAATACTAGGACTAGAGGGCACACAATGAAGCTACAAAGCAGTAATTTTAAAACAAATCGGATAAAATATGTCTTCACTCAACGTGTAATTAAACTCTGGAATTCATTGCCAGAGAATGTGGTAAAAACAGCTTAGCAGGGTTTAAAAAAAGATTTGGATATCTTCCTAAAAGAAAAGTCCATAAGCCATTAATAAGATTGACTTGGGAAAATCCACTGCTTATTTTTAGGATAAAACAAACAATTATGCCTGCGCTCTGTCGAGCATCAAAGATATAACAAAATGTTTAAACACACATGAATACAAGTGTATTGTTGCTTCTTCAGCTTGTTGAAAGTGGAGTAGTCTCATATATAACACACGATAAAAATTGTTTGATTTTTCACCCAATAACTGGGTGTATTATCAGTGTGTATTGTCTAATCATTGACTTAACCTCCACCAACCTTTACTAATCTTATATGTAAAGATACCTTTCTATTTTTCTATATGCTATCATCTAATTTTATGCAGCACTTAGCTTGAACAGGTTGGTGCTCTTAAAACCCCGACAGGTCCCCGTTTCGTGGCTACTTTTTCAAGGGGGAGTCACCAGTTCTCCACTTTCAACAAGCTGAAGAAGCAACAATACACGTGTATTTTTAGGATAAGCAGCAAAATATGTACTGTACTGTTTTGGGACCTTGCCAGGTACTTGTGACCTGGATTGGCCTCTGCTGGAAACAGGATACTGGGCTTGAAGGACCTTCAGTCTGTCTCAGTATGGCAACACTTGTTCTTATCTGCCACCAGCCACCTTGGTACAAATCCTGCTTGTACTATATATACAAGATGTGGAAAGACCTTCGCCAATCTAATTGCTGATTTAACATCAATATTAAAGAGTGAAATAGGCCTTTAAGACCGACACACTGTTAGATTCTTACCAGCTTTTGGCAGAACTATAATGCCCACCTTTCTTACTGATGGGAAAAGCAACTCCTTCTGCATTAAGCTGTTAACCAACTAACAATCCTCCCACTTCCCCAATATACTTCTTATAGGACTGGGCAGCAAACCCATCTAATTTCATTGCTTTGTCTGGTTTCACCTCCTTTACTGCCCTTACAATATCTGTACCAGTCAGGGGGGTATTCAACTGTGCCTCGTCTGCTTCTGCAGCATTGGAAGTTTTACTGTATCCAGGTATTTACTAATATTCTTATCCCTTTATTTCTCTCCTGCACTATACAGTTGTCGAGAGTACTCTACAAATAGATTCCTTATTTCTTTATCAGTACAAACCAACTGATCTGCTGTTCCTTTAATTTTTGTAATATACTCCTTTCCTCTTTCTATTTCCTTACTAAAAGTACCTCTTCCTAGTGTTGGCCTATTTTTATTTTATATTGTAATCTACATTGATCGTTTGGTGGTATATAGCAGAATAGAAATGTTATTGTATTGTATAAGTTTCCTTGTCTTATGCCCTAATTCAAATCATTTTTATGTCTAATCCACTGGAATTCTTCCTCTTCCACTAGCTTCACTCCTATCTCCCACTGAACTCTTGCTAATTGTTGATCTCCCTCTCTTTCATATGTATTTTCTACAATGTGACAAGCTCCTCTCATAACTAGAGTGCTTTATTCTCTATTGCACATTTCTTCCTGGTGCCTCATTTTATCAGTATTCCAATAACTGCCACCTTAAGGGCATTCCAAAACATTGCATGCCTCACTTACCCATATTTTTCTCTACATAATGCTTAATCGTGTCCCTCAACTCTTCATCTCACAGTAAACAGTGAAGATACATACCTGTAGCAGGTGTTCTCCGCGGACAGCAGGCTGGACATCACCACGCATGGGTCGTTGTCCGCGACGGCCCAGGAGCTCCGTAAAAAATCAAAAGTTCTAGAAGGTGCGCGACGGGCACGGGGACAACGCACCGCGCATGCGCGAGTGACTTCCCGCCCGTGACGCCCGCGCGCTTCCCTCAGTTAGATAACAAGCAAACAAGAAAAAACTACAACTCCAAAGGGGAGGAGGGAGGGTTGCGGTGATGTCCAGCCTGCTGCCCCCGGAGAACACCTGCTACAGGTACGAATCTTCACTTTCTCCGAGGACAAGCAGGCTGGAGATCACCACGCATGGGTATCCCTAGCACCCAGGCTCACTCAAAACAATGAACAGTGGTCAATTGGGCCTCGCAACGGCGAGGACATAACTGAGATTGACCTAAAAACAAACACTCTAAGTGAGAGTGCAGCCTGGAACAGAACAGAACAGAAATGGGCCTAGGGGGGTGGAGTTGGATTCTAAACCCCAAACAGATTCTGAAGCACCGACTGCCCAAACCGACTCGCGTCGGGTATCCTGCTGAAGGCCGTAGTGAGATGTGAATGTGTGGACTGATGACCACATCGCAGCTTTGCAAACTTCTTCAATGAAGGCTGACTTCAAGTGGGCCACTGACGCAGCCATGGCCCTGACATTATGAGCCGTGACATGACCCTCCAAAGTCAGCCCAGCTTGGGCATAAGTGAAGGAAATGCAATCTGCTAGCCAATTTGATATGGTGCGTTTTCCGATGGCAACCCCCATCCTGTTGGGATCAAAAGAAACAAACAACTGGGCGGACTGTCGATAGGGCTTTGTCCGCTCCACGTAAAAGGCCAATGCTCTCTTACAGGCCAAGGTATGCAACTTGTCCTCACCAGGGCGGGAATGTGGTCGGGGAAAAAATGTTGGCAAGACAACTGACTGGTTCAGATGGAACTCCAACACCACCTTTGGCAAAAACTTAGGATGAGTGCAGAGTCCTACCCTGTTATGATGAAATTTGAGATAAGGAGCATGAACCACCAGGGCTTGGAGTTCACTGACCCTACGAGCTGAAGTAACAGCCCAAGAAAATGACCTTCCAGGTCAAGTACTTCAGATGGCAGGAATTCAGTGGCTCAAAAGGAGCTTTCATCAGCTGGGTGAGAACGACATTGAGATCCCATGACACTGTAGGAGGTTTGACAGGGGGCTTTGACAAAAGCAAACCTCTCATGAATCAAACAACTAAAGGCTGTCCAGAGATAGGCTGACCTTCTACATGTTGATGGTAAGCACTAATCGCACTAAGGTGAACTCTTATGGAGTTGGTCTTAAGACCAGACTCTGACAAGTGTAGAAGGTATTCAAGCAGAATCCGTGTAGGACAAGAGTAAGGATCTAGAGCCCTGCTGTCACACCAGACGGCAAACCTCCTCCATTTAAAACCGTAACTCCTTTCATGGAATCTTTCCTGGAAGCAAGCAAGACCCAGGAGACACCCTCGGAGAGACCCAAGGAGGCAACTTCTAAGCTCTCAACATCCAGGCCGTGAGAGCCAGAGACCGGAGGTTGGGATGCAGAAGTGACCCCTGATTCTGAGTGATGAGGGTCGGAAAACACTCCAATCTCCACGTTTCTTCTGAAGACAAGTCCAGAAGAAGAGGGAACCAAATCTGACGAGGCCAGTAGGGTGATATCAGGATCATGGTTCCTCGGTCTTGCTGGAGTTTCAGCAAAGTCTTCCTTACTAGAGGTATGGGAGGATACGCATACAGAAGGCTTGTCCCCCAATGTAGGAGAAAAGCATCTGACGCTAGTCTGTCGTGGGTCTGAAGTCTGGAACAGAACTGAGGAACTTTGTGATTGTATTGAGTGGCAAAAAGATCCACCGAGGGGGTGCCCCATGCTCGGAAGATCTTGCGGACAACGTCCATGTTCAGGGACTACTCGTGAGGTTGCATTATCCTGCTCAACCTGTCGGCCAGACAGTTGTTTACACCTGCTAGATATGTGGCTTGGAGAATCATTCCGTGCTGATGAGCCCAAAGCCACATCCTGACGGCTTCCTGACACAGAGGGCGTGATCCGTGAGAGCAGAGTCCACCACCATGGAATCGTGAGGAAGCTGGGCCTTCACCATCACAGGTTCACCATGGACTCTGTACTGGGATTCGGACTTCTTGTTGCCCACTGGATTAGACAGAGGACAAGACCAGTTCCGCAACATCATTTCCCGGAGTGTATTGTGCAGGGGGGCCGTTGCAACCTCTTTTGGTGGAGAAGGATAGTCCAGGACCTCGAACATCTCGGCCCTGGGCTCATCCACAGCCTCCATGGGAAAAGGAATGTCCCGAGACATTTCCCACACAAAAGATGAAAAGGAGAGACTCTCCGGTGGAGATTGTCTAACCTCAATAGGAGGAGTGGGATCAGACGGAAGCCCCTGAGAATCTTCCTCCGAAAAATACCTGGGGTCTTCCTCTTCACTCCATGGTTGCTCCTGCTCGGTGTCGGACAAGAGCTCCAGAAGAGCAGCCCAAACCCGATCCTGTCTCGACTTCGAGGCCCGATGTCCTCATGGGGGGGGCCGAGAAGTGGACCGGTGCCTGGACTCCGGTGAAGCTTCCTCCACCAACGTCGAGGGAGAGTCCACTCGGGTGTCAGCCGACTCAGGCACCGCACGCGGTACCGAGGGCGGAGACGTCCACACAGGAGATGGACCAGACACAGTCTCAACAGTGGGTACCGAAGGCGCAAGCACCTGCAGTACCGATGCCGATGGACGCATCATCCCTTCCAGAAGGCTTGGAAATATGGCCAAGAGACACTCATCGAGGGCTGCCATCGGAACAAGCGGTGGGGCCGATGCAGGAGCCGGTGCTAGAGTCTGCAGGGGTTCGAGAGCCGGAACCTGGCTGCCAGACAGACGACGCATCGGCACCTCCTGAATGGAGGGTGAGCGATCCTCCCGGTGCCGACGCTTCTCGGGTGCCGACTCCCTCGGCTCCCCGGAGCTCTCAGTACCATAACGGGAAGGAGACCGATGACGGCGCTTCTTAGCCTTCGCTCGATGCCTGTCATCGACACTCCTCGGTACAGATGAAGAGGACGCGGAATCCTCGCGCCTCTTCGAGGCCGGGTCCGACTCAGAGCAGTCCCGGGGGGCAGGCATAGCAGTAGGCCTCGAAACAGGTGTAGACCCGCTCGATACCTCGCTGCTCCCAGCGGTAACAGGCCTCTCAGCAGCCATTACCTGGACTCTCGATGCTGCTTCCCTCGACACCGATGTCTGTGCCGACGTCGAAGGTTCGGACCGATCCGAAAAAAGTCTCTCACGCCGAGCTTCTTGAGACACCTGGGTCCGTTTTTTCATCAATTTACACAACTTACAAGCAGCTGGTAAATGATCAGGACCCAGGCACTGGATACACCAAGCGTGAGGATCAGTCGACGAGATGGTCCGATTACAGTGGGAACAGCGTTTGAAGCCGCTGGGAGTCCTCGATGACATCGGAGGAAAAATAGTGGCCGAAAAATCAAAGGGCTTGATGGTGCCAATCGAAAGGCAAGAAAAAAAAAAGAATTCGCCGAGCGACCTAAGCGGTCGTGAACGGAAACGAAAGAAAACTTAAAATCGAAAATAAACTAGAAAATAAAAAAAAATTTAAAAAAAGAATTTTTTCCTTTAACAAAGCACAAAAAGAAAATAAAACGGAGCGCATAAACGCGAGGTCAAAAAACGAAACCTACCTCCTGGGCCAAAAAAAAAAGAAGAGAAGCCAAAGCCTCTCTTCGCGAACGCAGAGGAAAGGAAACTGAGGGAAGCGCGCAAGCATCATGCGCAGTCCGTTGTCCCTGCGCCCGTCGCGCACCTTCTAGAACTTTTGATTTTTTCCCGAGCTCCTGGGCCGTCGCAGACGACAACCCATGTGTGGTGATCTCCAGCCTGCTTGTCCTCGGAGAATGTCATTTAGCCTCCAAAAATTATTCCATCTATCCCTCTCATGTCAATAAAAACCACCCACACTGCTGCATGATCAGAGAAGCATATCAGTCCAATTTCTGCACCCTCTACCCTCCCAAAAAGAGACCTACTACTCCAAATCATATCTATCCTTGTGCAGGTGCTCTGTGCATTTGAATTGTGTGTATAGTCTCTTCTGAGCCCCATGTTGCAACCTCAAAATATCCACTAAATCCAATTTTTTCATTAGATGTCTTAATTGGGTTCTGCGTCTGTCTCTACTCTCCACCGTCCCCCACAGCAATCCATATGTGCACTGATCAACATATTAAAATCAACCCCAATATTATTGCTCCTTCAGCAAAATCTATCATGCTCTCTCAATCTTCTGACAGAACTCAGCCTGGTTCTGAGTAGGGATGCATATATTTATCAACATTAATTGTAACACAATGTGAAAACAAGCTACTATGTCCATGGGGCTCTTATTTTTCTTGAGTTCTAGGCTTTGATGAGTCCTCTCCACTTACATTTGGGGAGAAGGAACTCTCTCTTTTGGAGTTTGTGGCCACAAGGTTTTGCATAACTCTTCTACCACATCTATGCAATTTTTAAAGGCCTCTTGCTCCAGTATACCTTGGAAGCTTACATTAGCTCTTTGGGATCTATTCTCAAGATCCTCTCTCCAGTGATCAAGAAGCCTGTGAACAGTTTCTAATAGCTCTATCTTATTGGTTAGGGCATTAAAACTCCACTTCATGCAGTTTAACTGTTTTCTCTACTTGCTCCAGCCTCTGCCTCAAATCTCTGAAGTTGCCTCACACTTCCTCCATCGTCACTGTGATTTCATCCCAGATAGCTCTCATCTTATTTATAAGCTCTGCTGTTCAGTTTTGCACATCAAACTTTGTAAACACCCCTTTTGTGTGCTCTCTGTTTTCATTGAAGAATGCCTATGTCCCCACGGTCTCAGGAGCCATTTCAGGGCTTCTCCTCCTCTTTCTATGTGTTATACGCATGGCTATTTTTGTACCTCATATTTCTGCAAATTTAAATTTTTCTATCTGCTTGCGGGTGCGCACGTGTATTAACAGATATGAATCCATTTCTTAAGCTGCTTCAAGGGTGTTTCATGCTCTTTTTTTCTGGTACTGTTGGAGCCTTGCTCTCAAGTGGCCATACCCAATGATGCCACTTCCTCTTCCTTTTCAAGTTTTTAAAATTATAAACTGCCTAGATGGCACCCTGATAGGTGGTATAAACAAATAATAAACTTGAAACTTGTCCCCTGCAGCAATTTTCAAAATTAAGTATGCTTGCACTGTCACTCTGAAAAGTGATGCAAGCATTACTGGTAAAGTACTTGACTTTGCAGGAACGTGGGCTGTTCGATTATAGCTTTCTTAACGAGTAGCAGAGAAAGGGCAGCTAAAAATGACTTTACTATGGTTGACTTAATGATGTTGCATCATTACTTTTAGGCAATAACCCATCACCTGTAACCTCTCAAATGGGGTAGATTAGAAGGGGGGTTGTTGTGCATGGGTTGAGGCTTTTTTTTTCCCCCTTACGTACAAAGGAAAAATTATGTTCTTACCTGATAATTTTCTTTCCTTTAATCATACCAGACCAGTCCAGGCTAATGAGTTGTGTCCATCTACCAGCGGAAGGAGACAGAGAAAATAGTTCCAAGTAAACCACCCCCTTAAGGGTATCATGCAGCCTGGAATGTTCAGTATTTCAAATAGCCAAGCAATGGTGCTCTGAAGTCTAGAAGAAAACACAGTTAATACCAAACAGGCGCCAATATGCAGAACCTCATTGTTCCTGCTTGGCCGAAGGCAACTGCAACTTCCCTCACAGTAAAGTAAGCGGGAGGGAATGGTCCATACCAAGCTTGCCCAAGCACATAGAGATCTACCCCTGAATCCGGGAAAGAACTCCGTGATCCCAAGTAACAGAAGTCATACAGAGGTGGCACAACAACCGGCAGGAGAGTGAATAGAGAAGATGAAGTAGGCAGTTCTGTAGGACATCCCACCGTATTGAAGCATTGTGGAACAGCCAGGGATACCTAAAGGAAACAACACTCTGACAGACTTTAGCCCGGGGGGGGGAGGGGGGGGGGCATCTGGACTGGTCTGGTACGATTAAATATAAATCTACCTACGCCTCCAACTTCTCTACATAGGCACACAACTATGGAATGCTTTACCCAAATCCGTAAAATCAACCCAGAACTATCTAAATTTTAGAAAATTATTGAAGACCATCCTGTTCAAGAAGGCTTACTTTCCTGACTCAACCTAACCCACCCATTCCTGGTTTTCAGCAAGATTCATCGACCTTATTAACATGTAACTTTGTATTATCTTTTGCTACCTTACTTGTTTAAATGATACTTATTTGTCTATTACCTTACTCTTACACTGTTTAATTGTACTTTTCTGTACTGTAGTCTTCCCTGTGGTTCTATGTAAGCCACATTGAGCCTACAACTAGTGGGAAAACGTGGGGTATAAATGTATTAAATAAATAAATAAAAGGAAAAAAAAATCTCAGGTAAAAAACATAATTTTTCCTTCCTTGTCATCTATACCAGACCAGTCCAGACTAATGGGATGTAGCAAAGCAGTTTCCCAAAAGTGTGTGTGGGGGGGGGGGGGTGGAGAGAGAGAAAAGAAGAATGCAGAAGGTTGAAAAATCAACAAAGCTATACACACAGCAAAAACTGATCAGCAGAAAAGGATTCGAATATCCGAACCACCAGGCTACCAAAACGGAACAGTTAGACACTAGAAAAGGAACTGAAGCTGTAGGACGTAAAACAAACGCCCTGAGCAAAAACTATGTACCCCTGTCCCGAATCTTGCTATTCTTTGAGGTTCTATATGGAATGTTGCTACAATTTGGGTTTCTGCCAGGTACTTGTGACCTAGCTTGGCCACTGCTTGGAAAACAGGATACTGGGCTAGATGGACCATTGGTCTGACCCAATATGCTAATCTTGTTACTCTTTAGGATTCCAGAATCTTGCTATTCTTTGGGGTTCTACATGGAATGTTGCCACAATTTGGGTTTCTGCCAGGTACTTGTGACCTAGCTTGGCCACTGTTTGGAAAACAGGATACTGGGCTAGATGGACCATTGGTCTGACCCAATATGTCTACTCTGATGTTCTTATGTTCAAAAGAAGCAGCAAAGATGCTCATGCCAAAGGACTCTCCTTGGAAGGAAGGCAACAGTCGTATCCGAGCAACAAGGAGAAGAACTGTCTCTCCTAGACCAGGATCCACTTCTCCGAACCCTGGCAAGACAAAGAATAACTCCCAAACCTGCCGGTCTGCCTTGAGTCCAAGATGGTCGGAGGAAGCGACCCTAACAAGTACTAGGAGTATGCAACCCCAAACAGTGCGCCGCACTTCATAGAAGAAAGGAAGCAAGGCCCAGGAACCACCCAAACCTGCGCCTAGTGAGAGAATCAAACTCCACAGAACAAGAAGAGACTCCAGAGTCAAGAGAACCAACTAACTGGAGTGCTAGTCTCTCCAGGAGAACCAAGAACAAAAGGGCAGCAGCATACCAAGGTACAACCGTAGAAATACAGTACTCCTAAACCAGCTCACTCTGGACTTAGGGATGAAAGAACAGAGTCAAGAGAACAAAAGGAGACAAAAAGAAAGACAGTCGAGAGGCACACTGCGGAGAAAAGACCCCCAAGGTGCCAAGAAGCCATAAAAGGAGCAAAGACAAATTCAAACTCCAGCAAAGGAGAAGCTTTTCACCAGCCACCAAGAAGCTATGGCAACAAAAGGTGCCACAGGAATGGTAGCTAACAGGAGACAAGGCAGCCTTGTCTAGCAATCTAAAATACGGTATGCCACAGATGCAGAGAAGTTACTGTATCCAACCCGCAGAAAAGAGCTGGGGTTGATCGACAAGGTGAAACAGTGCCCAACAGGCAAAGGTGAAAATACGCTCCACAGTCAGAGACTGAACTGTGCTCAAGGGACAAAAATGAAGCTGCGCTCATCAGGCAGAGTAGGATCCGTGCTCAATGAAAACATACGGATTTACGCTCAAAGCACACAAACTGAGCTACGCGTCATGGGCAGAGAAGGAGTTGCACACCTCTGGCAAAGATAGAAATGCATTGAACAAGCAGAGAAGAAGCTGAGAGTAAGAGACAGAGGATGAGCAGTGCCCCACTGAAAGAGCTGGATGTTAAAAGGTACCTGCAGAACTGAAGCTGCAGTAGTGATGGAACTGTGTATAAAACGCAGGCAAGGAGCTGCGCTCCGGACACAGGCAAGGAGCTGCGCTTCCTACTACTACTACTATTTAGCATTTCTATAGCGCTACAAGGCGTACGCAGCGCTGCACAAACATAGAAGAAAGACAGTCCCTGCTCAAAGAGCTTACAATCTAATAGACGAAAAATAAATAAAGTAAGCAAATCAAATCAATTAATGTGAACGGGAAGGAAGAGAGGAGGGTAGGTGGAGGCGAGTGGTTACGAGTCAAAAGCAATGTTAAAGATGTGGGCTTTCAGTCTAGATTTAAAGGTGGCCAAGGATGGGGCAAGACGTAAGGGCTCAGGAAGTTTATTCCAGGCGTAGGGTGCAGCGAGACAGAAGGCGCGAAGTCTGGCGTTGGCAGTAGTGGAGAAGGGAACAGATAAGAAGGATTTATCCATGGAGCGGAGTGCACGGGAAGGGGTGTAGGGAAGGATGAGTGTGGAGAGATACTGGGGAGCAGCAGAGCGAGTACATTTATAGGTTAGTAGAAGAAGTTTGAACAAGGTGCGAAAACAGATAGGGAGCCAGTGAAGGGTCTTGAGGAGAGGGGTAGTATGAGTAAAGCGACCCTGGCGGAAGACGAGACGGGCAGCAGAGTTTTGAACCGACTGGAGGGGGGAGAGGTGACTAAGTGGGAGGCCAGCAAGAAGCAGATTGCAGTAGTCTAAACGAGAGGTGACAAGGGTGTGGATGAGGGTTTTGGTAGAGTGCTCGGAAAGAAAGGGGCGGATTTTATGGATGTTGTAAAGAAAGAAACGACAGGTCTTGGCAATCTGCTGGATATGAGCAGAGAAGGAGAGAGAAGAGTCAAAGATGACCCCAAGGTTTCGAGCTGAGGAGACAGGGAGAATGAGAGAGCCATCAACAGAAATAGAAAACGGGGGGAGCGGGGAGGTGGGTTTGGGGGGGAAAATGAGAAGCTCGATTTTGGTCATATTTAATTTCAGGTGGCGTTGAGACATCCAGACAGCAATGTCAGACAAGCACGTTGAAATTTTGGTTTGGATGCAAGGTGAGATATCAGGGGTAGAAAGGTAGATTTGGGAGTCACCAGCATAGAGATGGTAGGAAAAGCCATGGGATGAGATTAATGAACCAAGGGAAGAAGTGTAGATAGAGAAGAGGAGGGGACCAAGAACAGAACCCTGAGGTACGCCGACAGGCAGAGGGATAGAAGTAGAAGAGGATCCACCAGAGTGAACACTAAAGGTGCGGAGGGAGAGGTAGGAAGAGAACCAGGAAAGGACAGAGTCCTGGAATCCAAGTGAGGACAGGGTATCGAGAAGTATGCTGTGATTGACAGTTTCAAAAGCAGCGGAAAGATCAAGAAGAATGATGGAATATTGACCTCTGGATTTAGCCAGTAATAGGTCATTGGAGACTTTAGTAAGCGCAGTTTTGGTTGAGTGGAGAGGGCGAAAACCAGATTGTAGTGGGTCAAGAATAGCATGTGAGGAGAGAAAATCAAGGCGGCGGTGAATAGCACGCTCAAGTAATTTAGAGAGAAAAAGAAGGAGGGAGATGGGTCGGTAATTAGAGGGACAAGTAGGGTCGAGTGAAGGCTTCTTAAGGAGAGGTGTGACCACAGCATGTTTAAAGGCAGCAGGGACAGTCGCAGTGGAAAGTGAAAGGTTGAGAATGTGACAGATAAAAGGAATAAGAGCAGGAGAGATGGCAGACATGAAGCTGTGCAGCACCTGCAGTCACAGAGCTATGCTCCACATACCACCCTGGAACTGCGCCCAATCTGCAGAGAACAGTTGTGCTAAACACACAGAGATGGAGCTATACTCAACAGGTGGTGGGCCTGCACTCCGCACACAGACAGGGAGCTGCGTTCCATACGCAGAGAGAGAGCTGCATGCCACACACGGACAAGGAGCTGTGTTCCACAGCCAGACACAGAGCCATGTTCTACAAGCAGACACAAGACTGCGCCCCACACTGAGACCTCCAGAGAAAGAACTACACTCAACATGAGACAATGGAGCTGCGTTCAACCTGCAGAGATGAAAAATTGCAGAATATGCAGCGAAGGAACTTTATGCAACATGCCATGATAGCGCTGTCCTCAACATCCAGCGATGGAGCTAAAGCCAACCTGGAGCTGTGCCCAACATGCAGCGATGGAGCTAAAGCCAACCTGGAACTGTGCCCAACATGCAGCGATGGAGCTAAAGCCAACCTAGAACTGTGCCCAACATGCAGCGATGGAGCCGTGCCCAACATGGAATGGTGGAACAGCATGGAACAATGAAGCTGCGCTCAACATGGAAAGATGGAGCTGCGCTCGACATGGAAAGATGGAGCTCTGGAGAACAGCCACAGAAGAAGGTGCTGCCAGGAAGCCAACAAGAAAAGAGCACAACTTGGGGAAATGCAGACCTGGCACTGCACTCCCCTGGCCCAGAGGGACTAAAACTACAAGAAGAGAAGGCCCCGTGCCCCAAGAGACACTCTTGGCCTCCAAGTGGTCTCTTAGTCACAATGACTGCCCACCTAAGCAACCGAGACAGAGCAGCAGTCAATGTAGAGAAAGAACTCCTGCCAAGAGGGAGGTAAGCACCACAGATCTGGAATCCTCAGACCATAGGGAGCAAAACACAGCCGTCAGGCAGTGAGGAAGAAACAACTCTAGCCAGGCCAGGAACAAAGAGGAAGCTGGCCAGTAACACCAAACCAAGGAAAAACCAGCTAAGGGAGAGTCAAACTCCAGACCTAGAACAGAACCACTTCCCTGCAGAAAAGTACAGAAAAGCGCAGAGCTAAGAGGCGATAATCCAGAAGCACAGCAATAGATCTGCTCAGCAGGAAAAAACTGCGCCCCTTACAGAAAAAGGAAGGAGTGCCAAAAGTGCCAGGAGAGAGGTGCCTGAAACTAGAAAAGCAAAACCCGCCTGTGCCAGGCTAAAATTCCCGCCCAAAAGCAAGGGAAAGCAAGGAAGAACTGTGGCAAACTAGTCCTAAAAAGGCACATTCCCGTAAAGAGATACTGAACTGAGTCCAAGCAAAACACTGGCAAGAATGGCGCTCCCGAGGGTACGAGGGATATGAGCTAGCAGCTGCACACCAAGGGCAACTCGGACCCCCGCCAGAAGGAAAGTACCCTGCAGACAAACCAGAGCAGACAGGAGAGATCCATGGGGACAAGAGAACCCAAAGCTCCCCAAGGAAGGGAGGAAAAACTGCTGCCAAAACAAGAATCAAATAGCAGGAGCGTCTCAAGCAAGATGCCTGAAGCAGCAGAGACCGGACGGTCTGAAAAAGAACTGACCAACAGCTGTGTAAAGGCTGACAGGAAAGAAAAAATAGCACTGGACTAAAAAGATCGAGTCTGCAGCCAAACGGAGCCAGCGAGACAATTTCCCCACTTTGGAAATGGCAGACTAAGACCTTCGATCTGCAAAGGTATAAGTTCCAGCAACGGGGCCGCCCTCTGAACCAGCCAAAGTTGTTTTTTTTTTTTTTTTTTTTTTTAAAACAACCTTCTTCACTAGAGACAGGAATAAATAATGGCTTACCTCAGAGGCAGAAATTCAGATATGCCTATCACTACAGAAGCGAAGAACCCCCCACAGGGGAGACAAGGTACTCCATGCCACAATCAACCATCACCCTGCTATAAAGACAGCCAGGGGAGGTAGGAGTGGGGAGCGAACCAGGGTCACTGGATATCATCCTAGCTGGCAGATGAGGAACTCAGGACCACTGAGTATCATCTAAAACTAGCCCCAACACGACTACCAGCATACCCCTGGCTCCACTGTCACCAGAAGAATCTGGGACAGGAGGTACCAGCCAGAAATCCAGAGCAGCTGCACAATCCGTCCACCATCCACTAGGAGACAGAGAAAATACTGAACATTCCACGCTGCACGATACACTTAAGGGGCGGTTTAATTGGAACTATTTTCTCTGTCTCCTTCCGCTGGTAGATGGACACAACCCATTAGTGTGGACTGGTCTGGTATAGATGACAAGGAATGCAGGCTTACAAAGTTAGGCGAAGTTAAACTTATACAAAAAAAAGGAGTTGTTGCTACCCTTTGGGATACTATACAAAGATCTTAACTAGATACCAAACTTATGCCTTAGTGCCTTTGTGGGAGATTAAGGACTAATCAAAGATCTTCTATGTAGGTATTTCATGCTAAATCATCTGTACTGTAGTTTTAAGTTTATAATAAAAATTCTGAACCAGATTTTTTAAAATGTCAATTTGAATAGATGTAGGAACAGGAATATTGTTGTTACCGAACAAGAGAAAGGAATCTGACACCGTGCACCCACAATAGAAGTCTGGAAATCCGGACCTTTTAAAATTGCCTGCCAACCACCTGTGAATCCAGACACCCCTGTACAGTTTTTCTCCCTCCATTCTTGACCCTGCACTTGCTTCTCTCATTCTCCCAGGCTCCCCCCACCCCCCCGCAGCTCAGCCCTCCCCCTTTCATCCCTCCCTCTACCTCGTACAGCCCAGCATTTTTCCCCCAGCTCTTTATTACTGGCACCTTTCCTAAAGTCTTTGGTGCTGGAGCACTGGAGGCAGCCTTACTCACTGGCTGCCTCTGGCATGCATCAGACCTTTCCCCCTCTAACCCATCCCACCCTTCCGACAACAGGAAGCTGCATCAGAAGGATGGGATGGGTTAGAGGGGAAGGCCCGCTACATGCCGGAAGTAGCCAGTGAGTAAGACTGCTGTTGGTGCTGCAGCACCAAAGACTTTAGGAAAGATACCTGTAACAAAGAGCAAGTGGGCATGGCCTGGGGGTGTGGGGGAAGAAACTGGACCATGCGGGGGGGAGGGGGATGGGGGCAGGACTGACTGCTGGGTAACCAGTACTGCCTGAGAATCTGGAAAGTCCAAAAATCTGGACTGACCCTATCCATGAGCAGTCCAGAGTTTTGGACTTCTACAGTATACAGCCTGAAGGAAGGTTGTAAGTGCAATCAAACCTCCTTGAGTGGAATAGTGTTCTAAGCTATTTCCTCTAATCAATCTGCAGTAAAACTATTACTAGAGCTACATCTCTACTGGACTTGGCAGTTTAATTAGTACAGTAGAAGCAAACTGTTGTTGACAGTTCACTGCTGTTGCAAGTAAAATACTGGATAATCATTGAACACAGGAAAAGGGAGCTGCCAGTTTCCAGTACCTAACAGAAAGAAGAAAAAAAAAAGCCAGAAAAATACCCGGAGTTGTTTGTTGCAGACCAACATGTTGATTCTTACTGTTGCAAAAACAAGCCAACTGCTTCTTATTCTAAGGATAACATGATAGAAAAACACACATACACAAAAAAAAAAAACTAATGAGAAGCAAAAAGTTCTCAGGAGGAGCCCACTACCATTTATTACTTCTGAAAAGGTCAGGATTTCTTTTTATACCCATAACCAGGAAGTGAAACATTATAGCATGCATTCTGCTATAGCTACAAAACTTATTTTAGGCTTTGTACAAATGTATGCAAAGACTGTATGTAAAACTGATGGACATTTGTAAACCAAAGATTAATTATATGGTAGGAAGAACGGGTGGTGAAATATAACAAAAACGGGGAAGTAATATGAAGATGTGAATGAAAGAAGCAAATGTAAAATATAAAATACATACTTGGCATTCTTGGCTTGATTGTGGGCCTGGCAATGATCCTGATACCTGGATAACTGATCTGGCATGACAGTGCTGACAGCCAATTTCAACCTCTGCAAGGGTTCTCTCAAATGATCATCCTAGAAAAGGAAACACAGCAGAGCACCCTTTATTGACTGTTGAAAGAACTAGTACATGCTTTTAGAGTTTATCATGCCCTCTAAAAATAGAGATTCAGGTCAACATTCTGCCAAACCATAAGGATTCTAAAACACTCTGAACTGGTTAATCAGACATTACTGTTCAGAAATATGAATGCTTACAATTAGTAATGACAAAATTCCAGGAACTTATCAATCCAGACCACTACTATAACAAAACTGAAATGTGTGCTTACCTGCTAATTTCCTTTCCTGGAGTCCTGCTAGACCAATCCAGATGAATAGGTTATGTCCATAAACCAGCAGATGGAAGCAGAAAAGACTTACAAATCAGTGGTATCTTCACCAGTATAAGATGTGATGCAGCCCTGAACTTGATAAAGCATATCTGCAACACTAGAATCACATCATAGCTTGGTGCAACAAAATAAGCAAACTTATGGTGTGATGAAAGAGTGCCAAAACATAAATCACAGTGGGTCAAAATAGTGCTGCAGCAGACCACAATCTTGAAGCACATGCATGATGAGCAATAGGAAGTGTTCCCCCTCCACCTGCTAGTGCTTTTCAACCCAGTCCTCAAAGATCACCTTGCCAATCAGGTTTTCAGGATATCCACAATGAATATGCATGGGAGAGATATGCATGCACTGTTTTTTATATGCAAATTTCTCTCATGCATATTCATTGTGGATATCCTGAAAACCCAACTGGTCAGGTGGTCTCTGAGGGCTGGGTTGAAAACCACTGGTCTAGGAGGCCGTCTCCCAGGAACTGCCAGCAGGGAACCAAGGAAGGTCACCTCAGAAATCATTCCACACCAAAAAAAGAAAAAGCTTCAGTCTTCCCAGGTGGGTCCTGGAGTGGTCTGAGCAGGACTCAAGAAAATGAATGGAATGTTTCCAAGTTTATTATGTATTTGATATACTATCCATCAACAGAACCATCTAGGTGATTCACAATCAGAACTAGACAATCAATTACAGAGCAGAAACGAACTACAATAATTTAGAAGGAGACAGATATGATCATCCTGAGCATGCTGTGACTATTTTCTACACAATAGTGAAAAGAAGAGCAGAACACACATCTTAGTATGATAAACAGGCTTTATTTGTGCCACTCTGTAATAAGTTCCGCCTTAGCCACGTTTCACCTCACTAGAGGCTGGTGTCAGGGGCTAAAACAGCGTTGTGGCAAAAACATGAAAAAATATAATAAATCATAAAATATTAAACATCAATCCTGAATACTAAAAACTATTAAAACACCTTCATAAAACATGTTACTAACAAACCACCAATACATTATTAGAGACAGGGTCAAACAGCAAACCTATAGAAGATAAGGCTAACATACAAATATAGTGTTTAAAGACATACTATTAAAGCATGTTTACTTAAAAAGCAGAAACTCATAAGGAACATTGTTAATATGTTAAACAAAATAATATGCAAAAAAGCATAACTGAAATAACAAAGAAATATTGCATTAAACCAAACTAGTACACACCAACTGTAAAAAGACACAAGTATGATAGAACTCATAAGAACCATTAAAAAAAATCAAACTATACTACTGAATGTGGCAACTCACGGAAACTTGTACCAACTGAATCTGAATAAACAAGAGAAGATACACATACCTATTGCAGTCCCAAAAGGAACAAACATGCAACACAGCTAAAACCCAATGAAAGCAGCAACAATCAGCCTCGCCTAAAAAGATAAGTTCAAAATATGAGCACAATAAAAAGAGTCAAAGGAACTTAAAACCAGAACAAAGTGGCCAAAATGCATACTCATAGCTTGCAGGGTAGATAGAAACATAGCAACTCTCTCCCTCATTCAAGAGAACTCCGTCTACAGCTGTGCTGGAACATTTAAATATAGTTCCTGCCAGGGAGCAAGTCCACTAACAAATATTTAAAATAAGAAACTCAACACAGTAAAATACATAATAAAACAGAAAAAAGGGGGTAAAAAGGAAAAGAAAAAGAAACTTATTATACCTCATTAAAAATGTACATATTAATGAGGCAAAAGTACTCAAAAAAACAACTCTAAAACTCATACTAAACCTAAAAAACATAAGTCAAACACTGAAAAACACACACACAAAAAGAAAAACTAAAAAACTAAAAGAAAAAATGTGCATATTAATGAGGGAATTAGAAAAATTCAAATACTAAAAACCCATACTAGACCTATAAAAAAACTCAGAAACACTAAAAGATATGATAAAACCTAAACTAAAAAGTAAAACAAAAAAAAATATTAAAACCACCTCATTAAAATTGTGCATATTAACGAGGGAATCAAAAAATAACTACTAAACCCTAAAACACTAAGGGCACTGTTTACTAAGCTGTGTTATAGGTGTGTTAGCATTTTTAACATACATTAACCACGTACACACCTACAATATCCCTATAGCAGTGATGGCGAACCTTTCAGCGACCGAGTGCCCAAACAGCAACCCAAAATCTAATTATTTATCGCGAAGTGCCGGTACTCATTATGGGCGGGGTCACCACAAATGACTCCACCCCTATGATAGCCACACACCCTTACACCAGCCATGGCGCATATAAACAGACATAATTGAAAATATTATACTAGTATAGGAGAAAAAAAATAACTTGAGTTTCATTATAAATCATTTCTGTAAGTTGTTACAGCTCCAGTATACCCAGTGCAAAATAAGACAGCAGATGTAAATTCTCAAACTGGACATATTCCAAACATTAAAATGAAAATAAAATGATTTTTTCTACCTTTGTTGTCTGGTGACTGTTTTTCTATCCATATTGGTCCTAGTCGCTGATTCTGCTGCTCTCTATCTATTCTCTTAACTCCGTTTCCAGGGCTTCCTTTCCATTTATTTCTTTACTTTCCTCCTTTCTTCTTAATTTCTTGCCTCCATTTATTTCTTTACTTTCCTCCTTTTTTCATTTCTTGCCCTCCATCCATGTCCAGCAACCCTTCTCTCCCCTCCAGCCACAAATGTCCAGCCACCCTCCTTTCCCCTCCAGCCACCCTCCTCTCCCCCCTGCTCTCCCACCCAGCACCAGGCTGCCAGCCCTCCCACCACTAGGCCTCCCTCCCACCCAGCATCAGGCCTCCCTCCCTCCCAACCACCCAGCATCAAGCCTCCCTCCCTCCCACCCAGCGGCACCCAACACCAGGCCTCCCTCCCAGCACTAACCATTAGGCCTCCCACCCACCCAGCAGCACCCAGCACCAGGCCTCCCTCCTTCCCACCCACTCAGCACCCAGCATCAGGCCTCCCTCCCTCCCAACCACCCACCCACCCAGCGTCAGGCCTACCTCCCTCCCACCCAGCACCAGGCCGACCTCCCTCCCTCCCACCAAGTACCACGCCGCTTGCCCTCGCTCCCTCCCTCTTCCAAACAAGCATCAGCCTGCCCGTCCTTCCTCCCTCCCTCCCAGCACTACGGCCCCCCTCCTCCTCCTCCTCTGCAATTGAAAAAAAGTAACGGGTTAAGGCAGCATCGGCAGCGGCAACGAAAAGCGTAGTCTTCACTCAGCACGCTTCCCTTCTGTCTTGCTCTCAAGCTCTGGTCCTGCCCATGAGCGAGACAGAAGGGAAGTGCGCCGAGTGAAGACTATGCTTTTCGTTGCCGCTGCTGCCTTAACCCGGTACATTTTTTCAATTTCAGAGGAGGAGGAGGAGAAGGGGGGTGGTGCTGGGAGGGAGGGAGGACAGGCGGGCTGATGCTTGTTTGGAAGAGGGAGGGAGGGAGCGAGGGCAAGCGGCGTGGTGCCTGGTGGGAGGGAGGCCGGCCTGGTACTCGGAGCGAGGGAGGGAGAGTGGGCGGAGCGGACCAGTGACTGGCGCGCGTGCCAAGGGAGAGGGCTCTGCGTGCCCTGGCACGAGTGCCATAGGTTCGCCATTACCGCCCTATAGGCACCTACACGGTTAAAACACTCGATAATTGTAGATGCATTAAAAACTCTAATGCACCTTAGCAAACAGGGCCCTTAAAACAAGATAAGACAGGGCATAATTAATAAAAAAACTAGTAAAAAAGGCCCGTTTCTGACACAAAAGAAACGGGCGCTAGCAAGGTTTTCCTCGGAGTGTGTATGTTTGGGAGAGTGTATGTGAGAGTGACTGTTTGAGAGTCAGAGTGAAAGTGTGAGTGTGTGAGAGAGAGAGTGTGTTTGTGAGAGAGTGTGTGTGTGAGAATGAGAGTGTGTGCAAGTGTGTATGTGAGACACAGTGTGATAGAGAGTGTGTGTGTGTGCCCATCCATGCTCCTCTGTCCCCTGCCCCCTCCATTCATCCCTATCCAGCATTTTCCCTCTCTGCCTGAGGCCTGCCCTGCAATCCATATCCATCCATGCCCATCTGTCCCCTCCATTCATCCCTATCCAGCAATTCCCCTCTCCCTGAGTCCTGCCCTTCCAATCCATGCCCATCCATGCTCATCTGTCACCTGGCCCCTCCATTTTTCCCTATCCAGCATTTCCCCTCTCTGCCTGAGGCCTGCTCTGCAATCCATATCCATCCATGCCCATCTGTGCCCTCCATTCATCCCTATCCAGCAATTCCCCTCTCCCTGAGTCCTGCCCTTCCAATCCATGCCCATCCATGCTCATCTGTCACCTGGCCCCTCCATTTTTCCCTATCCAGCATTTCCCCTCTCTGCCTGAGGCCTGACCTGCAATCCATATCCATCCATGCCCATCTGTCCCCTCCATTCATCCCTATCCAGCAATTCCCTTCTCCCTGAGTCCTGCCCTTCCAATCCATGCCCATCCATGCTCATCTGTCACCTGGCCCCTCCATTTTTCCGTATCCAGCATTTCCCCTCTCTGCCTGAGGTCTGTCCTGCAATCCATATCCATCCATGGCCATCTGTCTCCTCCATTCATCCCTATCCAGCAATTCCCCTCTCCCTGAGTCCTGCCCTTCCAATCCATGCTCCTCTGTCACCTGGCCCCTCCATTCATCCCTATCCAGCAATTCCCCTCTCTGCCTGAGGCCTGCCCTGCAATCCATATGCATCCATGGCCATCTGTGCCCTCCATTCATCCCTATCCAGCAATTCCCCTCTCCCTGAGTCCTGCCCTTCCAATCCATGCCCATCCATGCTCATCTGTCACCTGGTCCCTCCATTTTTCCCTATCCAGCATTTCCCCTCTCTGCCTGAGGCCTGCCCTGCAATCCATATGCATTCATGGCCATCTGTGCCCTCCATTCATCCCTATCCAGCAATTCCCCTCTCCCTGAGTCCTGCCCTTCCAATACATGCCCATCCATGCTCATCTGTCACCTGGCCCCTCCATTTTTCCGTATCCAGCATTTCCCCTCTCTGCCTGAGGCCTGTCCTGCAATCCATATCCATCCATGGCCATCTGTCTCCTCCATTCATCCCTATCCAGCAATTCCCCTCTCCCTGAGTCCTGCCCTTCCAATCCATGCTCCTCTGTCACCTGGCCCCTCCATTCATCCCTATCCAGCAATTCCCCTCTCTGCCTGAGGCCTGCCCTGCAATCCATATGCATCCATGGCCATCTGTGCCCTCCATTCATCCCTATCTAGCAATTCCCCTCTCCCTGAGTCCTGCCCTTCCAATCCATGCCCATCCATGCTCATCTGTCACCTGGCCCCTCCATTTTTCCCTATCCAGCATTTCCCCTCTCTGCCTGAGGCCTGCCCTGCAATCCATATCCATCCATGGCCATCTGTCCCCTCCATTCATTCTTATCCAGCAATTCCCGTCTCCCTGAGTCCTGCCCTTCGAATCCATGCCCATCCATGCTCCTCTGTCCCCTGCCCCCTCCATTCATCACTTTCCAGCAATTGCCCTCTCTTCCTGAGCCCTGCTATCCCAATCCATGCCCATCCATGCTCCTCTGTCCCCTGCCGCCTCCATTCATCCTTTTGCAGCAAGTCCCCTGTCTCCCTTTCATGACCCCCCTTGCATCCATGCTCCTCTCTCTCCCATGTCCCAGCCTGGGCCGCCCTCTTCTCCCCCCCCTCCCCCTTCGCATCCATGCTGTCGTTTCTCCCCTGCCCTCCCGCTCCCATTGTTGTTCTTTAGTGGCCACCCTCTTCTCTCCCCCCAACATGGTTGTTTTTTTTTTTTTTTTTTTCTTGTTTTTAAATTTACCTCCGTGCCGGTTCCGGCAGCGAAGCATAAGGGAAGGAGGCGGCGCTCCCGACGTCTAGGTTTCCCTTCGCTGTGTTCCGCCTTCTTTTGACGTCATCCTTGACGTCAGAAGAAGGCGGAACACAGCGAAGGGAAGGCTAGACGTCGAGAGCGCCGCCTCCTTCCCTGACGCTTCGCTGCCGAGCGTTGCGATTGGTTGAGTGTCATTGCTCCACCCTCGACGTCATCACGTTTGACGCGTGGGCGGGGCAGACACAATGCGATCTCACCCCCTTCACTTTAGAATGTTGGCTAACAGAGGCTTCATTAGAACGTTGGAGGTGCGTTTTATATAGAGAGATAAGAGTAAAAAAACCAAAAGATATATATCATTTATACAATCTCAAATAAAGCACATATAGAGGAGGGAAAAAAAAGTATTACACAATTAAAACTGTGCATATTAATAAGGGAAACAAAGGGAAGGGAATTGGGACTTGATATACCGCCTTTCTGAGGTTTTTGCAACTACATTCAAAGCGGTTTACATATATTTCAGGTACTTATTTTGTACCAGGGGCAATGGAGGGTTAAGTGACTTGCCCAGAGTCACAAAAAGCTGCAGTGGGAATCAAACCCAGTTCCCCAGGATCAGAGTCCACTGCACTAACCACTAGGCTACTCCTCCACAAAGTAAATGCAAATTCTAAAAAACTATACTAAATACACATGGTTAAAAACAGACTCTAGAACACTAATAAAAATGCACATTATAAGGCAAGCTGATTGAATAAAAACAAAACTGATTAAAAACATAAAAAACAAATGCATACAACTTAAGGCAATATTCCAACAGTATCTTAAAAACAAAGAACAGCACTGTGGAAAACTCAAAAACTTAGTAAATCAAGTAATACAGCACAGTGCTTTCCTCTAAAAAAACTGAATGTGTCCCTGTCCCTTTTCCTCTAAAAAAAACTGAATGTGTCCCTGTCCCTTTTATATATATATATATATATATATATATATATATATATATATATATATATATATATATATATATATATATATATATCACCACCTCTCCATGAAACTTTATGTTTATGAACAATAAAACAATTTGTATTCTACTAGTGGCTTGTCAAGCAGCTGCCTTTTAATAGCACTCCTATGTTCTATCAATGCTTTTTCTGTTTTACAATTTGATAAATGTTTCAACTTATATCTTTCATTAGTCACAGGGTGATAAAAGCATTTTGTTCTTGTTCATATCACAAACAGAACAACATCTACAAGGGAAATGACCTAATACATTATCAGAATAAGCAGAGTGAATTAGAGATAATGTCGAGGATGCCAGCATATCTTTTAAATTATGATTCCTTTTTGTATGCTATTAAAAGGTTTTTATTCCTAAAACTGTCTGCATTCTGTACTATGTGCCAACGCTGCTTCAAAATCTTGACAATGTGTTTAGACAAATGGTTAAAACCTAAGCTATATAGGGCTAGAATCTTTTTAGGAAGAGAGGGTCGAAGGGGTGGAGGAGTGGCGCTGTATGTGAGAGAGAGTATTTATTTATTTATTGCATTTTTATCCCACATTTTTCCCACCTATTTGCAGGCTCAATGTGGCTTACAAAACATCATGAATAGTGGAAATATATAAGAGAATATACATTTAGTATTACATAAGGATCTTGGGTAGCATGATAGTGATGAAACACGATAGTAGTTTAACAAGCAAATAATGTAAGACAAATCTGGGTATATGTGTAGTATCAGAGTGGCTGAAATGCAGGGAACCTGGGGAAAGAAAGAAGCTTCATGGATCAACCTGGAAATAGAAGATGGAAACTGTATCCACACGGGGGTTATCTACAGACCTCTGGCACAAATGTAGAAGCTAGACAAGGATCTGATGGAAGATTTTCAAAAGATTGGTATGAAAGGGGAGGTGCTATTGTTGGGAGATTTCAACTTGTCTGATGTGGATTGGTGCGTCCCGTCTGCAGAATCGAAAAGAAGTAGGGAGATTGTGGACGCCTGTCAAAGTGCCTTGCTCAGACAAATGGTGATGGAAGCCATGAGGGATGGGTCAATGCTGGATCTAGTGCTCACAAATGGAGAAAGTGTTTCCAGTATCCCAGTGAGTGCCCAACTATGTAATAGTAATCATCACACGATAAGGTTTGATATAAGGGCAAAAGAGGAATTTGGATGCACAAAACTCAAAGATAAAATGATGCCTTACCTGATAATTTTCTTTCCTTTAGCAGCAGCAGATGAATCCAGGAACTCGTGGGTTGTGTCCACCTACCAACAGGTGGAGGTGGAGATACACAGAATGAACCATGAGGAAAACATTTTCCACACTCGAGCATAAGCACAAGTAGACGACCGTTTCCATGACTGCAGAAGTGTGGCAATAACAGGTTCTGAAAAACCCTTCTTTCTTAACCAGTGCCTTTCAAGAGCCAGGCCTTAAGACCAAAGTGGGATGGATTTTCCATCTGGACCGGACCCTGATGTAGACGATCTGGAGTCACTGGCAGCCACAGAGGAGGGTCGTGTAGCAATCGAACCAGATCTGCATACCACGGTCGTGGAGCCCAATCCAGTGCCACCACAACGAGTCCCTGACAACGATGATTCTGTGCAGACCTCTTCCTATTAGAGGCCACAGAGGAAATACATAGAGTAGCCCCTTCTTTAGCCACGGCTGCAGCAGGGCATAGAGTCCGGTGGATCCGGACTGCCTTCTGCAGGAAAAGAATTTGAGCACCTTGGCATTCTGCAATGTGGCCATGAGATCCATCACAGGTGTCCCCCAATGACAACAAATCAATTGAAAAGCCGTCGCCGACAGCTCCCACTCTGCCGCATCCAAAAGCGTTCAACTGAGAAAATCTGCCTGAACATTCTTCTGGCCCACAATGTGGGCTGCTGAATGGCAAAAAACGTGAGTTTCCGCTCACACCATCTGACGGGATGCCTCCACCACCAGAGGCAAACTGAAGGTACCCCCCTGCCGACTGATGTCGGCCACCATCGTCGAGTTGTCTAAGAACTCAAACCGTCTTGCCCTCCAGGAGATCCTGGAAACTGACTAAGGCGTTCACTACCGCTCTCAATTCCAAGCGATTTATGGACCAAACCACTTCAAGGGGAGTCCAGGTTCCTTGCGTCACTCTGTCCAGAAAATGAGCACCCCATGCCGACAGACTGGCACCTGTCACTACCATCACCCAATCTAGGGAAGCTAACGGCTTGCCCTTCTACAAATTGGATGGGAGAAGCCACCAACCCATGCTGCTTTTGGCCGCCTCCGTCCAGGACAGACATCGTTGATAGTCCAAGTCAGCGGCCATCTGCTCAATAGAAACAAAAGGGGCCGCATATGAGATCTCACCCACGGCACCACCTTCAGGGTGGCTGCCATGGAACCCAGAACTTGAACGTAATCCCAAACGCGGGCCTACGTACCCAGCTTGATTGGCTGGCCATCTGGCAGAAAGACTTTCCCTAGCTTCGTGTCAAAGAGCACCCTGAGGTATTCCAAGGTCTGAGTTGGCTGAAGCTGACTCTTGCCTGAATTGATGATCCAGCCCAGAAACTGCAGAAGACTCATTAATCGGGCAATGACATCCCGACTTTCCTGAGGTGAGTTCGCTCGAATCAACCAGCTGTCGAGACAGGGATGAACTCGAATCCCTTCTTTCCGTAAAAAGGCCGCCACGACTACCATGACTTTTGAGAAGGTGCGTGGAGCTGTGGCCAGTCCAAAAGGTACGGCTTGAAACTGGAAGTGCTGCCCTAGAATCACAAACCTGAGGAATCTCTGATGCGGTTGCCAAATCAGAATGTGTAAGTAAGCTTCCTGGAGGTCGAGAGTCATCAAAAACGCTCCCGCTACACTGCCGCAATAACGGCTTGCAAGGTTTCCATGCAAAAATGTCGTAGAAACTTGTTCACCACTCTTAAATTGGGAACCACAAAGTAAATGGAATAGCAGCCCTTGCAAAATTCGGGAGGAGGCGCGGGAACGATGGCTCCCAAACATAGATCTCACAATGTGCTTTGAACTGCTATCCATTTTGAACATGTGCCGCATTGAGAATCCAGAAAAAATTCTGTGACGGGTGCACTGAATTATAGTTTGTATCCATCTCGCAACACGTTGAGGACTTATTGGTCTGAGGTTATCTTGACCCACTCTGGGAGAAACAGAGATAGCTGTCCCCCTATCCGCTCCCCCGCAGACTGGGCCAGCGCCCCATGATTGGGAGGTGTGAGCAGCGGCTCCTTGACGAGCGTAAGCGCCTGAAGGTCGCTTATCATTGCAAAAGGAAGATCTTTGCTGGAAACGGGAATGCTGAAAAGATCCTGAAGCCTGTCCCGGGCGATACCAATGCACCTCCCGAAAACAGGATTTGGAGAGTCCCTGTCTAGAAGCAGGCTTAGATTTATCTTCAGGAAGGCGTTGGGACTTGGAATCCCCCAAATCCTTAACAACTTTCTCTAAGTCTTGTCCAAACAATAGCGTACCTTGAAAAGGCAAACGGATGAGGCGTTGTTTGGAGGCCATGTCCGCAGCCCAATGATGAAGCCATAACATTCTCCGAGAGGAAACAGCTAGAATCATAAGCTTGGCTGTAGCACGACCCAAGTCATAAAGGGCATCTGCTAAATCAGTGATACCTACATCCATGTGAGAAAAGGCCAGAATCCTGGATCCATCTTGAACAGAGTGGAGCCAACTAAGACAGGCTCTAGCTGCATAAGAGCAACACATGGAAGCCTGAAGCGCCAAAGAGGCCACCTCAAAGATGTGTTTTAAAGAAGCTTCCAGATATCTGTCTTACATATCCTTGAGCTCTACCCCTCCTTCAACTGGTAATGTAGTTTTCTTAGTGACCGCCGTCACCAGGGAGTCCACCTTAGGAAGGGCTAACTGTTCCAATCGAACTGCTGCGACAGGATAAAGATGAGACATGGCCCTGGCTACTTTAAGAGCACCATCTGGGTCTGACCACTGAACCATAATTAATTAATCAATGGTCTCATGTACCAGAAAAGTCTTAGAGGGGTGCCTAGTACTGGCCATCTTAGGGTTCACAGACTGAGAAGCCGCAACGTTTGGGTCCGCAATATTTAAAGCTTCTAAGGCCTGTGAAATAAAAGAGGGCAATTCATCTTTGTGAAAGAGGCAAAACACAGAAGGATCATCTGCCTGATCCTGAGCAAAGTCAGTGTTCTCTAAGTCTTCCACGGCCGCCAGCTTCCACGACCCCTCAGAGGGAGCTATGACCGACGGAGCCACAGACACAGGAACCAAGGACCCCTCCTCAGGAACAGGAGAGGTCCTTCATTTCTTAAGAGAAGCCCCTTCCTCAGGAGAAGCCTCCAAAAATCCTTTATCACCCCCAGAGGATGCATAAGGCCCTGAAGAAAGGGCTGAGCCAGAAAGGGGATGGGTCCGCTTCAGAATATAGGCTGATGCATTAAAATAACAAACTCAGGCGAAAAGAAATCCCCTGGAGCAGAAGGCGACGATGGAGTCTGCCCCTAAGAAGACACCATCATTTCAGACCCCCCTGAAAAAGGTCCACAGGAAGGGGTAACTGTGAGGCCAGGAACTGCTGCCGGAGCCGCTTCGGCGGCATTCTGTAAAACTGTGCAGAGAGCTTTCTGCTTCCGAAGCATCAGCACAGTCAGCGCTACAAAATCCCGCCGCTGCATGCCGCGTTCCACAGCGGGAACATCGTTTTACTGATTCCGCCGCCATACGCCACACTAATTGAAAAGTAAACACAATTCCAGCACTTACCGCTGGAGTCACAAAAAAAAAACAAAACCGCGGGACCTCTCAACAGGAGCCAAAGAAACATGCTCCGGCTCTAAGAGCAGCAGAAACAGACCGGCACTGAATTCTTCTCAGCTCTCTTGACTTGTTTTTTCTTTTTTTAAATACATTTTATGGCTCTCCTTTTGTTTGTTGTTGTTTTTTTTTTAAGTGAGGAAGCAAAATAGAGCAGAGAAAGAGTCAGGAAGCCTGTAAGGAGGGCGTATGGGGTGTGGCAAGGACCTAGAAGTTAAGTATGCCTCTAAAGCTGACACCCTCAGTCAGACAACCCCCAGGCTGAACTTGACAATGACCCAGTAGCACCCTCAGTGGCCTAGAATCCAGGAGCTGGAGACAAGCTGTCCACCACCTGCTGGAGATAGAGGTATACTAACTGATGCAGGGGCTGGCCATCTGGTATCATTCCATCAGTTCTGTTTATCTCTATCTCCACCTGCTGGTAGATGGACATAACCCA